>NC_090697.1:19856666-20480000 GCF_040954835.1 Lepisosteus oculatus | reverse complement strand
GTCGACAAAATCCCTCCCTGCTCTCTCTCTTCCAGGCCTGTTGTCCTCTCTGTCACCCAGTGCTTCCTTTGCCTGTACATTGAGACCCCTCAGTTTTAGACTGTCCTTGTGTTGAACGACCAAGCCAGTCACAGAAGTGACATTGCCACCTCTGAAATTTAAAGTGTAAAACTCTGCTGTGGTAGATGACTGGTCTTTTGGTGAGGCAGAGTTATCCACTGTTTAGGTAGCACTGCATGATCTCAACCTGATGAAGCTCAAAAAGTGGTTGTATCATTTTATGAAGATAATCCTTGTGTACTGTTTGCCTCAGTGCTGTGCTGTACCATTAAATGCACTATCCTGCTATCCTGCATCCTGTTGCAGGTGCAGATACCAGGGTTTGCAAGTGGGTTGTTGCTTAATACTTTCTTTTTCTACACTCACCACGGTTTGTACAGCTTTTATTTTCCTTAACAACAACACCAACCGCAGGATTTACACACACATTAGGGGACTGATGGAACACGTACAGTACACAGGTGTATGGTGGTAACTCGTTAACAGACTCTACACATTTACTAAGCTTCAAAGAACACTTAAACTAACATATGTTTATTTACATGAGCAGGCTCAGCTGCTGGCCATCTTACAAACCCTCGGACTCCCTCCAGCTACAACTCCCAGCCGGTTTGCTGTACACTCAGCACCTAGGTGCACCACCGGGCGAGGGCGCTACAGTTAAAATCCAACTTGGTTTCCTATGCCCAAATCAGTTTATGGCAAAGAAGGAGGTTAGTGGGGTTAGTCAATTCTTGAAAGAAAATGCTTTTCAATGCCTGCTAATTTGATAGAAAAAGCTTTGTAACAGCTTTTATGAACTAAGATGTATGTTCACCTTTTATAAAATAATGTTCAGTACTAACCACAATTACTACCTCCTTATATCAGGAAAGTGAATGTCCATAAGAATATAAAAGTTTGCAGGTTTCTCCAGTTTTCCCTTGTCCCAGGTTTTATTTAAAAGTTCATACTTATTCCTCTCTGGAAGTGGTTATTGATCCCAGTCCCTTTTTTAGTACAAATACCTGAATAAACAGTATTATTTATTATTATGGAAACACTGTTCTAATTTTTGTAAATTGTATTTCTTTTAGGTTTTCAGGCAAGACACAATGATCCCATAAAGAAAGCACTGTTTAAAAAAAATAAAGAAGGCTATTTTGTGAGAAATGAGTTCCAGAAGTTTAGACAATATTTTCCACCAAAACTGGAGCGCTGGATTTGTTCTTACTTTTCTCAATAGGCTGACCTTTGACCTTTCTATTTTTCCTTTTTCCTTTTCCTCAGTTCCCTCTCTCTGTTTCCCCTTCCTCCTTGTTAAACTAGCCCCCTTTTTTTAGCAGCTAACCCCTCCAACAGATGTTAATTAAAACAAGGACCAAATCACCTTAAACAATTAAGACTTACTGTAAGAAGTTCCTGGCCAGGTTTTACTAATTGGAAAAAAAATAAATCACTATAAGTAATAAAATAATTGTTACGATCCCTGCCTCCCGGCAACGGAAGAGGCAGAAGTAGGCGTAGCCCTACTCCTTCAGTTTACCTATTGGTTTTCCTTTCGAGCTTCCTGGTTGCGCTACTCCTTCTTCTACCTTGTGTTCTTCTTGGCTTTCGGTTTTCGGTTTTTCCCCTTTTGACTACGGCTTTTCGGATCACGGCTTGGCTTCGTTATTAACGCTCTGTTTTGGATCTCTGGCTACCCCTGGACTATCGGATTGCTCTATTGTCTACAATTTCGGATCATGCTTTGGCTTCGGTACAGTAACTCGTTCCCTTTTGGATCTCTGGCTTCCCCTGGACTGTCGGCTCGTTCCTTCGACTACGGCTTTCTTTGGATCATGGCTAGGCTTTGTCAGCTCCTGCAAGTGGGTTCACTCACTGGTTTCGGTTTCTCTTACCGAATCTGTAACAGAATACTGAGCCACTTAACATGGACCCAGCGGAACAAGAGGAGATTCGCTCGGTTTTGGATCAGCACTGGCAAGCCTTACTCCAGCTACAGGCTTCCGTCCAACAGATCTCTGCGCACCTGTCGGCAATGCCGCCCACCGGCAATCGAGGAAGCAACGCTGGAGCTGCTGCTTCGGCTCCGCCCCCACCAGCTCCTACACCCGCCCCTCGACCTCTTCCACTAACTCCACCTGACAGGTTTGACGGCAACCCTACTGGGCTACTGCTTTGCTTGATCGCGGGGCTCCTGAAGTTTAGGATTATGATCTCTTTTTAGGAAAATTTAAGGGGGTTTTTTTGTCGTCCCGTAGTTGGTCAAGACTCCGCCTTCCGCCTCTCCTCCATCAACCAGGGCCGGTCTGCACAAGATTATGCTATAGATTTTCGAGTAGCAGCAGCGGAGACTCACTGGGATGATGAGGTCCTTATATTTCTTTTCCGTCAAGGACTAAGTGAAGAAATAAAGGACCACCTGGTAAATATGCCGCAATTGGGCAGAACCTTGGAGGAAGTAATTTCCCAGGTGTTGGAATTAGAACTCAGAATTCGTCAGAGTGCTGAAAGATCTTGAACCCCAATACTAGAGGCTCCTTGGCCATCACCTATCAGATCTTTAAACTCAGAACAACCTATGGAAATAGCCCGCACCCGGTTAACCCCAGAAGAACGAGAGAGACGCCAACGAGAGGGTCGCTGCATGTACTATGGGAAATTAGGACACTTTAAAGCTGCCTGCCCTGCTGCATACTCATCCTTGAGGCGCCGCCCACCTTCTCAAGATCCTAAGGTGAGTGAGATAACTCAATCCCCTCAGTTTTCCTCAGGATTTTTTATTCTATCTACACTATTCTGGGGTAATAAAAGGAAACCTCTCCTTGCTTTTATTGACTCAGGGGCGGCAGGAAACTTTATAGACGCCTCCATTGCTCGAACTTGGAACTTACCCTTGACCCTGGTGACTACACCTCTTCGTGTTCAATCTATTGATGGTTCCCCCGTATCTCCAGGACTTATTAGGTGGCAAACTGAAATTATAAGATTGCAGATTGGCACCACCCCTGTGGAAGACATCTGGTTTTATCTCCTTGAGACCCCAACACATGCCCTGGTACTAGGCTTTCCGTGGCTACAACAGCATGACCCTAACATTTCTTGGTCCCGTAAAGAAATTTTAGCTTGGGGACCCAGATGTATTAGAAATTGCTGTCGTCTACCCGTAAGAATTGCACTCACGGCGACGTCCCCTTCGGGGGTTCCTACTATACCCCCTCAATATTCTGATCTACAGGAAGCATTTAATGAGCAGGAGGCTTTGGCCCTCCCACCTCATCGACCATATGATTGTGCCATTGACCTTTTGCCAGGTACTATCCCTCCTAAAGGTCGTATTTATCCGCTCTCCAATTCTAAATCTGAGGCCCTGAAAGTTTACATACAAGATTCTCTGAAGGATGGACTTATACGTCCATCCACTTCACCTGCATGTGCCAGTTTTTTTTTTTTGTGGAAAAGAAGGATGGTGGGCTCCTTCCCTGCATCGACTATCGTGGCCTCAACGAGATCACAATCAAAAATCGGTACCCTTTGCCTCTAATTCCAGCAGCACTTGAGTCTGTGCATGGGGCCAAGATCTTCACCAAACTGGATTTACGAGAGGCCTATAATCTAATCCGCATTCGGGAAGGGGATGAGTGGAAGACGGCATTCATGAAAACCCATGGACATTACGAATATTTGGTCATGCCTTTTGGTTTGGTTAATGCCCCAGCAGTGTTTCAGTCTTTTATTAATGACATTTTTCGTGATCTCCCACAAAGATTTGTCTTGGTTTATTTAGATGACATTCTAATTTTTTCTAGGATCAAAAAAGGATTCCTTCCAGGATCATGTTCTCCATGTCAGAGAAGTACTCTCCCGGCTCATTAAGAATAAACTTTATGTCAAACTGGAGAAGTGCACCTTCCATGCTTCGAAGATTCATTTTTTAGGTTACGTCATCTCTCCAGAGGGGGTGGAAATGGATTTGAGTAAAGTCTCTGCGATTACTGATTGGCCCACACCCAAGAATCTCAAGCACATACAACGATTTCTCAGCTTTGCTAACTTTTACAGGAAGTTTATTCAAAACTTCAGCTCGGTAGTCACTCCAATAACCTCTTTAACTCGTAAAGGACCAAGACAAGGTAAATGGATCCCTCAAGCAGAAGAAGCATTTCAGCGCCTGAAACACCTATTCACAACAGCCCCCATCCTAAAACACCCTGATCCTACTTTGCCTTTTGTGGTCGAAGTGGATGCTTCTGGCCATGGTGTGGGTGCTGTTCTCTCTCAACGTCATGGAGAAAAACAGATTCTTCACCCCTGTGCCTTCTTCTCTAAGAAGTTATCCCCTGCACAGATGAACTATGACGTTTGTAACCGTGAGCTCTTGGCCATTAAGCTGGCATTGGAGGAATGAAGGCACTGGCTAGAGGGTGCTCGTCACCCATTTTTGATTTACACTGATCACGAAAACCTGGAGTATCTGCAATCGGCCAAACATCTTTGTCCTCGCCAGGCTAGGTGGTCCCTTTTTTTTTACCAGGTTTAATTTCTTTATCACCTACACTCCAGGTTCTAAGAACATCAAAGCAGACGCTCTCTCACGGATTCACGACCCTCCTGAGGCCGAACTGATTCCAGAACCCATCATCCCGTCTGGTAAGTTCCTGGCAGCTGTAAGATGGGACATTGAGGTAATTGTTCGACGAGCCTTGGTAGGACAGACGGTACCTCCTCAGTGCCCTCAGGACAAATTATTAATCCAGTCAGATCTGCAGTTTTACAATGGGGACATGACTCCCGTTTCGCTGGACACCCTGGATTCCAGCGTACCTTGGATTTCATCTCCAGAGACTTCTGGTGGCCAACTATGGCCAAGGATGTCAAGGAGTATGTCCAGGCCTGCTCTATCTGTTCTCAAATGAAGTCTTCCCGGATGAGGGCGGCGGGCCTTCTTCAACCCTTACCCATCCCTGACCGTCCCTGGACCCACCTCTCAGTTGATTTTATTACTGACCTTCCACCTAGCCATGGACACACGACTATTATGGTAGTGGTAGACCGCTTCTCCAAATCTGCTCATTTTATTCCCCTGCCATCTTTACCTACAGCTCGAGAACTAGCAGAATTGTTCGTACTGCACATCTTCCGACTGCATGGCATCCCTAAAGATATTGTTTCAGATATGGGCCCTCAGTTTGTCTCCCGATTTTGGAAGGCCTTCTGTAAGTTGCTGGGCTCTTCAGTTTCACTTACTTCAGCTTATCACCCTCAGGCAAACGGTCAGACGGAACGCATGAATCAGGAACTGCTGACCTACTTACGGATCTATATCTCCTCTACCCATGATAATTGGGTGTCCTTGCTTCCATGGGCAGAGTATGCACACAATTCATTGTATACCACATCTACTGGCATGTCTCCCTTTAAGTGTGCCTTAGGTTATCAGCCTCCTCTTATCCCAGACTCCCATCCCAACACGGAGGTCCCATCAGTTCAGGACTATATCACAAACCTGCAGACCTTCTGGAGGAAGGCCAAAGCCAGCCTTCTTCGCACCACAGCTCAGCAGAAGAAGGTGACTGATCGGCGCCGTCGTATCCCACCCAGATTTCGACGTGGTCAGTTTGTTTGGTTGTCTACCCGTAACCTTCCTCGTAAGCAACCTTCTGGCAAGCTTGCTCCCAGGTACATTGGTCCTTTTTGTGTCCTCACCCAGATTACCCCAGTAACTTACTGGCTGGCCTTGCCTCCTACCCTTCGGATCCACCCTACTTTCCATGTTTCCCTCCTTAAGCCCTTTCACAGATCCACCCTGTCTAAACCGCAACAAAAACCCCCACCGCCTCG
The DNA here is from genome assembly GCF_040954835.1 of Lepisosteus oculatus. Lineage (NCBI taxonomy): Eukaryota > Metazoa > Chordata > Actinopteri > Semionotiformes > Lepisosteidae > Lepisosteus > Lepisosteus oculatus. The sequence continues at coordinate 20,474,117 of NC_090697.1, read as the reverse complement.
AGTAATTGATGGACTCCCTGCTTACACTGTCAATAAAATCCTGGATTCCCAATGGTCTCGTGGATCCCTACAATATCTAGTCGATTGGGAAGGCTACGCTCTGGAGGAGCGTTCGTGGGTTCCGGAGAAGGATATTCTGGATCCCAACCTCATCCAAGACTTCCACCTTAACTTCCCGGATCGTCCCACTAGGGCATCAGGAGCCGCCCGTAGAGGGGGGGGTAATGTTACGATCCCTGCCTCCCAGCAACGGAAGAGGCAGAAGTAGGCGTAGCCCTACTCCTTCAGTTTACCTATTGGTTTTCCTTTCGAGCTTCCTGGTTGCGCTACTCCTTCTTCTACCTTGTGTTCTTCTTGGCTTTTGGTTTACGGTTTTTCCCCTTTTGACTACGGCTTTTCAGATCACGGCTTGGCTTCGTTACTCACGCTCTGTTTTGGATCTCTGGCTACCCCTGTACTATCGGATTGCTCTATTGTCTATGATTTCGGATCATGCTTTGGCTTCGGTAACTCGTTCCCTTTTGGATCTCTGGCTTCCCCTGGACTCTCGGCTCGTTCCTTCGACTACGGCTTTCTTTGGATCACGGCTAGGCTTTGTCAGCTCCTGCAAGTGGGTTCACTCACTGGTTTCGGTTTCTCTTACCGAATCCATAACAATAATAAAATCACTTAAAAAGTATAAAAATATTTTTTTTTTAAATCAGGCTATTAGGGTTTTGTGGAATAGACCAGTGGTTCTCAAACTGTGGTACGCGTACCGGCAGTGGTACATGGCGTGCCGCCAGGTGGTACGCCAAATGACCCTGGAATTGTGTTGTGTGCGCTGAAAAAATCAGGACGGGTTTTCATATTTTGTATTTTTATACGTGTCGAATACGCAGCCTACGTACTATGATGCAGTGCGCGCTAATACTTCAGTGGACACAAGAGATACTCTGTAATTCTATACCACTCTATAGGAATGCGTGCTACGGACGCAAGTGACCAATTGTATTTAAAAAAGCTACTGTATCTCCAGCAAATAGGGAGAAAGGAGAATGTGTGTGATTTTGGAACAATGCCAATGTTGTAAAAACAAGAATGCATAGAAATGCGTGCTATGAACGCTGGTTATCTTGTGAGCACAGGAAAGCGTGAAAAATAACAGAAAAATGTTTAAGAACTGTTCTAAGTTAATTTGAGAAAAATACACCAAGCGTCTCTGTGTTTCTCTCCCATGCTCATGAAATAAATACTTAAAATAAACACTGAAATAAAAACGGAAACGTGGAAAAATGCACGCTTGCGGATTGCTAAAGCAGGTAAGCCCCACACTATTATGTGTGGAGTAAAAGCTGCTGAACAGTTCCACCTGCTGCCCCCCGAAAGGCACAGTCATTCATAGAATTATTGAAATTAAGGATTATATCAAACGTACGCTGACAGCGCGCGTTAAGATGAGCAGATGTTTTTCACTGCAATTAGATGAGTCTGTAGTCGATTTGGCCAATTTGCTCGTTTACGTTAGATACGAGTTTGAGGGTACGTCCCGTGAGGACTTTCTGTTCTGTAAGCCGCTACCAACAGGAACTACAGGAGAGCACATATTTCAGCTTCTGAATGAATTTATCGAAGAGAATGGCATCGACTGGATAAAATGTGTCAGAGTTTGTACAGACGGTGCTAGAGCAATGACAAGCCGACACAGCGGTGTAGTTGCACGAATTAGAGAGGTTGCTCCAGAAATTAATGGTTTCATTGCAACATCCACCGCGAGACCTTTGCCGTCAAGAAAATGCCTGACGATTTAAAATCTGTTAGACTCTGTTGTGAATTGTATAAAGGGTCGAAAAATTAATTCACATCTGCTTTGCTCACCCCTCTCACTGAAATGGTGCTTTTTTATTTTTGTGTGTTGTTTTTTTTTTCTGTAAAACACTTTGAGAAGCCACATTTTAATATATCAAACAAAGTTTATTATTATAATATTTATTATATGTATGTGTGAGTGTGTGTGCACATGCGCTCAGGTTGGTCATTGATAATTTCTGGGGTTCCTATGAGATGATGACTTGTAGGTGGTACTTGGATGCTTTGGTTGGATTAGGGGTGGTACTTGGTCCAAAAAGTTTGAGAACCACTGGAATAGACCCACCCTCATATGGGCATAAATAGGTTTCACTTTCATTCTTACAAAGCAGGAATATAAAGTTGTTGTTGTACTTTATCCTTTGCTCAGAGAGAGCACAGCTGAAAGGGTCTGCCTAGTATTCATTATTGGAAATTGCAAAGAAGGTAAAGTAAAGATGACTGAAAATCAGGTAAGTTATTTTTTTAGACTAGGTATCATTTAAGCTTGAAGTACTTGAAAGCACTGACAGAGAATAGCATTCATTATGGCAAATTTAATATCACTTTTTTCAATGAATATGATTTTAAAGCATTGGGTGCTCAATTAATGCCAGACATACTGCAGACATCAACTAAAGAAAAGGGATAGTTTAGATATTTTAGCTTATCAGAACATGAACATTTCATATAGTATTCTTTTTTATTCAGTATTTTAAACTTTGAAAAAGGTACTTACTGTACATTGTTTAAATGTTTTCAACATTTTTACCTCAGCTGTAGGTGTAACAATATCCATCTAATGCTGTTACTGTGTTCTTTTGCATTTTTATTTGCCTATAAATAATACTATTGTTATGTGTTAGGAGAGTATCAGAGTATTTGGTTCCACCTTACAGTACCCTGTTCTTTTAGTTCAGGCATTGAACATCCTGGAGTTAAGGACAAAGATAACAGAGTATTTTTGCTGTAACTTGCTTAGCTGAGAGATTGGCAGCCTGAGGAATATGGGCTGGTGAGAGAGGTGCAAGAGAACAGAAACAGAAACAGAAGTCCAAAAGTGTATGTATGTATTAGATCTTTAGGAATGCAATAGAGAGATAATGTCACGTAACACGTATCTGTGGTTCAGTGCCGAAACGAGGGAAAAAGACGTGGACAAAAGCAAGGAGGACAAAAGGCCGGGAAGGTTCCAAGAGCGGAGGGCACAAAAACGGGAAGTGAAGGAGAGTAGAAATCCTAAGACTAGGGCTGGGAACGTACAAGTACGGAGCTCAGGGAGGAAACCTCAATCGTGAGCGAGGAAAAGAAGACAATTGAGGGTTTAAGTAGTGCTAAGTAAATTGGTGCGTGGGCGTTAATGGGGAGTAGAGCTCGTGGAAATGTGGGAGAGCTTGCATGCCTGCGTGCGATTCGTGACAGATAAATGTCTTAGAAGCTATATGGTGTAACTCTTCTTGCTTTGAAAACAGCAGCCTTACCGTAAGGATGAGGCTGACTGAACATTGTGGGGGAAGTACCCAAGAAATATAGAATATCCAAATTTCATTGTGATAGAATTTGATATGTGAGCACCTCAGGCTGGCTGGATCGGTGAGGATATATGCTGTTGGCAGAAGATGCTGTGCCAATTTTGAGAGATCGACTAGAGAAGTGAGCACACCATGGGGGTGATGTAAGAACCAAAGCCAAGTAACCACAAATAAGCTGTCTGAATCAATAAAAAGAGAAGTGGGAATAAAGAGACTTGTTGGGACTGATAACAAATAACAGATAACGGAATCAAGCTTAAAATATTGAATGCAAATACCTTGACCTAACTGCTTGTTTCAAGGTGGAAGTAACTGTAACTTGAGAACACAATGTAAAGAATGTAAGCATGGGTGGCAGCTATGGCTAACAGCAGGTAATCTGGCACATGGCAAAATCAAAGAAAGACAGAAATAATGATTCAGGAATCAAATTGAAAATAAAAGGGTAATAAAAATGGTACAGTAGCTGCTTCATAGTGAGTAATTGCCACATGTTAGCATTCCAATGGTTATAGGAAGGCATTTTCATGAAGAAGGCAACTCTGCTTTCAGGAAAGGTTTTTGGATCCCCTCCCTTAGTGGCATAAACAGATTTCAGTTTTAGTTTCAGTTTCATTCTTACAAAGCAGAAATGTCCACAGATTCTGCATTCACAGCATTCACATAGCAGAATCTGTGGTGACACATTCAACTCTGCAGATGAAGCACAGTTAAAGGGACAAGCCTTTTATGCATTACTGATTAGAACAGAGAAGATATTAAAAAGCTAAGAATAAAATTTTGACTTAATATGACTTAAGAGCAGGTAAGTTTATTTCTGTGCTCCTGGTATCATTTAGAAGCAATGATAATAATTGTGGTTTCCATTCATTATTGCAGATTTCATGTACAGTACCTCAGATTTATAACATAAACAGGATACGAAAAACAAATATACTTATATACTTAATAGACTTATTCTAGTGCTATTCTAGGGCTATGCATTTGGATCTCAAATAATGCCAGACAGCTGGGACTGCACATAAATTTGAATTGCAAACCTGATAGGTCCTGACAATATAATGGTCAGTAAACATCCCATAGCTGGGGTGCAACTCATTGAGAGGCTAAGAATAAGTTATTTTCAAGGACCTGATATTTTCATTAAATTCCATTTCAGACTTCAGTGTAGCTTTCTCCAGTTTCTTATAAGGAAGGAAGTAATAAGTATGAGAGAGGAGAAGGCATATTATTAGGCAATATATTGCAAAAGACTGTATGTCCTTGCATTGCATTGCCTTTCATAGTGCAGAATATCCATTCAACCACACTGAAAAGCAGCCGCAGGCAAGAGAGAGGTGCACATCTTATCATCTCAGATTGCAAAGCAAGCAAATGGGAGCTGCTGAGTGTTTGTTCAGCCTTACTCACTGTTCCTCAAGTAGAGAGATACTGGAGACCTGCACATCAAGGCCGAACCCTGATCTGAACATCAAGGGTCTGGAGCACATCATGGGTTTTGGAGTCCTTCACTGCAGACTCATCTCTCTCACAAACCTATACCAACATACCAGACTCAAACTCCTAGCATGATGAACTTTGCAAAATACCTAGCATGGTGTAATCTTGTGAACACAAGTCTCACACAGTTTAATGATAGGCCTGAGAGCTATAGGGCATAGCAGTCACCTTTCATTAATGCTATCAGATATTTGGACCTTACTGGTAGTGAAAGAGCTGGATTTGTTAGCAAAATGGCTGGGCAAAGAGTCATCACTGCATGTTAAATAGATGCAATCTGTGCATATCAAGGACCCCCGAGCAGTTCTTTTTAAAATGGTATGGGACAGATTAAGAGAATGGTACTACGCACCAGAAGTAATTGAAATTGCACTTTTCTCGAAGCTGGACAGCTTCCCAAGAATCCACACCAAAGACAATCTCAGGCTGAGAGAGCTTGCAGATTTTCTTTTGGAACTGCTATCTGGATAGTGCGCATCAATCCCAAAGCGGAGAAACTGCTTTGCATTCTCCAGGAGAAATGGGTCTCACAAGCCTAGAAGTTCAAAGAGGTGCGTAGCATGTTCTTCCCTCCATTCTTCTCATCTGCCAAGAAGTTAAGACCAGAAATAGCACCAGCTTTGCACTCTCTAGCTGCAACCCTTCTCGAGCCGAGAGACCCTTGATAAAGAACACCAACACAAGAACGCCCTTTTCTGTCCACAAGACAGATGTTGCTACAGCTGTGGAATCCTGTGCAGACACCGTCAAGAGGGGGGAGAAACCTGGAAAACAGCAGAAAAGAAACACAACATTTTGGCTGTGGATCCTTCTTTGGGTGTCAACGTTGTGTTTCTTTTCTTCTATTTTCAGCATGGGATAAACCTTTACTTGTTCCTTTGCAGCCTACGCATGCTGACACAGCTAGCTACCTACCTACATAGGGGTGGTGCGGTGGATAAGGAACTGCGCCTGTGGCCGGCAGAGCAATCCTACTCTGTTGGGTCCCTGAGCAAGGCCCTTAACCCCAACTGCTCCAGGGGCACCATATAAATAGCTGACCATTCGCTCTGACCCCAAGCTTCTCACCCTGTCTGTGTGTCTCAAGGAGAGCATGTTGGGGTATGTGAAAAGAACATACTTAATACCCCACATACTTCCTAATACAAGAAATTTTATACGGCTGATAAAGTGATCTTATCTTATCTCTCTTACTTGAACTACTGGAAAACAGTGCCCCATTCACAATAAGCCACACCTCCTCAGTAAATGCAGAGGCTTCAGAGAGAAGAACGTAGACGAGTGTAAAGTATACCTAAAAAACAACAGGCTGTTCTAGATTATTATATACAATAGCAAGCAAACAAGTGGAATTTGCTGTTGATACTAAAATTGCTAAAGTGGCAAACATGAACAGTGGCAAGGGAGTTACAAAAAGACTGAGACAAAATCATGGATTGGACTGACACTTGGAAAATGAAAATCAACACTTATAAGAGTAGAGTGATCCACACTGGTACTAGGAATGTATAGTGTAAATATCCACATATTTTGTGGAACAGTTGTTATCCAAAAGTAGTAAAATTTCATGGGAGTGGCTTCCTTATGCGGCACAGCTATAGCTACAGACCGCGGATTTAATGTTTTTTTAATGAAGTTTGCAGGGGTACCTTTATGTTATTTCTCCTTGCAGGTTTCTGTTTCCACAGCTTGACAATGAGGTGACAATTAAGATAGAAATGCATTTTTTTTTTTCAGGATACAACTTACATATGGATGGTGAGTATTTTTTTGCTTAATTCTCAAATGTTTATTACCTTATTATTGTTTTGCATTGCAGTGAGCAAGTTAAGCATGTCTATATTCATTAAACATGAAAAACCTAAAATCTACTAATTTAAGCTCTATAGGAACTGGGGGAAAGAGGAGTCCTTTTCTTAGATACAGTAAGTGGTGCTTATGGTCAGTGGGGCGGTGTGGTGGCTCTGTGGCTAAGGATTTGCGCCTGTGGCTGGAAGGTTGCCAGTTTGGATCTCGTGGCCAGCAGAGGAACCCTACTCTGTTGGGTCCCTGAGCAAGGCCCTTAACCCTAACTGCTCCAGGGATGCCATATAAATGGCTGACCCTGCACTCTGACCCCAAGCTTCTCTCCCTGTCTGTGTGTCTCATGGAGAGCAAGCTGGGGTATGTGAAAACAGACATATTCCTAATACAAGAAATTGTATATGGGCAATAAAGTGATCTTATCTATCTATTAATATAGGAATAATTTGACCCCCTCACACACATGCATAGAACATGGAAATAGAACAAAAAGTTCTATGGTGTCCATTTTAGGATGTCTTCACACATCAATCATCACTCACCTCTCCCACTTCCTTGAAACATTCCAAACCTATTTTATCTTTCCTTCAGCCCAGTCCTCAGTGGGAACTGGGGAAATGTAAGGTTTAAGTGTGCCCTTAACTACCACAAAACAAACTATAACATTCTGTTAGAAGCTTTAAATAGTTTACTGTACATTCTATAAAGATGACCTAGTGTAGTAACTAAAAATACATGGCACTAATATTTATAATTAATTTAATGTCAAGGTTTTATGTATACAGTTACAGACTATTATTAACATGCTGTTTTAGTCTTTCAGTCATATATTTGGCCTGATAAGTCAAATGAGAGCAAACTCTTCTGTAAAATGATGACCTGTAGAGTATTCATTATAAAACTGGATGTAATGTAATGTGTTCTAGAGTAAAGAGTACTAGAGTAGTAGTGAAGTATCCTTCTCAAGGGTAGAAAACCTTTGGCTGTGTTTGTCAGAATGGGATTCAAGCATACACCTCCAGGGGGTATAGTGATATTTATCACATGAAAACTGTTATTGATAGTATTATACAATATGCAAACAAACAAAAACACGATTATGAGCACAATTTAATTTGATTATGTTTCATGTTTGATTTAATATCAATGTGTCAATGACTTAATGTAATGTCTTTGTACAAATAAAGCATAATTAGCTCCATGATTGAATTTGATTTTGTTTTAAGTTTGTCTTTGGTGGAATCTTGCTCTGCTGGTGGGTAGATAAGAATCACTGAAAATATGTATAATGTCCAAACTACTATGGCACTCCCCCTGAAGAAAACTAACCCAGTAACCCAGAGAAGACAGAGGATAAACCTGTAATAAAATGTATTTCATTAAAAAGTGATGAAAGACTATGAATTTCGATGAATCAGCCTGTGATGGGGGCTTGACAAGTTCATATTGGCCAGTCGTTGCCCTCTTCCAGTCAATATGGTGAAGATGTTTAAAAGCTAAGGTAATACTAAGCATTGTGGAAATTGTAACTTAAATTAAAAGAAGTTATATTAATACCATAAAAAGCAGTAATTAAAACTCCCCTAGAATACAGATTGGATATTAATCTTAAAGTGAGATTCTGGTCTCAACACTAGAAAGTGTTTACGATAGAGCAATGAGAATCATTCCAAGCTTAAAGGGAATGTAATACACAAATATACTGTATTTAAGGAAGTGAGGACTTTAAGAAAGGGCTTACATTCAGATATTGAAAATCATGAAAGGGTTTGACAAAGTCTATCCAACAAATTAAGTTATGCTCATTGCAATCAATTTCTGTGTTTTAATCAAAACAATCAATTCAAGTTTGTCTTACAACACCTGAATATCATGAGTAACAATTTACTTTTTAATTGGAGAATTTGCACTCCTGACAGGAAGACAATTGTGAAGTGCAATTGTGTCAACATTTCTAAAAAAAAGCACAGTTCAAATCGCATCATCAAGTCTGCCGATGACTCGACAGTGGTGGGCTTCATTAGCAACAATGATGAGTCACCATACAGAGAGGAGGTGGAACAACTAGTGGACTGGTGCACAAACAACAACCTATCTCTTAATATAAATTAAACAAAAGAGATAATCATTGACTTCAGGAGGGCCATGCTGATCACTCCCTACTGTACGTCAATGGCTCCCCTGTGGAAATAGTTAGAAGAACCAAGTTTCTTGGTGTACACATTACAGATGGCTTCACTTGGTCCCTCAATACCACCTCCCTAGCCAAGAAAGCACAGCAGCGTCTCTACTTTCTGCGGCGACTGAGGAGGGCAAACCTTCCCCTGCCCATTCTTACCACATTCTACAGAAGCACCATTGAGAGCACCTTGACCAGCTGGATCACTGTTCGGTTTGGGAATTGCAACGACTGCAAGACCCTGCAACGAGTTGTGTAAACAGCTGAAAAGATCATTAAAACTCCATTCCATTTCTGTCACCAATCTACTTGCACCCACTCCAATTCCAGAAACAGGGCTTAAATTCCTCCTGTGTCTTGTGTATATTGTATTATGTACAGTATTTGCCTTGTAATTTGCACTATCTGCACTTTGAACTATGTGTATCCTGTCTACAATGTCTGTGTCAGTCTTGCCTATCCTGTCTGTATTTGCACCGTGGACCAGGAGGAAAGATATTTTGTTCCACTGTCTACTTGTATATGGCTGGAATGACAAATGAACATGAACTTGAAAGATTGCATGTTTGCATTTGTACAGCGTTAAAAAGAGACAATAGAATTGCTTATTATTTCGATTATACCTACCCAAATACACCAGAGACGGAAAAAAAGTAATGACAGTCCACCCACCTTTGATCCAGTGGCTCAGCACTGATTGGAGGAGTGTCATGAAGTGTTTATCAGGACCCTATGCAGAAGGCAGAATCTGGAAGGGAGTGCAACAAACACGGGGGAGAGAAGACTAGGAACAGGACTGGTTGATGAACAGGGGGGCATGTCGACGGTGCGCTGGTGCTCGGGGGGGGGGGGGGGGGGGGGCGTGGTCCAGGCGAAAGTCCAAAGGGAGTCTGTAGGGAAATCCAGGGTGAGCAAAAGTCCAGAGCCTGGTAATCCATCCTTGACAGACACAACAAAAGTTAAAAACCGGAGCGGGATCCAGTGAAGGGTCAGGGGAATAAAAAGGGGTAATGGGGCCAGGCACTCCAAACCCCGAACCCAGATGGTCAGGACACAATTGGGAAGCCTATGCTTAGGGGCCTCTCCTGGACTTGCTGGTAGGCGGGCTTCTGGGTGTACATCTTCCAAACCTGAGCCCAGAATGGTAGGAGCGTCTGGCTTTTATAGGGAGGGGCAGGACAGGAGTCAGTTGCAGGAAAATCAAGCAAAAAGGGAAAAGAGCCGGAGCGCCCTTAAGAGGAGGGACTTGCGATTGTGACTGGGAGAAGTTCGCCTCTCACTGTTTACTGTGTCACTGAGAGCACAGGATGACTGAGCCCAGCCTACACTCAGTGGTGCTCAAGATATGGTGCTCTACTGCTCGAGGAGTCATGGTCAGCTAGTGACATGACCCAGGCCCATACCCATGATCATAAGCTCAACATACAGTACACATCTTTACTGGTGCCAATTGAGATGCCCAATTAAACAATTTTATAATACTTGTCTGTTTTCTTTTTTTCAGGTTCTGGTTCTGGTGAGTATTAGTTTTCTTTTTTCAGTTTGTGTTTGAGGTGAGTATTAGTTTACTAATTTCCCAAGTGTTTTTTTTTGTGAAACACAAAGTCTAATATTCCATTTCCTTCACATTTGAATTTACAGGGTTCAAAGTTTTCTTTGACTGTGATACAGAACAATACTAAGCACTCTACTGACATACAGTATAGGGTGTACTGCATTTCTGATCAAAAGTCTCTATGTGCTATTTCTCCATAGTGCCATTTTCTATGTGCCCTAATAGATGTTTCAAGTCTGTTATTCATAAGAGCTGAAGAGCAGATTTGGGGGTGAAGAGGAAATAAACAGCTATAATTACAATGTAATTACTCCGAAAAGTTTGCATTTTGTATTAACAGATTACATTATACAGAAATTAGGAAAGACGTAATGTGGACTAGGCCTGTTTTTGTATATTTCTCTTGATTATTTTAGTTTATACTTTAGTTTTTACATCAAGAACATCAAGAGGCAGTAGCCATCAGATAGAGTTTCTTGCAATGGGAATGATTTTCTATATTCTCCTGTTCACCTGAGATGTATCTTGTTATTTTAGCCCCAATTTATTCATTTTAATTCTGAACTACTGATTGTCCCTCGGCTACTCCACTACCTTTCATTCACTATAATTGACACTAATCTCCCTTAGAAAAAAGTTGCATCTGGTTTGTTTATATTTTTCTGTTTCCTCTTTCCTTCTGTTTTCTCTTATTGTTTCCTTAATACACCATTCGAAAACAGAAATCTTACTTGTACAAATGTTTTCACCAACTGCACACCCTACTTATTTAGCTGGAAACTTGAAGTTGGTGCCACAGTGGAATCAAAGTTAAATAAAGTAACGTCCAGGAGCAGATCTCCATACACTGGTCCTGTTCATCCTGTTTAGTGTTGGAACAATGGTACAGATAAATACACACTACATTAATTCATTGAATCCTTTGGTTTTTCCTTAAATTGTAGTCACATATGTGAATGTAGTCATTTGCATGGAATTCTAACTGCATCCTAACCTTTCAAATGACTAGACTGTAAAATCAAATGCTAAAAAAACGGAGAATTATTTTTGTTATGCATATTTTCTTTTTTTTTCAGGTTGCAGTATTCCTTGTGTTGGTGAGTTATCGATGTATTAAACACCACAGTAATGTGATCCATCAATTTAATATTCCATTGACATTCATCAGTGTAGTACAGTATTTGTTTTGTTATTTTTTGTTGTATATTAATTACATTTCTGTTTTTAAATCAAAAGATTAATGTGAAACGAAAATGTAGAGTTTTCCATACATATTTAGGCAGGTTAGAACACTTTTTCGGACAGTTTGGTGGCAGTGAAATGAGAATCTTAAAAAAAAAAGTTATGTGAAAATGTCCAGATCATTTTTATTTTGATCTTCAAACAGTTTCTCTTTATGAATGCATTATAAATTTGAAGATACCTTAATATCTCAGTAAGTGAAAACTGAGAAGTACTAGTGAATATTAGTGTAAAGTGGAAACAAATGGGTTAAATCTGTGGAATTAAATTAATGGTTACCCTATCACAGTTAGCAAACTGGTTTAATATGTGACAGATCGAACTAAAAATCTTCAAGACAATTAGTTTTCATCCACGTATTATGAAAAAATCAAGCTTGGACCCTTGTGTGTCACAGAGAACAGTTTGTCTTTCTATTGAAAGAATAAAAAAATAGTGGCAATAAAGAACAACTACCACTACTGTATATATGCACTACACAGAGTGTTGCAAATACAATTTTTCTTTGTAGAGGTAGAGGTGAGGGCAAACATCTCTACTTCTGTGCTCAAATGTGTAATTGTCAAATATCAGATAAAACTGTACAATGTACTCTTTTTTGCAATGAGTGGGGCAAAGTAGCGGAAAGTCAACAGTGTCACGTCTAAACAACAGCCAAATACTGTGCCACAGTAGAGCAAATTGCAAAACTGAGAACGTCTTTCTCTGAAGGAGAGATTTGGAAGGAATATTTTGTAGAGACTGCAAGCTTTGTCCAGCAAGCAAAATCAAATTAAAAAACATTTGGTGATCATGCAAAACTGACACACTTGCCATGATAAATTACAGAAGACTTAGGCAGTGGCATTTAAGTTTTATTCATTAGCATTGGATGCCAGCAGTATCTTAAAGGAAACTGCATAGCTCTTGATTTTTGACAAAGGAATTAATGACAAATTTGAAATTACAGACGAGTTTTTATTCTTTGAAAGGCCAAGGAGAGTAAAGGGCTGTGTCAAGAGGCTGATGATACGGTGGTGTAACCTGGGGTATGAAATGTATGTGGGAAAAATGCTGAACTGCTGAAAATAATACAAGACAAAATTAAAGAAGAAAACCCTGCCTCATACGTAATATTCCTAAATTGCATTCAGGAATGCACAGGATGCCACCTGCAAGAAGTATTGCAGTTTGATCATGTAGAAAGGCTGTCTTGATTCTTGTGAGCTCTATTCAGTCGAGGAATTTAATCATTGCATCCTTGTAAATTCATTAAATTGCTTGAGGACTTTGTTTCTGAACAGCATGAATTACTTACAAAGTCTGTTGTAAAAAACTGGGGACAGTATTTTAGTGAATGTCAGTGCCTAGGAGGGAGATTAGCTTCTTTTTGAGGGTTGATGGGAAAAGCAGATGATTTCCCCAAAATGTGACCAACCAAGTTAGCATTGTTCTCAAAATGGATGAAAAACAAAGTATTTGCTCCTTTCTTGACATTGAAAAGCTGGAAGAGGAGTCTTGACACTTTTAGAAAACAGCAGATCTGTAACCAACTTTCATGGAGAATTTTCTTCTGTGTTTCTAATATGCATTGTAAAGATGATCATGGCCATGTGGGACAAGGTAATACTCTTGCAGTGAGGGATTCACAAGGAAGCTAATTAGCTGATTAACAAGCAAATGTCTTATCTGATCCTTTAACATTAGGGTAGTAAAGTGCTGCAGTACCCTGTAGTGAAGTGCCAATGAAAAAGAATGGTCTGTGGTCAACAAATGGAACACTGCTATAGTTTTTAATTAAAACAGTTAAATCTTGTATATTGTATGTTTTTTTTTTCATTTTCAGCTTCTACTAGGGGTAAGTGTTTTCAAAAAGTCTTCTTTTGTCTGTGTAATTTACATTTATAATTTTAATTTATATTTCTAAATTTGCTTACTTCAAACACTGTAAGCTATTTAAAACAATGCTTTTTATTTCCCATGTCAAACATTTTACTGCTTTAAAATATCTATTTTTATAATGTATTCAAACTGGCAAAATATGATTACATTGTATTTTAAATTGCTTATTACTACCTTCTCTGGGTTATGGTTGTATTGGTTGTATTGAACAAGTTAATCAACCATGAAGTTGAAGCTGATACCCTGGCTTCTTTCAACAAACAGCTGGATGAGATTTTTTACCCTTGGATTAATTAACTGCTAATTATCAATTAGCTTTATGGGACAAATTGCTTCATCTGGTTTTACCTTCTGTTATGTTCTTCTGTGTGTGAGGGCAAAAATGCTACATATCACACATATTGAAAGAAAAAGTAAGTTGTCTTTACATTTTGTATTTCCTAAATGACAGTGTTAGTACTTCTAAAGCACTTCACATTATTTTGTTTTGGACACAGCATGTACATTAATGCTGAACAAAACATCTGCCACTCACCAATATTTCAAATTACTGTAACATCTTTGATATGGTCCCAATTATAACATTTTCTTTGAATTTTGCTTTTTAATATTGTCATTACTCTAATCATACCTAAAGTAAAACACAATCTGGAGTAACACTTTTTATTTTTGTATTAAAATGTGTTAGAAATGTATGATGTACTGTACTAATAAGGTACTAATATATTACATATATCATTTCTATTTTAGTGTTATCTAAAAAGAAAACAAATTCGAGGTAATTATGCAACCCTTTTCAGATTTTAAGAATTTTGTAACTGCTCCACAATTGCTTTAATACATGCACGTTCAGTTTCAGTCTGAGAAAATGTCATATTTGTAGGTATTAGCATCAATATGAATGTACCTGTAAATACAACAGATTGTTAATTTGAGTTTTTGATTATGTTTCAATGTAAGCAAAATAACAGCTTGCATATAACTGCTATTACATACGTTATATAAAATTTTTCAATGAGCCTGTAAAGAAATTCAAATTAGACTTCAGACGTTTCCCCTGTCAGAGAAGTAAACTTTCTGAGTTTAGTTTTCAGCCTACTGGTTGAAAGAAAAAAAATCTCCAAAACAGAGAACAGTAATTATTTTTCTTTGTTTCTAAGCTATGTGAGCTAAACAAACACTCTACAGCTGTAACACTCTAGATGCCACCAATGCATTGAAAGTACTACCTTGGATTTTGTCCACGCCAAGGCAATAATGCAAATATATCAGATTTCAGTTTATACAGAGCTGTGAGAGCACTGTCATGGCGAATGGTGGTGAATGGAGATTGTAATGGTAATGAAACATTCTGCAGTATGCAGTCACAAAGCTTTCGAATATTTATTATCTACATTTTATTGGAAAAAAAAACAACCGATCCAGACCATGAATGAATTTCTTCTGCAGCTGTTATAACATTAGACTTTGTGTGTAATACATTTTTGTGCAATAGTCTTTTTAAAGAATAGATATGAACTACATTTGTGCTTTGCGGTTTGATAAAATACAACCATAAGTTCTTTGTTTTATTTTCAGATTTATGTGTCTCTATTATTTTATGGAATCAGACATTCCTGAGACTTCCTCTGCTAGGCAAAGGTAGGATTCAAGGGTTCACGGTGGGACGGTGTATATTCTGGAGAATGGCATTAACCATTGTTGTGCAAAACAAAGTGCATCAGCCTAGAGTTTGTGTGTTAAAAAACAGTGCTCTTTCATATAGTGAAACAAACAATACAAGGTACACTCCCACATGACTCTCTGCTTGCATTGTGGCTATATAAAATATGGTCATTCTAAAAAGCTGACCAGTAAATATATTTTTTCTACTGCCAGCTTGCGTGACAAGCAGCCCCTTCTGCCGAATAGACCATTTGTTCCAGGAGAGGTCACTCACTGGTCATTTCCCTGAGAACTATGCCAGCTTTGCGTAAAGACATCATGTGGCTATGTTATCTTTCGAGACCAGACATCCTGAGACGGATTTAGTAAAATATAAGTAAAAGGATACATAGTCAACGTGGTACAATGTACTGTAATACAAACTTTTAGTGAAAACTTTTAGTTAATTCCCTCACCTTGAACAACAAAAAGAGGTCATAATATCAGAAGAAGCATAAGTTCTTTTTTTATTTTTGTCATTATGAAAAAAATAAATAATGAAGAACAGACATAACGGGAATTGCAAAAAAAACTAAACAAATACATTCCCCAAAAAAGTGCACGATAGTTTGCTTGTCAGAAGAAGCGTCCAAGTCTGGACAGATAGTGTAACAAAACAGCTGCTCGCTTGTCACCATACCGATGCTGTTTTTCTGCTAGTCGAATTTAAGTTTGTGGTGATTTTCTTTGGTCCTATCATTACCCAGCACTGGGGAGAGTATAAAATGAAGTTTCTATCCATTCCTCACAAGATACATATTTCGGGACAGGACACCCAACCTTTGCTGACACCAAGAGCTTCAATAGGTCCTACAGGCATTCTTGATACTCCCCAGCACAACCAATCGAGTTAGTGTAGTAACTCTACCACTTGAGTTACTACTCTGCCATAACCATTAGAGTTAGTAACAGGATTTTACCCTTCGAGTCACTACCCTAACATAACCCATGTGTGATACTAACTTATGTTTGAGTTACTACCACGATTAACACTCTCAAGTCATTAAGCCCCAGAGTAATTATTGGAACTCATAGAATTATTATTTGAAGAAATTATTATAATCGTAACATTTTTTCAATCATCAATAACATTTCAACAATCATCAACCTGCTTGAATCATCACATTTATCATTTCATGCTTTTGTAAAGACGGGGTGGAAAAACATAAGATGACATAGGATGAATCAGATCTGGTTTCCTCATTAATCATCACAGTAGATGCAAGGAAAGGACAGAGGTGTACCGTAGGTCTTGGACTTCATGGGTTTTTGTGACTGGAATTAGGTTCAAGTAAACACCATATGAGAATAAACAAGGAAAAGTGACTGTTGAATAAAACTCCCCAAAACATAAAAAGTGTGATATAAATAGTCTAATATGGATAGATATAGATAGTCTGATATAGATAAAATATAGATAGAGAAAGTTGGTTAGTAGATACCAAAGCCAGATCTGTTTGCTGCAATTTGGGCTGTCATATAGAGTCACATAAAAATATGTACCACAATGCAAATTGTGCTGCATTATTTACAACAATCTGTAGATACTTACACATAAGATACGTGGAGCAGACACTTGTCATTTTGTAAACAACTATGTTATTTTTAGCATTAGAATATTTTCTGAGATTTTCAGAGAGAACTTTCATTTTCCTGAGTAACTGGGTTTGCTGCATCTTAATAAGCATGGAGTTATTAAAAAAGTTACAAAAGAGAATTTGCTTCAACAACATACTGTAGCTGGCTGGATAGTTGGGTCCAGACTCACATGGGGCTTTGTATAAATACTGTATTTTACTCTCCAAATGCTCTGCAATTCACTCTAGTTTCAATATGTGCCCTGTGGTTTGTATTTTAATGCTGATTCTGAAGAAATTAATTGGATTGCCTTTGTAAATACCTTTTGCATAGTTCAGCTACAAACCAAGTCTGGCGTTACAGTAAAGGACACTAGCTTTATGGAAAAACCATGCTTGCCACAAATTAAATTAGTCTTTATTTCCCCCTGTTGAACAAATCAAATTTAATAACTCAAAGTCAGGATATATAATGACAAGTCAATCTCACTCTAGTTTTCTGAATCATAATCATTACTGAAATAAGCTGAATACTGCATATCACAATATATACTGTAGCACAAAAACATATTTTTACATTTGTCTCATGCATCCTTTCACCACCTGATCTCCACCTTTGCAGCTACCCCACAATTAACTCCACTATCAATTTATAGTAATAGTTTGACGATCTTTGATACTTAAGTCATGTCCCCCTGCAGTCTTTTCTGCTCAAGACTAACAGCATTAATTTATTTTAGTGTAGTATATTAATTTCATCAGTGTTCTGTTTATTGTTCCAATGGAATGATTCCAGAGCTGCAACATCTTTCTTGTTCCAAAATTGAACACAATATTCTGAATGGCATCTTAATGGTCTCATGGTGCAATTTTAACTTTTGATTTTATTCCTACACTTTAACTATATATTCTGGCATTACATTTTTATTGCTTTTCACAAATAAAATAAAAATGATGTCACGACAAACACCCAAGTCTTTTTTAATAAGTATCTTCAAGCTCAAATGAATGTTTTCATTTGAAATTTGTAATATTATTTTGCTACTGCATTCAAAGCTCTGCACTCATCTATGTTAAATAACAGACTTGGAAAAAAGATCCCTGTCTTAATTACATCATCCACATTCGACTATTCCAGCCAGCAGCCATATCACTCTGCAACTCACAACTGGCAACCCACTGACTCTAAGCAGGTGTGAGCCTGGTCAGTACCTGGATGGGAGACTTCCTGGGAAAAACGAAGGTTGCTGCTGGATGTAGTGTTAGTGGGGCCAGCAGGGGGCACTCACCCTGCAGTCTATATGGGTCCTAATTCCCCAGTATAGTGACGGGAACACTACACTGTAAAATGGTGCTGTCCTTTGGATGAGATGTAAAACCGAGGTTCTGACTCTCTGTGTTCATTAAAAATCCCAGGGTGTTTCTCGAAAAGAGTAGGGGTGTAACCCCGGCGTCCTGGCCAAATTTCCCCTTGGCCCTTACCAATCATGGCCTACTAATAATCTCCATCTATGAATTGGCTTCATTACTGTGCTCTACTCCCCACTGATAGCTGATGTGTGGTAAGCGTTCTGGCGCACTATGGCTGCCATTGTATCATCCAGGTGGATGCTGCACATTGGTGGTGATTGAGGGGAGTCCCCATAACCTGTAAAGCACTTTGAGTGGAGTGTACAGAAAAGCGCTATGTAAGTGTAAGCAATTATTATTATTCACCTACAGTATAATAATATCCATTAGAGGGTTTTGATTAAAAATTAGCTTTATTGAGCAAAATTGATCTATTCAGATAAGGTTGGACCTAGTCAGTCCTGAGATGGGAGACATCTAAGAAAAACTGAATTGTTATTGTAAGTGGAGTAGGTTGATCCAGCAGCAGTATGTTTTACCAGGGACACCACTGTAGGAGATATCATTCAGATGAGAACTCAAACAGAGGTCCTAACTACTTGGTTAATAAAGATCACATTAGTCTTTAAGTCAGAGTAGAAATTTAACCCAGGTGTTCTGGTTAAATTCAACAATGGGTATGAATAACCTGACCTACCTAAAGCTCACTAAAGTACCTAAAGTGCAGCTAATTTAAAATAGTGCAGATATTCCCTGTATTTTACACAGAGTCAGCAGTGTAGAAAGAAGCAAGAGACGGTACCTGCAGCCCACTGACAGTTTTATTACCTTTTGTAACAGTGGGAGAAGTGGGAGGAGCCGTGGTGAGCACCGGTATACAGTAAGTCGATGCCCAGTCTGAGGGGCGGAGGCACTGGTGTGAGGATAGCAAAAACCAAAAAGTAAGCATAAGAGAAAAAGGGGGAAAAAAACAACAATGTGCACCGAGGCATCCAGGCTGGACTTGCACTATCTAACGGGGTTCAGACTGGGAAAAAGAAACGCTTGGCACAGCGGTATCCAGACTGGACCTACCCTATTTTATGGGGTCTAGTCTGGAAGAGTAGGGAGCCAAACAAGGCTAAAACAAAAATAAAAACTCAACCTGTCCCAGTGGGAGATACATGGCGGGACAGGCGAAAAGAAAAAAATGAACAAAAGAAAAACAACGGCCTTACGCCCAGTCACAATCCCCTCCGAGACTGTTGGTGGAATGGTCTCCCCTTGCGGGGTCTGCTCATCCCTCCGAGACGTGTTCGGTGCATCTTAAAGGTCCGCACCGCTGCGGCTTGTCCTTAATCAGTCAGAACAGCTGTGGCTGCTAAGGCAATGCGTCCCCCTTAATCCAGGGCTCTGCCTCCACACTGAAGACACCCCCACGTAATGACACATGTTTCTTAGTACACAGCCATGCTAGTCACTGAGAAAAAGCTTAGGAAGGAGGGAACAGAGTGGGGTATCATTCCAATTTTAATTGATGTGCTGCCAAAACATGGAGTGGAGTAATGACTCCTGCTGCACAGTTTTGGGTGGCATGAAGGAGAGCAAGATTGGTGAAAGGTGCCCCCTTTTATAGAGGCAGGGAGAGGGGAGGTGAGTTTGCTAAAAGAAGGGAAAGTGGTCAGGGTTTGGAGGCTCCGATACCAACCACTACAGGGTCTATACTGATTTCAACAAATCCCAGTGAAAAACTGAAGTGTCCCTTCAGTAGAATACTTAAGGCAACCTTTGATGGGAACCTATGCTGTATTATAGTATATAAACAGCAAAAAAGTGACATGTCCAATTTCTGTGCATTAATCCATAAAATTGAAAACAAAACTGGTTGCTTACTCAAGGTAATCTTCTGTTTTACTCTGTTTAACTAGAAGTGAAAAAAATGCACAAAATGAGCATTTATAATATAATATTTATAATGGTATTTTTGGAGTGGCTCTGTGGCTAAGGATCTGCGCCTGTGGCTGGAAGGTTGCCAGTTCGAATCCTGCGGCCGGCAGAGGAATCCTACTTCGTTGGGCCCCTGAGCAAGGCCCTTAACCCTGACTGCTCCGGAGGTACCATATAAATGACTGACCCTGCACTCTGACCCCAAGCGTCTCTCCCTGTCTGTGTGTTTCATTGAGAGCAAGTTTGGGTATGTGAAAAGACAAATCCTTAATACAAGAAATTATATATGGCCAATAAAGTGATCTTATCTTAAATGAAGTCACAGAGGTTTTCATATAAATCATTAAATCAAATCTAAAAATATTTAAATTCATTCCACATCTATGGAGATTTTTTTTTGTTAAAACAGAAATATATCTGGGCAAGTGATCAAAATAGGCAGTCAATTTCTTATGTTTTTTCTACATTTCATTTCTTTAGAAAATGAAACTGCTTACATTTTATATCCTTGTGTATCAAGAATGAATGAGTAGCCACCAGGTGTCGAGGGGTCTATGGATGGTAATTGCATTGATGGGAAAGTAGCTCCCCAGTGTTGATGTGGTTTCATGCCCTATCCTCTGTGTTTCCTGTCCTGACCAAAGGCCCTCTTAACACAGATGCTGGGTAATTACCACTCCATTCGGTGGGTAAACAGACTAGAATGGATCTGTGACTGAGAGGGGGGGCGTAAGGTCAGGACACAGTGGAACAATGCATCATTACACGTGAGGTAGAGACAAGAGCAGAAAGGAAGGCTTAAAAAGCCCCAGTCAAAACAGAACAAAGACCCCTTTGAAAAAGGAAGAATTGTGGGTCAGATCTCATTGGACCCAGGAGAGGACGCTGACAAACTCTACAGGGAGCAGGTGATGAAGGGTTTTGAGATCATCTTCTTTGCTCCCTATCTGACATTGAACTCTGAAAAATCAAGGTGGGGGAGGGCAGGTGGGAACCACATTGTTTGGAATGGCCAGGACTGGACAATATGGCTAAGAACCACCAAAGGTTCTCAGGGTCCCGCAACCAGAAACATTCATCCACTCAGGTTAATTTGAGAAGGCACAAACCTTTGAACTAATTAGCCAATCGATAGTTCCACTTTCCACCATACCTCGCTGAACCAGAGTACTTCAGTGCTACTCAATAGATCTCCTGTGCTCAGTATTGGGTTTTCCAATAAGAGCTATAGTTCCTGTGGTAAATGAACTTGTAATTTTGTGAACCTATGTTCCTGAACTTGGATCTTGCCCTGACAACGTCTCTCACACGGTTAACAGATACGTTTGCTAGTTTTCGACAGACGACCATACTGCATATGGCCCTACAATACTTCTCATCTTGGTCTGCACAACCTTAAAAAAGGACACTACACAGAGATCCATCCCTTTTCTTAAGTGAAATGGAGGGAGTCACACCAGATTACTGACTGGTGCTGGTTTATAGAATAATCCTGATGGAAGTTCCCTTTGGAATATTGGTTCTGGTAAATGGGGTCCATGGGATTTCTTTGTACTCTTGTGTTACTAAGTGCCTCCGAGATGAGATGTATTATGTGTTCTGTGTATTGGGTAGGCAGTTATAGAAACTGTTGTGTCATGGTATAATTGTAATTGTATAATTGTTGTGCTATGATATACAGTGATTGTGAAATTGGTAGAATGACAGACTATAATAAATGTGATATTATATATGAAAACTGTCTTGTCTGGCTTGTAGATGCACTGGTGATTCCGAAAGATTAATAGAATCCTTTAAAATTGCTAGGTGGAGTATAAGTCTTGGTTTTAGGGGTCACCTTACTGTGACACTTGACACTGAGAACCTTAATTAATTCTACATTCAAGCCTCTGCCTTTGACTGTGGTCAACTTCTTCACTCTGAATGTAATGGGAAATATTTGCACATGGCAATTCTAAACTATAAAATAATCCACCTATAAAATAATCCACCTATCTGCTGCAAATGTAATATCTAGGTTTTTTATTCTTTGTTCTTTGACTAGATATCTTACATGAGATGTCTCCTTCAATCTCCCTTATCTCTCTTCTATACATATTTCAGTTAAAATCCAGGTTGTTGTTGCTGGAAATACCCTGGGTGCCCACCTTGACTTCATAAGAAAAATTCAAGAGCACACACAGATTGAAGAATGCAGTGAAGAAAACTGTGATGTGATTGTGGCTTTCTGCCCTGTCAGCTCTCGTATAGGGACTGACATTGATGCAGCACTACTGCAGGTTTCAGGTAGGCTTTTGAAGACATCGAATGAACTTCTGAGGTTAGAAACTGTCTGAATTATTTTTCAAAACTAAAATTTTAACTTTATTTTAGATGCAGGAATGTTTAAAAAAGTAAACGTTAAATTTATTTTACTTTCTTGGAATATTCGTTGATGTTTCCAAGTCAGTTACACTTCTTAAGGCTACATGACAGTAAATATGATGAAGTTCGTCAGTGTCGCTCTTTCCTGGATGCAAAACCACCAAACAATTTGTGTAGCAACTGCTTTTCTTGTCACACTGAGAAATCAGTCTGAATCAACAATGTTCAAAACTATTTGTTATTGGAGCAGTCTGTTGCATTTTTCTACAAAATGAATTTGGAACTATCATCATATGTACTATGTGTTAATTTTAAAAAAGAAACTTACTTTTAATTATATTTTAACATTGTACTGTGCAATGTCTGAAACACTTAATTGTTATTTTCTATCGTCACTCCATGTACTTGAAAACAAACCATCTAGAAGTTATTAAAGGAGCCTTAGTCTGAGAAGTTATATAAAAAGAGATAAATGAAAGAAGAAAGGAAGGCTTATTATGATGGAGAAAGTGGCAGACAATCTTTAAATTGAATTTCAATGGAGACAGCAGTTTTGAAGTGCTCAAGGTCATAAAGTATAACTGACATTTTCTGCAAAAAAAATTATCTTGAAAGAAACTCCCTTTCCTAAAAATAAAACATATTCTCTAATTTTTTTAAATAATGTCATGTCACATATACACAGAAGCAATGTCTACAAAAAAAAATCCTTTCAATACACTAATAAATATATTTATAAAATTGGTAGAAATGTCCTGTAAGTAATTCTAACAAATCAAATAAAACATGTAATTGATTTACCTAATATACTTCTCTTGTAAATATACTATATTGTTAAAAATATTTTTTCAAATTAAACTGTGACTCACAGAACTTCTGAATCTTTAAATTTAATTTAATGCAGCAGTAAATCGGTAAATACATTTGTCATGTTCCAAACTAAGGTACTGTATCTGTACATGCTGTACTGTATGTAAAACTATGTTGTTGTCTTTAGACAAATTGTATCTCAGTATTTCCATCAAACATACTGCAAGTTCAAGAACCTCTTCAAAGAACAGAATGAACAGTGGTGTCCGTGTAATTATGTCGTTTTTCATTTCAAAATCAATTTTCTTTTGTTCCCTGAACAGATTATAAACCTGCCATTCTAGTGGTGATGCACCACACCTATGATCAAGATGCTATTGTGGTTGACAGTGCAAGACTAGTGAAGAAAAATAATGTAAAATTAAGTGTTGACTGTCTGTTCTTTGAAAATAGGGGACTACTGGAAAACTGTAGTATCAATGAGAGAGCTGTGACTTTAGTATCCAAGACGCTAATCCATTATTCATCTTAAAGGGCTTTAACACAGGAGAAGAAACATACAGACGAAAGACTGTGTTTGCATGCTTTTCACAATTAGGTGCATTCTTTTCACAGTTAAGTATTTTTGAAAGGATGAATATACAGTATAATATTAATTAAAATTAAATATATGTTATACTTGTAATGATTGATTATGTTTAATAATAATAATCCATGTTTAATAAGTCCATATGTATCCAAATGTATATGATGTATTCACTAGAGCATTCTTATTATATTGTAACGCTTACGGCCGACAAGCAGTGTGTGTAAGAGCCGGCGTACCAGAGCGGGTGACGTCACCGCCCTTCCCTGTGATAGCAGGACCACAGCTACTGGGCTGTGGAGAGATCTCTCTCTAGCTCACGGGGCTAGGTCTCTGCAGAGAGACGCGGAAGTCCCGGGTTCGAGCCACCTATACTTTGGGCCGACCAGATGCGGCAGGGCGCCCGCCTGAGCCCCCGTTGCGTTACAATATAAAACTGTATTCAAGTTTCTAGATCTACAGTACTTGGTTACCTACAGTAACAATTTAAGTGGAAATAAATATGAAAGCAAGTCTTAATGATAAAATTTGTATAAATATTAATCCAATCAGATTGGTAGTAAAAACGTATTGATGGTAAATTGCAATGTGTGTCAATATTTGTTTGAAATTGTTAATTAACATTGTGCTTGTCCCTCTAATAAAGTGAATGACTGTGCCCCTGAATGAAAGGACTAAGCATTTTCTTTGCTAGCTGAAGAAAGAGTTGAACTTGCAAAATCATTTAGAACATAAGCTGAAATGCGTATGCATGATCATTTTTAATTGTTTACTTCATTTCTAAGAGGTCATATTTCTTTTTTACTTTTTCTTTGCATCATTTTCTTTCTGCTTTACATACTGTATCACACAATGTACGGCTTATACCAGCAATACTTGCTGACACTACTAGAAAAACCGTAACAGAAAGTATTTACTGTAGATGCTAATCAAATGCGTTAAAATAATTAATAGGTTTATTTCATGCTGAAAAAAAGAAGAAAGAGAACACAACGTTTCGGCCGTGGAGCCTTCTTCAACCTGAAGAAGGCTCCACGGCCGAAACGTTGTGTTCTCTTTCTTCTTTTTTTCAGCATGGAATAAACCTATTACTTGTTCCTTTGCAGCCTACGCATGCTGACGCAGCTACCCACCTGAACTACAACCGCGTTAAAATAATTATTTCTAGTTTGAAAAAGAAAGTCTTTAAATAGTGTTTTGTACACCAAATGGACCAAATAACCAAATACAAAAAATGGCTGAAAAAACATTCAAACAGTCATGGTCTGTATCTGTAAAATATAAGTGTTTGTAAAGCTAGTCCACCCCCCCTCCTGAGAGTGTGGAGAGGTTTCAGTTTAACTTGTACCATTATAACGGAGCTCAAACAAAAAGCGGCTGAGAAAACTTGTTTCACTTTTCGTTGAGTGCAGCTCTTTGGCTGACAGGTAAAAAGAACAGCCTTGTATTCATTAAGGCATACTGCAAAGACGACATTTTAAACAACAGAAGGTTCCAGAAGAACATTGACTTAACACGAATGATCAGGTGAGTTATTTTCTTCTATCTAGGAGTTAGTCAGCGTCCGGCAATTAGAAAGAAGTAATAATGTCTGAGGGCAGAATTTTGTACAGTTGATTAACATCTAATTTAAAACAATAAAGACAGGAAGCTCAGTGAAATAGTACACATTACGTAAAGGCTATTGTGTGGAGAACTCAACAGCAGTTGTATGTGGTCTCTAGCACAGTTATGAACCCCACCTCTTTATGCACCTGCCATCGATCTTGTTGTTAGATGTGTCTAGAAACTATCGGGCTAAATTTCAGTGCATAGGCCATTCCCAAATCTGCAACTGTTTCATTTTGCCATTGCTAACGGTACGAAGACCACATGCTGTAATATGTATAGAAGATCTGTCTGCACTCAGGGGATATAGGATTTTTCTTTTTTCCTTTAAATGTATCTTTCCTTTTTTTTACTCAAATGTGTCTTTGTTCTTTTTTAAGACTTTTTTTCATATTTTAAAAAATACACATATTGCAATAGAGTGGCATTGTGATTATTTATGGCTTTGTAAATTTCCAAAAGTCTTTGAAGAATATACAGCTAGTCAAGCTCAATTAACATTGTGCTTGTCCCTCTAATAAAGTGAATGACTGTGCCCCTGAATGAAAGGACTAAGCATTTTCTTTGGTAGCTGAAGAAAGAGTTGAACATGTCTTGCAAAATCATTTAGAACATAAGATGAAATGTGTATGCATGATCATTTTTAATTGTTTACTTCATTTCTAAGAGGTCATATTTCTTTTTTACTTTCCAATATTTGTATAGCAACTGGAAAATTGTTCAAAATAGAGACAGGTCAAGGCCCACAGCCACAAAAATCACACAGTTGTAAGGTTAAAAAAACACCCTAATGGGCCACTGCTACTGTATGTGGCATCACAGCTCTTCTATCCTCCATGTGGCTGTGATGATAGATTGACGTATTGCCAGGTTTTAACAAAGTAGATAATCTGGGATGGTGATTACAGATGGTAATGACATTTTGTAACCCATTCCCATTCCTCTGGAAATTTACTGGAGATGTGATATCGTGTAGCAGCAGACAGCTGGACGAGCTGTACACACCTGCTCAGCAGAGGCAGTCATGCAGCCACTTCGCCTTTAATAATGACTGTACCTTGCAGGCAGGGACCCAAGGGTATGGAATTAACTCATAACAGTGAGATAAGGGTGGTTGCAAAAGACAAAGGTGGCAGAATCTACCACTGACATTAAGTGGTACGCTATAAACACAACATTGTCTTGGCCGTTTGTAATATTTTCTATACTCCAGTGTGAAGTTCTGTCCCTGCTAGGATGTGTTTACAGTTCTTAGTGTGACCAGATGACTCGTGTGTCAGTGCAAGCTGAGAGCACTAAAAGCATCATTTTCTTTCTGCTTTACATACTGTATCACACAATGTACGGCTTATACCAGCAATACTTGCTGACACTACTAGAAAAACCGTAACAGAAAGTATTTACTGTAGATGCTAATCAAATGCGTTAAAATAATTATTTCTAGGTTGAAGAAGAAAATCTTTAAATAGTGTTTTGTACACCAAATGAACCAAATAACCAAATACAAAAAATGGCTGAAAAAACATTCAAACAGTCATGGTCTGTATCTGTAAAATATTAGGGTTTGTAAAGCTAATCCTCCCCCCTGTCTCTGACGTCCAAAGGGACTAAGCGTGGGGAGTAGGAGAGCAGAAAAAGACCGAGACGGGAAAAAGGGCCGGGCTCATTAGTGCAAAGAGTTCAGAAATGCCGTATAGAAACCTATGCCCTCAGGGAGCGGACGTGGGACGCCCTGGTGCTAGACGGGTCTCAGGACATCCGAACGTCAATTCTGAGCGAGGACAGAGTGCAAGACCCGGAAATATATAGCCCAAGGGAAAGAGAAAGACCGGAAGGACAGCAGACCAGAACCTAGGGACAGGACAGAGAAGGAGCGCCCTCTGGCTGCAGAGGGCGTGACACCCCCCTCCTGAGAATGTGGAGAGGTTTCAGTTTAACTTGTACCATTATAACGGAGCTCAAACAAAAAGCGACTGAGAAAACTTGTTTCACTTTTCGTTGAGTGCAGCTCTTTGGCTGACAGGTAAAAAGAACAGCCTTGTATTCATTAATTCATACTGCAAAGAAGACATTTTAAACAACAGAAGGTTCCAGAAGAACATTGACTTAACACGAATGATCAGGTGAGTTATTTTCTTCTATCTAGGAGTTAGTCAGCGTCCGGCAATTAGAAAGAAGTAATAATGTCTGAGGGCAGAATTTTGTACAGTTGATTAACATCTAATTTTAAACAATAAAGACAGGAAGCTCAGTGAAATAGTACACATTACATAAAAGCTATTGTGTGGAGAACTCAACAGCAGTTGTATGTGGTCTCTAGCACAGTTACGAACCCCACCTCTTTATGCACCTGCAATCGATCTTGTTGTTAGATGTGTCTAGAAACTATCGGGCTAAATTTCAGTGCATAGGCCATTCCCAAATCTGCAACTGTTTCATTTTACCATTGCTAATGGTACGAAGACCACATGCTGTAATATGTATAGAAGATCTGTCTGCACTCAGGGGATATATGATTTTTCTTTTTTCCTTTAAATGTATCTTTCCTTTTTTTTACTCAAATGTGTCTTTGTTCTTTTTTAAGACTTTTTTCATATTTTAAAAAATACACATATTGCAATAGAGTGGCATTGTGATTTTTTATGGCTTTGTAAATTTCCAAAAGTCTTTGAAGAATATACAGCTAGTCAAGCTCAATTAACATTGTGCTTGTCCCTCTAATAAAGTGAATGACTGTGCCCCTGAATGAAAGGACTAAGCATTTTCTTTGCTAGCTGAAGAAAGAGTAGAACATGTCTTGCAAAATCATTTAGAACATAAGCTGAAATGTGTATGCATGATCATTTTTAATTGTTTACTTCATTTCTAAGAGGTCATATTTCTTTTTTACTTTCCAATATTTGTATAGCAACTGGAAAATTGTTCAAAATAGAGACAGGTCAAGGCCCACAGCCACAAAAATCACACAGTTGTAAGGTTAAAAAAACACCCTAACGGGCCACTGCTACTGTACGTGGCATCACAGCTCTTCTATCCTCAATGTGGCTGTGATGATAGATTGACTTATTGGCAGGTTTTAACAAAGCAGATAATCTGGGATGGTGATTACAGATGGTAAAGACATTTTGTAACCCATTCCCATTCCTCTGGAAATTGACTGGAGATGTGATGTCATGTAGCAGCAGACAGCTGGACAAGCTGTACACACCTGCTCAGCAGAGGCAGTCATGCAGCCACTTCGCCTTTAATAATGACTGTACCTTGCAGGCAGGGACCCAAGGGTATGGAATTAACTCATAACAGTGAGATAAGGGTGGTTGCAAAAGACAAAGGTGGCAGAATCTACCACTGACATTTAGTGGTACGCTATAAACACAACATTGTCTTGGCCGTTTGTAATATTTTCTATACTCCAGTGTGAAGTTCTGTCCCTGCTAGGATGTGTTTACAGTTCTTAGTGTGACCAGATGACTCGTGTGTCAGTGCAAGCTGAGAGCACTAAAAGCATCATTTTCTTTCTGCTTTACATACTGTATCACACAATGTACGGCTTATACCAGCAATACTTGCTGACACTACTAGAAAAACCGTAACAGAAAGTATTTACTGTAGATGCTAATCAAATGCGTTAAAATAATTATTTCTAGGTTGAAGAAGAAAATCTTTAAATAGTGTTTTGTACACCAAATGGACCAAATAACCAAATACAAAAAATGGCTGAAAAAACATTCAAACAGTCATGGTCTGTATCTGTAAAATATTAGTGTTTGTAAAGCTAGTCCACCCCCCCTCCTGAGAGTGTGGAGAGGTTTCAGTTTAACTTGTACCATTATAACGGAGCTCAAACAAAAAGCGCTGAGAAAACTTGTTTCACTTTTCGTTGAGTGCAGCTCTTTGGCTGACAGGTAAAAAGAACAGCCTTGTATTCATTAAGGCATACTGCAAAGAAGACATTTTAAACAACAGAAGGTTCCAGAAGAACATTGACTTAACACGAATGATCAGGTGAGTTATTTTCTTCTATCCAGGAGTTAGTCAGCGTCCGGCAATTAGAAAGAAGTAATAATGTCTGAGGGCAGAATTTTGTACAGTTGATTAACATCTAATTTAAAACAATAAAGACAGGAAGCTCAGTGAAATAGTACACATTACGTAAAGGCTATTGTGTGGAGAACTCAACAGCAGTTGTATGTGGTCTCTAGCACAGTTATGAACCCCACCTCTTTATGCACCTGCCATCGATCTTGTTGTTTGATGTGTCTAGAAACTATCGGGCTAAATTTCAGTGCATAGGCCATTCCCAAATCTGCAACTGTTTCATTTTACCATTGCTAACGGTACGAAGACCACATGTGTAATATGTATAGAAGATCTGTCTGCACTCAGGGGATATAGGATTTTTCTTTTTTCCTTTAAATGTATCTTTCCTTTTTTTTACTCAAATGTGTCTTTGTTCTTTTTTAAGACTTTTTTCATATTTTAAAAAATACACATATTGCAATAGAGTGGCATTGTGATTTTTTATGGCTTTGTAAATTTCCAAAAGTCTTTGAAGAATATACAGCTAGTCAAGCTCAATTAACATTGTGCTTGTCCCTCTAATAAAGTGAATGACTGTGCCCCTGAATGAAAGGACTAAGCATTTTCTTTGCTAGCTGAAGAAAGAGTAGAACATGTCTTGCAAAATCATTTAGAACATAAGCTGAAATGTGTATGCATGATCATTTTTAATTGTTTACTTCATTTCTAAGAGGTCATATTTCTTTTTTACTTTCCAATATTTGTATAGCAACTGGAAAATTGTTCAAAATAGAGACAGGTCAAGGCCCACAGCCACAAAAATCACACAGTTGTAAGGTTAAAAAAACACCCTAACGGGCCACTGCTACTGTACGTGGCATCACAGCTCTTCTATCCTCCATGTGGCTGTGATGATAGATTGACGTATTGGCAGGTTTTAACAAAGTAGATAATCTGGGATGGTGATTACAGATGGTAATGACATTTTGTAACCCATTCCCATTCCTCTGGAAATTTACTGGAGATGTGATATCGTGTAGCAGCAGACAGCTGGACGAGCTGTACACACCTGCTCAGCAGAGGCAGTCATGCAGCCACTTCGCCTTTAATAATGACTGTACCTTGCAGGCAGGGACCCAAGGGTATGGAATTAACTCATAACAGTGAGATAAGGGTGGTTGCAAAAGACAAAGGTGGCAGAATCTACCACTGACATTTAGTGGTATGCTATAAACACAACATTGTCTTGGCCGTTTGTAATATTTTCTATACTCCAGTGTGAAGTTCTGTCCCTGCTAGGATGTGTTTACAGTTCTTAGTGTGACCAGATGACTCGTGTGTCAGTGCAAGCTGAGAGCACTAAAAGCATCATTTTCTTTCTGCTTTACATACTGTATCACACAATGTACGGCTTATACCAGCAATACTTGCTGACACTACTAGAAAAACCGTAACAGAAAGTATTTACTGTAGATGCTAATCAAATGCGTTAAAATAATTATTTCTAGGTTGAAGAAGAAAATCTTTAAATAGTGTTTTGTACACCAAATGGACCAAATAACCAAATACAAAAAATGGCTGAAAAAACATTCAAACAGTCATGGTCTGTATCTGTAAAATATTAGTGTTTGTAAAGCTAGTCCACCCCCCCTCCTGAGAGTGTGGAGAGGTTTCAGTTTAACTTGTACCATTATAACGGAGCTCAAACAAAAAGCGCTGAGAAAACTTGTTTCACTTTTCGTTGAGTGCAGCTCTTTGGCTGACAGGTAAAAAGAACAGCCTTGTATTCATTAAGGCATACTGCAAAGAAGACATTTTAAACAACAGAAGGTTCCAGAAGAACATTGACTTAACACGAATGATCAGGTGAGTTATTTTCTTCTATCTAGGAGTTAGTCAGCGTCCGGCAATTAGAAAGAAGTAATAATGTCTGAGGGCAGAATTTTGTACAGTTGATTAACATCTAATTTAAAACAATAAAGACAGGAAGCTCAGTGAAATAGTACACATTACGTAAAGGCTATTGTGTGGAGAACTCAACAGCAGTTGTATGTGGTCTCTAGCACAGTTATGAACCCCACCTCTTTATGCACCTGCCATCGATCTTGTTGTTAGATGTGTCTAGAAACTATCGGGCTAAATTTCAGTGCATAGGCCATTCCCAAATCTGCAACTGTTTCATTTTACCATTGCTAACGGTACGAAGACCACATGTGTAATATGTATAGAAGATCTGTCTGCACTCAGGGGATATAGGATTTTTCTTTTTTCCTTTAAATTTATCTTTCCCTTTTTTTTACTCAAATGTGTCTTTGTTCTTTTTTAAGACTTTTTTTCATATTTTAAAAAATACACATATTGCAATAGAGTGGCATTGTGATTTTTATGGCTTTGTAAATTTCCAAAATTCTAGGAAGAATATACAGCTAGTCAAGCTAGTCATTCTTTCTACCGAGAAAGAATAAGAGTAGAAAGAGAACCAGAATCAGAAGCCATTAGAAGATCGTACGTGACTTTAACCAGGGCAGTTTCTGTGCGGTGAAGTCGTTGAAACCAGATTGGAGGGGTTCAAAGAAGTTAAAATGAAAGGAGAAGTATTTTGTGGTTGTGAAAATCTATGCCTGATCAAGTGAGATATTCAACCATGGTGACTTTTAAATTGAGGGTTAAAATTTTTTTAATATTTTTTTGTATTTATGATATTGATATATGAATTTAATTTTAATTATAGTAACTGTCATTGATTCTTGTTAAAATATTTTAGCAAGTACAGTAGTTGAGAACACAGAGATGTAAAAGATATAATGAGAAGAGCCCATTCATCCCATTTAGCCATCTTGGTTGTAAGTACTGTATCTACAGTAATTAATCTTAAAGAAGCTAGGGTATTGATTTCCACAACATGGTATGGTAGCTTGTTACAGACTCCCAGAACCCTTTATATAAAGAAATGCCTTCTGATCTATACATCTATATGATCATGTATCCATACATCAATCCATTTTACATCCATCAACTTATTCCTGACAAGAGTTGTGGTGGTAATAGGCTGTGGAGCAGACAAGACTTTTCTTTCCCAGCTCCAGCACCTCCTGGGTCATTCCAAAGACCTCACAGGCTTTCTGAGAGATATAATCCCTCCAAAGTGTCCTGTGTCTGCTCTCTTCCCAGTGGGCCATGCCTGATACATCACCAGGAATCCTAGACAGCAGAGCTTCTTATTCTCTCATGGTGAGTAAACCCAGCATCCCTACGGAGAGAGTTAATTTCTGCTCCTTCTATCTGCAATCTCTTTCTTTCGGTCACTACCCAAAGCTCATGACCATAGGTGACCTTAGAATATAGATCTACTATACAAAAAAACCGAGAGCTTTGTCTGAAGTCTCAACTACTGCAGCTATTGCACCAATCTGCTGGTCAATATCATGATCCCCTCTACCCTCCAGACCCCAAGATACTCCTCTACTCGGGGCAGCTGTCCCCCCCTTACCTAGAGAGAGCAAACCACTGTTTCCAGGAGACGGCCATGACCTGGGAGGTACTGTCTCTCAAACCCTGACCACATCATAGTCAGCAGCAGACCACACCAATGCAAGATCACAGTCAGATAAGGCAAAGAGGACAACAATACAGAGATAGCAGAGATGCATCCCTTAGGCATCCCTTAGGCCCCCCAAACTGGATACAGTCCAGACCTCAGCTGCACCTTGATACCCTGTCCATGATGAACAGGAGAGGAGACAAGATACACCCTTGGTGGAGTCTGACGCCCACCTTGAACGGGCTTGATTTAACAGTGCAAACACAGACACAACTCTCACTTGAAAAGTGCAGTGACCCTGGCGCCCCATCCTCCTGCAGCACCTCCCCCAAGTCACAGTTTCCAAGTCTGCAAAACATGTGTAGACAGGGATGGCACACTTCCATGTCAGGACAATGTTGGGTTCAATTCCACACCCCTCGTGCTATCTGTATGGCTTGTGTCCACCTTGGTTTTCACCAAGTGCTCCTATTTCTTTCCACTGGTATAGTTTCTTGCTCTCCCCTGATCCTGAATTAGTTGAAGGAGTTAAAGTGGATGGATGACTATATACTTCCACTAAGTTTCTTTACTGTTGCAGTACTGAACCCTTAAGTATTCAAGGGTACTGACCCTTTAATGCAGTCTGTATTGAACTCACTTCCATTTGATTTTCTTTTTTTAATAACTGCATTGAAACATTATATCGTACTTTTCTAAATTGTGACTTTATTGGTTTAGGGATGAATTTGTTTCAGCCTTTTTTATTGTTTTTGAGTAATACTATTATTCTTTTGCTAACTTTGAATCTATCTGTTCCCAGTTCACCACTTCTATTTTTAGACTCAAAATTTCCCAGTGGTTACCATTACATTTGTATTCTATTCCCTTAATTACATCTTTGTTGTTTGAAAACATGAAATCATTAAAAAATCTTTGTTAGGCAGGAAATTATTAACATTTTCAAACATCAGCTTCTGCATACTTCTTCACATATTCCATAATCTACACTACATATTGCTTTCTCTCAGCTATATAATGTTACCACTGCTACTGTACATACATTCCTTGTAATTATCATACAATAAGATACTACCTTGTTCTCAATTCTGTTAGATGGCCTATGAACAGTGAAGGCTGGAATTATTAACTAGAGGTACAGTATTACAAGTCTCCCATGGTGAGGTTCTCTGCCAGGATGTACTGAACTTGTGCATTGTTGAATTTATGTAATACTTAAAAAATATAAAGACTAATACATGTTGATGTTTTGTTTTGTAGGATACCCTGTTCGTGGTGAGTATGTTTTGATGAAAAAACTCTTAAATCCTGCATCTAAAATCTATTTCCTACTTTGCCTCCGAGAGTTACTGTATGCTAGCCGTCTGATCTGTCTTTTTAAAATTGAGTCATTGTATGTTTAAAAATTGTATTTTAAACCATCAGAAATATATTTTTTTATTTCAAAGGCACAAATATGAATAATATTGAACATGCAAAAGTATAAAGAATGTAATGTAAATAGAGAGCCAAAATATCCCCAAAGTTCCCAAAACATGAAATTCAGAAAGATTAATATCATTGGAAGGAATACTCTTATCTCAATTATTTTTGCATTATTCACCTATTTCAGAGCACTATAAATCATCCAAAAAAAGGTGTCTTTTTTTCTAGGAACTTGTTTTCACCAGGTGCTGCGAGTGTGTACGTGACTATATTTGTGTGTGCCCTGTGATGAACTGACATCCTGTCCAGGGTGTATCCTGCCTTGTGCCCTTTTCTTGTCAGGATCCGATCCTGATTTCCTCTCCCCTGAATTGGATGAAGTGGTTAGAAAATGAATGGATGGATAATTGGTCTGGATCTTGGATTGCACACTACTGTTTATTGTATAATGCTACAGTAAAATATTTTGGTTTTCCAAAATGCATTGTAGTTTATGTAAAAAGACCAAAGAAAATTAATGTTTCTCTTTTCTTTCCAGATCCTCGGCATTGTGAGTATTTTTTCCAAAATGATCTGTTTATTTCTGTGCTGTTACAATTTAATATTTCATACATATCACTAGTGTTTTCATATCTTCATGAGAGAAACATTACTGCCGAATGAATTTTGACCAACAGAATGCAAAGCAATACAAATTAAAGCATGTCTAAAACTCAAATGAAAAGCTAAAGAAATTTCAGAGATTAGTAAATGAGAATGTCATAAAAAATTAATTTCAGTTTGTGAACAAGTGAAATGAATAAGACAATTTGTGTCTTATTTATTTTCACCTCTGTTAATAAACATTTGGGAGTACATATAATTCTGTAATTGTCATGAACAGTTCTTTCCGGGCCCTATGCGGGCAACACGATCCAAAAGGTGAAGAAACAATAGGGAAAAATATCATGCAGGAGTCGGTTAGGAGACAGGGGGGCGTGTCCATGCAGTGCTAGTGTCCGGGGGGCGTGAATCCAGGGCGAACAATCCAAAGGTAAATCCAGAGGGGGAATCCAAGACGGGAGGTTTAGTCCAAGACCAGGGGATCCATCCGTAGTTAAAACCAGAACCGGGTCGGGACCGGCGGGGCAGGGAATCAGGACCAGGAAACTAAAACCATAACGGAGCCAGACGCGGCAGGACCCCGGGCTCTCACGACACGGAAATCAATGAGAAGCCCCGAGCAATCGCCTGCGTCTGGCTTTAAAGGTGGAACTAAAGAGGGGCTGGAATAAGGAACAGGTGTGGGGAATGGGACAGAACGAGGAAGGGCTGGAGCGCCCTTAAGAGGAGGAGTAACGATCGTGACAGTAATGTTTATTTACCAGTCCCATCTGTTTAAGAATGATGCCAAATGAGTGTACTGTAATATAATCGTTCAGCCATTGTTTTTAAAAATAATAAGGCTGTCACAGATTGCACACTAGACTGTTTTTATATAATATGTGTTTTTCTGGAGTGTTACGTAAATAGAAACGTGAAAAAACATAATTATTTTCTAAATACACTGTAGTTTTATGTAAGAAAACTAAACAATGTATGTTTTTGTTTCCCACAGTAAAAGTTTTTTTTCGCAATCATCGGAATGTGCTGTCACAATTTAATACATAATTCAAATGGCAATTAAAAAGTTTTCTTTACTAATCTCTGAAAAGAGCACTGGAATGTATTATGTATTATGTATTAGTGTTTTCAAGCTCATACAATATTAAATAATTTAATGAACATTTTATTAATATGTGAATTTTGAATTTAAGGATGAAGTGAAAAAATCTTATACTATAATTTATTATTTACAGTACTGTATGTGTACAGTATGTAATACATACAGACATCCTGTCCATGGTGTACCCTGCATTGCTCTTGTTGCTTGCTGAAATAGGCTGTGGCTCCCCCACAACCCTGAATTGGATGAAGTAGTTAGAAAATGGATGGATACAATATTTAATATATGTAGCTCTGCATCTGCCAACTTTCAATGTTGCTCGCGGGCTCAGCTGTGTTAAAAGACTTGTACTGTATCTGTGCCATGACAAATTCTCATTTGTCTAGATAACAAGTAAGTAGCATCACCTCTGTTACAGTATGTATTCAGTAAACAGAGTTTGCTACGTAGGGTATTGTATAAGAACAATGAAACATTTACAAATACTTGCTTTCCTCTCCTTTCCAGGTGCTTGTTTTGGTGAGTTTATTTTAAAAAGTAATATCCTCTGGGTGCATACAAGTAGTAAGAGAGAGTAAAGACTTCACCCTGTTTGTGTAGGAGAGGAAGACAAGAGAATGAGCCTCGTAAAGGAGAAATGCAATTATTCAGAATTATAGAATAAGTTTTCTGATTTGCATCATTATAAAATGACCTCAAGCATGAACCATCCAGATTTCTTTTTTTAAACTAGGGATAAAAAAAAATCCTTGCTTTTATTTGTTGAAATAAATAAATAGTACTACTGCTATGAGGGGTTGACAGCTAACGTAATTTCTTATTCGATTTTTGCCAAAAAAGGCATTATAAAGCAATAATTCCATAATCTCTTATGTTTACTGAAGATAAATCTTAGTTTATTTAAAAAAAGTCATGCTTCTGTGAAATTCTGTAAAATGGCAATAATTTCAGTAATTTAAGATATACATTTTTTTAAATTAGAATTGCCAATCATTTGCGTTACACTTAATCTCACAAAGGTGAGAATTAGTATCCTCCAACCCATCCACCATCAAGCCACTTGTCTTTAACACAACAGCACTGATTTTTGGGGATACGCATTTCTCACCTTCAGTAATCTGAAAGAGTACCCTGGCTGACTATCCCCATGTCTTCAATACTCTCTACCTGACAAAGCGCTACCGGAGTCCCACACACACAGTCTGCTCAACCTAGGCTCAAATGAGCACTTTTATCAAATTAAACTCTGTGGTTTACAATATTTACAAAGTATAGCTGTTTTGAAATATGTAAATAAAAGCTATTGGTCATTGTTTGGAGCCCTAACTAGACTTTGAACTGCAGTACTTTAAATTTCTTGAACAGTGTTTATAAAATAAATACTGATATTGTGTTTCTAAATTTGGGAGGACTAAGCAATGTTCTAAAAAACGAAAAAACAAAACTAGTGTTTTTCTTTTCCCAAACCTTTCTCAAAGTATAGTCTTTGCAAGGCTACTTTCCTGGAATTTCATTCCACACATCTCATTCCAAAAGCCTTGTCCTTATATTCACAAAGGGTAAGCTTTAACTGGCAGCCAGGATGGGTTAAAGATCTACAGTACTGTATGTGTTACCCTCCACTGCAAAATCCTTTGGGGAAATGAAGTCTGATCAAGCCTGCTTTTATTCTGTCCTGTCCAAACTTCCCCCTTTTCTTTACCAATCATGGCCTCCTATTCCCCATCTATGAATTGGCTTCATCACTCTGTTTTCCCCCCAAATTATAGTTGATGTGTGGTGAGTGTACTGGCCCTGATTAAGCCCTTAGTCTTCAGATGTCTTAGGGTCAGATCTCACAATACTCTGGGCTCTGTTAGAACTTGCTCTGAATATCTTAATTCACCCCTTAGGTTTGTATTTCTCACATTGATTTTTGTTCGATTCTCGATCTCAACTTTCGGATTTTCCCTTTGTGCTGAACGCCTGTGTTCTACTTCTGGCTATGGACTTGGATTGCCGGACAGCATGTTTTCGGCAACAATCTTTGCTTTGTCCCTAACTACAGCTCCGGACTGTGCTTGCCTGTACCACACATGCATGCTCATCACCACTGTGCCTGTTTCCCTTGCCTGCTACCCTCACCGCTCTGACCTGTGCGTTCCTGTTTTGTCTCTCTCATACCGCACTTGGGTTCACCTTTAGACCCACGGTCGCTGCTTCATTCCACCTCGAGCAGCTTTGTATGAAGCTTTTCATCCACATGTTAAAGTACATACTATAGTACATATAGTACATACTGGACTCACTTTGATTTGTTAAGTTTTTGGTTGAAAATGTTTAAAGTTAAATTTATACTAAACAATTGAAAACTGTATGGCTGCTTCTGTTTTTCAGGTTGCACTTTGGGTAAGTCATTTGTTCATTTTTTGTTTTAAAAAACAA
This sequence comes from Lepisosteus oculatus, assembly GCF_040954835.1. NCBI lineage: Eukaryota > Metazoa > Chordata > Actinopteri > Semionotiformes > Lepisosteidae > Lepisosteus > Lepisosteus oculatus. The sequence goes on along the minus strand of NC_090697.1, from coordinate 20,435,558 downwards.
ACATTTTTTTCCTGTACCTTAATAATTTAATAATTTGTACGGTAGATATTACTGCAAAACATATTTTAGCAGGCTTTTCCCGGATTTATGCTGTTATTTTAATTTTCTGTATTAATTGTTTGGTTATTATTTCTAAGGGATAAATATTATTAATGCAGTATTGTATTGAAGAAATGAAAGTCATTCATACATTTTTTAATATTACTTCAAGGTTGAGAAAAAAATGCTTTTAAAAAAATTAAATGTGTAATTTACCACAAAAGGATAAAACAATTCAAGTGTAAATGTAAATATCGCATGGTTAAATCTGTGTGTGACATATGTCAGTTCCTTGATTACTTACTCTATAGTTTAAAGAACACACTGGAAAAAGTCATATCCAGACTGTTATTACAGGAACTAATCATTAACTAAGCATTAAAGGGAGATGCATTAATGCATAATTTATTAAAGATAATGAAATATTATTTCTTATGTTCTATACGGGACATGTTATGCTTTATTTTCATTTATTGGAAAATATAAAACTAAATTCACAAGTAATTTCAATCATCATTGAGTTTGTGCTGAAACAATATTTTCAGGTAACTTACTAAAAACAATTGACAATATTTGCAGAAAATATAATGATCATGTATGGATTTTCTGTGCTATGTTCTATACTTTGTCATATGGAATGATATATACACTGCCTTGGATTTGTCTGCATAATGCATATTTATAGTAATGTATAAGAATAAAGCTTAACCCATGTCTATTTTTTCTAGGTTCTCTGGTTCTGTTGCGTAAGTTTTTTTTTTTCTGATACACACATGATGATGTAAACTGGAGGCAACTGTACATTAACATTGCATTAAGATAAAGAGGAATTAATATAGACGCACTGACTGACTGAACACTCCAGGACATGTGCAATGCATTGATGGAGAAAGGTGGTACAGACTCATTGATTGGGCACTCGCTAATCAACACATTTCCTTTGCCTTTGTATGAAAATGGTGGAAATTAGAAATTGACTGAGTGGTTAAGTCAATTAGTAAAATACTATTCATAACCCCCAACTTGTAATTTGTCCAGAACATATCCGATTGGTTGGTATAATTAGAGGCACATTAATTCTTTATTCTCTGGCACAGCTTTGGTGAAAACAATTCAGGCTCACTTGGTTAAACAAAAGTTTTTTTTAATAATGACAAGACAAACAGTATGCTACAGAAAACAACAACACACAAGTTATGTATGTATACAGTATTAACAGACAAGGTGTTTCAGAGGCCTAACATCCTAATCGCCCAGAAAACCTCAGACAGCTACTAGATATTGAACTCTAATGCAGAGGCCACAATAAGAGATAAGCTGCCTTCTAACTAAATGCAATACAATCTGCAGTTAAATCTCTCTCTCTCTGCACACCCAGATGCCACAACTTAAATGGGAGCCTATCTCCCTATTCTACAGATGCACCCACAAGCAGAAAAGATGTCTCTAACTGAGGTATCTTTTACTTGGGAAACCCAAGTTCCCTAAGAACACAGAATAGCAAGCTTACTCTAGCAAGCTTCAGACACTTACTGTAACTCCAATCAGGTTTTGCTTGGATGATCATGAAGTAGGGGCTCTAGCCCAGTGCAAGCTTCAAGTTCCATCTCCTCCTCCCTCCTCTCTTGAGGGCTGAACTTCTTTCTTTCTTTTTCCTCTCTCTTCTTCCCTTTCTCCTCTGCTTCTCCTGTTATCCTTACTTTCTCTGCACTGCAGTCTTAATGTGATCTTATATGGTGTGTTTCTGGACTGCTCATTGACAATGTTTAACCCAAAGCTTAATTAACTAGGTAAACCAAGGTAAACTGTCCAATTGTCTTTGATCAGGGGACCCCTTACATCTCAGCAAACATCTCCTCTGCCTTGGAGCTGGAGATGTTTACACTGCTAGGTGTTAGTTACTTTATCTAAACTCTAAGGGGCACTTCCTAGTCCACTTTAGCTGTAACAATACACTGTATCTGGAATGCATATTTGATCTGTATTCATGTTTTATTTGAACAGTAGACTCATGGCGCATTATATAATTACAAAGTTAATTACAATTTCATTTTTGTTTTTTTTCCCTCAGTCAAGGAAAAGAAAACAAAGAAAAGGTAATTTGTAAGCTTATAGTGCTGTTCAGCAGTGTCCATCTAAACAAGGAATATCTTTTAGGATTATAGAGCCTTTTTACGGCGTGCAGTACCTATGGATTAAGTGTATTAATATTAAATAGCTCCTGCAGTTTCAAATGCTTTGGAAGTGTAACTGACTAAAGTACTACTTAGAATACAGATTTTTGCATATGTAACTTGAGTAGCCAAATTCCTAACCCTAAGAACTTTGTACCAACATCCTCATACAATTGAGAGTCACAGTTTAAGGCAGGGTGCATCGTGGATGAAACCCCAGTTTATCATGCGCAAACAAAAACACTTACTTACAACAGGCCCACTTTTCCCAGAAACCAAATAAACCTAGCAGTATATCTTTGGACTGTGGCAGGAAATGTACTACGTACAGTACAGTAATAATACTTTATGATTGATGATAAGACTATATGCAGACCAATTCTAACCAGTGTCATAAGAAAAACATTATTTGAAATTTACTAAAAATCATTACTACCCAGTTAAAATGATTGCGTATTTAATCCCATATGTTAAGTGAGATTTTATGTTAGAAGTTTCATTTAATGTCCTGCATTGTCACCTCTCTTTTATAGGTGTTCCACTTAAACTTCATGTCCTGGTAACTGGAACTACAATGGGAGTTCAGACCACGTTCCTGGGAAAACTTCTACAGCGCATTAGATTCAGCGCAGTCACCAGTACAGAACACTGTGATGTGATTATAGCTTTCTGTCCTGTCAGCTCCCGAATTGGGACTGATATTGATGATGCTCTCAATAAGATATCAGGTACAGTATTACTGTTTCAAATCACTGACTTGTTCCACTGACTAATCACTGACTAAGTTTATAGAATTTAAATATTTTAGCAGCACAGAAAACCAATAACTCTGTTTATGCATATTTAAAGAAAATAAAGAATGTCTTTTTTCTAACGTGGACTAAACCTTATGATTAATTGATCATTTGTGTCTGACTGTGACACATTCAAATTACTTTGATGAGGTTGACTTTTTTATAAGAACATAGCTAAGTGAGAGAGTTGATTTGGCACAGTTCATGAGTTGATTGAATCTGCTAAATGTTAAAACTACTAAAAAAGAAGGAAAAAAAGAAAAAAGGTAATTTTTTTCATGAGAACGATGCTTCTGTGTCATGGGCATGTAGAAAACAAGACTAAATCCTCAATAGCAAAAAATTAAGGTTCTTCATTGACCAACCTAACAGACATCAATGAATGTGTAATATACTGTAAGTAGTTCCTGAGAATTTAAGAAAAGGGGGGTTCCACAGTCACTCAAAAAATTAAAGCACTCATGAAGAGGGCGGTATGAGACCTAAGACCTAAACATTACGGGTTTGAGTCAGGTTAATATACAATTTTGGAAAGTACTACCAGGGTGATACATTTTCTAAGAAAATGAGAGGACAATTGTCATCTCATTTTTCTGATTCAGTTGGCAATAATTTAATACTTCAAAGATCTTACTTAAAAGGCTGAAAGTAACCTTGTTGCACTTCTTTAAAGGGCAATTTCTTTAAAGGGCAATTTTACAGCAAACATTCAAACAAGAACTGTACCACTTTGCAGTTCCAAATATTGTTACTGTATAATAATCATGTACACCAAAACACCTCTGTAATGCCATCATGTAATTCTCAATCAACCAGTCAACCAGAGATACAACAGCCTTTTCTTAGTACAAGAATGAGAGGTATTTGTGTTAAAGTATCCTAAAGCATAATAGTGAATCTAGGTTTATGAAACAACATTTACCCTTCTTCATCAACTTTTTAATATGTCCATGTCCTTCTTCAATGGAGGGAAGGAGTCAACACATAGCACAATTACCTCTCTTTTTTACCTTGGGAGTTCCCTAAACCCAATTTTTATATTTTAAGTTTGCACTGCACTTCTCCATTAACTTCAGAGAAATTATATAATTTTAGTAACACAAGGGCCAGCTGTATAGAGTAGTCTTAATGAAGTTTTACCTGTAGTATACAGTGTATTGTATAATTTTAACACAATCTCTCCTTAAATGCTTTTCTTTTGAACACTTATTTAAAGTTCTCTGCAAACATTTGAACACATTTTCATAACCAATTTTTATTAAGAATATCGAATGGTTTTATTCAAAACAAATATGTTAATCTATTGTTTTCTTTTTCCATCTCAACAGATCATAAGCCTGCTATTCTGGTTGTGTTGCACCACACTCCCTATCTTGACAGTATTGTGGCCCCAAGTAGAAGACTGGTGAACAAGAGCAACATATTAGGAACTGTTGACTGTTTGTTCCATGAGGAATATTTCCACAACTGTGAAATGAATAGACAGGCTTTGAATTCAGTCTACACCATGTTAGACAACATGACTTAGTTTATCAGCAAATGAAAGTGAGATGGGGATAAGAGCCGTGACACCAACACACAGGCTATAGCACATACAATATGTATACAGTATATTGCAGTTTTTGTGTTACGTTTTCTACTTTATACACATATATAAATGTAATATGATGTGTATTTTGCTCACTGTTGATGGATAACATGCATTTCTAAAGAGATAAGATGCCTGCTAAACTAAAGGCAATACAACCTGCTGTTAAATCTCTCTCTGTAAACCTGGATGCCACAAAGTAAATGGGAGTCTTTCTCCTTATTGTAGCCACCAAGCAGGAAAGGGTGCTTTTAACTAAAATATTATTCACTTAGTAATATTCTTCACCTAGCTCTTTTTACCAAAGTTCACTTAATCCCGTGTTTTTTGATTAATCATGAAGTAGGGACTCTCGCCTGGCACAAGCTTCAAGTTCTGTCTGCTCCTGTTTCCTCTCTCTGTTGTCATCTGTCCTTTTTCCTCTCCCTTACTTTTGTCTTTTTTGCTCTGATCTTATGTGGTGTCTTTCTGGGCTGTTGATTGACACTCTTAATCATTTACCCAGAATGTAATTAACTTAGGAAAACATTATAATTGCTTTGATCACAGACACGTATGAATATCTTTTTCAAAGTTATTTTTTATGACAGTTCTGTGGAACACTGTCCCTCCTCTGTCCTGTGGCTGTGATCCAATAATAAATGATATTGAAACAATCAGATTGTGAAAAATGTCTTGGAGAAGGAACTGGGGGCTCATCCCAGTCGATAAGAAGGTTGTGTCTAGAACTGCACATGCCACCGTGATGGTGCTGGATCTTAATGGTACACAGACCAAATGAGAGACAAATCAAAATGCTGTTTTAAAATTCCAAAGGCTTACAAGGTCAGAGGAATAGTGATAAACTGAAATGACATGAAAAGATCTGTTACAGAAGTACCCTAAATGTATCTTTTTGGAGCTGCAAATATATATATATACAGTATATTTACTTGTAGAGAAAATTAACTCTTGTAAGGATATTGATAGAGTGTGATCCTTACGGGTTTCCTTAGTCCACAGATGATGCAGTATATGAATATCTAAATAGTATATAGAATAGTGGATTGAGGGGCAGGTGGTTAGGCAGTTCCAGAGTTACAGTAGTGTAGTAAGAGTTATAGAGCACTGTGCTAATAAAGTGTACGCTCATCATTAAGAATCTGTGTGATTAATAACCGCCAATAAGAACACAAAAAGAGAACATAACAACTCTCATGCACCAGGACCTTATATTAAATGCTATTTCTGTTTAAAAATAAAATTGCTACAGTACCTTTATTGGACATTAGCTTTTTTGTAACAATTTACTAACTCCACCGTAAGGTATGTGCAGCCTTTGTCAAACGTTATTCAACATACATGTAACTAACTCACAGCCTCAAACGGAGAACATCCACATATTAAAATCTTAGATGAAGACAAATGCAGGTCCTGAAAGCGCACAAGACTTCTGAATACGCAAATGTAGTGTATACTGTACATAAAATTAAAAGGTAGTAGTTCAGGTGGGTAGCTGCGTCATCATGCGTAGGCTGCAAAGGAACAAGTAATAGGTTTATTCCATGCTGAAAAAAAGAAGAAAGAGAACACAACGTTTAGGCCGTGGAGCCTTCTTCAGGTGTCACCTGAAGAAGGTTCCACGGCCGAAATGTTGTGTTCTCTTTCTTCTTTTTTTCAGCATGGAATAAACCTATTACTTGTTCCATAAAATTAAAATACCAATGTGTTCTCTTATTCATCTGAAGGATCTTGGTATGAAAATGTATCATTTATTTAAGTAAGTAATAGCCCATATATAATATAATGTAGTTCAAATAGGTAGCTGAGTCAGCATGCATAGGCTGCAAAGGAACAAGTTTATTCCATGCTGAAAAGAGAAGAAAGGAAACAACTTTTCGGGTGTGGAGCCTTCTTCGGGTGTGAAAAAGACAGGGAAGTCAGCAGAGATTATATAGCATAGGAGAATAAAAGCCGGGAGGGTGGAGGAGGCAGGAGTAGGGGAAAGGAAGAGTGGACACTCAGGAGGTGCGGTCAAGAGAGGTGAAGAAAGGTGTGAAGTCGAAATCTGCAAATGGATAGAGAGGATTTGAAGAAAACAAGTCTGTCGTTGAGAGAAGTGGGAAGGTGTAAACCACATTTCAGGATAATTTTGGTCTCGGATAAAAAAGGTTATTGAATGAGAATGCATTCAGTGTGAGGACCAATTCTGCAAGCGAACGAGAGTGTGGGTCAGTGGATAAAGCATTCTGCATTTGTCCAGTGTGTGCTGATTTATGAGGGAAGCCTTTTAACCAGCAGTCTCATAGGGCTATCGAGGCTGCCGAGATGTGAGTTATGGGACAGTTGCATGCTGAGACGATGTGGCATCCAGGAGTGTCGGGTTTGTAGATTTTGGGGAGGAGGTAAAATTGGGATACCTGGGGATGTTCAATGTTGATACGGTTCACCTCCTGGGGGAGCTCCTCCCTGCTGATAAGAAGAGAGATGGTGGATACCACTTCCTTTTGGTAGTCAGTGGTAGGATCCTCTGGGAGAGGATGGTAGGTGGAAGTATCGGTTAGTTGTCTGTAGGCTTCATTAATATACAGGTCTTTTTTTCTCACAGCCCTGACATGTTCTCTGAAGTTGTCTCCCAGTCTCCTTCCTGTTTCCTGTTTCCTGTTTCCTGTTTCCTGTTACAGTGCCAGCCTCCCGCCACCAAAAGACACCTAAACCGCTGGTGCCTACTTCATGTACTCAGGGAGGTGTAAATCAACCAGACTTCGTTAACCAATCCCTGTCCCTTCCCAGCCTACTTAAACCCTGCTCTCTATTCCAACTTCACTCAGTATTGGGTTCTACCTTGTGAACTACACATCTTTGCAATATTCTCCCTGGACTCCTTCTTGGTTTTTGCCTTGACTTTTCGATCTCAATTTCTGGATTTTGTCTTGGGTATCTTATGCTTTGTCTCCCTTTTGGATTTTTGACCTTTTGTTAGTCTTCAGACCTCGACCTCGGATTCCGCTGTTTATACTGTTAACGGATGATTTGTGATCTCATCACCGTATTGGGTCTATCTCTTTGCAACTAGCTGATCACCAGTGTAACATTTCCCCAATGTAGATAGATGGGTATTTTCTGTATGAGATGCAGTAAATAGGGTTGCAGGAGGTACAAGATGTCATATGAGTGATCCAGAATTGTCCAGAGGGGCCTTGAATGAGCGTGGTGTTAGATATGTATTTGCAGGTTATGCAGTGAGTTCTGTTGCAGGGAAAGCACCTGGTGTGGATGATTGCTGAGTGTGGTCAAGGGAGCTGTGAAGAAGATTAGGTGGTTGGCGATATGAGATGATGGGGCGGTCAGAAAAAGGGTACCGGTGGAGGGATCATCCTGTAAGATGGGGAAGTAGGTCCTGGGGATAGAAAGGGTGTTAGGGTGGTAGGGAATGCGGAGTTCCTGACTCAGTTAATGATCCAAGGGCTGGTTTTGGCTCAGGTGAGGGCCCTGTCAATAACATCGGTGGGGTATCCAAAACGTAGTTGATCTACATCCCCATCCTCATCTATGGTCATGAGCTTTAGGTTGTGACTGAAAGAATGTGATCACAGGCACAGTAATGAAATTTCTCTGTAGGGCTGCTGTGCTGATGCTCAGCCTGATATCACTGCATCCCTCACCAAAAGTAAGTGGCTAGAAATGGATGGACATGTTATACTAACCTCATATTTAAAGTGTATTCAAATTAAGTTTCTATTTTCAGCACAGAATAAGCCTTAATTGTTCCTTTGCAGCCTACGCATGCTGACACCACTAACTACTTGAACTGCTATTGTCAATAAATGTTTGTTTAACAAAGTGTGCCTGGATTATTACTCTTTTCACCAAAGCTGTGCAGAAAAGAATTCAAGCTGTGACTCTAACTACAGTATACCAACTGCTCAGGTATATCCTGGCAAAATCGTCACAAGTTGTGGGTTCTGACTTATTGTTGACTAATATGGGAATATATTGGTCCCAATTGCTACATAATTAAGTAAATAAAATGCTTGCATTCACAATACAGTTTTTATCTGCAAAGGAACAAGTAATAGGTTTATTCCATGCTGAAAAAAGAAGAAAGAAAACACAATGTTTCAGCCGTGAAGACTTCCTGAGGTGTGAGCAAGTTTTTATCTGTCTTTCTTATGTACATATACTGGACACTTTCACTTTTGGTTCCTCCTCTATGATAAGAAATACTTTAGTTTCTCAGAAAAGCCCTGAAATTGAAAGTAACCTCACAGGCTAAAACTGTTTTCATTGAAATTTAAAGTTTTATTGACTTCTGTCTATCAAGTCTTTCTCTGGTTTTCACTCCAAGTCAGGTCTTAAATCAGCTAATTCATGGTTTATTTTGACAAATCTAATTACAGTACTTATTCCAGCTTTTCAGGTGCTAGAGATTATTAAAGACACAGCTGTCCAAAACTTGAAAAATAAAAAACACAAGAAACAATGCCAAAATCCTTAATTACTTTTGTTAGATATATAAATATATGAGATGATTTGAAAGACCTTTCACCTATTTGAGATTGGTATTCTGCAATGAGCTGTGGAAGATGCTCATCGAGTCTGAAAGCAAACAGCCATCCTAAATTAAAACACTTCAGAGGTCATCCTCAATGAGGAACGATTGTTGGGCAACAACTCACTGGTTTTCATCAATGAACAGAGACTTAGATGAAATTTCCAGGGCATTGGTCTCATACAAAATAGAAAAAAAACAACTAGGTTTCCAATTCAATGACTTTCAGTTAAAAAGCTATTATCAGTTAAAACAAATCCAGAGACATTTATGTGGTAATCTGACAATAACATGGGAAGAATTGTCACAGTTACAAAAGATTTAGGTTGTGACTGAAAGAATGTGATCACAGGCACAGTAATAAAATTTCTCTGCAGGGCTGCTGTGCTGATGGTCAGCCTGATACCACTGCATCCCTCACCAAAAGTAAGTGGCTAGAAATGGATGGATATGTGATCCTAACCTCATATTTAAAGTGTATTTAAATTAGGTTTCCATTTTCAGCATGGAATAAGCCTTAATTGTTCCTTTGCAGCCTACGCATGCTGACACCACTAACTACTTGAACTGCTATTGTCAATAAATGTTTGTTTAACAAGTGTCCCTGGATTATTACTCTTTTCACCAAAGCTGTGCAGAAAAGAATTCAAGCTGTGACTCTAACTACAGTATACCAACTGCTCAGGTATATCCTGGCAAAATCGTCACAAGTTGTGGGTTCTGATTTATTGTTGACTAATATGGGAATATATTGGTCCCAATTGCTACATAATTAAGTAAATAAAATGCTTGCATTCACAATACAGTTTTTATCTGCAAAGGAACAAGTAATAGGTTTATTCCATGCTGAAAAAAGAAGAAAGAAAACACAATGTTTCAGCCGTGAAGACTTCCTGAGGTGTGAGCAAGTTTTTATCTGTCTTTCTTATGTACATATACTGGACACTTTCACTTTTGGTTCCTCCTCTATGATAAGAAATACTTTAGTTTCTCAGAAAAGCCCTGAAATTGAAAGTAACCTCACAGAATAAAACTGTTTTCATTGAAATTTAAAGTTTTATTGACTTCTGTCTAACAAGTCTTTCTCTGGTTTTCACTCCAAGTCAGGTCTTAAATCAGCTAATTTATGGTTTATTTTGACAAATCTAATTACAGTACTTATTCCAGCTTTTCAGGTGCTAGAGATTATTAAAGACACAGCTGTCCAAAACTTGAAAAATAAAAAACACAAGAAACAATGCCAAAATCCTTAATTACTTTTGTTAGATATATAAATATATGAGATGATTTGAAAGACCTTTCACCTATTTGAGATTGGTATTCTGCAATGAGCTGTGGAAGATGCTCATCGAGTCTGAAAGCAAACAGCCATCCTAAATTAAAACACTTCAGAGGTCATCCTCAATGAGGAACGATTGTTGGGCAACAACTCACTGGTTTTCATCAATGAACAGAGACTTAGATGAAATTTCCAGGGCATTGGTCTCATACAAAATAGAAAAAAAACAACTAGGTTTCCAATTCAATGACTTTCAGTTAAAAAGCTATTATCAGTTAAAACAAATCCAGAGACATTTATGTGGTAATCTGACAATAACATGGGAAGAATTGTCACAGTTACAAAAGTGGATCTATGGCAGTGGCTTGGAAGCTTAACTTACAGTATATTATATACAGTATGCATACAATGGCCAGTGTGTTCCTTCAGGGTTTAGTGTTTTCAAGGGCTTCAAGGCTTCCCCATTGAATGATGCACTGTTTGCCTAGACACCCATTAATTACTGCACAGTCAGTGGTGACACATCAGAATGTGTGGGGTAGCTGAACAGGCTGAACTGAATTTAGAACATGGGGCATAAAGAAGAAAGGGGAAATGTACCATTACATATGGACAGATGATTTACACTGTCCTTAATTAGACCCCACTCATATACTGTACATGTAAAGAAGAACAGCACAAATCCCTCCACAGAAAGAGCAGAGCTGGATTGCTTGAGTTCCTTCAAGAACAGCTGCCTGTCTGTACAAAGTGAAACTTGAAAAGAATCACATGGCCTTCAGAAGAGTGATCTCGGTGTAGTTTGTATAACCTCTCAAAAATCAAGTCTCATTTTGCCATAATTGGGGAACCACTCATGGATTGTTTTATTCAGCAAATAAATATCTTTACATTTAAAATCCCTCTACTGAATCCACAGTCTATATGTTGCTTCATCACCGTTTCGTTTTTGTGCCCCTTGCTCACCCGAGGCACAGTAAATTCTAGAGACCAGCCATTGAATAGTTTTTATCACTGTATATAATTTCCAAACCATTGCCTCAATCTAGGAGCTCACTGCCTTCACCCCTATTTTCCCAAGCTTTTCTGACGATTCATTGACTGGTGTGGCAGAGAAAACTGTTAGAAATTCTTTCCATTTCTTCCTGCTTGAGGAACAAGCAGGACTGCAGTCCATCTTTCTTCAAGCACCAACCATTTCAGACCAAGTCTAAAGCAAAAACAAACCAAGAACAAATGATGTCCTGTTCTCTGAGCTCTCAATAACCTGGACAATGAATGAACTACCATCATTCCACTTATCAGCAGAAGTACTGCTGAAATCATACATCTAAGTACAGTTTGGTTTACTCCTTATGTTGTTTCTTTTGCAATGTTTCTAGATGTCAGACAAATAGACAAAGACTTATTACATCCACACCATGACACAGAACCAAGCTTAATCCATGATACAATAAGGAAATTAAACATGGGTAAATTAAAATAAATTAGTCTATCATTGACAGAAGGGAAAGGTGTGATTCACACTGAAGGACAATCTTGGCTTCTGATGTTTTTCTGGAGTTGGAATCCTGAAATCCCCATCAAAAGATGCAGGCAGAATGGTCAGTGAATTAAAGGATGGGAGAGTTATATTGAGCAGCAACTGGCTTTAAGTGATCTTTGATACTCACAAGTCTGACATGTTCCCTGAAATGGTCAGCCAGTCTTTGTCTGGTCTTGTAAATGTGATGGCAGGGTATTTTCTTCAAGAGAGCTTCTGTTACAGGAAATGTCCTCTCAACTTGATGTTCTAATATTATTATAGCTTGTTTTAGAGCAGGTGAGGGCCTTGTCAGTACAGCATCAGATATTCCATGTGAATGAAAAAGACCTGTTTTTAAAAACTTGTTTTTAGAATGTGTTTTACTGCTTTTATTAAGTAAAAACACACTTATACAGCTCTCCACTTGAATGTATTCAATATAATCCTATTTGCATACAGATGATACTCTGATTTAGTTTTGATAATAATTAACATAACATTATGTAAGGTAATAGAAGTGGTCTTATTGATCTATAATGTCACATCTTCTATAGTTGCAGCATTAGTAATTTTCCTGTCAATAGGTACAGTATTAACTCTTATCTTGTTTTACCAATGAATTTTATTAGCTGTCCTATTTCTAAGGCTACACTGAACAAACTGCAGCATTTTCAAATTTCAACAGCTAGAATTTTAACTAATGTCGTCTGAGGCCCCATTAATTTTGTTCCCTAAACTCTACAACATCTCTACTACCAGGTACTGGTGATACATTAAGTTAGACCTGAAGATATGGTGAATTGGACATCTGACCATGAAACGGGGCTAAAAAGGGAGAGATAAGTAGGGAGAACATGAATAATGATGAGGGGCAAGAGAGGGGAGAGGAGGAAGGGAAGTGGTTGTAGGAATCTCTGAAGAGGACTGACAACATCAGAACAATCACGACAGGAAGAGCTGACATCACAGTATTATAATACTAATAAACTCTACTCAAAGCACTTTACAGGTAATGGGGACTCCTCTCCACCACCACCAATGTGCAGCCCCCACCTGGATGATGCAACGGCAGCCATAGTGCGCCAGTACACTCACAACAAATCAACTATCAGTGGAGAGACGAACAGAGTGATGAAGTCAATTCATAGATGGGGATTATTGGAGGCTATGATTGGTAAAGGCCTATAGGAAATTTGGCCAGGGTGCCAGGGTTACACCCCTACTTTTTTCGAGAAAAAAATGGTCACTGGATTGAATTAGTGACCACAGAGAGTCAGGACCTCAGTTTTACATCTCATCCGAAGGACTGCACAATGTTTACAGTATAGTATCTCCATCACTTTAATGGGGCATAAGGACCCACACAGACCACAGAGTGAGCGCCCCCTGCTGGCTCCACTAACAACACTTCCAGCAGTAAACTTTTTCCCAGGAGGTCTCCCATCCAGGTAGTGACCAGGATCACACCTACTTAGCTTCAGTGGGGGTGTCATTGTGAGCTGCAGGCTGATATGGCTGCTGGGAGTTGCAGGGAGTTGTTTTTTTCCAGTGTTGACAAGTAGAGGTTGTAGAGCTGCCTGTTCTAGGTAGAATGTGAAAATAAACGGTGGTCAGATAGCAAAGAGAAAATGGGGTGAGAGCTAAGCAAGAAGCAAGGGGAAGGAACAGGAATAATAGAAGATGAAAAATAAGGTCTAACAACACAGACTAAGAGAAACATCAAATACATAAAATTTCCCTCAAACACTTTCATAAGTAGATAATTCTGGAAATGTACAAAGGATCTTGTTTCAGTCTGCTATGATCTAAAACTGAGATGAAAATTCACTTTTCAGCACAAGGTCAAAGCTACAATAGAGTGACTTAAATAAGAAGACGGTGGATGCCCTTGAGTTGCCCTGTTAATATCCTGACCTGAATCCAATAATAAATTGGGAATGGAGCTTAAGCCGGTTTGCAAAGATGAATGGGCAAAAATGGTACTATCCCACTTTGCAGTGTTGGTAGGCGTATCCATAAAAAAAAATGCCAGCTGGAGCTGCTGTGAAAAATCCTTTCATTGATTATTGAATCAGGTGGATGAATACTTTTCCAATGAACACATTTAATTTTTTTCAGGTTCTTTGCAGTTCTTCTTTAAGCCATTAAAATGTTTAGTGTAAGCATTCAAGTTTTGATTGAAAGTATTCACTTAAAAAGTACAGTACCTATACATACATTTTAATTCAACAACATGGGACATCATTGGAAAGGGTACAATAATTTTGCAAGGCAATTAGAATTATATCTATCTTTAAACTTATATTTATAAGGAATTATAAATTGTGTAGAAGAAAAATAAAATAATCATAATTTTTTTTTCTTTTTAGGCATACAACACTTTTCTTTCTTAACAACAATTTTTCCCTGTACTGTAACAGTTTAATTGTTTACTTAAATGGCTATTAAAACTGTTTTCTTACTAAAGATTTTCTTATTCTGTAAGTAAATTCTGTTTAAGTGTTGCTGATCCTCCTTATTGCTTAATACAATTAGTGAAGTTTAATTTTATTCATAATAAAATAGATTTTATAATGATTCTAAAGTGAGGGTTTCTGTCAGCTTTCAGAGAGCTTATCATACTGAAAAATACATATACAGTATTATCTACAGATTATATTTTTCATAATGTGTAGTAGCACCACATACAGTATCAAACCTAAAATAATTTAAAACTGAATACTGTATTTAATTACTTATTTGGAGAAAAGGTATTCATGACTTCGATTTCGATTATTTTATATGTACACAATATTTTATTCTGATTTTGGAGAACCAGTTGATATTTTAATGGAGAAAATAATGCTTTTACATGACATTGTTGACAAGGAGACAGTACTACAATTCTTAAAACACATATTTACAAAGACTTTCAATATGCTGAAAAAATATGTCTGTGTGAACTGAAAAAAGAGAAAATTCTCATTGGCTAAGAAATATACTTTTGGCTTTCCTTTAAAATCTGTCTTCTGTAAGTACACTGGTAAAAGTAATCTTTTTTTAATGTAATGTAACTTTTAAATGGAAGATGTCATCATGAATAAAGAGTGCATCTTAGAAGTCCTGGATGTAGTAGGAGTGGTCATTGGAGAAAATATAAAAGTGTATAAATGCTTGTAATGTAGACTCTAAGGCTATAGTAGGGTAATTTCTTTCATTGATATTTTTGGTTATGCAAGTACATTTTTATTATGAAGATTTAACTGTTCTTGAAACTTTTTAAACAGTTTTCTTTTAATAATTAAGAATACACATGAAACACACAAACAGAACTGAAAGCATTTGAGGTTACATTAAAAGAAAGGGAGATTGATTAATCTTGGAAATGACTAAGAGTCTAATTCCAGAGTCTGGTTTGACTAACTGAATGTTTTCTCAATTGGGCGATAAAAAAAAGACATCAGACAACAATAGTGAAAATAGACATTTTTCTTTATTCCTTTTGTCAGATGTAAACTGTGGGAAAATGATTGAATGAACACAAGCTCTGGGAGTATAATATGGGTTACGCTGTCTGTTGATAATGTGTAGCCAAAACCAATGCATTCTAGAAAAGCTTGAGCACATGTAGAATACTGAGTTCAGTTTTGGTCACAATACCGCAAAAACTATATTATGGCCTTATAAAAATGATTCTTTGTTTCAGGACTGCCATATATAACAAATAGAGCAATTTGTAAAGTTCGAATTGCCTATTTATTTGGCTGTACTTACCTGAATACACACACAGGAAAATGAAAATATAGTCACATGCTCCTCAGATCTACCCACCTTCTTTGAACCAGAGGTTCCTCACGTATTGTAGGAGAGGTACGCCTCTCACTGACTGCTCATGTGCCTGCAAGCACCGGGGAGGCTGGAGGGGTTACTGAGTCACTGAGAGCACGAGATGACCGAGCCCAGCCTGAACTCAGTGGTGCTCAGGATATGGTGCTCCACTGCTTGGGGAGTCCTGGTCACAGTCAGCTAGTGACACTACCCAGTCGGATAGTGACCTGACCCAGGCCCATACCCATGATCATAAAACTCAACGTACAGTACTTCTGGGTGGACATCTTTACTGGTTCAGCCACTTGAGAGGCCCAACAAAACAATTTTATAATACTTGTCTGTTTTCCTTTTTGCAGGAAAAGGTTCTGGTGAGTATTAGTTTTTTCAAGTTCCTGTTTTCAGGTTGTGGTTGTGGCGTCAGTTTATTAATTTCCCATGTTTTGTTTTCTGTGATGCACTGTGTCTAAACTTCCATTTCTTTCACCATGATACACTCAACAAAATCATACAGGACAATACTACAGTATGCACTCTACTGCCATATGCACTGCTTTTCTAATTCAATTACAATTGAACAATTCAAATGTTGCAACAAACATTACAGGTCTATTATTTAGACTTGCTTTGTGGGTGAAAAGAGAATATCCAGCTGTAATTACAATGTAAATTTTATGTTTACATGACACATTATACTAGTAATTATTAGATAAGAACAATGTGCACTAGTCTTCAAAATGCTGCTATGATTTTTGTATATCTCTTGATTTTTTAGTTTCACTTTACTTTAATTTCTTCATCAGAAACATCCAGGGACAGTAGCCATGAAAATACTTAACATTCACCTGAGACTGATTGTTCTACCTCTTACCTCTGCTTTTTTCCAATCCTGAACTATTTTACTAGTCATAGGATCATTCCCAGCTACTACACAATTTTTCAATCACTGCAAATAATACTGTGGGATTTTTTCCCATCTCATTTAGCAGGTTTGTTTTTCTGTTTTCTCTTTTCTTCTTTTTTATCTCTTCTCTTTTTCCTTAATAAACAGAAATCCCACTTGTACAAATGTTTTTACCAACTACACAAACAACTTAATTAGCTGGTATCTTAAAGTGGGCACAGCAATAGAATCAAAGATAAATAAAGTCACAAATCCAGAAGCAGTTGCAGTTTTTATCAATATTTTTCTTTTTTAGGTTGTATTGCTGACAGTGGTGGTGTAGTGGTTTGATGGGTTTACTGAAACAATTATTAATTGTAGCAGTAATCACGAGGTTGTTCGTTGGGGCTTTTAGAAAATCAATCGTCAGAACAACTAACAACGCACACACATGGGTTCAATACACGAGATACATTTATTAATATAAACTGTGCACCAAACATATACTAGTCTGCCTGGATACGAGCGGCAGACCTTTTTTGTGAGGGTTATCAATATACAAGGTATATAATCTCGAAGAGATGCAAACACAAAGAGATACATAACAGAGAATATATGTAAATATATATTGTTCGGTTACCAAATCGCTAATCAGTGTTATTACCCACTGTTACTCTAAACTCGGAAGTAAATACATTACTCATGAATTAAATTGATAACAACTTGTGTTGAGGTACAATTGAATTCTCGAGACGCAATGTAGAACATGGGGTTTACTTATCCACTGTGTATGAATTTGGAATTTCCCGGCACAAACACCAAACCAGCTGACAGGCTCTGTTGCAGCAGTTGTCCAATGGTTTTTGTGTCGGCATCCTCTGGCTACCGGCCAACCAGTCGAGGTGCAGCTCGGAGTAGGACGGGCGGAGGAATCTGACTGTGGCGCGCAGGTCAGTCGTTGCTCCGAGGGGATCTACCAGCAGTCCGGCTGGCTAGTAGAAAGTCTCTATGCACAGAGTGTGACCGCGAGTCCTCACAAGTCACTCTTTTGCCTGGGAAGAAGCTGGTTCGTTCCCGTTCCAGCGCTGCTTCTGAATAAGCTATTCAGGCTGTCGACGAGGGTCCAACTGTAGGCTGCCGTTGATCAAGCGGAGCATTCACGTTGGTAGAATTCTGAGTACGTACGGGATCCTCGGCCTCGCGCTTAGAACAAAGTCCAAGTCCTTTTTCAGACAACAGCAGTTGTCACGTGATTGTCTCTGAGGATGCGCGAAAATGGCCAAGGAGAGCCCCGATCTGAGCTTGCGCTCCCTTTTTGATCAAAACCCAGATGTGTGCTGATTGGTTGAGAGTTTGGCAGGCATTGGAGACCCACGTGGTATTACCACGCCCTGCCAGTCCCTGATTGGTTGGTCAAGGTGAGATATAAGTCACTTACTCTTGACACTTAGGAATGCAGTCCAGATGTCCATTCGGCACTCCCTAGACTGATAGGCGCCAATGGAAGACCATTGATCATGATAGCCAGGCTTAGCTAATTGCATCCCCATCTGGGAGCTTGTTCCTTATTTAAAGAAAACATCTTAAATCAGTCTGCATGAATTATTTCTCTGTGGCTGCACCACAGAGATGGAGGGTGAGATGGGGCCTCCTTTAGGACAGCTCAGAACACTTAATTCTGTCTTATTAACATTGCCGCTACAGTGGTGAGTATTAATTTATCAACAAAGTAGCTTTGTATGTGCTCTACCACTTTAATATTACATTGACTTAACATGTACATTAAAACAGTGTTCTGTTGATCATTTTTAGTTAGATTTTTTAGTTAATATAACACTTTCAGTGGCCCTTTTATCACTTTTAACTATAGTTATGTATTCATGATTACTTTTTTTCTCAATTGTTTTGGATGCAACA
This sequence comes from Lepisosteus oculatus, assembly GCF_040954835.1. Taxonomy (NCBI): domain Eukaryota; kingdom Metazoa; phylum Chordata; class Actinopteri; order Semionotiformes; family Lepisosteidae; genus Lepisosteus; species Lepisosteus oculatus. The sequence continues at coordinate 20,417,021 of NC_090697.1, read as the reverse complement.
ATTGGATGCAAGCACAAATGTTAATGACACTACTCAGCTCTTGATTTTTGTCAAATGATTTAATATAATCTTGACATTCCAGAAGAGTTTTTATCCATGAAGTACATGAAAACAGTGTCTCTCTCAGGGACCTACTAGTAGTCCGGTTGACTAGTAGAGAGTCTCTATGCACAGAGGGTGACCGCGGGTCCAAGCAAGTCACTCTTTAGGGGGAAGAAACTTGGTTTGCTTCCGGTGTAGCGCTTCTGCTGAATAAAAACTTGTGCATACAGATTGAAGAATGCAATGAAGACATTGATGCAGGACTATGGGAGATTTCAGGTAAGTTTTTGAAAACACTGAATGTACGTTTGAGGTTCTAAATGTTATTTTTATATTCTTTCAAAACTATAATTTAAAAGCAATTATGTAACTGCACAAATTTTATAAAGTAAAAGTTAACCTATTTTTTTTACTGTTGTTGAACATTCTTTGATATCATCCAGGCAGTTATACCTCTTGTGGCTTAACAACAGGAAATATCATGAGGAATTCTGTCACTGTTGCTCTTGCCTTTGTGTGAAAAATTTTACCACAGAATTTGAGTACCAACCACTTTTCTTGTACAGAGCAATCAGTTTGAATTAGCAATGTTGAAAGCTATTAGTGATTGGAACACTCTATGCAAATAATTGCCAATTACATCTTTTACAAAAGGGATATGAAAAATCAATTTCAATCTGTGCAAGTGAAAATGTGCCATGAAAAGGTTATCTATGGAAACACCCAACTCACTAAAGCACTAATTGTATAAATCTACTGTAATAAAGATCACTTTATTAGCCATATACAATTTCTTGCATTATTTTTGCATTCCCCAGCTTGCTCTCCATGAGACACACAGACAAGGAGAGAAGCTTGGGGTCAGAGCGCAGACTCAGCCATTGTACAGCGCCCCTGGAGTAGCTGGGGTTAAGGACCTTGCTCAGGAGTCCAACGGAGTAGGATTCCGCAGTATTTCTATAATTTTTGAAAAATGTAAGTCATCCATACAAATTTAAGAAAACATTAAATGATTCATACTGAAGAATCTAGAATAAATACTTTTTTACAATTTATCTCCTAAAGGTTAACCTGCATATTCTTGCCTGTCAGCAGGAAATGCATAGCAAGTGCTGTCGGTTCATGATTTCAGATAACGTCAGAACTTGTAACATCCTGCTTTGTGAATGCTGAGTTCTGACAAAGTGCCATATAAGGAGATCTTTTCTGTTAGACCAGCATAAGAACGGAAAGGACTGAGTCAAAAGTTAGCAAGTCATATGATGTATGTGCTAATACTTTGTTACACTGTATAAAAAGACTAACTTTATAACCGATTGGAGAGACTGACTTTGGTAAGCTTCTCTCCTGCTTGCCAGCGTAATAAACAGCTCTTCTTTCACCAAGTTTCAAGTTTCAAGTTTCAAGTTTCAAGTTTCAAGTTTATTGTCATTACACTCATATACATGGTATATGGTATAATGAAATGATATTTAGCTAGCTCTCGGACATAAGTAGTACAAAGAGAAAACAACAACAACAACAACAACAACAATGCAATTGTGTAGCAAAAGAAAGACAGAGACACCCGGATGTTTCATCAATACTGATGGTAAAAAGAAATGCAACATTTTCTGGAATGAGAATACTAGGGGCGGAGCGGTGGCTCTGTGGTTAAGGATCTGCCCCTCTGGCTGGAAGGTTGCTGGCTCAAATCCCATGGCTGGCAGAGGAATCCTACTCTGTTGGGCCCCTGAGCAAGGTCCTTAACCCCAACTGCTCTAGGGGTACCGTATAAATGGCTGACCCTACACTCTGACCCCAAGCTTCTCTCTCCCCACCTGTATGTCTCATGGAGAGCAAGCTGGGGTATGTGAAAAGACATACAGTATTCCTAATACAAGAAATTGTATATGGGTAATAAAGTGATCTTATCTTATAGTTATAGCTTATGTACTTTCACAAAAAGTTGTCAATCTGTTTTAAGCCCTCTGCAATACAGCTTGTGCAGTTGTAAGCATTGCAGCTTCCAAATCACATGAAAGCTCGTTAGGTACACTTTTACCCAATGAGATCCAGGTGGAACAGTGCCTGATCAGGTCACCTTTAAATATGCCTTAATTCAAAGCTTAGGTCACTGCAAGAAAAAGGCCACAATTAGTCAGTTTGCTGTGCATTCCATAATGCCTCGAATGTCACCAGAAGCAAGGGAGAGGGCCCTTGGCATGCTGCAGGCAGGCATGTTATGTGCCAGCGTTGCCAGACACTATGGAGTGAGCCACTCCACTGTGTCCCAACTGCAGAGAAGGTTTCAGCAGACCAACAGGACAGATGACTGTCCAAGATCCAGTCGCCCTCGAGTGACCACACCAGAGCAGGACCGACACATCAGACTGGTCCATCTGAGAGATCGTTTCAGGTCTGCCACCCATATTGCTGCTGAAACTGCCAGCAGACACAATGCCCACATCAGTGACAGGACAGTGAGGCTCCATGCTGCTGGCCTCAGACCAAGGTGACCTGTCAGAGGCTCTCTGCTCACACCTCCTAGACGTCAAACTCAACTGGCTTGGGCCAGACAGATGCTGTGATGGACTTGTCAGCAGTGGCATCAGGTCTTCTACATGGATAAGTCATTCTTCAGCCTGTTCCGCGCAGAAGGAGGGAGTGTGGAGGAGGAGAATTGTTCATGTATTCTTACTCATTGTAAAACTATGTTGTTGTAATGTACCATATAGAATAGTCTTTAGACAAATAATTGTATCTCAGTACACTAAACATAAGTTCAAGAACTTACAGAACAGTGGGGTCCGTGTAATTATGTAGCATTTAATTTAAAAATCAATTTTCTTTTGTTCTCTGAACAGATCATAAACCTGCCATTCTGGTGGTGATGCACCACACTCACAATCAAGATGTTGTTGTGGCTGACAGTGCAAGACTGATGGAGAAAGACAATGTAAAATTAAGTGTTGACTGTCTGTTTTTTGATGATAGGGATCTGCTGGAAAACTGTAGTATCAATGATACAGCCATGGATGTAGTATCCAGAAAGTTAAAAGTCTTAATTCAACATAAATAAATACAGCCTTAACTCAATAACTATATTTATAATAATTGCTATAATTGCTTACACTTATATAGTGCTTTTCTGGACACTCCACTCAAAGCACTTACAGGTAATGGGGACTCCCCTCCACCACTACCACCAATGTGCAGCATCCACCTGGATGATGCGGCGGCAGCCATAGTGCGCCAGAATGCTCACCACACATCAGCTATTAGTGGAGAACAGAGTGATGAAGCCAATTCAGAGACGGGGATTATTAGGAGGCCATGATTGGTAAGGGCCAATGGGAACTTTGGCCAGGACGCCAAGGTTGCACCCCTACTCTTTTCGAGAAACACCTATTTGCAAGCCTTTCATTGCTTATTAGAATGATGTGCTAAACAAAAAATATGTAAGACTGCATTATATTTATAATTTAAAAGCATATATAAATGTACATGAAACTTAATAGAGCATTATAATCATTCAATAAATGTATTATTTTCAGGTTTATTTAAATTCATAGACCTAGTTTAAAAATTTAATGGAAAGAAATGTACACGTGTCTAAGATTTTATTATCACAATTGTATAATACAATGCAAATGTTAGTCAACGTTAGTCAGATAACATTTGTCACGAAACAGTTCTTTCCGGGCCCTATGCAGACGACACGATCCGGAATTGTGAAGATACACTGGGGAAAAAGTAATGCGGGAGAGGGTCTGGAGACAGGGGGGCGTGTCCAAGGTGAGCAGGTGTCCTGGGAAAGTGAGTCCGGGGCGAACAAACAAAGACAAAGTCCAAACAGAGAATCCAAAACAGAAGAGTAGAGTCCAAAGCCAGGAGATCCATCCAGGGATTAAAACCATGAACCGGGTCGGGACCGGCGGGGCGGGGAATCAGGAACAGACAGTTAAAACCATAACGGAGCCAGACGCAGCAGGACCCCGGCTCTCACGAAACAGGATTCAATGAGGAACCAGGAGTGGAGTCTGCGTCTGGCTTTTAAGGGGGAATGGAAATAGGGTGCAGGTAATGGGAGAAAACAAGGGGTTAGCAATCGTGACAACATTTGTGTCTACTGTACTTCTTTGCAAAAAAAAGATCAGTAATAAATTGCCATGTTTATCCCAAACGTGATAATTAACATTATGCTTGTCCCTCTAATAAAGTGCACGAATCTTGTGAAATGTCTGTGCGCCTGAATGTAACAAGTATACACTTCCATTGCTAGCTGAAAAAGAACAAAATACACCGAAACAGGATTTTGAATACAAGCATTAATTGACATCCAAAGATCTCTCCAAGCCCATAGTTTCTCATTTCACCTCTGACAACCACGATCACACTAATCTCCCTGTCTGTGTTTTCAAAGACAGTTTTCCAAACTCATACATCAGAAAGACTACAGAAATTAAAATTATCCTGCAAAGCGGCATAACAGGTCCACTGATGATGCTATTTCCCTGGCTCTTCACACTGCCTAGGTTCATTTGGAAGATAAAGACACATATGTCAGAATGATTACAGCTCAGTATTTAACACAATAGTTCTTTCCAGACTAGTCAGGAAGCTTAACAACCTGGGCATCAACACCTCTCTATGCAGATGGATTATGGATTTCCTGACTGACAGACCACAAACTGGGTAGATGAAAAACTATCAATATGACCATCAATATAGGTGCTCCTCAGGGCTGTGTGGCCAGACACAGCTCCAATTCCATCTACAAATGACACTACCATCATTGGCCGAATCGCTGCTGATGACGAGACAGCCTACAGGGATGAGGTCAGGAACCTGGTGGAGTGGTGCCTTGACAATAATCTCTCCCTCAACATCAGGAAAACCAAAGAGCTGGTCATCGATTTTAGAAAGCACGGAGGGGACCACACTCCTATTCACATCAATGGGGTGGCCGTTGAGATGGTTAGCAGCTTCAAGGTCCTGGGAACCTTCATTGCTAATGATTTAATGTGGTCCCAGCATGTAACTGGAGCTACAAAGAAGAGACAACAGTGCCTTTACTTCCTCAGACAGTTGAAAAAAATTGATCTATCTTCAACTGTCTGTACCACATTTTGGCAGCAGCTCGTTGTCTGACTGGAAGGCGTTACAAGGGGTGATCAGGTCACCAGTCATCCTGGTTTCTCATTTTTCTCCCCACTTCCCTCTAGTAAGCGTTATAGGAGCATAAATGTCCTATAACATCTCACTTATGGTGAGATGTTATAGGACATTTATCTAAGGACAAAACTCATCTAAGGTTTCTGCTATTAATGGTGTCAGACGTACTCTGGACCTTTTGACCAGGGACTTCTGGTGGCCCTCCATGCGAGCTGATGTCGCCGATTATGTTCGGGCGTGCCCAATCTGTGACAGGACTAAGACTCCACATGCTAGGAGAGCTGGTCTCTTTCACCCCCTTCCTGTTCCCCACCACCCTTGGTTCCATTTAGCGGTTGACTTCATAATGGATCCCCCTAACAGTCAAGGTAATATGGTAATCATGGTGGTCTCCGACCGCTTCTCTAAGTCAGCACATTTTGTTCCCCTCCCAGCCTTGCCCACAGCCCAGAAATTATGACACATTGGTGACAGGGGTCCCCAATTCATCTCTTCCTTTTGAAAGGCCTTTTGTCAAGCACAAAACTTTAACATCTAGATATCATCCTGAGGCCAATGGACAAGTTGAAAGAACTTACCAAAGCCTCCTTACTTTTCTGAGAGCCTTCACCTCCACATCGCAGGACAACTGGATATTGCTGCTTCCCTGGGCAGAGTATACCTGCAACTCACTTACCTCCTCCTTCACATGTCTCTCTCCATTCCTCTGTTCCTTGGGATATCAGCCTACTCTTATCCCCAACACACCTCCTGATACGGCTTTGCCTTCTATACAGCACATATACAGTGCCTTGCGAAAGTATTTGGCCCCCTTGAACTTTTCAACCTTTTGCCACATTTCAGGCTTCAAACATAAAGATATAAATTTTTTATTTTATGTGAAGAATCACCAACAAGTGGGACACAATTGTGAAGTGGAACGAAATCTATTGGATTTTTGAAACTTTTTTAACTAATAAAAAAATGAAAAGTGGGGCGTGCAAAATTATTCGGCCCCTTTACTTTCAGTGCAGCAAACTCACTCCAGAAGTTCAGCGAGGATCTCTGAATGATCCAATGTTGTCCTAAATGACTGATGGTGATAAATAGAATCCACCTGTGTGTAATCAAGTCTCTGTATAAATGCACCTGCTCTGTGATAGTCTCAAGGTTCTGTTGAAAGCGCAGAGAGCATCATGAAGACCAAGGAACACACCAGGCAGGTCCGTAATACTGTTGTGGAGAAGTTTAAAGCCGGATTTGGATACAAAAAGATTTCCCAAGCTTCAAACATCCCAAGGAGCACTGTGCAAGCGATCATCTTGAAATGGAAGGAGTATCAGACCACTGCAAATCTACCAAGACCTGGCCGTCCCTCTAAACTTTCAGCTCAGACAAGGAGAAGACTGATCAGAGATGCAGCCAAGAGGGCCATGATCACTCTGGATGAACTGCAGAGAACTACAGCTGAGGTGGGAGAGTCTGTGCATAGGACAACAATCAGTCTTGCACTGCACAAATCTGGCCTTTATGGAAGAGTGGCAAGAAGAAAGCCATTTCTCAAAGATATCCATAAAAAGTCTCGTCTAAAGTTTGCCACAAGCCACCTGGGAGACACCCCAAACGTGTGGAAGAAGGTGCTCTGGTCAGATGAAACCAAAATCGAACTTTTTGGCCACAATGCAAAATGATATGTTTGGCGTAAAAGCAACACAGCTCATCACCCTCAACACACCATCCCCACTGTCAAACATGGTGGTGGCAGCATCATGGTTTGGGCCTGCTTTTCTTCAGCAGGGACAGGGAAGATGGTTAAAATTGAGGGGAAGATGGATGCAGCCAAATACAGGACCATTCTGGATGAAAACCTGTTGGAGTCTGCAAAAGACCTGAAACTGGGACGGAGATTTATCTTCCAACAAGACAATGATCCCAAACATACAGCAAAATCTACAAAGGAATGGTTCACAAATAAACGTATCCAGGTGTTTGAATGGCCAAGTCAAAGTCCAGACCTGAATCCAATCGAGAATCTGTGGAAAGAGCTGAAAACTGCTGTTCACAAACGCTCTCCATCCAACCTCACTGAGCTCGAGCTGTTTTGCAAGGAAGAATGGGCAAGAATTTCAGTCTCTCGATGTGCAAAACTGATAGAGACATACCCCAAGCGACTTGCAGCTGTAATCGCAGCAAAAGGTGGCTCTACAAAGTATTAACGCAAGGGGGCCGAATAATTTTGCACGCCCCACTTTTCATTTTTTTATTAGTTAAAAAAGTTTCAAAAATCCAATAGATTTCGTTCCACTTCACAATTGTGTCCCACTTGTTGGTGATTCTTCACATAAAATAAAAAAATTATATCTTTATGTTTGAAGCCTGAAATGTGGCAAAAGGTTGAAAAGTTCAAGGGGGCCGAATACTTTCGCAAGGCACTGTATTTCCAAATTGTGGAGGACCTGGAGAATGGCCAGGACAGCCCTCACCAAGTCGATTCAGCGCCAAGCCAAATTCGCAAAATGGCACTGCAGATCATCCCCCCTGTTTTAGGAAAGGGCAGTTCGTCTGGTTATCCACAAGGAACTAAACCTGCCTCGGACATGGATCGTTGATCTTGTGGAGATGGTGGCAGTTGGCGGTGGCGTTTTAGATGGCTCTGCCTCTGACTCGTGTTCCTGTGACTCCGTTGTGGGAGCTAGCTCGCCCTGAAGAGCAGCATTAATGTAGACTGCGCCCAGGCTAGAGCTAGCTGCAGCTAACTTTTCAACCACGGTTGTTGTAGCACTGTCTGCAACATTAGCCCTAAACCCAGGATCGGGGTCCGGCTCTGCAAACTTGAAATCTGTTTAAGTAGATCCCGCTCACACTGCTCTTTTAACCGCCGTGCTTTTCGATTTTGCGCACCACTATCATATTTTCTATCGTACATTAGAGGCTGGCTACCGTAAACTTGCACCAGAGATCACAATGAATCCGCCAAAATAAATTTGAATTGTGAACCCATTGCAACTAACTAATCAATTGTTCACAAATTATTCAACGTTTTTATGGACCAATGGGGGCCCACAGGTCTGTTTAAAAAAAAAACCCGGCCAATCAGGGGCCAGCGATCAGGCCTACATGTCCGTTTAAAAAAATACTCTGGCCAATCAGGGGCCCCTCATCAATCCAGGGCCCCTAAGATACACCCTATGAAAGCCTGTTCGTTAATCTGCCTCTGCATCCTGGACACGGACATGGAACAGTGAGCCTGAGAGCAGTGCTCCCACAGAAGGCACTGGAAGGTGAGCGTGCTACAGCCTATTACCTTTGGCTATTACCTATTACGCCTATTACAGGAGTGTAAGTACTGCACTGGAGTGTCACCAGGCCAGAGCTCCTGGCGGTGGGGAGAGTGGTTCACCATTTCCAGTTTTACATCTGTGTACTTCCCTTGCACTGCACTCCAATCCAACCACGCTGCTGTGCGCTGGCTTCTCTCAATCTGAGTGCTGGAAGGTCAGGTGGTTTAGTGGATCACTAAGCTGCAAGAATTCAACTTCACTACTCGAGATATGAGGCAAAGACCTAGGATGAGAACCACCCTTAACTACAAGCTGCATGATGCAGGTTCCTGACCCCACACCGGCTTGGGGAGAAAGTTAGAATGCCGATCCAGCAATGTATGATAAACAGCTGTGATTGATACTCCTATTGGCTCATAATTTAAAATATTCAAGAGCTGTAATCTTTTGATGCTTAATTGAGTTTTCAACAACCATTATTTAAATTGCAAAATTTATTGTACAGTCTAAACCAATTACCTGGCCAGAATGGATTCAGGCAGGTATTAGCAAGTCGGGTAATGTAATTAGTAATAAAAAGCTTATGTCCTTCTCAAAATTGTCACATCTAACATCTCTCTCAGGAAAACAAATTCTCAATTATACAAACCTTAAAACCCTACTGTATAAAACTTCTATTCTTAGTTATCTGAATCAACAAATAAATAATTGAAATGATATATTAACACTAATATATAATAATGTACAGACTGGGGCAATATATAGTCAGGTAGGGCATTTCTCTGTGGGGTCATACAAAATAAATGGGGAAACAGTCTGGAATATTGCTGTATATTTAGAGCAATGCACAATAAATTCCATCAGTTGACCTCATGAACCTGGCAACTGTAGCAGACTTTAAGGGCAATGTGAAATGATAAGACATTAATTTACAGTATGTCTTTTTTCTCTATGTCAAAAACATAGTAGGGTTGAGGCAGCGGTTCCTCACTTGTGTCAAAAGCCTGTGACATACTGTAATAGCAACTGTAATTTCCAACACAAAGTGTGAGGGGCATATGATAAGGAAGTCAATTCTGCTGTAAGGGAGTGAAGGCCACGTAGTTGCACATTCCATGCAAAATATAAGATGGGTTTTCCTCATATGCTTTTGCCATATAGTCACTTTTGTGCAATGACTGGGACATTTTCCCTTGTCTAAGTCATTGATTTCTTAGAGTGTTCATTGGTCTCACAGTGGCATCCCTCACCAGTTTCCTTCTTGCCTGCACAGCTTGAATGGATGGCCTGATGTAGACAGTGTCTAGTTGGTACAACACACCTTCCATTTCTTGATTATTGATTGTACTCACAGGGATTGTACTCACAGGGATATTCAGATATTTTAGTACTTTGTGTACACCTCTCCTGATCTGTACATTTCAATGACATTATCCTGAATTTGCTTTGAAAGGACCTTAGTTATAATCTTGAGATCTTTAATCTTTGGGTTTTTGCTTGAAATTCACAGCCTGACCAAGGAACCTCACAAATACAAATACTTTTTTAAAATTTTGACATCACGAGTATCATTATCATTGCACAAATAATTGCAACTCAACTAAATATGTGGCATTGTTAAGGGTTGTTAAGTTACAACAATTTTGTGATTTTGTGCATCTATTATTTATTTAGGTTTGCTACAGCAAAAGGTTTAAAGGTACACACAAAATCGAATCTATCTAGGACAGAGAGTAGGTTATCTACAGCAGGCTTTCTAAGAAAGCATTTATGGACCAAGTTCTAGGCCACTTCAAGAAAATGGTAGACAAAATGTTTAGCTTCACTAAGCTAACAATTGAGCATGATGGTTTGAGATGCCTCCTTTTGTTTGCAACTTGTCTTAGGTTATTATGCACTGTTTATCTGTATATAGTAATAGATCTTGCAGATCACATGTACTGCGTTCAAAGACTGAAAAGAATACATAGATGCAGGATAATTCTGGGTCAGCAATTAAAATCTGTCATATTTTCTATTTTAAAATCCAAAACAAATACATATAAAATACACCACACTGTGCATGGAAGTTGCATGTGATTTTTACTTTGGGCTACAGATTGATTTAATATTTATGTACACTTTGGTATACTTTCATAATTCCTGTTGCAATGTTTGGATAGATCTTTATATCAATTATATACTAAACCCCAAAATAACTACTTGGCCAAATGGCCTGCTCTTGGTTGCAAAGTTCTTCCTAAACTCTTGATATGTTCAGTCATCATGTCAGTAAAGAAACAAATGGGGACAAGTTTAATTAAAGTTGCAATTCCTAAATTAATGTGGAATTTCACCTCTCCTGCCATGATAATTTCTCAGCATACTTAGCTGACTTTTCCTTTTTTAATTTGTGAAACCTCCTTCCTGCATGACAACCTAAGAAGCCTGTCAACACTTGATCCTAGTTACCAATTTTGTAATCAGCACATTATGTCTTCTGAAAACTTCAACACAAGAATGCTTCAGTTTGTGTCATAGTGTTTTTTTTTATCTCGGAGCACCTCCACTTCTTGCAATCCGAGAGAACTCTAATCATAGTCTTCTTTCTGCTAGACACACCTGAAGAAGGCTTCACAGCCGAAACATTGTGTTTTCTCTCATCTCATCACAGACTACGCATGCTGTAGCTACCCACCTGAACTAATCCTTTCTGCTAGACATACTGTATCACAGAATGAGGAGCCTGCTTTTCTATTGACAATACTTTCTCAGACTACTAGCAGTTCAGAAAGAGAAAGTATTTTAGTCACATTTGTTAAAATAAATTAATCACGTAAATTTGTTTTAAAATAAATTCTGGAAAAGGATGCAAACCAAAAGCAAAAAAATCTGAAAAATGGGATCAAACAATCATATTTTAAAAATGCAGATTTTGTAAAACTGTCCCCCACCCCCTACCTGTGAACGTGAATAAGTTTCAGTTTCAGTTTTTACAGTCCTAACGGAGCACAAACAACACACTTGTTTTGCCGTTAGTTAAAACAGCTTTGTATTCATTACAGCATAATTTAAAGAAGACATTAATTGAGGAACCCAGGAGAATATCGAGTTAACATGAATGATCAGGTGAGTTATTTTTCTTTCATGTATTATTCAGTTTTAAGCAATCAACAAACTGTAATGTTGGTGGGCAGAATTCTGTACAGTAGACAAACCTCTAATTTAGAACGATTAGCGATGAATTAGAAGATCAAATCATAAAATACAAATACTTTCTCACCACTTGAAAACTTTCAGTATTTCATTTTTAACTTTCTGTTTTGCTATTCTGTCTGATATCCAACAGCATTTGTACTGTATTGCATGTGCTCTCTGGCAAGATTGCTATTTTAATCCCAGCATTGACTTTCAAAAACGTTTGTGCTCCCATCTTGTTCTCAGATGTGTCTAAATAAAAAAATATAGGGATTCCTTTTGTGTGCATAAACGTTTTCCACGCTTCCAATTCAGCAATGCTTGTAAGGAGTTTGCCATTGTTAAGGCCATATAGATCAAATATTGTAATATGTCGTCTAAAATACTTTCTCTCTATTCACGCTGCCTTTGATTCTGTTAGAAGATCTGTTGGCACACAGGGGCTATTTATGACTTTGTTCGTTTTATATTAATATAGCATTTTGTTGTTGAATTTTGGGAGGTTAGTACGTTTTAGATCGTAAGTGATTAATGTAGTCCAAATAGGTAGGTGCGTCAGCATGCGTAGGCTGCAATGGAACAAGTAAAAGTTTATTCCGTCGTCTACACACCCGAAGAAGGATCCAAAGTCGAAACGTTGTGTTTCTTTTCTTCTCTTTTCAACATGCACTAAACCTTTACTTGTTCCATTGATGAATGTAGTATTTTTTATGTGTTCCTAATTTTTTTTAACGAATTCTTAAAAAGTATTGGACCAAGTACAGCCCAGAAACTAACCTTAATCCTAACTTGAATAAAATGCAGAGCACACAGTACTCTTATGATAGCAGCTCTGAACTGTCTTCCAGTGAAATATAGAATTCAATTTAAAATCCTGTTGATTACATTTAAGTAGCAAATATAATGACCCAGATCTGTTACCTGCTATCAGTCTTGCCATGCTTTGAATTTAACAGCTTTTATGAGTGGCTGTACTTGGGTTATCTAAAAGTTAAACTTACAGTAGATAGAAAGGAGAAGTGTTTTTGTGCTCGGGCTCTGTGGTTGTGGAATTCAAAGCCTGAACATTGCATTCAACCGCATTGACTGTTTTTAAATTTAGGGTTAAAACTGAAATTCCTATTTGTATGATATATTGATATTTTACAGCTGTTAACATATTTTTATCCGTTTATACAGTTTTAGCATTTTTGTCATCTGTAGACTTTTATTTTACTTATAGTAAGAAATAATAAAGTATTAATAATACATTTTTGTTTTAACAGCTCTTGTATCTTGATCAAATAATTATAGCAAGTTATGTAAGAACATGAAAAATAAAGGTCACAACTTTTCTTGTGTTTCTTTACTTCTCTTTTCAACATGGACTAAACCTTTACTTGTTCCATTGATGAATGTAGTATCTTTTATGTGTTCCTAATTTTTTTAAATGATTTCTTAAAAAGTATTGGACCAAGTACGGCCAGAAACTAACCGTAATCCTACAGTAACTTGAATAAAATGCAGAGCACACAGTACTCTTATGATATAAGCTCTGAACTGTCTTCCAGTGAAATATAGAATTCAATTTAAAATCCTGTTGATTACATTTAAGTAGCAAATATAATGACCCAGATCTGTTACCTGCTATCAGTCTTGCTGTCTGTAGACGTTTATTTTACTTATAGTAAGAAATAATAAAGTATTAATAATGCATTTTTGTTTTAACAGCTCTTGTATCTTGATCAAATAATTATAGCAAGTTATGTGGGAACATGAAAAATAAAGGTCAACTGAGGAGAGGGGTGACCCATCTAGCCCATTTGGCAGTTGATAGCTAATTCATTGAAGAGTAGCCATGGTAACGGGTTCAACCGTATGGCTGGGAAGCTTGTTCCAGTCTCTCACACCCCTTTGGGTAAAGAAGTTGTTATGCCACGTCCCCGGAGGAATCGGCATTCCACCTCACATTCCATACACAGTTCCACAGTTCTCACACTCTTCCCCGTGCTCAGTATTAAGGTTTTCCTGGATAGAGCTACTCCTAGTCTCATTGTTATTCACTACTTGGTTTTTGGCTTCCTGACCCTGGTTTGCCCTCTGTCTACGTCTCTTGGTTTCGGTTTTGGTTTTGACTCTTGGCTCCCTTACAGATTACGGCTCCGCCTCTGGTTATTTGTACTTTAGCACCGGCTAGTTTACCTATGGCTTTCGGACCTCGGATTGTTCTTTCGACCACGCCTTTTGGAGTTTGCCCTGGTTTTCTGCCTAGGGTCCTCACTACTGATTCCTAACAGAAGTGCCTCCTTGGTACACAAAACCATATTTTTCTTTCCATTCATTTTGAAACTGTCAAGCTTTCCTTGGCTGTGATATTTTTTTAACTGAAAGCGTTTTAGCTATACATACTTTATCACACTCATGGGTTTCTTAGCGTACTTACAGAATATCGTTGAGAGACAACAAGTTAATGTCATGGCAAGGAAACTAGATTAAACAGGACTGGAAGCTACCATGCAGAGCACCAAGTGGCCCTGATGTGATTCTCATCTCTTAGTTCAGTGTCACACCATTGGCACATCAACATTTCTGCACTTCCTGGATTTACATGGCTACTAAACTATCAAACAAGCAAGATAGGATTAACAGCCACCTCTTGTTTGCAGTCCTTTATAGGGTTCTAATAAAATTCTCAATTGTTTAAACTACACATTCATGATTGACATATTATATAAATTGATTTCTTGAAGAAAACCAGAAAAGAAAGGGATATTGGAAATCTGAAACTTTATATAAGTGTTTTTATATGTACTGTAAATTATATACTAAATGTGTGAGTACTATATCCTGGCATCTTTAGATGTGGAATAACAATATGTTTTGCAGAGAAAAGAAAGCCACAATCAATACCAACAGATACAATAATCACAACTTTAAGTTTTCTGTATATGTTTTGCCACTGTATCTTTCAACTATGTCATTCTCTAGAGCTATTCAAAAAGCCAAATTTTTAAGATTCAAAAGACAGCAAGAGCTCTGCAGACTAAATCTAAATCACATTTTTAAGATTGAGGAAATGTGACATGAATGAATTAAAAAGCATTGAAAATTAATACAGTTTAAACTGTAAGAAAAAAAAAATTGTAGTAGAATTGATAAATGTAATAGAATTGATTAAAAAAATATATTTCAAATGTAGAAGGTTCACTAGAACCTGGCAGAAAACACAGACCTAAACTGTAACATTATGGACAATCTGAAAATAAGTAATAGGTTTATTCCATGCTGAAAAAAAGGAAGAAAGAGAACACAACGTTTCGGCCATGGAGCCTTCTTCAGGTGTCACCTGAAGACAGGAGACACCTGAAGAAGGCTCCACGGCCGAAACGTTGTGTTCTCTTTCTTCTTTTTTTCAGCATGGAATAAACCTATTACTTGTTCCTTTGCAGCCTACGCATGCTGACGCAGCTACCCACCTGAACTAATCTGAAAATAATGCTTTCCATTATTCTTAATATCACTGCTTGAAGCTTTGTTACAATTTTGTATCAAATCTTACCCAATCTCAGTTTTTTGTCAGAAAACTGTGTAAAGAAGATACCGCCAGCAGCTGAGTACAGTACAAATGTAATTCTAAACTTGGAGTGCTATCTGGGTGGAGTTTGTATGCTACCCCTGTGTTCATGTGGAATGCCTCTGGGTGCTCCAGTTTCCTCCCACAGTCCAAAGACATATTAGTGGGTTAATTGGCTTCTGAGTAAGATGGCCTTGGTATGAGTGAGTGTGTGTCTGAGTCTGTCCTGCAGTGGATTGGCATTCCACCCAAGATGTATCCTGCCTCACACCCGTTGCTTGCTGGGATAGGCCACCGCGCCTTTGCAACCCTGTATTGGATAAAATAGTAAGAACATTTATGGATGTATTATTGTGATTCAGAAAGGCAGCAAAGGCATTGGGATTGTAAATCTTGAATGAATTTTCCAGAATTTCCAAATCATTTTATTTAAATTGTTTCCCTGTATGGCTATGAATGGCATAATTATCACCATATATTAATATTTGGTATTATATGGTGAGGTTCTCTACCAGGATCTTGTGATTTTGTACATTGTTGTATTAATGTAAGCCTAAACAACATAAAACCTAATACATGTTGTTTTTGTTTTGGTTGCAGATTCTACTCGAGGTGCGTATGATTTGTAAAAGTTCTTAATCTATTAAAATCCATTTCCTAGATTACTTGCAAGTGTTATGCTAGTAGTCTGAAGTGTCTTTTTAAAGTTAAGAGTCATAATAAGCAAGTCATAATCTTCATTCTATCTAGGAAGATTATGACCTCAGAAGAAATGCTAGTCTGAACATTTTTGCGCTATTTATAAATTTCAGAACAATGTAAATTATTGAAAAGAAAAATTCAAAATATATTCAAGAAATTTTAATGGATTTACATTATCATGAATGGGTGTATCCTGCCTTGCGCCCATTGCTTGCCTTATTATGGATAAAGCAGTTAGAAAATGGATAGATGGTATCTTATTGTTCTTGTTCAAGACTGTACCATGGCACAAAAAAAGCTCAGGTCATAAAATATTGGGTATACAGGTAACAGTAATTTGTTTCTTGTAATGTATGTACTGTACCTCTATCCTGATGGTTAATTAATTTAATTGAAATATATACAAAACAATTTTAACTTAATTATTAAACCACTTTGCTAAAATATAATTTTATATTTTTAATTTGCTTAAATTTGTGTAATGGTACTGGAAATCTTTTTTCCAATGTGGTTTTATGTAAGAGGACTAATAAAATTAAATATTTTTCTTTCTTTTACAGATCCTAATCCCCGTGAGTATTTTTTGTAAAATGATTTTTTCTGTGCAATCACAATTTTATATTCGATATTGTATATGACTATTTAAGTCATCTTTACTCAGATCTTTCTTAGTCATTTAAATCCGTCGATTTGTGCAGTTACAGTATGTAGTGTTATATAGTGTTTTCAACATTATAATAATTCCTTACATGTATATAGTGTTTTTTTCTGGACTCTCCCGAGGACTCCCCTCCACCACCACCAATGTGCAGCACCACCTGGATGATTTGACGGCAGCCATAGTGTGCCAGAACGCTCACCACACATCAGCTATCAGTGGGGAGGAGAACAGAGTAATGAAGCCAATTCATAGTTGGGGATTATTAGTAGGCCACGATTGGTAAAGGCCAAGGGGATATCTGACCAGGACACTGGAATAAACACCCTTAATCTTTTCAAGAAACGCCTTGATTTTTAAAAAGACATCAAGAGTCAGGAAGCCAATGCCGTCAGGCCACTCCTGGACTCGCTGTCAGGTGTCCGTCTTTCAAAACTGAGCCCAGATTGGTAGGAGCGTTTGGCTCTTATAGGAAGTGGCTGGAACAGGAGGCAGATACAAGGAATGAACAGAAACAAGAAAGAGCCGGAGCGCACATTAGAGGATGGACTTACGATCGTGACACGACTACACCACTTAGCAATTATAAAGGTTGCTAGGCCCCTTATCAGCTTGGCACAAGCTCTTTCCCTCTCCCAGAATCACCAATGCACTCATAGAAAAGAGAATTATCCTATACAATATCCCATTTATTTCAGTCTATCATTCTACTCTTACACATAATGCAATACAGTCACCAGAGTAATTTACTGAATGAACAGTACAATGAAACCCCATGGAACTCAGTTACCAACATATGTCCTCAGTGAGAAAACCAGAAGCAGTTTTCTCTGAAACCAGCTCCGGTCGGCAACCTGGTGTCTTCCATCACACCAAGGAACAGTGAATGAAACTGTACTCCTTAAACTGAAACTCTTTAGGCAGCGTCTCCAGTCCTGGTCTTCCCCAACAACATGGTTCCCTGCTCCCCTTGATTTATCCATGTCCAATCCATGTAGGAGGGGAGGAAGATGATGCTGGAGCCTTCCTCAGCTGTTCCCTGTAGATTCCACAGTGTCAGTGTCCTGTACTAGGTCCAACTGCAGTGATCTATCCCACAAAACTCCTCTTCTAAAAAAAATCCACTTTATGTACTGGGGCTTTTTATTTCTTTAAACAAAATCCCTCCTTCCTCTTTCCCTGGGGGGAGTACTCTTCGGTGTTTTGGTGTGGCTGCCCAAATAAGACTAAGTGTGTCGATGCACACATTGTTCAATCAGTTCCTGTTATCAGTCACACCAGTTTACCAACCTAGGGCCTGTGTCAAGAGGGCCTTTGATCAGTGCAGGAACTCCAAGGTGTAACTGGCAATTCACCTCCAGTGTGCATTATTACTCAACATCACAAAACAGTACTACACATATCTAGATGTGATATCGTGGCCAATGGTCAAGGGGCAAGGGTAGCGGAAAGGCAAACACTCTAGTTTCAAGCTTCACACATTTATAATTTACAGCCACAATGAATCCGACAACGTTATGTATAATCATTTCTAAAGCCACCTTGTTTTTAAATCAACAGACATTGGCATTCATTAATAATGAAATTCAAAATAAATGTCTTTTCCAAAATTAGAAATACATTCTGTGTTGTGACTTATTGTTCTTGTTCAAAAATGTGCTGTAGCCCAAAGGAAGGAAGGCGTGCTGAAAAAATCTTTTCTATATTGTTACAAATATAGAGGTTAAGAAAATAGAAAATACTGAGTGGGATAATCAATAATTAAATAATCAATATTTATATTATTAACAATAATATTTATCCAGTAATAGTATTTATTATCAAATAATAAAGTATAAAAAGATATATCACAAATATACCTGAGCAATTGGTAAAGTTAGAGGTAACAGAGGTCTTTGTTCTCTGGCACAGCTGTGATAGTTCAAGAGTAAAAATTCAGAGGCAAAATGGAATAAACAAATATGTAACACATACAGTACTAAGTAACAAACAACATACAACATACTAGTTACTCTACAAATAAGGTGTCTCAGAAGCCTTGTCCTTACCAACCAGAAAAGCCCAGACTGCTAAGACTGTACGACTATATAGTACCACTGTACTGTAAGTCCTATATAATAGATTTATTCCATGCTGAAAAAAGAAGAAAGAAAACACGTTTCGGCCATGGAGCCTTCTTCAGGTGTTCTTCTCTTTTCAGCATAGATTAAACCTGAACAAGCCAACAAGAGACTTAAACGTGTCTTAAATAAATAAAACAGAATACAACCCAGAGCTAAATCTCTCTTCCTATAAATTTGGATGCTCCAAAGTAAATGGGATCTTTATCATTCTTTTTAAAGGAAATGTTTCCTAAAATAAAAGAATGGCAAGCCCTGTTAAACAAGTTTCAATGACTTGACTGGAATTCTGGTCTTTACTGTTGATTCGAACAAGGACCTCTTACCTGGCACGTTTCTTCCCCTCCCTCTCTCTTCTTTCTCTGTTTCCTCGTCCTTCTTCTCTTTCTCTATTTGTGTTCTTCTGCTTCTACTGTACCTACTGTACCTCTCTTTTATCCTGTGTTTCTGCACTGTTAATGACTAAATGTTCTACCGGAAGTTAATTCAAGTAAACCCAAAGGCGCCTTTTGATCACCTGGTCGTCCATCCATTATTTCTACTGATTGCTCTGGAGCCTAAGAAGTGGCTATTATGACTATTGTAATATCTGGAACAATACATATAATGTGATTCTGTCATGTTTATTCTCAAACCTGTCTGTTTTAGAAAATCATCTAGTTGAAACTGATGCACAACAACTGTAACATAATGATTCAGCCGCTTTTTAAATGGATTGCACTGTGTAAGTTTTTATTTTTGTGTAAAAAAATGAACATTTTTTGTTTCCTCTCCTTTCTAGGTCATAGGCGGTGCTGTAAGTATTTTAGTTCAAAATCATCTGAATGCGCTGTCACAATTGAAATATATACAGTATAATTCATATTAAAATTGTTAACTTTACAAAGCTCTTCCTTACACATGTACTGACATTCATCACCTGTACAGGTTTTATATTTTTTTCAAGTATTTAAATTAATTGCATGAAACCTCAATTCATATATGAATGTTGTATTTAAGGATGAAGTGAAAAATATCTCTCACAATCATGTCTGATATATATCAGAAATGTCACTATAATTTCAGATCACTCTGTCTGTCTCTGCCATTGCAAAACTCTACCCTATCTAGATTACAAGGGGGTGAAACCCCTTCTGTGATATATTGACCAAACAGAGCTGTGTTGTGTAAGTTTTTGCATGAGAAGGATAAAACATTTACAAATGTCTGTTTTTTTCTTCTTTTCAGGTGATTTTGGTGAGTTTGTTCTAAAAATAATTGCTTTTTCTGTGCTATGCCAATTTAATATTTGATTCATATGTCTATTAATATTGGTGTCTTCATCTTTACAACACACAATCATGCGCTTAAATATATGATTATATATCTTTTATTTTTTTCTGATTTGCATGCTATAAAAATGACTGAAAGAAAGAACGACTTAGATTTATATTGTGGGCTTAAAGGTAAAGAACTAATTCTTATTTACTTGTATTTGTTTCATGTAAACATAGTACATGTTTCACTCACATGGTGAGTGAGAACACACACCCATTCTTTCTACTGATTGCAGGAAATATTTTCAAAAAGAAATTGACATTTTATTCCTAAAACAGATTCTGGAGCAAACCATACAATGTACAAGCTGTAGCTGTATTCAAATATTTGAGATTATGTCCTTGGTCCCTGTATGTAACCCTAATTACAGGACTTATTACAGGATTTCTTGAATGGTACTCATAAAAATTTCAATAATAATATTAATAATATCCATCTGATGGTAGAAGGACAAAGCAATGTTCTAAACGGATAAACAAACAAAACATTTTATTTCTATTTTTTCCAGTACCTAAACTTCTCAAAGAATATAGTATAATAATAATCATCCACATTACCACCATCATCACTCTTACACTTACCTGTATATATCACTGTTCTGGACTTTCCACTCAAAGCAAAGTACAGGTAATGGGGAGTCCTCTCCACCATCCAATGTGTAACATCCACCTGGATGATGCAATGGCAGCCAAAGTGCACTAGTACACTCACCACACATCAGCTATCAGTTGCAATGGATAACCTTTAATTGACAATCAGGAGTGGGTTGAAAATCCATTCGCCATCCTGCCCTCCAAAATCCTTTAGGGAAATGCAATCTTATCAAACCTGCATTTTTCCTAGAGGACTAGACTTTAATGAGCAAAATTACAGAGGGTGTAGAAGATTTGTATCATACTAATAATGGTGTTTGTTTAACGGAAGTTCAGGAGAAGGTCACTCTCAGTTCACACTTCCACTTCCTCAGACAGTATAAGTTATCTGACTGAACATGATGCTGTGTGTATCTCAGCTGTCACCCACATCATACTGTACATGCGTCTCCTTCACTACATTCATAAAACTGCAGTGTTCCTCCAAAAGACAGCTCAGCCTATCAATCTTTGTGTAGAAGGAGATTTACAATAGTCCACAAAATTAATAATGTAGTTTTATCTATGAGTAATTATAAGACATTCTAATAATGGGTGATTCTCTTGCATGGAGCTTTTCTACGTTACAGGCACACACTTTTATTTAAAAAGTTTTTAGCTTCAAAATGTTTCAAGTTTCAAGTTGAATGCTATAAAAATCTAAAACTGTATGTCTGCCTCTGCTTTTCAGATTCTGTTATTGGTAAGTATTGTGTTTAAAATTATTCACATTTTGTAAGGTACATTCTGCACCTTAATTTAAATAAATAAAGTTATTTGTATATGCTTTAAAACAGTTTAGCTGGCTTTTCCTGAATTGTTTCATTCTGCTGCTGCTTTTCATTGTGCTTATCAGTATTTAGATTGTAATTTCTAATAGAGAAATCTTAATTAAAAAAATCAAGATTTGGTAAAGGTACAAACTGTTAATTTCGGTTAAACAAATTTCTGTTAAAACTTCTCAGCTGAATTTGACAGACAGCTAAGTTACAATGTTTTAATGCCATTGTCAAAATTTTAATATGATTTATGATTGAGAAAAATGCTTTTTTAAATTTAAATTTGTAATTTCTCACAAGGAAACAACTGCATGTATTAATCTAAAAAAACACAAGTTTGAAACTTATGTTTAAACATGACTCTGACTTACATAAGTGGCTTGATGTCTTCATGAGTCTTAAATGATTTGTAATTTAAGAACATATTTGAAAATGTTATACCCAGTGTCAGGAGTTAAGAACTGGATAGGTCCTTATCCATTGCGCTGTAAGCCTCTAAGGCTTTGCCTGTAAGCAGAGACACTTAAGCAGCAGGCCACTCCTCCTCCGCCCACTTCCAGGTCCTGGCCATGCGCTCAAAATGTAGGAGATAATTTTCAATGTCCTCATCCTGTTGGTAGGAGGGCATTTTGGGCTCCTTTCAAAAAATGTGTTCTGCATGGGCGCATGTGTCTGTTACAGGTGTTGAGTTCTGGGGTCCATTATCCTGTGAAACTGCTCACGTTGCTGGGGTACGCTGTTGAGGTGCTGGTGTGGGCAGCTCAAGTCCACAGACTCCCTTTGGATGTCATACTTCCTGGTGTTGCTTCCAAACCTTAAGGCACAATAACCATGGGACTGCTCCACTCACTGGATGATGGCTCAATCACTCCCATGTCTTGCATGGTCTGAATTTCCATTTTCAGGGGTCCCCGCTAACCTCTCAGGCACTCGATGTGGTCGCAGGCGAATGGGTGTGGGATTCTTGAGGTAGATAGCATGGTGAAGGATGTTGGTTCTACCTGGCTTCTGTGCAAATAGTGCCGGAAACTCAGCAAACACCTGCTGCAATTCAATTCATTCTTGTCCTCTTTTTCCACCTTACATACCATGAATGCAGTGCCCTGTACAGTACCTCGTTCTTTCCACTCTTTAATCAGGTTTATGTGGTACACTTGTTTCTCCTTCCCCTTGTCTGGGTGGTGTACTTCATACGTAACCAGTCCCACTTTACGGAGGATGGTGTAAGGTCCTTGCCATTGGGTTAGCAGCTTACTGTTGGCAGAGGGAAGCAGGAGCAAGACCTTCTGCCCTGGCTTAAGCTCCCGATGGCGAGCGTTCTGGTTGTACCAATGCTTCTGGGCCTGCTGAGCTTCCTTCAGGTTCTCTTGGGCCTCCTCCTGATACTTCTCCAGGCTGTCTCTCATCTGCAAGACATACTGCAGAATGCCTTTCTCAGATGTTGATGCGAGAGTAGCTACCCAGATCTTCCTCAGAAGATCCAGGGGCCCTGGGACCGTCTGCCCATACAGGAGCTCAAAGGGGAGAACCCTGTAGAGGACTGTGGTACCTCTCTGTATGCAAACAGAAGAAATGGCAACCATTTGTCCCAGTCCTTGCCTGTATCAGAGACAAACTTCCTCAGCATGTTCTGGAGGGTTTGGTTGAAGCGCTCAATGATGCCGTCTGTTTGCGGAAGGTAGGGACTGGTCCTGATGATGGTAATGCCATGCTGCTTGCAGAGTCGATCCATCAGTCGAGATGTGAAGTTGGTCCCCTGGGAGTGATGATTTAATCTGGAATTCCTACTCAGGAAAATAACTGCACCAGAGCACTGATGATCTTAGGAGTTGTAATGCAGCAGAGTGGAAAAGCTTTCTGAAACCTAGTGGCATAATCACACATTACCAGTATATTGGCAACTGGCATGGCTCTTCTCCAAGGGGCCCACTATATTGATGGCAATGCGCTGGAAGTGGGTGGAAATCACTGGCAATGGATACAGAGGGGTTCTGTCAGACCTGCAGACAGCACTTGTTTTTTTAACACACAGGACAAGTAGCACAGTGTGCTCGAACATCTTTGTACATTGTGGGCCAATGGAAATGTGAACTGATGCGCCAATAGTTTTTTTGGTGTTCTAGATGACCTGCCCATGTGATTATGTGCGCAAGATGAAGTACTAGTGGCCTACAGCTTCCCGGTATAACCAAACGTTTATTCCCAGTCTCCCCAACATATAGTAAATCATTATCAACAGAATAAACCTCCCCACAGTGAGCCTTCCCACTCTCCACACCTGATTTTTCAAACAAAGGATTCAAAGACAGGTCGTTATGCTGGAAAGAAGCAAAGTTTGATCTGACCCATCAATGGTAGGAACTGGGGTACCCAAATATTTTGCAATGCGCCGCTGACACCATGTTTTTCTTGGCCCTTTGGTTCCGGCCTCACACAAACTATCATCTAAATCTAGGAGTGGCCAAACTTGCTTTTGCTTGGGGTCTGGTAACCACCAAAAAGGGCATTTGTACATTAGTTGGAGTTTTTGTATAGTTACATTTTGTTTACATTTGAGATCCCTCCCCAAGATTATGTCCTCTGCCAAATCTGGGACAACACCTGTGTTTAATAAATACCTCTTGTCCTCTATTCCCACAGTAAGTTCAGTCATACATTACCATGTATGAACTCTACGGACATTTCAAAGCCAATCCTACTATCCGAAACCATGGACGTTTTCACAAGAGTCATTGAACTGCCAGTGTCCATAAAGCATTTGCTTTCTGACCATTAATTAGAACAGAACAATTAGCAAAATTGTTAATATTCTCTCCACCTTCTTCCCACCCAGGACTGTTATCCTCCCTTGGAACACAACAAAACCCAGTCAGTTTTGGCTTGTGCAATGGGCAGGCATAAGCTTTGTGTCCTGGCTGCTGGCAGTAAAAATAGGCCTGTGTCCTATTTGACTCAACAGAGTTACCTCTGGGCTCCTGGTTGTCTCTGGTCCCCCTTGGCACAGAAGATAATAATTATAATTGCTTACACTTATATAGCCACTCAAAAGCACTTTACAGGTAATGGGGTCTCCCCTCCACCACCACCAATGTGCAGCATCCACCTGGATGATGTGACGGCCGCCATAGTGCGCTAGAACGCTCACCACACATCAGCTATTAGTGGGGAGGAGAGCAGAGAGTAATGAAGCCAATTCATAGAGGAGGCCATGATTGGTAAGGGCCAATGGGAAATTTGGCCAGGACGCCAGGGTTACACCCCTACTCTTTTCGAGAAACACCCTGGGATTTTTAATGACCACAGAGAGTCAGGACCTCGGTTTTACGTCTCATCCGAAGGACGGCACCTGTTTACAGTATAGTGTCCCCATCACTATACTGGGGCATTAGGACCCACGTGGACCCAAGGGTGAGCACCCCCTGCTGGCCCCACTAACACCTCTTCCAGCAGCAACCTTAGTTTTTCCCAGGAGGTCTCTCATCCAGGTACTGACCAGGCTCATACCTACTTAGCTTCAGTGGGTTGCCAGTTGAGAGTTGCAGGGTGATATGGCTGCTGGCAAGATGGATGTCATGGGGGACCCCCTCGTCGAGCGTTGATATTTTGCAGAGCCAGCTTGGCTGCTGTTAACCCATCAACTGGATCATGTTCCTTCACCCAGGTCCTGGTGTCATAATGGAGGCCATTTAGCAGTTGTTCTAAAATAATGACCTCACCAATCTGTTCCTTGGTCCACTACTCTGGCCAAATCCATCTTCTGTAAAGGCCCTTCAGGCGGTGATAGGTTTCAGTTGGTAGCTCCCCAGGTGGAATTGAGGACATCCTGAAGCACTGTCTGTAGGTCTCAGGTGAGATGTCAAATTTGGTTAGTAGTGCTTCCTTCAAGGCTTTATAATAAGCATAAAAACTATGCTTAGAGAGTTCTTATCAACAGGAATCCCATCATGCCCAGACTGCTATTGTGAAAATAAATAATGAATTTCTTGATTAACATCAATGTGAGATACTTTAATGCATAACGTCTTCTTCAAAGAAAATGGAAGGCATAATTGGATGTGTTTCTGCATTTTAACACTATGCTTCCTTTTCAACTACTGGAAAATCTATAAACAAAGTACACAAGCAATTTCAATCAGAATAACATTTTGTACTGAGACAACATTTTCAGATAAATTACTGAAAGCAACCAACAACAGTTTAAAAAATATGTTGTGGAGTTTCTGTGTTATGTTCTATCATTTATCGTAATTAATAACATAAGCCCCGCCTTGAAATGAATGGTGTTTCTTTAAACAGAAGTTTAGATGGAGGTAAAAAATCCAACATCATATTTCTGCTTCCCTACACATGCTTATAAGATACCTGGCTGCACATGGAAATGCATACATCTTTTCTAGTACTTGGCATATCATTCCTTCACAGATGGAGGTTTATTATTTGGCATTTCTGGGATCATAATTCACTGTTATAGTAATATATATGAAGACAACTTTTAATAACCTGTGTCTATTTTTTCTAGGTTTACTGGTTCTGTTGTGTAAGTTATTTTTTTATTTATAATACAGATTTACTGATTGACTGGAGGCAACAGTACATTAACACTGCATTAAGATAAAAGGGAATAATATAGACACACTGGCTGACTGAACACTCCAGTACATGTACAATGCATTGATGGAGAAAGGTAGTACAGACTTATTGATTAACACTAGCTAATCAACACATTTCCTTTGTCTTTTCTTTCACAATTTCACATTACCCCCATTATATACTGTATCTGGACTGTATGTTTTACCTGCATTCATGTTTTGTATGAACAGTAAGCTTATGGTACATTATACTATAACAACGCTAATTATAAATTAATCCTTGTTTTTTTTTTCCCTCAGTGGAGGAAAAGTGAAGGTAAAGGTAATTTTTAAACTCATAGTGCTGTTCAGCAATGTCCATCTAACCAAGGAATATCTTTTGAGATTATGGAATCTTTTGATGCGTGCAGTCGTTTTGGATTATAGTTATAGTAATATTAAAAAGCTATTGCAGTTTCATATGCTTTAAAGGTGGAATTTACTAAATTACAATTTGTAATTCTGATCTTTGTATCAAATCATATTTCTGACCCTAGAAGCCGTATTGCAAAATTTAGGTATATCCGAGAGCCATAAGGCACACCACAAACATATGTAAATGCTGCACATATTTTCATTGCTTTTAAAGTTCAACATTATTTTAATTCCTATAATGTTCTGACATTAATTATACTAATTATACTAATTGTGCTAAATTTAATAAATTGCTATTCAGCTGGAGGTAAATGAATAAAACCATTAAATTAAATTTTCATTAAATTGGAAACCATGTTTTACCTCATCTAAATACCACTTTTTGTCCATTCAGTAGAACCACAGCTTGTTTTAAATATTTTTTAGAGCTTTTCTTGTGAATGACAGATGCAGTCCCCTAACATATTAGCTAGAGGGTTTTCCTCTTGATTTACCAGTTGACATGTTCATTGTGTCGTTGGTCTATTTAATTAGTTCCATCAACTTAATGCTTATAACCAAGTTCTGGGGTGTTTATAGGTACATGTTAATGTAATAAAGTTTATATTTTGAGAAATATTTTGTAAAAGACCTTATGAAAAACACATTTTTATTTAATAACATAATGAAGTAAACTGGTAAATTAACTACCAAGAATGGGACAAAAACCAAAAGGGACTAGTCCACTCAGGAACAAAGTATGAGACCCATGATTTAAGTATTCATTCATCTTATGATTTACAGTGTTATATTCACATGTGCTTGACAAATAGTTAAACCAAAATGCAACATTAGCAGTGAGAAAAAGTTGTGTGCGTGTGGAGATGTAAAATGATTAATGTCTCATCTCTTTTAATCCTGGTTCCATAATACTGATTATTTCTGTAATACTCTTGACCTAAACATCACCACCTGAATAAAGACACAGGCATTCCCCTTTTTCCATGTCATAACAAAACTCTCAAGAGTTATTTTTTTCATCAGGAGATTATATTTTATGCATCTTTATGCATTATGCATCAATAGTAAGGCTATGTGAAGACCATTTCGAACTACAGTACGTATACTGTACTTCTAACGGATTAGAAATATACTAAAAATGATTACTAACCAGTTAGCTTGAATACTTCTTTTATTAAAAATATTAACTATTTCGTTTATATACCTTAAGTGAGATTTCATATTTATGTCATTTCATTTCTTGCATTTTTATCTCGTTTTTTAGATGTTTCACTTAAAATTCACGTGCTGGTTGCTGGAAAAACTAATGGTGTTCAAGCCATATTCCTAGGAAAACTTCAACAGCGTATTAGGTTTGAAGTCTGTACAGAAGACTATCACGTGACTTTAGCTTTCTGCCCTGTCAGCTCCCGAATTGGGACTGATATGGATGAAGCAATCAAGAAGATACCAGGTATGACTGTTTAAAAACATTGAATTTACCTATTTATAAGCATTATATATCTATTTTTAGTGTCAAACAAAACTGCTAGCTCTTTTTATCAATGCTTTGTTAGAAAAATAAAGCCTGCTGTATTTACACTAAATATTGACTTAATGTTTTGGTAGCTTTTTAAGTAATTAATCATTCATGTCAGATTGTGACACATTATAAGGACTTTGATGGGGTTGACTGTTGCTTTAGTTCAGTGGTTCCCAGTCCTGTCCTGATAATAATTGAAGCCTCAATTGAATATTTGTATTTTGTTTCTAATCACGTGTTTGGGATGTTATTTTGCTTACAAAATACAATGGTTATAGCTACATGTTTAAGAGCTGGAAACAAACACTTCAAATTAATCTTATTGTTATTAAGTCAATGCAGGGTTTGGTTGCGCAACTGAGGGTTCATCTTGAACAAAAAAAAACACAGGTGTGTGGGTCATCAGGACCAGGATTGGGAACCAGTGTTTTAGTGCTTCCTTAATAAGAGAGTTGGGCACAAGTCATAAGGTGATGTAACTTGTTGAATGTTCAACTCTGATGAAAAGCAAGAAAGAAAACATGGAAAGGAACACATAGGGCATGCTTATCAAGAGAATATTGCCTTTGTGTCACTGGTATGGAGATTACATGTGTCACTATGATGTGACTAGCTTAATAAGGCACATCAGGCAGACTCAACAGAAATAGATTATCATTTTTGAAATTGCAAAATTAAACATTCATTTTTAAAAAGTTAATATTTTATTCAAAACCTGAATTCTCAGATTAAAGTTTAAGTGTAAGATAAGTTACAAAAAATTAATAGTAAGCAAAACCTAAATAGAAAACATAACTGAAAAACGTTGACTGCATAAATACTCAGTTTTTTATGGAAATTTGATGTAAGCACCTTTGGCAGCAATTAATGCTCATTATCCTTAGCAGAATTTCTTATGGCTCCTCAGGTTGCTTGGAGATCACTTATGGATAGCACATTCACTTTATTTTTCTTCAGGCACCCCAGTGTAGCTTTGATCTTGAGCTTTGGATCATTGTCTTACGGAAAGATGATTTCTTCACAGTTTTAAGTCTGGAAAAAAGTGTTACAGGTTTTCCCTCAAGATCAGCTTGCACTTTGCTCTCTCTGTGTTCCCATCAGTCCTGAAAGGTTTACCATTCACAGTTGATGAGAAACAGAACTATAATACAATATCCTGTATCCTGGCTTTCTGTCAGTGTGGATCTGCCCTGATCGGTGCATCTGGTGGAAACTTCCCACATTAATTTTGTACAATTGTTCAACAGGTTGTGCATGTTTTTGGACAGTGGATTAAACTCATAATGTTTCCAATGTTGATCAGTAACAAATGCGTAGAGGGTAGTTTGAGGTCCTGTGGTCCTGATGTTGCCAAGTCAACATTTAGTCAAAGTCACTGTCAATGCTGCTAATAACCAGGACACTGCATGTTTTACAAAGAAAACTATGTAACACTGAAATGCCAGGTAATGAAAATAGAATAGTTGTACTCCAAATACCTAAATATTTTAAATATTCAGACTTTCAACAAAAGATGGTTATTCAACAAATTTATAATCTAAATGCTTATACTGTTTATTTAAATGTAATTTAAAGTAATAATGAATTCATCCATGTTAAGTAATGGTGTATCTTATAACACAAAAAACTACATGTGTTGCTGACTTGTCAAGTGGTGATGCAAGAACAACCATTTTTTTTAATAATATGTACTAGAAATGAGTTTGGTAAGGATGGTTTGTTGGCATCATCCACACAATTTCCTACATTTTACAGCCATTTAAGTCCTTTCCATCTTTTAAGATGTTTTTGAACATGCAAATAGTTCACATTGGAGACTAAAACTTGAAAGAATGATGTACCTTTTTTAGCATCATGAGAAAAGATGTTAGTGTACTGTAACTAGTATCCTGAGATTGGATAAAACAGTAAAGCCACTCATTAAAAGAGCAGATGTTTCTCTGCAATGTCCTAATACAAATCTCAAGATCAATCAGTTTAGCCTTCTAAGACACAGCAGTGTGCCTTTAGTACAAGAGAGGAATTTGTTTTAACATATTCTGAAGCATCACAGTGTCTATACTAAATGGATATACTAAAACTGTGAAGAAATGCTTTAGGCTGGGAACAAAAGGCAAAATAATTCCTGTAAACCTCTAGATTGGAATATTCATACTGTATATTTTACCAATATTTAATAAATTAAGCTATATTTTTTACACATTATGATAGACATTTACATAGACCTAACCCAAAAGGTACTGTAACTATACAGTATTTAACAACAGAAAATAGAACCAGAGATTAGGAGTAACAATCTCTCAGAGGAGCAAAGTAAAAATGAACAATGACTTCTTGTTACCTGTTTGTTAAAGCTGTTCAGGAGCACACAATGCAATACAATTAACTACAGTTCAGTTAATGTTTGATTTTTATTTGCACTGCCTTTTTCTATTGCCTTCAAAGCAACAATAACATGTTTTTAACTCAAAAAACCACAACTGTACACAGTAGTCTTAATACAATTTTACCTACTGTATACATTATATATTTTAAAATATCCTTCCTTGATCTAATTATCTTTCTTTTTATTGCATATTTAAAGCTCTTTGTAGAGTTTCGATAATAATTTATGGAACTTTTCTTGCAAAAATTGATTTTTTTATTCAAAAAGGTATTTTAAACATTTTTCTTTTTCCATCTCAACAGGTGACAGGCCTGCTATTCTGGTTATGATGCACCACACTCCCTATCATGATTTGGTTTTGGCCTCAAGTAGCAGACTGGTGAACAAGAGCAACATATTAGGAACTACTGACTGTTTGTTCCATGAGGAATTGTTCCACAATTGTGAAATTAATAGAAAGGCTTTGCATTTTGTTTACACCAAGTTACGACACGTAGTTAAATAGTAAAAGAATGTGAGATGTGGACTCCCACAACACAGGCTACAGCACATGTGTGTATTTTAATTTTTAGTTTGTGTTGCTACTTTACATGCTTGCAAGATGAGTAATTGGCACAGTGCTGTTCTGTTCAACAATATCCTAAGTTCTGATGCAGCATATTCTATAATTCCCTTAACTTGTATAATAAATGCAATGTTTAGTAAGAACCAATATCTGTAGTGTTGCCTCATCTTGTCTCGTCTCATCTCATCTCTTTTTTAACCACTTACTCCTGGTGAGAGTTGCAATGGTAACAGGCTGTGAAGGGCAGACCAGACTTCCCTAGCAACAGTCTACAGCTCCTCCTGGGGGATTCCCAAGCACCCTCTGGCTAGCTGAGAGATGTGATCCTTACAATCTGTCATTCTCATTCTTTCAGTCACTAGTCAAAGCTCATGGTGATGACGGTGGTGATGTAAATCAATTAGGAAACTGAAAGCTTTGTCTGAAACCTCAGATACTGCGTTACTACCACGGTTCAGTATATTGTCTGCATTACTGCAGCTGTTGCACCAAACCACTGGTCAATCTTCCGTTCCCCTTTATCCCCTAATGGATAAGTCCCTGAGGTACTTAAATTCCACTACTTGAGGTAGCTGTGCCCCCCTCACATGGTGTGGGGCACAAAATGGGGACCACCATCCTAATATGCCCATTCAGAGTAACTGTCCCTGCCTGTCATGCAATGTTGCAGAGGCACATAAACCACAACAACCCAACACAATGTCCAGCGCAACAAAGGCAAGCATACCATAGCACTTCAATGCAAAAGTATTTATTTAGTGAAATATATATAGTGATCTAGAAAAACTAACAAGAAAGGCACAAACATAAACTAGGTAGGGCAGCATGGTACAGTGGTTAGCTTTGCTCCCTCACAGTGCTGGGACCCTGGCTTCAATTTCTGGGGTGCTATCTGTGTGGAGTTCGTATATTCTCCATGTGTTCACATGGTTTTCCTCTGGGGGTTCTGGTTTCTGCCCACAGCCCAAAGACATACTGATGGCCCTAGTGTGACTGGCCCTTGTGTCTGTGTCTGTCTCCCCTGCGATGGACTGGCATCCCTGTACTGGGTGTACTCTGCCTTGTGCCTTTTGCTTACCGAAAATGGATACATGGATAATTTAGGTATTGCAACAACGTTGGTATTCAACTTCTCTGTCCCTTTTTCCTCAAACAACATTCACAATTAATGTCTCTAGCTCCTTAAACAGGAGCAAATCATTCAGGCTGGAGTATGTCACAAGATGCATTTACAAAGTTCCCCATTTTATAATTTTTACACTGTACCTAACATTTAAAACTTACTATATTTTAAACATGTCACAATATTTTAGTTTGGATTCCATACATATTTTAACTCAGAGGTACCTGGTCTCTCCGAGCTCTGCAGAACGTTTTCCTTCAGGTACAGTAGACAAATAGTATGATATGGTTCTGGTTCTTCAAACAGTATTACTGTTATGTCTTATTTTATACAAGTGTTTGTAATAATTTCACAGATCTTTGGTGTCTTAATTATTCGATGTGTTCACCCACAAAGCAATACAGGAACAAAACAAGTTAATCAATCTATTGTTTGCTTGCACGTGTATGTTTATCTTTCTTTTTCTAGTGTTTGGATTTTCATTACATAGTGGCGACTATAGGCTGAAGACTGTCTGTCATGATCCTTCTTCTGACCCAAACCAAAAATAAATTGTATAGTGTTACATGTAGGAATGTTGAGATGAGTAAACTAGTTTAGCCTCAGAAATATCCTAGGAAGTACAGTATACAATTTCCTTTCTGTATAGAGACCATAACACTAGATATGACAGCCAGCACAGACACTACTAGTTCCCAACACAATGTGATTTTATTATTTAAAACAATAAAATAAAAATAAGAATATAATATAACAATAAAGAGCCATGGTAACTCAGACGGCAAGGGCGTCCAGCTCTTCACTCAATCCCAGGTAGGGCCAAGTGATGTAGCTTGCTCTTATTCCATCTGGATGGCTCCCTTGTCCACTCAGCCTGCTTTCCAAGTGAGTACTGGGGGTTAATCCTTCTGGGGGTAATAGGTCTGCCGGAGCAGGATCCTGACCACATCACCTCCACCTTCAGTGTCGGGTGGTCAAGAAAAGTGGTGGCCCTTACCCCCCCATTTCCCCCCATGGGCCTTTATGGCCTGAAAAGCGAACCTACCTACCTATATAACAAGAAAATAAGAAGGCTCCACAGCTGAAATGTTGTGTTTCCTTTCTTCTCTTCAGCATGGAATAAACCTTTTACTTGTTCCTTTGCTGACTATAATTATATACTGTAACTAGAAAAGTTGTATTAACCAGCTCTGAAGAACACATAATAAATAACATTGTTTATCTTATTAATAAGACAGAATTAAATGTTGCTGTTCTTTTCCCAGTGAGACCCTTTCTCTCATCTCTGTGGTCCAAGCCACAGAGAAGCCATTCATGTTGGTGCACTGATTTAGGGATGTTTGTCTTCCTGATAAGGAATAGTTCCCAGGAACAGGATGCAACCAGCTATCATGATAGATGCCCACTCTTGGTGCCTGGTTGTCTAGTGAGACTCTAAGCACAACTGGATTGTGGTCCTAGGGTCAGAGGTTATGGTCAATCATTCCTCAAGTTGATCAACCAATCAGGAACCTGCAGGGCATGGAAATGCCAACTGCCCGGCAACCTCTTGACCAATCACCAACCATATTGTCCTCCAGTTAAAAGGCATTGCACAGAGCTTCGAGATTGCTCTTCCGTGCACCCTCGTGCTCCTCCAGACTCATCTGAGTAAAGGTTGACAATTGTAACGAACAGTTCTTTCCGGACCCTATGCGGACGACACAATCCAGAATCGTGAGGAAACACTAGGAAAAAGTCATGCAGTAATACGGGGATGAAAACAGGGGGGCGTGTCCAAAGTGCGCTGGTGCACGGGGGAGGTGTGGCCGAGGCAAACAATCCAAAAGTAATCCAGAAAGGGAATCCAAAAAACACAAGAATAAGTCCATAGCCAGGTGATCCATCCAACAAGGAGTTAAAACACGAACCGGATCGGAACCGGCGGACAGGGAACGGGAACAGAAATTAAAACCTTAACGGGACCAGGAGCTTCCAGGTCCCAGACTCGCACGGTGCGGAAACCAGATGCAGAGCCAGGATGAACGTCAGGGCCTGGCTTTTAAGGTGGACTGGGAACAGGGGTCAGGTGCACAGAATTAAATCCAAAGTGAAAGAGCCGGAGCGCCCTTAAAGAGGAGGAACTACAATCGTGACAACAATCACGTGACTGCCAGTGCTGCTGTATGAGTGTGCTCTGTCCGCGCAGTCACCTGTGTGCACAGATTCAGTAGTTCAGTGCGAGGCGAACTAACAGGTGCCCAGAGAGTAACGACCGTCCAGCATGAAGCCAACGGAGGAACTCCCTCTCCTTCTCCCCACAACTCTGAGCCGCAACAGGACTGGGTGGGCATCAAGCCAGGAGACCACGGATTGGATACCGCTTCCACAGAGGCTGTCAGCTGTTCCTTCGCTGTCTGTGCCGGGAGATACAAATCCATACTGAATGAGTATAAATCCAATACCTCAACACAGGTTGATATAAATTTAATTTGTATAAGTAACATATTTACTAATGAGTATCTAATGTAGAATCTGTATTAACGAGGCTGATTAACGAGATAGTGTAGTTGAATGGTATACTAAATGCATATTTCTTTGTTTTGTGTCTGTTTGCAATTGTGATATATTCTGTATCTTGGCAACCCTCACAATAAGATATGCCATCTGTATCCTGGCAGACTGTTTTATGTTTTTATTAGTGATCTTCTAGTCAATGGTATTATTCTTGTCTTAATTTAATGATGAAAGGATATTGTTATAATAATAATAATTAACTTTATTTTATATAGTGCCTTTAAAGGTAGCTTCTCAAAGCGCTTTACAGACTGGCAACAGCAACAACAACAATTAAAAATAAACAATAAAAATATACAAGTGAAACACGATGAGAATTCACAGAGGAGACAGTAGATGGTGGTACTAAATACA
Organism: Lepisosteus oculatus; assembly: GCF_040954835.1. NCBI lineage: Eukaryota > Metazoa > Chordata > Actinopteri > Semionotiformes > Lepisosteidae > Lepisosteus > Lepisosteus oculatus. The sequence continues at coordinate 20,382,115 of NC_090697.1, read as the reverse complement.
GTAGGAGCAGAGTGCTAAAAAAGGCTTCTTCAAAAGAAGAAGGTTTTGAGTCTGGATTTAAAGGAGTTTAGAGAAGGTGACTCTCTGATATCCTTGGGGAGAGAATTCCAGAGCTTAGGGGCATAACAGATGTAGACCCTGTCACCCATAGAGTGTAGGCGGGCTTGGGGGACAGACCAGAATTAGAGGAGCAAAGGTTGGGAGAAAGCAGCCAGAATTCAATGACTTCACTGAACAAATTGCAGCACTTTCAAAGTTCAGCATCTAGAATTTTAGGACCTGCTCTGATGGCTATTTTCCTTGTTCACTAAGCTCTACACCAGCTTTCAGTTTAGTATTCACTTTTAAAGACCTCACCCATAGTTTTTGAGACTCTGAATGGTTTGTCTCCCCTGCTACATACAGTATCTAATTTAATGTCCAGTTATATCACCAGCTGCTACTTTCTCTTGTATTGTAATGATTTGATCAATGTCTCTTGTCTGTCCCCAGGACCAGACCTCAGACCATAGATGTGGAATGCACTCCAAAATAGTATTTGAAAATAAAATGTGCTTTTAAATCTATTTTTAATAGTGGGTTTTATTACTTAATCTATTTTTAATAGTGGGTTTTATTACTTACATTGTCTGTTATTTATGTACGGTTTTTTGGAATTCTTTACATGAAAAGCATGTTATTATTATTTTAATAATGATGATGATGTGATATTTGATCAGGACATGAAACTACCAAAAAAGATAAATGGAAATTGGTCAGATAATGTCCTCAGAAACTAGCAGTGCTGTAACCTTAGCTCCTCCTCCTGTTTCTGCATTGAAACATTTAGGTTTCAGTTTCACTTCCATTCCTGCTGCTATGTTGAGAACAACAGAAAGTCACTTCTCAATGCAACTGCAGGCCTCAAGTCTTATTACTTTATACCGAGCTTCAAGGAAGGAACATTTGGATTCAGTTATACTGCATTTCGTCTAAGATAAAAGAAGATGGGACAAGCAAGCTCAGTCATATCTCAGGTAATTCACAGTCTTACATCTAGGAAATGTTTAAGTTTAAGTCACTGCCAATACTGGTAAGCATGATTTAGCATGTTAGCATGTGAGGTAGAACTAGATATCAACCTTAATGGACAATATTTGTATATTACTATAATAGATATATCTTCATCAAAGTCAAAGATGATTTTCAATGTGTTTCTCTCTGTGATTTTACCAACAATGACCTTCCAAATATTACATTTTACAGAAGCTAGAAAAGTACTTCAGAAATAATTTATTTTTATTTAACGCTTTTATTCTGTTCTGTATAATGAAGAACATAGCTTATAACCTTAATCCAAAGAACATATATCATGTGGCATTTAGTTTTAAGTTTGGAGACAGACAAAAGCTACATTACAAAAGCTGTTTAAGCATTTAAAGCAATGCTGCTACTCATAAAAATTCAAAAAATTTCAAACATATAGCACAGAAACTTTGGTTTTTTTGTTGACCATAATGTGAATTTATTGTGTGCAGCACTAGCTGTACCACTGATACAGCTACCACAGAAACAGACCTGAAAGCAAAAACCTTTTTTTCTACCTTATTATAAAGTTTTTCAATTATAAATGTTTTCCTTTTATGAGAAAAATAAAAAAATTGGCAATAGATGCATGACAATGTGCTAATTGCTCTTCTATGCAAGCTTCCCACTGTTGTAATGGACCATTTCAGTGGACTTACTTGTACAGATGCAGCCATCTAGAATGCATGTCAAAGTCCATGTCAGTGGAAAGCACACCTTAGTCCTGTCTGGCACACTGCTTTCAGCTCTTCATAGCTTAAAACGAACTAGTAGGTGGCACTTGTTAACAAAAAGCTAGATGGCACTTGCTATGTTAGATGTTACCAAAATGGTAGCTTTATTTAATCTGTTTAATTTATATTTTATTTACTTTAATTATATTCAATTTATATTTTATTTATATTTTATTTTTGTAATGAATTACAGTAGCTGGTGATGTCATTTTTCTTTTCCCAATTCCTATTATGCAAGAAATTAACACGATCATGAAGGAAAATGGTGAGCTAGAAGAAATAATTCTGCTAGAAAACACTGTGTGCCCTAGTGGTAAGAGGAAGCATTCACACAGATTCAAGACAAGCAGGATGTGGGAAGTGTGGTGGAGGCTATCGATACCAAGCCGAACTGCACCTTTTATTACCCTTGCATTTATTTGCAGATTCGCTCAGCTCTGTGTCATTGTCCAGGCAATTGTCTCAACATGCAACATGCAACATTCAATATGCAACTTTCAAAATGGCATGCCATTGCTTAATTTAATTTAGAAGATAGACAATGCAATGCAAAACAACAAAAAGGTAACAGGTAATGTGCAAAAACAACATCAGATGTGCAAAAACATGCATGAAATAAAAGGATAGAAATTATGGGGAGTGAGCTTTTTGACATGTAAGGTAGAGGTAGATTTCAATGTGTGAGTTTTTGGTAAGAAAGAAGGCACTGTGAGATTCAGATCATAGGTGAGAGTGAGAGAGGCTGGGAGTTTAATAGTTTGATAGTGCGGGGGTAAAAACTGTCTTTGAGTCTTGTAGTCCGGGCCTGAATGCTCTTTTCCACATTTTTCCACATGGTAGACGGTCATACAGTCTGTAGCTGGGATGTGTGAGATATTTGATGATGCTTAGGGGTTTTCTTAAGCACCGTCTGTCATAATTGTCCTGTATGGATGGGAGGGCAACCCCAGTGATGGACTGGGCAGTTTACACCACCCGCTGTAGGGCTTTGCGGTCAGCAATACTGCAGTTGCCATACTACACTGTGATGCAACCTGTCAGTGTGCTTTCTATAGTGCATCTGTAAAAGTTAGTGAGGATCTGGGCACATATCTTAGCCTTCTTCAACCGTCTTCAGAAGTACAGGCGCTGTTGCACTTTCTTGATCAGACAGGTGGCATTGAGAGACCATGTGAGGTCCTCGGTGATATGGACACCAAGGAATTTAAAGTTACTGACCCTTTCAACTTCGGTCCCATTGATGTGGATAGGGTCATGTCCGTTTTGCAGTTTCCTGAAATCAACGATCAGTTCCTTGGTTTTGCTGACATTGAGGGTGAGGTTGTTGTCTTCACGCCATGTTAGAAGGAGATTGACCTTAATTAAAAAAATATTATGGGACCCCTGGCAGGTATTTATATAAATTCTAATGTACATTAGTCAAGTTTTGCACAAACCTGGGAGAGGGTGCACTTAAACCTGTTTATATTTATTGTATAAAGAACTCATGTTTCATTGGGGCTCATAACCTGAAAAAAAGGATTTCAGGCTGTGCTTCAGTACATAAAGAGAAACCGTAACAATATTTTAAGTGTGATTCATCTAACAGGTTCCAGTGTGATTATGATACATAATTATATATGTACTGAACTGAACACTTCCTTTTATAAATTATTTTAAATATGTACAATAAGGATAAACAATTTAAAATCACCTTATTTTTCTTTCAGGCAACAAGGGTAGTGGTAAGTATTATTTGGAACTTCATCATTTTTACTCAATGTAAATTTTAATATTTTAAATGTTCAGTTTATATGCCAATTTAAAATGTATTTTTCATTTCTTTAGTATCCATATAAAATGAATTTCTGCATACTGTATATGAAAATGTACTACCAAATGTTTTAATCTATCTTTCAAATATTCATAGATTATCTGCATTTCAGGATCTAATTTTTTAATTTCCTAAATCATACATGATCATGAAAAATCTTTATGAGTTCCTTTGCCTTATTTTCAAAAACTGGAAGTACCCTATAGACCAAAACACACAATTTCAAAACAAAAAAATGAGAAGAAAAATCATTAAATTAATTAAATCACATTAGTATTCACCTCCTTTGGTACAGTATATGTCATATTAAACCATGTCTCAAATATATTTTACATCTATACCTTTTCCATTTTTATTCTGTAGGTCTTATCCTGCAGTTACCAGATTATGAATTTAATGTATCTAACTTTTTATTCCTTGAAGAAACAGCATACATGTGAAACATGCATACAATGTTTCGTTTTTTTCTTCTTCCATTTTTTATCAGTATGACTATGCCCCTTTTACGACCTGTTTTATGAGAGAAATAGAACACTTTATCAAAACATCTGTTTAAATTTGACATGTTCACTGTCAGAAAGATTAATCTCTTGCAGAAGTATGGCCTATTTTTAAGCAATATTATCATATTAAATTATATGATATTAAACCATTTGAAAATAAATGTATTTTAGTACGTTCATATTTTATGTCATATTAAAAAAAATTTAATCACTGTATTTTTTCTTTCAGGGAATAGGGGTGGTAAGTATTATTTGTAACTTTGTAATTGTAATTTTTACTCAATGTAAATTTTAAGATTTTAAATGTTCAGTTTATATGCCAATTAAAATGTATTTTTCATTTCCTTAGTATCCATATAAAATGAATTTCTGCATACTGTATATGAAAATGTACTACCAAATGTTTTAATCTATCTTTCAAATATTCATAGATTATCTGCATTTCAGGATCTCACTTTTTAATTTCCTAAATCATACATGATCATGAAAAATCTTTATGAGTTCCTTTGCCTTATTTTCAAAAACTGGAAGTACCCTATAGACCAAAACACACAATTTCAAAACAAAAAAATGAGAAGAAAAATCATTAAATTAATTAAATCACATTGGTATTCACCTCCTTTGGTACAGTATATGTCATATTAAACCATGTCTCAAATATATTTTGCATCTATACCTTTTCCATTTTTATTCTGTAGGTCTTATCCTGCAGTTACCAGATTATGAATTTAATGTATCTAACTTTTTATTCCTTGAAGAAACAGCATACATGTGAAACATGCATACAATGTTTCGTTTTTTTCTTCTTCCATTTTTTATCAGTATGACTATGCCCCTTTTACGACCTGTTTTATGAGAGAAATAGAACACTTTATCAAAACATCTGTTTAAATTTGACATGTTCACTGTCAGAAAGATTAATCTCTTGCAGAAGTATGGCCTATTTTTAAGCAATATTATCATATTAAATTATATGATATTAAACCATTTGAAAATAAATGTATTTTAGTACGTTCATATTTTATGTCATATTAAAAAAAATTTAATCACTGTATTTTTTCTTTCAGGGAATAGGGGTGGTAAGTATTATTTGTAACTTTGTAATTGTAATTTTTACTCAATGTAAATTTTAAGATTTTAAATGTTCAGTTTATATGCCAATTAAAATGTATTTTTCATTTCCTTAGTATCCATATAAAATGAATTTCTGCATACTGTATATGAAAATGTACTACCAAATGTTTTAATCTATCTTTCAAATATTCATAGATTATCTGCATTTCAGGATCTCACTTTTTAATTTCCTAAATCATACATGATCATGAAAAATCTTTATGAGTTCCTTTGCCTTATTTTCAAAAACTGGAAGTACCCTATAGACCAAAACACACAATTTCAAAACAAAAAAATGAGAAGAAAAATCATTAAATTAATTAAATCACATTGGTATTCACCTCCTTTGGTACAGTATATGTCATATTAAACCATGTCTCAAATATATTTTGCATCTATACCTTTTCCATTTTTATTCTGTAGGTCTTATCCTGCAGTTACCAGATTATGAATTTAATGTATCTAACTTTTTATTCCTTGAAGAAACAGCATACATGTGAAACATGCATACAATGTTTCGTTTTTTTCTTCTTCCATTTTTTATCAGTATGACTATGCCCCTTTTACGACCTGTTTTATGAGAGAAATAGAACACTTTATCAAAACATCTGTTTAAATTTGACATGTTCACTGTCAGAAAGATGAATGTCTTGCAGAAGTTTGACCTATTATTAAACAATATGATCATGTTAAAGTATATGATATTAAACAATTTGAAATTACATTTATTATAATTTTTAAATATTTTATGTCATATTAAACAATTTAAAATCACTGTATTTTTTTCTTTCAGGTCTTCACTTTGGTGGTAAGTATTAATTTCAAATTGTTAACAAGTAATTTTAGCTCTATGTAAATTGCTATATTTTATACTCTTTGTTCATATGTTCGTTAAAACATTTTTTTACTGAGTGATCAGATAAACCAAATTTTTGAATATATAAAAATATACTACCAATTTTTTCAAATTACATTTCAAATCTTCATTGTTCATCTCTTTTTCCTGGATTTTTTAAATGTTGTTGATTTAACCATCTTTATGAGTTCTTTTTGCCTTATTTTTAAAAACTGGAAATACCAAAACACACAATTACAAAATAGAGAAAATGAGAAGAACGAGGACAGAGTCCAGCAGGAACTCCCAAAATAACAGCAAAAGCAATGACCCTTTTAGGAAAACAGGAGTCAAGAATGGTTTAGATGGTCTCTGCCAGGGCTGTGGGTGGGAGCTTGAGGGTAGTGTGGACAACAAGGTTAAGGGCCAAAAATAAACCTGATGGTCAGCAGCAAAGAGGGGGATAGTGACAGGGAGGCAGTCTGTAGCTGCAAATGGCATGGAATCTGGAATCCTGGACCTAGGAAAGACTCACACTGATGTGATGTAGTGAATTTCAGTGGCTGGACAGGCTTCTACAAGGACAGCAGGAAAGGAGGATAGGGGCAGGGGAAGAGACACTGGTGATACAGTATGTTGGAACTGAAGGTGTGAGGAGTTGGACACCTAACAATGAAACAGGGCTGAAAAGGGAGAGATAAGTAGTATAAAAAGTAAATAAAAAGTATTCATTTAATATACTGTATGCATTATGCAGACATGCGTCTAAATTGTAATGACATACTACTCCAGATTTACATTCTGTGCTTCAAAAACTGTAGCTGTAAACTGGATTTTTGTCAATATGTAGGAGGCAGTCTAATTAATGATTCTGTGGTGGAGTACTTTATTGGGTAACAGGGAGTGTGTCATACTGAATGATATGCTGTATGACTTCAAAGATCTTTACATAACATATTGTAGAATTGTGTATGAATGCTTAAGACTACCTGTGTGTGTTCCTTCTTCTTTTCTTTTACAAGTTTTCCTTTTAAAATTCAGCATATTGAAACCTATTTTAGGTAATCTTTTTCTACAATAGCTAAATTTGTAGATTCAAAAAACAAAACATATATTTTGACTCCAGGATACAATTATATTTTTACAAAAGAAGTCTCACTTATACTTCTATTTTGGATTTAAGGGTGAGTTTGTGTTAATTTGCGTTTGCCTTCCAATATAATTTTGACAGGAAGTATTTATCTTGCAGTTTGGGTGCCATCTAGTGGTAAGTAAAGACGGAAACAAGATTAAAATATTTTCTGTAATTTCTAAAAGAAAAATAAAATAGAAATATAAAAAGAAAAACTATAGATTCGTTCAAAGTCAGAGAGTTAAGATACGCTAAAGTTACATCACGCACAACATGTTTGCCCCTGGTGGACAGTCTGTTGGTTCTTCTGCTAATAAGGTTTACAAAAAACATAACTCTGTTCTAATCAACAACATATATATATATATTTGGTTGTCTAAAATGTCTTACTGGTAATTTCAATAAATAAAAATTCTACAGGCTATTACCTAAATTGTAAATATATATTATTAAAAAACATTGCTTGAAACATTTGATTTACTATATTAAATATAAAAGGTTTTTATCTTTCTTACAGTTTCGCTCCATACTCTCCACACTGCCAGGTAATTATTTTCACCTTACAATTTTATATATATTGTATATTTTGTCATATTATACATTATACACTGTATATTTTAAATTGAATGGTATCATTTTAAATTTTGGCAAATTTGAATTGGGTTGAAAATGTTACTCTTAAGTGCATGGAGGATAGGTTTGATTGATTATACTAAATTGTTCCTCCTGAATTCATGTACCCATTAACTGATTGAATTAGGACGGTGCCACACAATAGACTGCAAATCACTTTTGAAAAAAGTACGAGCCAGATAAAAGGAAAATCCATGAAATGAGCATTTAATTTATACCAGTGGAAAAATTCCAAACTAATCAGTTATCTCTTTTGTTTTTACTTTTATTCTACTCTTTTTTTTCTGATTTTTGTACTGAGCTTCAACAAGAACTTGAATCACTGAACAACTGGATCTTTTTTGAGATTTAAGCAGCGTGGCACAGATGAGTCTGTTGTAGAATAATACTACAACCCAGATGGCACTTTATTAACATTTTATCTAAGAAAGAATATTCATATTGGATAACTCTTTCCTTAAAAAAAATAAAAGCAATGTTAATTCTATAATGCAACCACATAAAATTACAAAAAAGAAAGAAAATATTGTATAAAATTGCAAGAAAGGAGGAAAAGGAAGATCACCTTCAACATTGGTGAGCACAAGAACAGGGAGTGACATCAACCCAAGGACAAAAAGGGCTGTCATGCACACATGGCATTCCTCATCCTATCACAGAATATGTGAGGGCGGCGCATGATTCTGATTGAGGAAGATTGGACCTATGGCCAGATACTCACAAGCCGTTGGGCACTACAGTACAATTTTCACAGGCCATGAATAGTGTGTCTAGGAAAACTGCTTCAGAATTAAAGCTTCAGTACAAGACTAATTAGGAACCAAACTACATAAATGAGGAGATGGGTGACTTGCATCTATCACAGATGTGTATATTAAAGGCTACAAATGAGAAAACTCTATTTGGTCTGTCTAGTCCATTTGGCAGTCAGCAGCTAATTCAAGGATCTAACCCAATCATTTCTTAAAATAAAACAGGGTTTCATATCAACAACATGGCTAAGTAATTTATTCCATACTCCCACAACCTATTTTTGTAAAGACATGTCTCCTGTTTTTAGGTTTTAAATGTACTTTTTGCATAGCCTGGATTGCTTTTCCATGCAATAATAATTGGCCTCCTAGTTCTATTTTGTCAGTAGCTGTATATGCTATAAAGGGACAAGTAATAGGTTTATTCCATGCTGAAAAAAAGAAGAAAGAGAACACAACGTTCACCTGAAGAAGGCTCTACGGCCAAAGCGTTGTGTTCTCTTTCTTCTTTTTTTCAGCATGGAATAAACCTATTACTTGTTCCTTTGCAGCCTACGCATGCTGACGCAGCTACCCACCTGTATATGCTATATATTTGTGGCTGTATAAAGAATTTCCTGCTTACCTCAAAGAGTTTGTTAATTAAAATTCATGACCAACTATGTTCAATGATATCTTATATTAGGAATTATATTGAATTGTTAATTGTAGGCTAAAAAGAAAAAAAGGATAAACACTATGTTTTGACTTCAGCCTTTTTAGTTTAATTCATTTCAGGAGCGTTGTTTAATTTTCTTCATTTTATGTGGTATATCTCTGTATAATATCTTTCCAGTTAAACTCCATGTCCGGGTTCTTGGACAGACCCTGAATGCTCACATCGACTTCATTAAAAGAATTCAGAGAAGCATAATAATTAAAGAGCGTGAGAGTGAAGAAGACTGTGATGTTATTGTGGCTTTCTGCCCTGTCAGCTCTCGAATTGGAACTGATATTGATGCTGCCATTGAGAACCTCCCAGGTGAGAGTTATTAGTTCGTACTGTCTTCTTTAGTAATTTAAATATTTTTTACTAAATGTCTTGAAAGTAAAGGAGAGGAAATTACATTAGTGCTGTATAACTGTAAATTAAGAACACTTTAACAAAAAATGTGCTGACTTTTCACATCAGGGTGCATTTTAGAATTGAAGAATAGCATTGCCAATACCAGTCTTAAAATAATATGAAACCAGTAAGACATCACATAATAATATCATTTAATTTTAGTTCCTTAAGACATTTTTATTTCTATTATTTTTCTTAGCACATGCCCCTTATCTATGGTGCCTTGCAGTTTGATGATGATCAATACAATATGTGAATAAACAAAATAGATAACATTAATATACAGAATAGTATGTATAGGAAAACAAGCATATTTGTTTTACGATAAGGAGGGCCACTGATTTCAGGTGCAGGATAGCCTTAGTGCTTTTATTTGGAAACAAGCTGGGGGAATCATGGCAGTAGATAAAAAGTAAGGTGCCTGAGAGAGGAGGCAAATACAGGTGCTGTCTTGAGGACGTGCTGGTAGGTGGTCAGGGGTCGTGAAGTTCAGATCTCTGTAGGCAAGATATTCCATCACAACAGCACAAGATTACAGAAAGAATGGATCTAACAGGTTAGTGAAATGAGACCTGTCTTTTCTAAATCCATACTGAATATGGTCTAGAATCCTGCTTCCAAACAGATGACCCTTAAAAAAATAAATCCTTAATAGAAGACCTACTGGCCTTTAATTATTTGGTTCAGTTTTACTACCCTCTTTAATGGGACCTACAGAACATTAGCAATGCCGAGCTTCCTATGGCTATTACCCCTCGAGTTACTGCTGGAAAAGTGTTATTAGAGGCTTAGGACAAATTCTGTATCTCTTATCAAAGAACAATTGGCAGAGTATGATCAAGACCTGGAGATTTATTCTTGAGTGCTTCTAGGACCCATCGTATTTAATTTAGTACTTTGTTTTCCCCAGCATGAGGCATATTTTCTGTTTACTGTAAACACAGTAACAGCACAGTAACTACAGTATTTGCCTATCATCTTTGCCTAATTTTACCTGAAAATATTTGTACTGTCTGACGTCATGACTACACCAGCATGATGTGGACATATACACAGCTGTATTGTGCTTTCAATCACACAGACTTTAGCAATAAAGGGACTGAAGAAGGGTGAAAATGATAACTTGATGAAGGAATTCAACGCTGTCACATAATTCTATCATTTAATTCTGTAAGTTTTAGTGTTATAGGTTACGTGATAATACACTTAGATCTTCACTAACCATCATGTATGACTATCCAGCACCTCCTTCCCTATGGATGCTTTTAGTGTACTTCAAAATGACCTCAATGGACATGTAGCTTTTCAGAAACCTTTGCTATGAAGAGGCAACAAAAGAAAAATATTCTTCAAAAACAAGTACATGACTGAGCTTTTAGGCAATGATCTATGATTTGGCTGGGGTGGTGGGTATAGTACTACATGCATCTCTGAGCAAAGGTCTCAGACACGCTTCAGTAAAATTTCCCTGTATAAATGGGTAAAAATATGTATATTGTATGGATGAAGGCATAACTGAGAAAACTTAGTAACAGCTACAGTAAGGCTTGCTGGCATGGAGCTGTAGCTTAGCTAAGGGTGTTGGCAATATGAGTAAAGTCAACAGATACAGGCCAGTTCTGACCTGCTGGGATTTTTATTTCCAATGCTCCATATCATAAGCTTTGAAATAAAAACATGTGTGGTACAAAATATAATAGAAAATACAATAAATCCAAAATATATATATACAGTGCCTTGCGAAAGTATTCGGCCCCCTTGAACTTTTCAACCTTTTGCCACATTTCAGGCTTCAAACATAAAGATATAAATTTTTTATTTTATGTGAAGAATCACCAACAAGTGGGACACAATTGTGAAGTCGAACGAAATCTATTGGATTTTTGAAACTTTTTTAACTAATAAAAAAATGAAAAGTGGGGCGTGCAAAATTATTCGGCCCCTTTACTTTCAGTGCAGCAAACTCACTCCAGAAGTTCAGCGAGGATCTCTGAATGATCCAATGTTGTCCTAAATGACTGATGGTGATAAATAGAATCCACCTGTGTGTAATCAAGTCTCTGTATAAATGCACCTGCTCTGTGATAGTCTCAAGGTTCTGTTGAAAGCGCAGAGAGCATCATGAAGACCAAGGAACACACCAGGCAGGTCCGTAATACTGTTGTGGAGAAGTTTAAAGCCGGATTTGGATACAAAAAGATTTCCCAAGCTTCAAACATCCCAAGGAGCACTGTGCAAGCGATCATCTTGAAATGGAAGGAGTATCAGACCACTGCAAATCTACCAAGATCTGGCCGTCCCTCTAAACTTTCAGCTCAGACAAGGAGAAGACTGATCAGAGATGCAGCCAAGAGGCCCATGATCACTCTGGATGAACTGCAGAGAACTACAGCTGAGGTGGGAGAGTCTGTCCATAGGACAACAATCAGTCTTACACTGCACAAATCTGGCCTTTATGGAAGAGTGGCAAGAAGAAAGCCATTTCTCAAAGATATCCATAAAAAGTCTCGTCTAAAGTTTGCCACAAGCCACCTGGGAGACACCCCAAACATGTGGAAGAAGGTGCTCTGGTCAGATGAAACCAAAATCGAACTTTTTGGCCACAATGCAAAACGATATGTTTGGCGTAAAAGCAACACAGCTCATCACCCTCAACACACCATCCCCACTGTCAAACATGGTGGTGGCAGCATCATGGTTTGGGCCTGCTTTTCTTCAGCAGGGACAGGGAAGATGGTTAAAATTGAGGGGAAGATGGATGCAGCCAAATACAGGACCATTCTGGATGAAAACCTGTTGGAGTCTGCAAAAGACCTGAAACTGGGACGGAGATTTATCTTCCAACAAGACAATGATCCCAAACATACAGCAAAATCTACAAAGGAATGGTTCACAAATAAACGTATCCAGGTGTTTGAATGGCCAAGTCAAAGTCCAGACCTGAATCCAATCGAGAATCTGTGGAAAGAGCTGAAAACTGCTGTTCACAAACGCTCTCCATCCAACCTCACTGAGCTCGAGCTGTTTTGCAAGGAAGAATGGGCAAGAATTTCAGTCTCTCGATGTGCAAAACTGATAGAGACATACCCCAAGCGACTTGCAGCTGTAATCGCAGCAAAAGGTGGCTCTACAAAGTATTAACGCAAGGGGGCCGAATAATTTTGCACGCCCCACTTTTCATTTTTTTATTAGTTAAAAAAGTTTCAAAAATCCAATAGATTTCGTTCCACTTCACAATTGTGTCCCACTTGTTGGTGATTCTTCACATAAAATACAAAATTTATATCTTTATGTTTGAAGCCTGAAATGTGGCAAAAGGTTGAAAAGTTCAAGGGGGCCGAATACTTTCGCAAGGCACTGTATATTATTCTAACAACTATCTGACCTACACCATAATCCAAGATGACTTTCAATAATACAATTGCACTATATGCAGAAACAGTATTGAGTAGATAATCAAACAATCAAAGCAGCATCAGCAGGACTCGCAGGCCTAGGCATTCACTCTTTTCACTATTTTTACTATTTTCATGATTACCTTTTGAAGTCATGATATTCTAATCAAACAGGAAGCTTCAGACAGAAAACTGAACTAAAGTAAAAATAATGTGGCAGAGCGAATCAAATTTAATTTGAAAACATGCTTTTATTTAATAATCAATGACTATATTTAAAATTTGAGTTATTTAAAGATTATAGAGATATCTAAAGATTTGATGCTTTCTTAGTAAAACCTATTTAATAAATAAGGCCACGTCTTATGATAATCTAGAAAAATCTGTATTCCAAAAAGAAATGTTGCATTTGTTATTTTAACTGTGGTGTGATGTATGAAACTGTTTTGATTTGGATTCCTGGACCAACACGAACATTTACTCAATTACTGAACTCCCTGAAGTTGGGTGAAATATATGACCATTTAGATGTTACCACATGCATTATATCTTTTATATACTATAAAAAATATCCATATTAAGATCACTGTAACTATAGAGAATAATATGGGGGAAGGTCATATTTAAAATACATTAAACAAATCAGTTTAAACAGCTTAGGTACAAACAGGAGTTATAGATGTTAAGAGCATCTACACTTTTACTAGTGGTTTAACTTTATTTCTTTAAATTTGTAAGATTTTATTAAATCATGGTCCATATTTAAAAAAATGTGATTATAATGACTCAAGGTAAACTATGCATGAATAGTCCATATGAAGTAGCAGCAACTTCATCATTTAGCCAATAAAAAATGAATGAATTAATTCTTAGGAGATTTTCATCATTTAGATCCAGGGTGCCTAACCTTTTTTATTGCAAGATCTACTTTTCATTTGCCAGTCCAGCACGATCTACCACTGTGAATTTGAAGCTCTGATATAGGGAAAACAGACTGTGGACACATCAGTACAGTAACGATACCCATCACTAAAATGACAGCAAATAAAAGCAAGTGACTCATGCTACAGTGAACAAGAAATGTTCCCCAATTTAGAAAAAAATAATATCCTATCTTAATGTCAGCATTGGTACTGAGAAGCTTACTTGAGAACACTTGTCATTTTTTTACGTGTTTACACTGCTGATCATGTCGATGACATTTTTATTGTGTCCCTGCAGCTCGAAATTCAGCAGTTCAGTCAAGTTTGTGAGGCATATTCGCCATGTTTAGATGACTTGAGAAACTCTTTGATTTCAGGCAACAGCTGTCTGAACCTTGCCAAAAATGTATGTTTTTGAAATCTCCAAACAGCAAGTCAGCAGCCTCAGCAAACGTTTTTTTTTTTAATTCTCGATCCCTGAATGATTTTTTTTGTTTAGCCAGGGCATGGCTCACACGGAACGATGCGATGATTGACGCTTTCCCTCTTGTATTAGGCTTCATGAAAACCGACTGCTGCTAGTTGAGATTTAATGTTTCCCACTTTTCTTTTCTGTAACTCACTTTTAGCGGAAAGTCCACATCATACGTTTTGTGTGCAGTTTTGAAATGTTGTTCTGTATTTCAAATTTTTGCGTAGACGCTAGCATTTCAGATTTGAACGGAAAGTACAAAAAATAATCATGCTCCCATTCCTCGATCTCTTTGCTTAATCGTTTTCACTCAAACACTACAACTATCGAAAAAGGCAATCATACTTATCAAACTGTTGGCTTATTTGTCACAGCCATTCTGTTTCGCTTCACTATGCGCTGTAGGGAATGTGGGGTTCGTGCGGCAATAACTAAGGGAACTTGGGTAGCACACACAACACTATTTAAGGAGCTCCTGTCGTCTCCCCCGCCCCCCCCAGTATCAGCCAGCACTCAGCGAAGAGACTTTTACAACACATTGGACAAGGGTTAAACACACACAACGGTAGTAACATGTATGACGTTACATGGACAGCTCTGAATAAAGTTTTAGGCTATCGAAAACAGTAAATAGTCAAACAGCCCATTTTTACATTTATTTCTTGTTATCGATCGACTGGCAAGCGCTCCGCGATCGACTGCTTGGGCACCACTAAGATAATTTTTCATGTCTAAATATTTATAAAGCTATTCATGCAACCAATCTCAAAGGATTAACTTTCAAACTGAAACTTAAGACAATTGACTTAATCAGAATATTGATATAGAAATCTAACTGTAGAAAAAAAAACAGAAACCTTTGTACAGCTGTGTACAGTTATGTCCCATTCCTAGGTATTTATATATAGATATAGTGGCTATCATAAGTATTCACCCCCTTGGACTTTTTATATGTTACTATGATAGAATATAGAATCACAATGCATTTAGTTGGGATTTTTTGCTGTTGAACAAAACAACGCTCTATAATGTCAAATTGAAAACAAAATTCTACAGATCTTCCTAAATTAATTATAAACAGAAAAAGGGATTGCATAAGTATTCACAACCCTTTACAAACCTAAATAGGCACTAATGGTGCTTCACATGAGTTCAGGATAAATATACACATCTCTGGGATGTCCCACAGTTGACTAGTACTGCCCCCTAGAAACAGTACTGTACTGTTTATCATGAAGACAAACATTCTAAATAAATCTGCAATAAAGTCATTGAAAGCACCAATCAGGGGAAGGGTATAAGGAAATTTCCAAGGCATCATACTTCCCCCAAAGCACAGTAAAGTCCATAATAAAGGAAAGGAATAAAATATGGCATAACTGTGAAGAACAGGGTGTTCTCAAAAAAGTATGCAGGCAAGAAGAGCACCAAGAGGCCTGTGACAACTCTAATTATTAGAGTCTTCCATGGCTGAGATGAAACTGTGCATATAACAATTGCCTGGGTGCTTCACAAATTTGGGCTTCATGGGAGAGTCACAAAAAACTCTCATCAAATCTCGACTATACTTTTCCAGAGGGCATATGGGAGACTCCAAGACCAAATGGAAGAAGATTCTATGGTCTGACAAGACCAAAATTGACCTTTTTGGTCTCTGTAAGTGTTATGTTAGGTGTCAGCATAACAGTAAACATGTGTAAAAGCGAGGCATGGTGGTGGCAGTGTCATGAGGAAGCTTTGCTGCACTGGCCTAGAAGACTTGTGAAGATAAAAGAATATATTGAAGCAGCAAAGTGAAATCCTGGTGGAAAACCTGCTGCAGTCTGCAAGAGACATGGGACCTAGGAAAAAGGTTCATATCCAGTAGGACAATGACCCAAAATATACAATTAAAGTCACACTGGAAGAGTTTGAAAAGAAAAAAAGTCAATGTTCTGGAGTGACCCAGACAAAGCCCAGTCCTCGGTCCAATGAAGAAACTGTGGCAGGAATTGAAAATTTCTGTTCACCAACTTTTTCCATACAATCTGAGGCAGTTTGAGCACTTTTAATAGAAAATTTGGAAAAACGCGACCAGACATTTTCAGTTTTATATTTCTAATTAATTTAATAATTAATAAACACAATAAACTGTAGATAAGTCAGAGGGGGTGAATACTTTCCATAGCCACTGCAAGTTAAAATACCTCTAATGCACCCTAATGAGTATCTTAAACTGTTAATTTATGAAACAGTGCTCTTGATTTTTATAGTACTGGCTTAATGTTTTTTTAAAGTTATGTGTACAATCTTGATAATAATTTTGAGTTTATTTTCTTTTAAAGAACAGGGATATTTCTGCAATTAAAATAAAAACAGTTGTTTAATTTGAAAACAAATATTTCGCTCTCTCTGCAGATCACAAGCCTGTCATTCTGGTAGTGATGCATCACACTTACAATGCTGACTCTGTTGTGGTTGAAAGCAGCAGACTGGTGTACAGAAGCAATATACAATGTACTGTTGACTGTCTGTTCCATGAATCTAAGGGATTGCTGGAAAATTGTGAAATCAATAATCAAGCTGTTGTATCAGTCAACAGATTTGCATCCGGCATAAAAAAATATACAACACTGGAAAGAAGTCTTCTGTATTTCTGTACAAAAATTCCACGTTTGTTTTGGTTCATGCAAAAGTTTATTTTGTGGTAATGTAATGGAATACTCATTAAGGACTTCCAATACAATTGTATTGTCAAGTAATAATCAAGAGCTAAAAAAAGCAATATATGATCAAATACTTGAGAAGCTTACAGTGATCAACAATAACCAGACTTTAGGGTCAGTGATAATTAATCTTCATTGAAGTTAGTTATCTTGAGCATGTAAAGAAAACAGGAATAACTTATGTCATCACCATGTGTTGTGTGTTTGTATACAAGTGATTTTAAAGAAAAGTAACAGTTGAAATTACATTCTACTAATAAAAAGAGATACTGAAAATAAAGCCTCACAGTAATGTTATGGTATCTTTAAACTAGCACACAGATTTCATCGTTGCATCATGATCATAAGAAGAACATTTATAGATGAGATTTCAAAATACTTCAGAGGATGTTTATACAATATTCTGGTGTTTTCCCATTTAGCATATCATCAATATATTTTATAAGATAAATTAGAAATACTCAAGCAGTGTCTGGTAAGATGTTTTGACAGCTCACAATACCAAACATACATGCTCATACTGTATATTGCTGAGTTCTACAATGTTATTATTCTTTTATACAAAACAGTACTATTCTGTGCCTTAAATGTATGTGCCAAATGAATTATAAATAAACGTCTTGTTTGGCCTCTTGCTGTTTCTGATCTACAATATCTGAAAAACCAACACATAAGCATTCTAAAAGAACATAGAGAAAAATAAAAGAATTAAGTGCAGATACGTCTCAAAAAGCTCAACATCATATAAACCAAGAAAAAAATCAATACTGCACAAAACATTCAGCAATAATTGTTTAATCTTTTAAAATGTAACACAAAGACTCCACCACACTGAGATTGTTGTAAACCCATTATACATATTCTTTCCTCACTCACTACAGATTTCCTTCTTTTCATTTAATCCTCACACAGGCTCCAAACAGTTGACTCAGCATTTTTTTCTTCTATTCTTTTCATGAAAACAAACAGCTCACAGTCTGATATGTACTCACTTCTGTCAAGGTCCCTCTCTGTCCCTGCAGTGGAAACATGACAGATGTCACTCATCGTCAGAGAGCCAGGATTTAGATAGGTAGCCTCTACCTGTCTTCTTGTACATTCAGTTTCCTTTTGGCTGCACTTTCTGCTCTCTGGTCTTCACCGGCAGAGACAACCAGGAGCTGATAATCAGCCCTCCCACCCTGCTACATCATGGCTCCAGCCCTCCAGTTTCCCTAGTACCCAACACCACACACTGCTGACTAGCAGAGCCAAGAGTGTGATACTCCGTTCCTCACCCTTCCTATATCAAGGCGGAGGTCTCCCAACAGATTTTCTAATCTAGTCTCCTGTCATTCTGGCCCAAGCAGCTCGGCGACTACCATTCAAACACACTCTTTTCTCACATACTGTCCCTTTGAATTATCCCATTACTTGAATTTATCAATCACTCAAGCATGACAAGACAGGAGACATGACCTGCTAGAGTCCAGGTCTTTTTCTGCAGGAGCATCTGAGAGCTAGATGAGATGATGTTCACTTTCTGGGAAACACTGCTGAGTCTTCTCCACTTCCCATCTTCCCTCACACAGTTCTCTCTCAGAAGCACACGAGCTACACCTCCTGACAGTCTATAATCTAGGATACACCTCTCTAGTGCTTCAAAACACTAGTGTCCCAATCTGTTCATAAAGACTGGTGACAATTTTCATTCTTCCCAGAAGAATTCCAAAACAATCATTTTCAGTAATCCCTAAAAGTTTGAAAGTAAATGTGTGTTGTAATGTGTTATTGTAACGGGTGACTGTTAACAAGATGGTAATTCACATTTACCTGTTCCATTTTTCATCATTAAGTAACACACTCCATAATGGAACCGGTTCACAAAGAACTTGCTTTCAAGATAAATAACCTAAAAACACAACACTTCCTAGACTTTGTGAAAGCTTTCTGGTCTTAACCTACTCTGCTAATCTCTGGGAGATGAGTATAACGGAAATAGCTAAAGCTAAAGCTTTTCCGACGCACTTACGAACATGACTGCTAAAATAAAAACAGATCAGATGAATGAAAAAGTGTGATAAAATTGCAGTCAAGTAACTTTTACCTTTTCAGTAATATTTTTCTATAGTTTATCATATTAGGTCTTTTTTCTCAACTGTCTTTCAATAAAATAGTATCAGGGGATTAGTACAGCTCCCAACACAAACTTCATCATGAAGCCAAAGAAACATTCAAAGCAAATCTGACTTAAAGGAGGCTCTCCAGTCAAAACTGTTTTACTCTTCCTACTTTTAAACATTGGATTAACCTCTACTTCTTTCAAATTCACACACTGATGCAGCTTCATGATATATGCTTGCATTAAAAGAAAGAGCTGTGTACCTTTTATTTTTAGATACCTTTTATTATCTATAGAATTCTTTTCCAATGCTTTCTCTCTTATGCCTGCTTTTTCAATGCCATTAATCATGGTATCTTACATGAATACAACAAATCACTTCGACATTTGTAGCCCCATTCTTAGGGGTATACTTTTAGAGGTGATGATAACTCTTAAGAGGACCATAAAGTACTTCAAATTAACATTTTTAAAACAACATTATGATTTTATGACCATGTAGTTAAACATAATTTAAAAGGTACTTTTGGTTAACTCTCTTATTTACAATTTTTGACCAAGACAAATATTCACTAAAGCAAAGATGCATTTGAAACAAATGAAGAATTTTGAAAAAAAGACAGTTAAAATATTGTGCTGTTTTTATTTTGTGTAAAAATCACACAGCTGCTAGTTCATTCTGCAGAGATACATCCATGCAGTTTAACATCTATGATCCCACAGCCATAATATAAGCAATTAAATAGAATATTTGCTGTTAGTCAGCAATTAATGCAAATTTACATATGAGATCAAAAGGTGTGTATCATACAATATACAACATACCCCTTATACAGTACATCAACCTGAACAGCAGGAAATAAAGGCTCTCCTTTCTTCCATACAGGGAGAATATCTTAAAGAGAAAACCTGACTGAATATCAGGAGTAAGGCTTAGAGAAAATGTGAAGAAAAGGAAACACAAAAAGGTCCAGACGACAGACAGCACTGGACTTAGAGCTGACGGCTATGTGAGTCAAGTACCAACACAAGTGAAGTTATAGTAAAGATATACAGATACAAACCAAGTGGTTGGTTTTAAGAGCTTTTACACTAGATAAGGACAACATGCAGATTTAACCTGTGTTGAGGAAAAGAAAAAGTGCAGTTATTAGATCTCAGTTTCACTTTTACAGTTGGTACATTCTTGGGGAAAGCTGTATTGGTGTAGATTTGATTCTGAACATGAACCACACGAGATACATGCAGAGCCTGCATGATTTTTAAAAAGTGCGGTTGTCTTGGGTTGAGTACTGTACAAGGTACATAACTTATTGTATTACAGTTTCAACCGCTGAGGACTAACAAAAATAAGCCTGTTGCAAGATGCTTAAGATTAGTAATCAGTTCCCTGTTGCACACCCAGATAAAGTCTTCACTGTTATTGCAGCACAAAGGTAGGATTGAAGTACGCTGAATGACTGGCACAAAATTATTCAACACAGTATTGCAGAAGGAAAGTAGCAATTGAGCCAGTCCTGGGTGTCCTGTCTCACCATTTTCTGGCCAGTGTGATTATCTGCATTCCAAGTTAAAATATGCCACCTACAGTATTAATGTAATATGCTATATTGGCATACTCAGCTGAAGGCCCACAACAGAAGGATGAGTCCTACAAAGACAAACTGTCTAGATGGGCCTTAAAAAGCCTGACAAGTCTGTTCCAGTTTAATTGTGTGTTCTTTCTGTATTTTAAACACTTGCATCTGTGCTGTTATAAGGGGTTTAGCTTCGTTTGCTTTAAAAGTTCTCTTTGAAATGATAACATTCCTACTCCAAACCCTTTAATATGTTCTTAAGCCAATTTCTGTGTCTCTTTCAGAAAGCTGCATGTTGCAAACGTTTTCCTTGTATACGCCGAGATGGAATATAAAGACACAAAGCTGAGGCACACATGAACATGAACATCCTGGAACGGCCACAAGCCCTGTAGGCCTCTGCATTTTCCCAACATCGGCTTACAAATGTGAAAATGGTCTCAGCTGTTCCAGTTGAACCTCCAGAGATATTCTCTCTTCAAGCACATCCTGTAATGCAAAATAATACTAGTCTGAAATCAGGACTGCAAATCTCCTTATTCCAACAAGGTTATCATTAACGTAGACCGAGTCATGAATACTTTTCAGTGTATAAATGTTCATAAGGGAACAGGTCTTGATAATACAGGTGCATTTATTTTGAAGTTCTTTGCAAGAGAAATAGCTTCAGTGCAGCAACCAATTTTCCAGATGTCTGCAGACACACATGCTATTCTCGTAGCATGATAAACTCCCATATTATACATTATACATACTAAAGAATTCAAGCCCAGGAGAACACAATGATTTCAGGCCGGTTGTTCTTAAATCAGTTTTAATTAAATCACTGAAGGGGATCTTGGTTCAGAATCTCACCCAGTCAGTAACAGGTAAAAGTGATTCATTTAAATTTGCTTATAAACAAAAGTGATGCACAGAAGATGCTGTAGTGGCCCTTACACAGATTATTTCAAAGCATTTGGAAAAATGTAAAATTTATGCTAAGATACTTTTTCTTGACTTTTCTTCAGCCTTTAACACAATCTGACAGGACATTTTATTATCAAAAATGATTCAATTCCAGATATGTACTATACTACCAAGATATGCTTATTTTTTAGTATACCCACATGACTTTCTAGGTACCTGTGATTAAAGTGCTATTGTAATGGGTTATAATGGACGCTGTTATTTTGTATAGTTTTCACTATGATGTTATTTTGTTCAATATTTTTATCTGTTATCTACCCGTAGAGTCTACAGTTTTAATCGATAATTTACTACTTATGTCTGTGAAACACAGTGAGAGGGAGCTCCCGTTGCCTTTCCTCATTCACACTAAAAGCCACTGATGAGGAAACAACGAGTTGAGTGACTGATTATTTAATCATTTCCCTCTTCAGGGGCGCTACACTATCAGTGTAAAGATTGTAAATCATTTGATACTAACCCTAGTATAGAATACATTGTGAAAAACAGCTAACAGTTATAGGAGCATCCATACAGGGGAAGTATGCACAGTTTCTATCTGTCATGCACTAGTATCTGAGTATTCCATTTTATTGTTTGGATCTTATAAAACATGTTTGTCTTGCATCTGTGTGCACCACTAAAGAGTTTAAATCCAGTTTCATAAACCCAAAGGACGTTTTAGTAAACAATTTGGGTTGTCAACATCTAAAACTTAATTAACGGTATGTAAGATATTACAGTTACATACATAATTAACCTTTTTGGCATTCTGCATTAGGCATTTAAATGTCATTACAAAGAAGCAAGCATTAGTCTTTGCAGACAATCTGAAAAAGTCCTGCAACAGAAATACTTAGAAGAAACTGGCTTAAAGATTATGTAGTTTAAAACAGAGACAGATGTTGTCAATTTGTAATTAACACAAATTAAATTGAATTAAGCGAACATGACTGCAAAGCAACACAAAGACAATGCTTTGAATGTTTTAAATCACCAATCCAATACCACTAATAATTGTGAAGTCAAAATGTTGTTTAATTTGAATAGGGTACTATGTTAAATTCCTGCTAATCAAATTTTAAAAAGGCAAACGGCAACTGCCAAATGTCTACAGCTGAATTCCAGTTTCTCAGATTTAGATGAGAGACAAATAAGAACAGATAGAGACTCTTTAAAGTATAGCATGCATTTTTCATTAGGCACAAATAAAAAGTCTTCCTTACCTTTAATTGTTGCTGTAATTCACTGTTAAGTCTGGCCAAGACTGTATTTGTTTCCTTGTTTCTTCTAATTGAAGCTTGGATGGCTTTTTTGTCCTTGCCAAATGATCTGAAAATGTAATACATTTTTTGTATTATAATACAGAACTATAGAACTGAAATGGGAATTGTTAAAGAAGTTGCAGACCTTGCAGTATGTATTTTATTTTTAAATGTGTAATTCATGTTAAATGTTTTTATGCATTTTCACCATACAGTTGAATGAAATAAAAAAAAAGTATACAGGACAACATTCTAAGATCAAGCACAGAGAAAAGGTTTAGTTTCTGAGATATAAAAAATATTAATTCCTTAGGTCAGCCTTCAAGCAAATACTGCTGAAGTTGAACTATTCCGTAACTTTGTTATATTTATCATGCACGAGTCTAATTCTGTAATATCTTGTCTTCACTGCAGTGCTGAATTTAGAAACACAAATATGTAGTAACATTTGATTGGAGATATTTACACAATAATTCAACTTAATATATAAAGCAAAAACAACTAGAAACAAAATACTGCCCTATCCAATATTACACCACAAAAATGTGGACCCTCTTAATACAATCACTAACAAATCACCTCTAACTGTCAGAGAGCGCAACATCATAGTAGTTTTCATACCTGGGAATTGAGGCCTGTGTAGCTAGAACAGCAGGTATGACATTGGATTTCTGTGAATGCTCCTCAACCTCTGGTCTGAGCTCATCTTCAGATTTTAACCTTCGGCGGACAGGCTTTGGAGGAGGGGCAAGAGGTGTGGACCCCTTGGCCTGCTGTGAGATAGGTAAGGACAGCTAATTCAAGTTTACCGACCACAGAAAAGGAAGCACAGGAACACAGGAATGTATCCCACATGTAAGCACTCAATGAATATTTTTAATCAGAATAGAATGTATTCATTACACAGGTGAAGAACCACAAATCCAGCTTTGCTGGGAAAAAATTAGGTGTTAAAATATTGGAGTATATGCACACTCCACTCTTTGTGACCTCTCAACGTTTTCAATTACATTCACCCATTATTGGTTTCCTTAAATAGAACCCGTAGACTCACATAGACGATTTTCTTTTATGCTTCTTGTTTTCCCATTTGAATTGTGAAACAGCCTAATACTTAAGTGACCTTCTTTAAAGAAAATGTAGAAATGTAGAATTATATGTCCAATTTACTAGGGTTGCAGCAATGAAAATGTTTTAATTGTTTGACAGCTCACGAGTTTACTCATTTATGGTTGTACATTTGCATTCAGGTCCTATATGATTTTAGATTACAAGTGAGTCATAGAAACCAAAAAAAAACTTGTACTTTTTTAAATGTTAAATGGAACAGTAAACATTTTCAGACACTGAATTGAAGTAAAAATACATCATATATCTACATATAACAGTGATCCTGGCATAAGGGAGCAGTTCTGTTGTGATTCCAAGTAAATGCTGTATATATTCTAAGTCAATGTTGGATAAGGATGTGTGCTTAGTAATTACTAATAAAATGAGTTAGCAGGTGGAAGTCTAAGACAGATAAGATCATCTTGGAGGCAGAGTAGGGGCTAGTTACTGAAGATATTTTGAATGCGTGGGCTGTATTTACTGACATTTCTATCGGCAACACTGGCAAGCTAGCAAAATAATTTAGTTAGGGAGTACATTTCCCCATTCACTTGGGGAATTATTAATACACTTCTGTATTAATAATACACTTTTGGAGGTTCAGAACTGCCTTCCAACTAGCAAGCAAACTTTGGAAGCCTCAAACCTTTGCCCTGAGTTCTGAAACTGATTTATGTAAAGTCATCAACATACTGAATTTGAAGTTGCTGTTACTTTTTCTTCTCGGACTTCCGTTTTTGCAGTTCTTAAAGGTCCCACAGGTTCTCCTGGTTTATCAATCTATATGAAACCAAAAGAAACAGAATTCCATTTTCACAACAAGGATACACAACATTTAAAATAAGAGGTTTGTCAGAAAGCATGTATTCATTCTTATTTTCTGAAATTGAATTTGTCCAATGTTGTTGACTTTGAAATTACATTAGTATTACAAATTCTTATGTTTATTCTGAACAAATATGCTACTTATTGTATTGCAATGTTTTTTTTTTGCCAGATACTCACTTTACAGATATTGCTTTATGCATCATGTTCATTCAAAATGACTTTGGATCTGTACTTGAAATAGGAATTGCGACCTATTTAAAATTAATTTTAAAAAGCATTAGAAAACCTAAATAAGCACATTCACTCTAATACAGAATGCTCTGAAATGTATCAAATGCACTACTTTGAAGGCAAAACAATTTAAAAATAAAATTATCCTGAATTTTGTTTTACTTTATTCCCTAGCCTATGCTCCATTCAGTACTTCAACTGGTTGTATCAAGTTTTGGAGCAGCTGGAGAAAAATAAAACATTTGTTTTCAGTTGTTTTTACATTAAAACATTTTGGGACTCCCAGTGAAATCTACACACAGTGCAATTTCCCCTTAATTTAATTGGTTACGCATGATGTTGCATGTCACCCAGGTGAGATGAGATACAATACGTCAGTGGTGTAAGAAGTGTGTTTTGGGATTTTTTGGGATGAAAAGTTCTAGACGAATAAGAAGAGATTATTAGTATTATTGTAGTAAAACTCACCTGTTAAATGTTTAATAATATCATAATAAAAATCAAAGTATACGTTTAATTAATCCACTATAATCTGCACAAAGCAGCATAAGAGCTTATTACATTTATTTGAAAAACAGGTTACTTAAAAAAACAATAATTTTTACAATGGCACATGTACTAATGCACTGCAACTTTCAAACAAGTTCTTTTATTAATAAAATATTATTTGCTAAATATTTGTTTTAATTAAAAGTTTACTTGAACCAAGAACACCAGCCACATTAGTGTATTTTCAAAGACTACTTTGAAAATCATTACTAAGATGTCAGGTTTTGTGACAAATAGCAGCTTTTGACTTACTTGTGTGCTCTCTGACTGTTTTTCACTGTCATCAGACAGCTGGTCTGTTGCTACTGATGCAAACGCTTCAAACTGGCTAAAGTCTGCAAAGTTGGGCTGTTCAGGAATCTGCTGAGGTGAGGTACTGGAATGAGCTGCTAGAACATCGCCATCCACTGAGCGATGTCCATGGGACCCAGCAGCCTATAAGGAACATCAAACACTTAAATATGGATAGTCTGAGAAATATAAAGATGGTAAGAAAAATGGTTAAATAAAAACTACTGGAAAAGTTAAAATAAAAGAACCTCCTGGAAGACTGATTCCTCTGTATGTGCATCACTGAGGGTTAAAGGAGAAAATTATGCCAAACTAAAAATCAAACATAAATCATACCAAATTGCAGTTCCATATGTTAAAGCACTGTAGTGGTGCAATGCATAACACCTCACTGCAAATGTCAGAGATTAATTCTTACACTAGGTCAAGTGCTTTCAACCATTTTTCCAAAGCTGTACACTTTCTGTCCCAAAATGCCAGAACAAGTATAACCTGCATAGTTGTTTTCTCTATGGATGATTAACCAAGTTATGAATGATAACAACAACCAAATAACATTTTTCACTATATACTTTCATATTAAACACTTTGTCACACTGCACAGTTACCAAAATACCAAACATCCATCCATCTCTTAACTGCTTTATCCAAATCAGTTGTGCGTGAGCCATTGAGCCAGGGCCTATCCCTGCAATCAACAGACCCAAGACAGGATACACCCTGGACAGGATCCCAGTCCATCACAGGGCACACACAGAGACACGCTCACAAAAGGGCCAGTTTTCTCCAAAGCCAGTTAACCTTCCAGTAGGTCTTTGGACTGTGGGAGGAAACTGGAGCACCCAGCGAAATCACACAACTTCAATGCACATAGTAACCCAGATCCAGAATTAAATCTACAGCCCCAGTCCTCTGTGGCCGCAGTACTAGCCTATGTGCCACTGTGCCTCCGAATACTAAGAAGCAGTTCTTCAAATTTGTAATTTAAATTTAAAATGTTTTTGGGTGCTCAAGTTTCTATATGGCAAAGTTATTACTGAAAGCGGCCAATGTTATTTTTATCATGCTAGTCTACAATTTGCCTTGTAATAATGGAATTTTTAATATTCTTAAAATCTAGAAAGATAGCCTATTGACGTGCAATAAAGAGTGTTCAAAACTACAACGATTAATATTCTAAAAAAGGTCTTCTACTGATTTATTTTCACCTACTGTATCTAACGAAAATATATTAACCACAAAAAAATATTTTGCACATTTATGGTTTCAGCATTGCTGAGAGCATTTGCAGAGACATAGCTTTATTTCTGAAATATGTGCAATATGAGAAGCTCTTTCTGCAACTTATGTGAAAGTGGTAACTGTTCCATTCCTTCATCCATTTTCTAGTCACTTTATACAGTAAAGTGTCATGGGAAGCCAGTGCCTATCCCAGCGCATGGCAGGATACACCATGGATGGGACCCAATCCATCACTGGGGACACATGCAGACAAACACATACCAGGGCCAATCTTGTCAGAAGCCAATTAACCACCCACCATGTTTCGGGATTGTAGAAGGAAACCGGAGGACCTGGAGGAAACCATGCAGGTAGCACCCAGGGTCCCAGCGCTGCGAGGCAGCAATGCTAACCACAGTCCCACCGTGCCCCCCTGGGATCTTTGCATCTATACTTAATTGCTAGCTATTAAGCATTATTACTGTACTTCACATTGCTGAAAAAAAAATTACCAATCATACATTCTGTCATTTTACAAGAGAATACCTCCTAATTTCTTACAGCTTTACAGTTATAGTTTAAAGTATTTATGCATTAGTGTTCTTTGTCTCCAAGTACATTTTAATCATTATTGTTAAACAGGAAACTAAAAAGATCCTTCAATAAAAGAGACAAGCAAGTTCATCTCCAGGACAATTTATGAACTGCGAGCAGGCATCGCTATTCTTAGTTTTGCTGAACTTTCTCTTTGTTTAAACTCCTTTTTATCTTTTGCAATGGATACATTTATACTTTTTCAGTTATATTTAAAGTAAACTTCAGGTTTAAGTATGTAGCTTCTTTTAATTCAGTGATGCAAAATGCACAACCCCGCAAATATGACAGTACAGGAGTAAAAGAAGAAACAGTGATTTGAGTAATAGTACATCCTATTGTATTATTAGGTACCATAAGACCTGCAAAAATGCTAATAATAAAACAGAACGTACTATTGATGAACATATGATGAGATCTCTTACCTGTGATGGCTGAGGTCTTGGGGGAACAGCTGGAGGGCAGGCAACAACACCAGCCTGCTGTTGTACTGAACAAGAATAAATTGAAAAACAAATTACAATAATACAACTACTGAAGTGTCTTAAAGAATCTAGATAGAACGGGTAACACCTGGTTAGTATCAAAATCTCCTGTTATCAGAAGCTTCAAAACAAGGTAATGTTTGCCTAAATTCAGTGATTAAAGTGATCAAAGTTTACCTTAGTTAACTAAGTTTTGGGTAAACAATTACGTGCCCATCAACAGTCTAGGAAGACGGCATAAAACAGGCAGGTGGGGGAAAAAACAGGAAAGAGACAGAAGGGACAACAAGGAACAGAAAGGCAGAAGGCAAGAGGTTCTCAACCAGATCATCCAGAAGGACCAGACTGGAGTTAACCATCTTGAGAGAGCCTGCCATTCTGTTGTTGTAAGGGACTCCGATTTCCTGTTTAGAAAATCCCTTGCTTACAAACAGCCTCTCCTGCTTTGTGGGTGCATTTTTACTTATATAGTGGCAGTCTGGGCTTTTTGTGCATTAACCTTATTAATAAATATTTGTTTAACAGTGTGCCTGAATTATTACTCTTTTCACCAAAGCTGTGCCTGAAAACAAAGAACTCGTATGCCTCCAATTATATCGGCTGCTTGGGTATATTATTGGCAAAATCATTTACAAGTTGGGGGTTATGCTTATTTAACTTACTTACCGATTAATCTGCACTGCCCAATTTTTTATTTTCATAACCCCCTATTTGTAAGAATATGTATTTCAAAACTCTAGAACATCATACACAATTGTACAATATCAAAGATCTAAAGGTACCACCACTTATCCTGCAAATAGAACAGAATTCAAAAGGCACAAAATATTCCTTCTATATATTTTTTTTTTATTATTCTTGTGTTTAAATATGAGAAACATGCCTGGTAAGGATGAGTTTGAAGCATCCAAACACTTGCATCTCAACAGTCATAATGGAGTAAAAAAAATCAAGAGTTTTGAAATCAGGTATGTCAAATATGGACACACTTTGGCAACACATCAATAACACCAGTGGCATAACGCTCATGGCAGTAAGAACTGCTTACCTGTGGGTCCTGCAGCAAAATTCCTGTTCATATCTAATGATGAGGAGCGTGAGTGGGAAGCATGGGGTCTAGGTGGGGGAGGTGGTGGTGCACCTGTTTTCAGTCCTTCAGGGGAGGTTCCTGAATGAGACCTGTAACATTATAATGCATCTTAAGTTTCCTGGTGTAAAAAATTTAAACATTTTACAAATGCGCAAATGCTTATCAGTTACTCGATATTACATCATAAAGATCAAGTACAAACACTAATCATTTTTTACTATAACCAGTCAATTATTCTTCCCAATACAGGCACCTTGGGAAGAAAGAATTCAGTTCTTGTTTCCTGTATATTATTGTTCATACCTGAAAAAAAAAAATGGCTCACCAAAAATGCAAAACTAGTCAACCCTACTACTAACTCTGCTGTGTTTAATGATTATCCTGCTTGAATATTACTCCTCTAGAAAATGTAAGAGGTCACATCTCATCCTGCACTTTCTATCTCCTGACTATAAAATAGCAGTTGCGGTTTCCCAAGTGCCTCAACCAGTAAAGGTGCTTAACTCCAGCACAGGTTGAGCTGTTATCGTGGGTTCAACTGTGGGTCATGTGACTGTGATTCCCTAAATGCAGGCACATAACTGGATCAACACTGATAAGGGATTAGTCGGTCAGGGCTCTAGCGGTCCTGTCAGTGAGAGACATGCCTCGTTTTCAATCAGCACTGAAACCCCTCTGTGTTGGTGGTGACATGATGAAAGACAAGTGGTTCAAAGAACATCCTCATTCACCCCCAGGTGAGGGTATTCTGGCCATATCCCTAACATTTGATCATGGTAAAAAAAATTGTATAAAAAAAGATTTGTGGAGGTCTGACTAAAAATACAAAACAGCCATGGTTTAAATATTTCCCTCTTAGCTCCAACTGGAACACTTCAGTTGTTCACGTGAGAACAGCAAAGGAAAGACATTCGGAAGTGTGTATTGCTGTGCTTGTATGTGGTGGTATTGTTTCATTTGGAAGGGAAGGAGGTAGCACAACAGGAAGCCCAAAGCCCACGCTAGCTAAGGTTGAAGGTGACTTTTAAAGAAACAGTATCTGTATCAGATGAGAGTGCCTTCTAGCAGTTAAGAGGAAAGCTGGTCTCCTCGTCCTTATTCACACTGGCGTGAACTCGAAACTGTGCCCATAAAATAATACTTTATCCTTAGCTGGGTTTTAGATAACAGACAAAAAAATAAGTGTACACACAATAGTTATAATTTTGTGAGACGTGGATTTAAACAAGGGACTCCATGGATCCTTGTGGTGGCTATTCTGGTAACTGGGCCTTTAAGAATAATTTCCAGAATTATTCCCACAGCATGTTTTAAATGCAGAGTCTATTAAATAAACATATTTCCAGTTTTGCAACAAATACAGCAATTCTTGCTCATATCACATAATTTTATGGTTGTATTTTAAATGCAGAAAAACTAAAGTTTTAAGTTTCATTTGATATTTTTGATTATCATGGAAAACTAGGAACCCAGCTGATCGTGTATATCCAAGAACCTTTTCAACTTCCTTGTTGCACTCATCCCAAAAAAACATGAAATGATAATGCTGAAAAATAAAAGCATAATCTAACTTCAGCCCAATGTGTTCATCTCACATTTAGTGGAAAGTTTCAGTATGTATTCCATGAAACAAACATCAAAATAGTGGTCCAATATGAATATGATCTCCTTTATTAAAGATATGAATCTTGATTATGAAAGGAAACATGAAGCTTAGAAGCCCCTGTTGACTTTGACAAAAATACATTCTTAAGAAATTTTAACCTACCTTTGGCGAGTTACAGCACTTACAATCTGTTCTGGATCCGATGCAAAAGAATCTGAACTACTGTAGCCATCTCCTAAGAAATAATATAAGCATAGCATTGAATATGATCACTGATCATAACTATTGTACAATACAGTCACTTGTAACTTTAAAATGTCATAATTACATCTGTTCTGAGCAAACTATTCTATTCTGCTCCCCACATGTCCAGATGGCACCCGGGCTGGGCACCATCTGAGTTCGATGCTGCATCACTACCATGGATCCAAGAGGGACATCATGGATATAGCTATCGTTTAGGAGGATTTTGCTGGTCTACAGAGATCTGCATGGAGTACTGACATACAGAAGACAAGATGGATGGATTAATACCTTTATTCATTTTTTCCTTTTTTTATTGTATAGTGTTAGCATGCCCAAAGGGGTTGGGCAGCCAGTTGACCTAGGACCCCTAGAGACCCCTGGTTTTTTTTCTCCTTACTAAGGAGTTTTTGGTTCCTCTCCTCTGTTATCTTCTGGTCTCCTGTTCTGTATTCACAACATGTATGGTCACTTGCTTTGTTAAGCACCTTGGGGCAACCTTGTTGTGAAAGGCGCTATATAAAAATAAACTGAATTGAACTTAAAAACATTCAGTCCATGAGGAACACAGGTGAGATAAATTGGTCATACCCACAATTAAGCTACCTGAAACAATTGGTGTGTGCTACTTACCTACAGTGTTGCCTGCTACAAATTTTATAGAAGTTGCTATCTTATTTTCTTCAGAAAGCTCAGGTGGTTTAGCCAACAAGGGACTAGTTGGGTGTGTATGATCTGTGAAAATATAAATACAGCCAGGGTTAAGTATTTTGTCAAAAATGTTAAATAAAACCTACAGGCAAGAGAGTGGAAAAGAGCCACTTGGTTACATCACAAAACATACAGTACAGCACTTATCTTTCAATGTTTTTTTGCCAATCTAGGGGAAACATTATTGCAGCATAACCATTTATGAGTATCTGTATTCCACTTCCACTTTAGAAAAAATTCAAGTGAGATCACTCTTATATTATTGCAATTTTTAATTAAATAGCATGCTTTTCTATATGGCCATATTGGAAAAGACTCAAAAAACCAAATGTCTTTAAACACAGCCTTTGACGTTCTGT
The DNA here is from genome assembly GCF_040954835.1 of Lepisosteus oculatus. Lineage (NCBI taxonomy): Eukaryota > Metazoa > Chordata > Actinopteri > Semionotiformes > Lepisosteidae > Lepisosteus > Lepisosteus oculatus. The sequence goes on along the minus strand of NC_090697.1, from coordinate 20,349,726 downwards.
TAAGGCAATATGTTAGTAATAAATGTATTTTATAGTTATATTTTAAGATTAATTCATCGTTAACAGAAAAACTCAAGTATAAATGGAATATGTTTGTTTAATATTCATGCATTACACAGGCGATTAGTTTCTTTCCAAGTGCTACTACTGATTATCTCCTCCACTCTTTATTCCTTATACCTCCTGAAGAAACCTACAATGGCAAATTACACAACTGCTAATATTAGTAAGACAACACCTTGATTGTGTATCTCTTCATGATAAAAGACATGCATCGGTTAGAAAGATAAATTTAATTTATATATGTCAAATAATGAATCTGTAGCAGTACAGTGGAGATTCCTGATCCTGAGCTCTGGGCTGCTAGATTACAGAACTCTACAAAACGTAAAAGCAGAGGATTTCACTGGTTGAGCCCAGTAGAAACTAGGATAAAGTTTTAAATGCAAATTAAATCCTTAAAGAGTGTGACTTTCTCTGCCTCAGTGTTGACATTAGAATGGAAAAGTATGTATTCTTACCACTTCCTGTTCTCTTCAGCTCCATCTCCTGCATATGAATTTTGCTGGGTGTCATACGAATGGGAACAGGATGAACAATTGCTGTGTCCTGTAAGGAAATACATTTCCAAGTTGTTTCTTTGTATATACATTTTGTAATCCTTTGAGATTTACATGAACTTTGTTTTTAGGCTGTAAAAACTTGTTCTGGACATTTATTTTGTAAAAATAAGTAAGGTACAGTTATCACACAACCCTTTTAGTCAAAATGCTAAATGAGCACAGTTTATCTCATTACAAAAATAATGTATTGATAAATAAATCTTAATGTGATTAATGCTAACATCGAACTTTCATACTCAGTGGAATAAAATTGTTTTAGAACTACCATTTACAGCATTTTTAAGACATTAACACTTCGTCACAGAAACATTACAATCTCTCAATTGCATAGATTTGAGAACAGTAAGCAGCAATAACTAGGAGATTCAGCAAGCAAGATCATGTTTTCTCTACTGTTTAAGCAGATCACCACGAGCCCATGCATCTTAGAGAGACCACTTTAGTGGACAAATTTAGTATTAATAAAATAATTAATATGTAACAGGCAGACTGAGTGATTGACTTACAGGATCAGCTGGTGCAATGTTAGAATCAAATTGGGTCAGAGTTTGTGAGCTCGAAGAGCGTTCACTAAAAGTCTCCCACTGCTGAACAGACAGAGCAGAGACAAATTGGCACAAATCAACAAATTACTGGTAAGCTTTTCAGAAATGATTCATAATCTAAACTTGTCTTTTTAAATTACCAATGAAAGCATTTTTCAATAAACAATTAGTACAGTGAGGAAGCAATGGCTGAATTTTGTTAGTAAGAACTCTGATACAAAGAGAACATCCAAGTACAGATAAAGACCACAGAATCCTTGCAGACAAAAATAATAAAATAAAAATCACTCCTCGTAATACATTTTCAGTGTATAGACACAATGTCAAAATTATCACTAATCACAGAATTATACTAATCCTGAAAGATTACTTCTTCCTAAAGTTCATTACAATTAATAAATGGGACTTAGACCAAGGATTAATTTGAATAACTGAACCTACAGTTCAATTCAATATCCATAGGAACAAAACATTTCTGTTTTTTTCTCCTCAATATCAGGACCTAATCATGTGATTTAAAGTTAGAGTTTTAAAAAAACCCCAGGAAACAACAAACCCTGAGAGGGAAAGGAAATCACTGAAACACTTTAAACATTTTTAAAAGTTAATATTTTAACTTAGGGGTTTGCTGAAAATTTATCTGGACAATGCCCCTGAAAACATGACCATGATTAACAATGCCTGGGATTATATAAATGTTGTAATTTTCCAAGAATAACAAACTACATTTTAAAATGTAAAAACGGTAGAAGCCAATATTCCAACACAGTAATTTAACCTTAAACCGTGTCCATCAATAGTCTAAATGATCAAAGACATCTCCAACAGCTATTTTACTGAATTACTATTGTAAGCTATTGATATAGTTAAATATCTTAAAACAAAGTGTCAATGTAAAGAAAGAGAAAAATACCAATAATTATAATATATTAAACCACTATAAAGGGTGGGTATCTACCCACTACAACAATATGTTTAAACAAGATTCTTTAAAAAAAGCCCCACACGAGCTAATGGCTTTGGCTGTATTTTGTTTCAGAAACCGGACTGTTGGATGTTCAGCCCTGCCTTGAGCATTATTTTACATCTGGGATGTGCAGAGTGAATGGAGAACAGCGACAGGAGAGGAAATGACAAACCTCACTGCTCTGGTTTAACTCCGGCCAATTCTGGTTTAACGACGGCATAGATGGCGATTTACTGGGTGGAACCTCCACTGGGGAACTGGAATAGCCCACTTCAGCTGTCTGGTCTGGGACTTCTACAATACATCACAGCACATACAAATAAATACATCTAGACAGGCTGTTATTATTGAAAAAACAAACTGGCTTTACTGTGATGACAAACTATAGCCTGTTTTTGTTCTTTATTATTGATTGCACATTTAATTAAGTGTGTGTGGAACCCCACTCTGCATGCATGATCTGTGCATTCAGGACCACTCTTAACAATTAAATTATTATTCATGGTATCCATTTACTTTAATTTCTATTCTGCAAAATTCCAAAATATACATTCATTGTACTGTATTGTACAGTACATTCAACTGTCAGTTTATACAACTCTCCTTGCCCATAGGTTTATCTCAAGTTTGTACAAGATTAAAGACCTGTTAGATCTTTTCCTCATACATGAATGCGAGTGAATGCTGTCTTTTTAGAAAATACTCTTACCAAGTTCTCGAACTAATCTTCATTACCAATATTAAGATAAAGGTGTAAATCTACTGGCACATTTCAGTGAAATATAATTTGAAATTCCAACAGCATCGCATTTATTCTGCAAACCACAAAGGATATCTTCATTTTCATTATATACATGTCACAGAAAGTTGTAAAACGATAGAGCAGTTATGGCAACTTGTAAGATTACAGAGAAAGAAGAAATAGGAAAATGGAATGGAAGGTTCAGGAAAATATATCAATTTGTCATTTTAAAACACTAATATCATCTGTACAATAAAATAGGAAAATGCATAAAAGTGTTCTATTAGTTTTTTGCACCCTCAGTCTAAACTGAAGTGACTGATCACCTAACATTCAAGTTATTTAAATGAGCATGTTTACGCTGTGTAGAGCTATGGTAATGCACAATCCTAAGTGTTTCACATTTAAAATTTTCTCCTGGTATTACGCGACTTAAAAAAAAGACTATTTAGCAGTCAGTTTGAAAACAAAACTATGATGTCAACAACAATGACCCTGAGCATATACTGTTTCTTCTGTTGTGGTACATTTGCATGTGTTTTTATAGCACATACAGTGCCCTCCAGAATTATTGGCACCTCTGGTATAGATGAGCAAAATAGGCTACAAAAAATGTCTTTGTTGTATATCAGCTTGATCTTAAACTGAAAATATAAGAGAAATCTAACCTTTCAGTGAGGTAAAATTATTCAAAGAAAACAAAATCCTTATAAAAAATAAACATTTTTCTCAAAAACATGCACCACAATTATCAAACCACAAAGCAACAAAAAAACGTTAGCATCAGATATAAATCTAGAATTTAAGACTTAAAGCCTCGTTAACACTTTGTGAATATATTCAAATACATTCAAAGAATTTTAGTTAAGCAGTAACCTTTTATCCAAAAGAAATGTTTACCTGTTGAATCATCCAAATCAATAAGCTTTGGCATGAGACTTTCTGGCAGTTTTTCTGGAAGATCATAACCATTTTTCCTTGCAACTACCAAATGGAACGCTGCACAGAACTCATCCAACGTCAATGCACCATCTTTGTCGAAGTCTGAAAGCTCCCTGGAATTCATAGAATAAAAAAATAATGCAGAAAGGACAAAGAAAATAATAAGAGCGAGAAAAGTCACACAATGACTATGGTTACGATTTATGTATAGAGCCAAGTTACACAATTTTACTGCAGAATCTGTTTTATTTTTAAGCACTTGGTGTGGCACCTGCAAGACAGGACATTGCAATGAGATGGAAATTGGAATGACTGTTTCCAACAAAGCTGCTACCATAGTCATTACTGCAAGGCTAAATGCAACACACCTCCAGTTTGACCTAAAAAAAGGGAAGATACACACCAATGAGGACTTAATTTATGTTAACTTTTTATTCTAGTACACAAAACAAGATATCCTTTGGTAATTGATAGTTATTCTTTACAATTCCAGGTCAACTCATGCATTCAGAATTCAGAGTGAAGATTAACAGTGGTTAGTAGTTTGTTTTTCAGTTATCAAAAATACATACTTTGTTAAAATGAAAATGAAAAATAACAAATACACCCATACTAACACTATTGATTAATAAATCAGTGAACACCTTTAATTCCTCTTTTTTTGCTTTAACAATAATTTTAACATCTGATTTTACTACTACGGGAATTCAGAAATACCCTGGTCTTGTTTGTAACCTTCAGCTCTTGCACATAATTTTACCATAATGCCAACGAAATCCTCTTCTTGTGGTACTTCACACAATTTAAGACTCTATTCAAGCAAACATGAAAACTATCCATAAACTCAATTTTGTAAGATAATAGCAAAATGAGAGAAAAATAAAATTGTTTTATTTTTTTAATTAACACAAAACTTTTTGAAGAGATCACAGATACATGATTATTGCTGTGGTGGTTGGAGGAGGTTACAACGAGGGTTAGGAATATACAGTACAAGGAAAGCAAAGGGGTAGACCCAGAACCAGGTAAATAAAGGGCCCTTCTAAAGAAGAAGGTTTTGAGTCGAGAACTGAAAGAGCTCAAAGACCCCCTCCAGAGCTTTGGGGCTCAGCAGGAGAAGTCCTTCCTTATCACCCATAGAGTGTAGACGGGCTTTGGGGACAATCAGGAGACCAGAATTAGATGAACAAAGATTTGCAAGGTAGGGAGTAGGATAATTGTAACTCAGACAGGTACTGAGGTGCCAAGCCATGTAGAGCCCTATAGGTGAGCATGAGGATTTTGGAATACACATGAAACCTGATAGGAAGCCAGTATAAGGATTCCAGTATAAGGACTAATAGGAAGCCAGTATAAGGACTAAGGAAGCCAGTACAAGGACTCCATTACTCCAGGGGTAATGTGATCACTTACACTAGACCTGGCACAGATTCTGGACTTACTGAAGATTGTTCAGTGTGGATTTAGATATCCCAGTGAGTACAGCAATACAGTAATCAGAAAAAGAACAGAAAACGAAAGTTTTGACCAACTTTTCAGCAGCAGTTAAGGACAACATGGGACAGTCTGAGGTGCAAAAATGGTTTTACAATATGTTGCATGTCAAATGTCAAGCCTGGATCAAATATTAGCCCCAAGTTCACTTAAACATGACGTGCCTTATATTCTGAGACAATGTTTGAATACACGTATAATATTTTTATATTATCAGTAAAATGTGTACTAGACTCAGTTTGCTTCTATAAAACAGACTGCATAAATTGGAAAATAAATGCTTGGCTAAGGAACCAATTTTTAGCTCAACATTACATACAGCAGAGTGTTACAAATGCAAAGGTACAATACAGAATTCTTTGTGGGCTGAAAATGGAACTGAGTTGGGAGCAAAAAATGTTTGCATTGTATGCTACATGCAAGAAAGGATAAATGCAATAATAGTGTTCAAACAACAAAAACAAACTAAATGACATAGCACAAGCAAGACGTAGGTGTGCATGATGGATATAAAGAAACGTCAAAAACATGAAGTAACTTTACATTGAGACCACCTTGTATAATGATCTAACATAGACAGGTGACTATTTTAATATATGGCATAATAAAAGTATAAAATTATACTAGGAATTCTTCTAGCTGCTAGTAAAAAAAGCTAATCGCAACAACAAATCTCCAATGGCTGAAAAGTGTATTGATATTATAAATGAGAATTATATAAATTTTCTATTAAAATACAGTCAGAAAAGTCAAAGGATAAAATGTATTTCCCCAATTAGTCCAGATTTCACTTTGTGAAGGAAAATAAAGCAGTATTTCTGTGCAAACTAATATAGATTTCACTAAGTAAATATATTTCTGTATTAACCCCTTATCTCGACTGGCACAATGTAAAAAGCTCTAAAAAACGTAATTGAAAAGAAAATAATAAAAAATACAAACTTTCTATGTATACTTGTAAACTGTTTCATTAATGAATAAAAAGTAAAAAAAGGAAGTATAACCCATCTACCCCTACTTCCAATTCAGAGTCACAGGGAAGCCGAAGACTATCCAGGCAAGTTACGGGCACAGGGCAGGGTACACCCTGGGCAGGACATCAGTCCATCACAGGGCACACAGAGACACGCACACACTCACACAAGGGCAAATGTTCCCAGAAGGCAATAAATTACCAGTTTTCAGAAATTCAGAAATGTTTTTGAACTGTGGGAGTAAACTGGAGCACCAGGTGAAGTCACACATGAAGACAGGGAAAACACAAACTCAACGCAGATAGTATCCCAAGTCCAGAACTGAACCCAGGGCCCATGGGACATTGCTAACCACTGTGCCACCATGCCAATTTTACTTTTTAAAATAATGTTACTTTATTTTAAAAAGCTCCAGGATCAATGTGTTTCCTATGAGAGTGTACAACTTTTTTTCTAATAAGAGGACACTCCAAGCCCAAAATAATATAAAATGTACACACCAATTGTGAGACTGCCAATACACCAAAAACTTACTACAATCTACAGCATGCTGAGATGACTTACAATTCAAAGTAAATAAATCTAGATAATTTATTATTCATAAGTCTCTAACTTTCTGGAGGAAAGAATGGTCAGAGGCAATAACAGAGTATTGGATAATAATATACAGTCATTTATAGCTTCAAGCTCAGGAAATTAATTCTGAATTCCTTATGATAACAAATCATACTCACCAAATGTGAGAAAGCTCATGAATAGGTAACTTTGATTTAGTAAAAAATTCCTTTGCAGCAGATCCTGAAAAGTAAAAAGAAATTAGACTATTTGGAGAAGAATCAAAAGGAAACCATTACCTTCTTTCACAGATGTTCAAGAAATCTAATTGATTTACTTACCAGGGATGAACCCATTTAAATCAGGCTGAATTGTTTTAAACTGATTTATGTAATACTGCCTTTGTTCATCTGTTATTTTCCAGGGGTCATCATAACCGCTAGTTTGCCTTCGAATTTCATTTGCCATTGCAGCGGATGCTACAGTTCTTACTGTGGTACTCTCCTGAAAATACAACACAAAAATAACACACAAAAAAGGAAATACATATTTGCACAAATGGTCAAGGAAATAGACAAAATGTGTTTAGAGGCAGCTCTGTAAAAGCTACCATGGCCCATTCAAAAGTGGGCCAAAAACCTTGTTTTTCAAAGCAATAATGGAAGCTGAAATGCTATATTTTGTCAAGCACAATTGGGTGATCAACTTGAAAAGAACCTTAAACCTCCCTAAAATGAAGTTAAACCTGAAAAAATAAAGCACGAGGAAAAAGAATAGCAGACAATTACAATGAAAAATGCAATGCATGGTGAACACAAAATCCCTAGTAAGGCATGAAACATGTGTTACTGATCTATCAAGCAATAGTACGATATGTATTTCTGAAGCATGCACATTCCTTGGTGTGTTGCCATGTAAAATACTATTCTGTGAAATCTAATGAATTTACTGAACAAAGTGATATCTGTCTGTTTTTGTCCTCATTTAAAGGAATCAGACATGAAGGCATTTACAGTAAAATTAGTAAACCATATGTAGCTACTGTGCCTGTTTTAAATGATTTATCCAAGTCACAGAGAACACAATCAGAATGAATGCTCAAAGAAACCTTGGAATAGATGTGCATTTGTCAGACTCTTGCTGCCATTAATATAAAATGATCACACAAGCTCTAGACAAGTTTTAGACTAAGAACTGAGGACTGTTTAGCCATTACCAAGAAAGCTTATATATCCATTGACCCATGTGCTGCACTACCTGGACTGATGCTGGATGCATTGGTGGAAGTGTGCTGGTGGGTGGAGTATCTGTAAAACTGACCCAGCTTTCTTGAACTGGTGGAGGAGAGTGGGCAGACCACATCCCATCACCTGCCACTGGTCCTTTTACGACACGATTAAAGAAAAAGAAAACAGAATTAGAATCAATGAACATTTCGTTATTTAAAAAAAAAACAATAACTCCTGCAGGTAGTGAACTAGCTCATTTCAGTTAAGCAAAAATTACCTATAATTCCTTAAAACAAGCAGTTTATCAGTAATTTTCTCTATTACTCCATCATGTTGTTATAAACACCTCATCCCAAACAAACAACTTTTATAAAAATATATTTTTATTCTTGTTACAATTAATTTACCTTCCGATTGTGGATGTTTAATATTATGGTCCTTAAACCCACGTGAATCACAATGGATGAAAATAAGAGATTAAAAAAGCTCTTATTGAATACTGTAAAACCACATTATCTGTCTTTCTGGAAGCTGCAAGTGACATCAATCTGCCACCAACAGGTTCAGCAAACGCAGCACAACATGAATGTTTACATGAAACGGGAAAATAACATTGCTGTTCCAGGAGAAGCAGCCATAACCTGTCTCACATTTTTAGGTATCTATTTTCTTCTCTGGAAACCAACATCTCCATGTGAGAGACAAAGACAAGGAGTTAAAATGCAGAATCATACTCAGTTATATGAAATGTATGCTTTAAAAAAAAAAGAGCCACATTATTATTAACATCATCATCATAAGCAGGTGATACTTTAGCCAAGTGTTTTGCTATACCTTTTTGACAGCAGGGACTGGCAGGCTGTCATACTAAACTGTTTGTGATCACTTAATCCTTTTCAGGTCCAGGCTATTTTCACTATTTTCATTTACTGCTATTTTTTGTTTTTAATTTAAACCTTTAGTTGTAAGACTTAAATGTAAAAGCTTCACATAAAATCCAAGTGCACACAGTGGTTTGATAAAGTCTGAATCTCAGCCTGTTCAGTATACAAGAAAAAGAAAGATAAAGGTCTGAATGGCTCACATACAGTGCAGGGAAAGTTCTTGAAAGTACATGAACTCAAGCCTGTGCTTTTGCACGGCGCTTTACAACACAGTGACAGTTTTAATTACGTTTTTAAACATCCTACTATAGAACTGCCATCCACAGGGTTGCACTTTGCATGAAAGCTAAAGTAACTTAATACAGACCTGAAGAAAACAAGACAGATAAGAGATCACTATTCTATGCACCTCCTATGCTCTATGTTCTATGCAAATCAGAATAGCTCACATATACAGTACATGGAACTATACAGTCGCAGTCTGCTATACATTGGGGGTGTGCTTTAAGAAAGTGCGCTGTCTGTTTTTTTCCACATGGATTCATGTAAATAGAGATCTGGGTCTGCACACTCACATACGTACATTTCTTCATTTTCTCTTAATACATTAACATTGCACATACAGGAATGTTTTCAAGAAATAATTAATGCAATATAAGAATGAAACATAATACAGATGAAATAATAATAAGCTCAGCTGTGCAATACTGCAAAACAATGGTTTGATTACCTTGAACTGGACATTGGAAATTGTTTTTCTTTTTTATATTTTTATTAGTGGTATTTGATTTGATTATTTCCACTTTATGAAAAATATTTATATGTTTTACATTTCTTCATTTGGAAGCCACTTTTTCCAAATGTATTTACAGATGCAAAGGTGGATATGACAATAGCATTTACTTAATGTGGTATGACAGATTCTTATGCTCTGTAAATCACATTTATGAATATTGAATGGCAAAGTTGAGTTGAGTATTAAAATGAATGATAAAATGCGGTTTATAACCCAACAAAGTAGCTCCACAAGTTTGTCGTCTGAGCTGAATGCTGTCTTATGACTTGATCATTGAAGCAGTATTTTCAAAACAGAATTCTTGAATTTTGGTACAAAATTAGTGGCAATGTGTTTGTAAATCAACTGATAAAGAATCAACAAATAGGAGGGTTTAACTGAACACCAAAAGCAACATGAACACGCACTCCTGAAACACATTCACAAAGTTACCATAAAGAAAATAATCTTTTTTGTACTGACATTAGAACAGATGTGACATAAGTAAATTCATTATGTTAATTAATATTTTCCCATCCACAGTGAGTCAACACGGGATTTACCATTCAAGTCTCTGGCTAGTTGTCTGGAGTAAACTACATCATGAGGTAGGTGGGGAGGTCTTGTAGAGCCTGAGCTACCATGATTTCACTGGTCTCTGAACCCAAGATGTCACTCATCATTCTAGCACATCACACAAATATCTAGTGGGGCTCTAGTCTGGTGAGTAGGCCATCCACATCCTACCCGTCACATTCCCATCTCACAAGTCATTTCTTTATACAAGCAGCATGAGAACACATTGGCCAAATCCATTAAAGATTTTGAGACCAAATAACACTCTTACAGTTAGCTTATTACAGTATCTTACCTATTTTTTTACAGTAGCTTTCAGTCTTATGTTGTTATGCATGGCCACTTTACTGGGATGTATTTACTTCTCTTCATGTTTTACATGTATAATACTGTACTGCACTTTTGAGATTAAGTAATTATACATAAAATGTTGTGTTAATACAAAGCCTTCCTTTAATTATCCTTTAATTAGACAACAACTTGTCTACTCCCTAGATTTGAAGTGTTGCCAAAAATGAGATATTTTCACATTTTAAACTAATTATAGTTACAATTAAGAACACTATATATATAAAAGAAAGACTGTTTTAGTTTGACCAACAAGTATATACTGTTCAGTATCGTCCCAAAACAGTTTATCTAAATATCTCATATGCACACATGACATTTTGTGATTGCTGGATAATCATTCAACATAAGACCACAATTGCTTGCAACTTTGTAACTCATGACACTGTAACTGTGGTGCAGAAGACGCTTTGCAGTGTCAAAACCCTGCAACCCTTAATCTCATCATTCATTGCGTTTTTTTATACCAGGCATATTAACATACAATGCTTTGTACAATGTGTATAAAACACTTTCCTTTTTTATAGTCTCTTAGAACTCTAGGGATACAACCATCAGTGAAACACTGAACAAATATGATAAACACAAAGGTGTTCTTAAGTTCTATAAATAGCTCATAAGACTATCAGTCTCTTGACTGTTTAACCTTCATGTGTCCTAGATCTTAACACACAATGGTGGTAGCAACAAGATCAAATCAAAAACTGTAATGCAGGTTGTAAAATCATTACACTACTAATTGTAATGAAGCATCTAACTCTTACTTTATATTTTATCTGCTAGTAAGCAAGACAAATCAGAATGGAAAAAAGGATGCTGTAAATACAATTACATAATAAATAAAACTGATAATGGTCTTTGGAGTCATAGGGGTGCAATGGTAAATATTGATCATGTTAAGCTCAACAGATTTAAGTGTGGATGGCAATTTGTGTAGCACTTATCTGAAATGAACAGCAATGAAGTACCACAGCACAGTGACACATTAACGGGTGTTCCAAGGAAATTAAGTAAAATAAAATATGAATATGTTAAATGTTATCCATACATTAGTTCTGTAGAGTAACCAAAGTGTCAAATTGCACATTAAGCATATAAACAAGACAGAGGCCAACCGCTGGAAATCATGTGTGGTGCAAGTTTAGTTGTTCAGGTTTCACACAACTAAAAACAGGAAACCTGAAAAAGAGCTTTGTACGTCATTGTCATAAATTCCTGTCAGTATAAGGTGATTATGCAGTTTAAGTAACCTCTGATAAAATATTTAAAAAATGTTTTACTTCCAATATTAGTAATAATGTGATTGGGCCGGTGATGTATATATGTGTGTGGGAAAGGGGCACAATGCAGCAGAATGTTCATATTTAACATGTTCCACAGCACACTTGCATAAACACTGCTTCTGTGATAGGCTGATTGGTCGAAATACTAGTGCGCTGTATCATATGCATCTGTGGGGCACTTTAGCAGAAGCTATTTTTGGACAGAGCATTTTGTTAATGACACATATAAAGAGAAACAATATAATTTAATCTCTACAGCATAAAATATACAACTGTAGTAAACCGAGATAATGAAAAATGCTGCCTATGTAAAACTTCTTCAAAGTACCATTTTAACTACCTGATTGTGCTTCTCCAAAGGGAGTCCAGACGGGCCCAGCTGTGACAGGTGGTCTTTCCGAGTTGCCACCACTTGGGTGTCGTTTGTGCTTTCTCCAGGTGTGAGGGGAGGCTGGTGGAGATTGATGAGGGGAGACCACAGGAGAAGTGGAATCTGGCTAAAGAGGCACAAAGAACAAAACATTAACCAAAAAGCTTGGGAAAGCAAGGAGGTAACAACAATGAGAAATTTTACTAAGATATGTTTGACATTTACTACAGGAGATCTGAGAACCTGAGTTTCATTTCATACCCTCATTAACCAATGACCAGAATAAGAAAATCCATTGTTTAAGGATTGGTCTGATTTGGTCAAACTGGTGGTTAATATTTTAATAGCTTTTGTATTTAATCACTTCAAAGGATGTAGCTCAAAAAACCATACTACTCCAATCCCACAGAAATAGTGCCAGTGTGTATTTATCCTATTGTTTGATTACAGCAATAGCATATTTTCATACTTGTTAAAAATTGATCAATGCAGTAGTCAGCTTTGCATTACAATGTCACCCCCAAAACCCATCATTGTCAATTACTGGGGAATCCAAATGGTATGCAAATGAAACACAGGCAGTTGCCCTGGTAACTTCTCACATGTAAAAACATAAGTTTGTCACAAGATGTATGTTGGTTTAAAATAGTGTTACACAGTGAACAACAACCCAGGAAAGAATCTTGTGCTGGTCAATCAGCATTTAGCTTCTGTGTCCCTAGAGCACAGAATAGTTTGAAGCAGATTGCAATAAAATAACTGTGCCTCAGATAACACATAAAATCTCTTGAACAAACAACTATATGTCAGGTAAGAGAAGAACAAAGAATAAGATGAACTTTTAGATTAAGAGAAGACTCAATGCTTCTGTCACTCATCTGAAAGTGGTCTTGTTTGAAAATGTATAATGGTTAGAAGGTTATGAAAACTCTGCTGTCTGTTTCAGTACTTCATGCGTAGAGAAGAGGCAATTTTTAAAACCATTGATTGCAAAATCTTGTTGTTTAAATACAAAGTCTTGAATGCCCTCAGCCTCACATCAGTGTATTTGGCAGATCTGCCTGATGTTTACTCTTCTTCTCAATATTTACATTCAACAGACTGGACTGATTTGCATCCCAAAATTACAACTGTGCTCCACGGGAGACGTTTAGCACATTGCACTGCTGTGCACCAAAAGTGTGAAGTCCTTTATTAATTTTGAAATGTGGGTTTTAATTCATGATTTAAACATTTAATTTTTCTGTTTTCATTGTTATAATTTGCAGCACCTTCGCAAAAACGTACTCACTTTAACAAGTTCTGACTTATAACAAGATGATGTTATGCTTTCGAGAGATTCATCTTTCTGTCCAAAGTTGAAAAGTGAACATTCTGACCTTCTAAGTCATCATGTAATTTAAACAATTTACAGTTTTAAATCAACTCTGTTCATCTACTGCACAGTTTGTTGTATTTTTACAAAGAAAAGCAACTTAAAGTTGCTTTATTTCTTGATTTCTCTATTCATGATTGATATATGTATATGTAAATACAACAAATTATGCAGTTCCACAACTAGTGAGTGCCCACAATGTTGCTCCTATTTACTTCACTTTTACTAAGTATTTTCCAGTCTTATAACCAAGGCTTTCTAAATGTCTTGTCAGCTTTGTAAATAGGTGACTGTGTACACTACAAAAACAACTATATCATCTCTTTTCAAACAGTTATAACAAGGACCTGTGCTGCTTTACAATAAAACGTTTTGTATAAAGGACATAATATATTTTAACAGATTTTAATAGATAACTGATTTGATGCAAGCAAACGTTTTATATGCTGGTATTGTCAACACAAAGATGACTATTCTGTAAATCTCAACAGCCTCCAGTGTCTGTCTATTGGGAAATCCCCCTATACACTGCTGTAGCCAAGTAACTTGTACAACAGATAATTCAATTCAAACGTTTTGATTCTTTGGCTGCAATTCTCTTTATTAGAAAGCAATAGTAAAATTACAGAATTCTCAGAATTAAATGAGGGGTTAGAAAGAAGAGCAGAAATAAAGCACAATAAATACATAAAGGAAATAACTCTACCAGGTGAAAACACACCATTTGACATAAATGTAAGTGCTACTGATAAACTGTGTTAAAGGACCAGGAGCAAACTGATGGATATTTACCTGTGCCTCTGCTGTTTGAGCACGAGGCTGGATCACCTCATGCCCCGAGACTTTCTTTACTTGTATTCTGCCAGGAGGAGGAGGAATGACTCCAGAGTAAGTTCCTTGGTTTTCTGCGTCCGAAGAATACATTGCTGCATGTCGGGATTCCTGTTCATTTTTCCCCACCACAAATCGAGGCAGAGGAAGATCCTTCACTAATTGGAAGGATAAAACACAAACTTTTACAAGGACCAGCAAGACCAGCTTCTTCAAACCTAATCTTCCTTCCTGTCAAAGAAGACTTTTATGTAGAATACGATTTCTGAGGAATTAGCATTTTGGTTTTATGTTTTTTTTTCATATTTCTGTCCACATGTCTTCTTAATTTAGGATACTCTTCACTTTCATGCATCTGTTACAAAAATGGTTGTAATGTACATGTCTTTCATTAGTATGCCACATTTCATTATGTAGCAACTTGTGTTATTCCTCATAAAAATTTTACTGGGCTGGCTTTCAGTTTGGTCTTTGACGTTAATCTGTGAATTTCAAAGGGAAAATCTAATGTCAAAATCAAAGTATCCCAAACTGTAGTTTAGAGAGAGATCACTTTATTAGCCATATACATTTAGTTTATTTTAGTTTACACATCATTTTATATAGTAATTGCATGCTACATGATAGCACACTGCCAGTCTCAAAATAAATCTTTACTATGCAGCCTCCTAAATCAGAAGTGTTGATGCTGTAATCTTGTACCACAAAGATATACCAAATGATGGAACAACTGGAAGAAAAGAAGGCCATATGAAAACAAATGCTTGGGCTATGGTTCAAGACCCTGCTGAAGCCACTGCTACTGTACTTTGAGGAAGGTACTTCACCCCAGCTGCTACAGTCTAGTCTTATTTAAAATTGGGGATCAACATTACTGGGGGATAATCCCTCCACACTGGCATCCCAATCAGGGAAAGAGTCAGACGCTCTGTAGTCCACTTAACAGCACAGAAACTAGGACGAGCTCTGGCCTAATGTGTTCTGTGGCCCGGGTACCGACTTCATTTAATTAAACCTTGTAAGTCCGCCAATACGGTGGTTGAAAACCTTGACAAAATGTTTAACTTTTCAAAACCCAGTTGGGCATTCCTCACATGCATGTCAGTATTCAAATGTGATAAGTATTGGCCTGGAATGTGGGACCTCTTTAAACTCTTTCAAGTTCTAGATAATATTTAATGCATGTTTTTGCCCACCTTTACATTCTGTTTCAAAGACGTACAGTAAGTCTTTCTCAACAAACTAAAGAAAAGTGGAAGTCTTAAAATAGCTAAAACCTTATCTTTAAACTGTGCATCACAAGAAGAAGAAAAAAGTCTGCAGATCGTATGATGCCGATAACAGCAAAAAATGATCTTTTGGCATCTGAACAAGCAGAAGTTTGATTACTATACTTTTATCATGGTAGTTTAAACATTTCAATATTCTGAAGTGTTACAACATCACATTTTAGTGCATTTCATAATAATCACATAACAATCATGCAATGTCTTGTCTAAATTAGATATTTTTGTCTAATAAACATCTACACCCTTAGTAGACGTTAACCAAAATGGATGGGATTAAACTGCTAAATGCAGAATATTACGCTACTTACTGTATTTTCAAGACTTTATATGACAATATTCTGAACTGCAGTTTGAGACAAGATTTGTGTTTCACATAGGATTGCCACATTAACTATACATAAATACATACATAAAGCTCTTATGGAGTTCACACTTTCAGAAATAAGAGTCAAAATGTAAGGCTAGAGCAGATAATGCTGGATTCTTGTGGCTAAACAGGACTAATGTTTCATAAGGTGTAAGACATAAGACCTTCAATTACAATCTGTAATAATCTGTCAATGTACTAGTACCACCTACAGTGAAAAAAAAACACCACCTAACAAAGCTGTTTGGCTTTTGTTCATAATATATTATTTCTGGACCAGTTCTCTCTTTTTAGGTCTCAGAAACATTCTGCATTTTCTGACATTATCTTTAACACTATGTCAATGTTTTCATTAAGATTTAATAATTATTTTTTCTTCAATTCTTTTATCTTTGCTTAGAATCCATTACATACTTCAGAGCATAACGATTTATAGAAGTTCATCTTTCTTCAAAAGCCTTACTTTGCAGACTTGAGATCTGATAAGTTCTGATCTACATAGTGGTACTTATTAGATACTGCAGACTACATTCTGGTCTCATAATTACACAATTAAAATCTGGCATTCAACAGAATAACTCAAGAAATCACAGAAGATATAGCATTCCCATTCTCATGTTTCACAAAATAATAAATGGCTTATAGGCAGTTCCCCTCTCTTTTTCTCAATGTAGTGACAATGGAATTCACATTCTTGAACATTATAAATAAAGAAGGCCTTCACTCATTCCATGACATGCAACCACAATAAAAGCTTCTTTCTACAATTACATCTCCATTTCACAATGCCTTCGTATTGCATCCTCTCGGGGAGGGCTAGGTTAGCAATACACCCATACCCTGTTTTAATACCAGTGGTAATAGAAAATGATTGGATTTATAGATTTACCTCTGATTTTTATAAGCCCTTAGCAGCAGTTACTATTTGGGATAGGTACTTAAATGCTGCCACTCTGACCATTGCCTGGGACAATATTTGGGATACCAAATTCTGCCTCCAAAAATCTTAACCTTCGAAAGACTCTTATAAAGAGTATATCAGACTCTTTGTAGCTGGTATCATATGGAGACTGTCTCTAGCTCCCTGAGTATGCTCTAGCAAGAGGGGACATTTTTACGGGTTTTGAGAGTGTCCAGTGGGGGTAGATTTTGGATACAGGTCTCTTCCCATCTGTCCTTTAATCTAAATGGAGATATTTAGTACTCCTGCTAGATAATTAGTGTCAGAAATAGGTATGGCTGACTGTTCTGACTGCAGGTAAAAAGCTGGCTTTGGGCTTGGTACCTGTGCATTCTCTCACTTCTGGATCCTGGACTTTCTTGATAATGTGGAACTTTTAAATTATGCCATGTGAACACCTTATTACTGAAGAATAAGGACTGAATAAGAGATCAGAAGTCCCAAAGGTCAGGAATGAATATGCCCTAGCTGTATGGAACTGCCATTATGCTATACACATGTGAAAAGGGTGCGGTTTGGAATTACAGTATTTTAAAGTGTCGGAAAAAACAACACAACAAATGACTACAAAGTTTACACTGTACAAATTTCACAAATTCATGGAGGCATAACAGGCAAAGATTTCAACAAATTTAAAAGGTCACCTCAAAGATTAGGTCACCCAAGACAAAAAAGAACCTAACCCAGCTACTGTTGCTTTAAGTAAGAAAACTTTTGATCAATTTAGATGAATATTTCAGGGAAATCAATTTACCAGCATTTTGAACCATGAGCCAACTGAGCAGCCTGAACCGTACAGTGCCAGTTTAAGATGGATATTCTTGCTGCCTAAAGATGATCGTCTAAGTGATAAGGTGTACAATTCATATTTGAAGCTTTGAGTAACCCCAGTAGCAATGTATTTAGCTACACAATTGAAAGACAAGGACTATAACAGAAGGCAGTAATATATAACCCCGAGTTAGTGAAAGAACTTTACTAACTTTAATAAAAAAGCCCGCAGCCCATGACTCCAACATGCAGATTCACAAAGGCATGGGCTGCTGATCTTGTGCTGTCCAACACGTGCTGCTCTCTTACGCTCTATAAAGCACAAAGCATTACCATTAGGTAATAAACCTACTTATAATTTGTCAGTGCTATGTATAGGTCCAGAATAAACAGGTGTTCTCCGAGACTGAGATGTCTGTTTACTTAAATAAAACCTGTGTAAAAGGACACACTAATAATACAGCACAACATAATAGAGCACAGCAGCTTTCAACAATGTTTTGTAAAGTGTCAGCTTTAACAATGTAATTAAACCCCATGTTTATTTACACTATAGATTTCTATGAATATATATATATTGTGATCTAACAATTAAGCATAACAATATTTTTGGAACGTCAGGAGTTCTATGAAGTGCCTTTGGAAATGTGCAGGCTGAACAGGATGGGGACAGAACCTCCTGAAAACAATAAAGCCTCCATCAGGTGACTGCTGGTGAAGAGTGAGGCAAAAAAAACATGATTAGCTCTTCAGAATAAAAACAGATCCTCTATGCAGACATGCTTTGATTGTAATCATGAAAACACTAAATTTTAGAAACAAAATTAAGCTAAAACAATTCTTCTGGGATTCCAGTCTCATCTTACCCGTGTTTAAGCTTTCTACCCGCAGTGGCAGTCCAGACTGTGCAACAGCAATGAGTTTCAATGCAATGTAGAACTGGCTTCGTCCAAAATATCCAAGACGAGTTGCACCACATAGTTCAGTGATCTGGAAGACAAATGAAAGCCTTTGGGATATTCAGAGGACCTTTTTACATAACATTCATTTTTTCACTCTTTTACTGTTCTAAGATTACACAAAATAAAACCTAGAAAGGTGTGGTTGTTAGCTTTAACATAATACTCTAGGAATGTGACAGTCTAATTCTTAGTAATAACATTTTAAATTACTTATAAGAAATACAATACCTATTTATCAATCTGTTCTTTCATGTTTTCACCTTTCCAGTTCTGTTGGGAAGAAAACCCATTTGTTCTGCCTTTAATATCAGTATTTCAGAACTACTGAAAGCATCTTATTTATCTTATAAGAAGTCTGATAAATTCAGAAGAAAAAAAAACATGAACAGCATCACTTAATATCTAATAACATATTTAATCTGAAATAAAATACAATGGCCCTTTACAAAAAAAAAATCAGTGTACACTCAAAATGTAATGTACTTTTATAACAAACAGATGCAAATGTCTAGACTAACACAGGTACCGTCAAACATGTTATTAAACACAGGAAGCCCCTGGTCAGTTTTCAAATACAAATAAAACTCCTACCAGAATGAGAAGAATGTACCAGCTCAGGGGGTTGCATGCCAAATGCTGTGTCTGGGATGCCTTATAATTTAGCTGGGATTTTGCAAGGAAACAGACAAATTTAGCCCTGATGAAAAATGCATCTATTGCAGAATCTATCTGACTACTGCTTTAATCATACAGCTGAACAGCTGGCAATTAACAATCAAACTTTGGGCCCTCTAGTTTAGTTTTCTTGCAATAAAAGAGCAGACTCCAAGTTATGCTCAAAATATCACTTGCGATCATGAAGAAAAAACATTACATAAGGCATGCTCAATGTGAGCTTACCCAGTTGTATCCAGATCTCAGTGAAATCTTGGAATTCAGTAAAACTGTATGATGTCCAGCTAAGTAAGTCCATAAATACTGAGACAGAAGACATTTTGTTTGCAAAATGGGGTGCAGGAGCCTGGAACAAGTTATCCAGTTAAAAATGTGAAACTCTAAAACATAAAACCTGGCTTCCTTCAAGACAACAACAGGGTTGATCCCAAGATCAATTCCGCTATTAGAAAGAAAATTATCCCCAATGTTCAAATTAAAAAGTCAACATATTGTGCAAAAAGTCAAAAACAAAAGTGTCTAAAAGTAAAACGTCCTCTTATACGTTAAACCGAATCTAATACCTACAGGTGTGTGAATAGCTCTACTGTAAATAAAGGCACTTACAAAAATACTAAAGACAGAACAACATGTGGAGATTTGTTTCACATAAGGGTCTTCATTATTTGAATTTCTTAGTATGCTGTTACTACTCACAATTTCACACATTTACACTCATTGACTTTTAATATGAAATCGAGTGTTAAAAACATTCCCCATTTAATAATTACTACTGTATGGCAAAATTGGAAAGATTTCAAATCATGATTCACGAGTTACTATTTGTCAGTCACCTACTCATGAATTGTATAAAATTTTAAAACAATTCCATGCATTTACAGAAAACTTTCCAGACTTAAGATCCACGACCAAATTGCAAATGTGTGTCAACAGGAGAGTTAAACTGAAAGAATATATTCAAGACCGGGGTAAACCTAACTGCATGGAAGTCCCCTAAACGTAAGAAGTACTCAGTGCGAAAAACAAATTGTGTTCTGGGATCATGTGACCCGTTCTAACTTGAACAACGCGTTGCATCTTATGAATCATCAACTGACCTGTGTATCACCGGTGTTAACTCAAGAGGGATTCAAAACTGCTGCCCAACAAAACGTGTTTTCGCTTAGCGATTTCTTATCTGCCTCATCAGCCGCTGCAACAGCATGAAGTGGCAGAACGTGACTAAACGTGCTGTACTGACACTTAAAAAAATCCTCAATACCCGACACACCCCTTTGACACTAGTGAGTCGGAATTCTATGCACTGCTTGAGTGCATTCAGCAAAACAAGCATCCGCTACTTAAAACATGCATGTGACAAAGTGTTTTGACTAGCTCAAGATCCCATTTCTTTTAATTCAGCCTGTTATCGGTTCTTCAACATCTGGACACTGAATCAAGACAATACATCAGCCACCAGCACGTATATGTATGAGAACACAAGATGCTTAGCATAAATGACGTGATGAATTGATTTCAGCTGTTGTTTGGACTTCAAATCCATTTTTTCCTAGCCTCCGAGTAATTGGGTGTGCACTGATAGTACACTAGTTGAAGGGCCTAATAGTTACATTTACACTTTTCAAACGAACAAGAAAAAAATAGGTACCAGCCGCGACACAATTTTCCAACCATCCAATCCCTAAAATCAGTGTGGTATCATGCCTATCGATGCTCTGACGCTAAAGCAGTAGGCCGGAAGCTGCTCACTGCCACAGAACTACAGACCAGGTTCATATATAATATAGTCAGATACTAAAATGAAGGTTTTGGGTGTACAGATGTGTAACATGGAACAAAATGATTCCCGAGTGTCCGTTAAACAGTTGTTTTCATGTGGTGAGAAATCATCTCGTGATCAAAAAAAAAGGAAAGGGGCAACGTCTCCATAGCCACACCTATACAAAAGGGGTTTAATACCCCCCCAGAAACATCGTGCACATTTAAGAACTGGCGGCTTGCTGTTGGAAGATGTCGATGAGCGAAAATAAACTATTTAATTCTGCGTGATTTAAAAAGCACTTGCCCAAAACAGTGCGAGTCTAATAGGAGTAAATCACTCATTAAGAATGAAACTCTCTCATCTCTCTCTCTTACGCACCACCTACAAATAGTCAACATTACTCGTTTAAAACGTAGCATGCACATTATTTATCAAAATATTTGCCTGTAAGACTTCACGTCTGATTTAACCAAATCCCACAAACCTAATAGAGTGAAGTTAGCAATAAACGGAAGAGCGCCGGTAGGCAGATCTACATTGTCAACGCCAAGCCTACCCCCCAGTTTAAAACCGACCTCGGTTTCAACCAGGCGTGCTGCGGAAAGTTTCGCCGCTATGTCGGCTATTTACGGTTCGGGCAGATCTGTTTATACCTGCAGGACCACCTCGCTGGGCAGCTGGGCCGCTCGGAAGAGATCCAGGACTCTGCCGTTTGAAGCCACTTTCTTGGTGTTTTCCGTGTCGCAGTAGGTGAACAAGTCCGAGTAGTATTTCTGCTCCACATCACTTAGGGTTAAACTTTCCATGGTAGTATAAAAAAAGACAAACGGCTAAAAGCCCAGAGACGAAATATCCACCGATCCCCCGCACCAAAAGGTCAGAAGGGAAAAATTAAACTTTTAAAAATAAAAGAAAGAAATGGGCAGGATTTCTTTCACAAATGCACCGCTACATCAAGTGAGCCAGCACCCCCAAAACGTCGATAATCACAAGGCCTGCGGTACTGGATAAAGTTCCGTGTATTTCCTTCCGTAGCTGTGTAAAGTTTCTCCTTCTCTTTCTTTCTTCTCGTTTTTAATTCAGTGATTGATGGTATAAATAAAGTTTCAGGCTCTCTGGGCTCCTTCCTCTAACAGCCAGCGCCGCCATTCCTGCGCCCCGTGACGTCACTACACAGACAGAGCGAGTCAGCGAAGGTCTCGGGACTGCGAGGGGGAGGAGGAGAGAAGACCCGGATGGAGCGTATCAACACAGTCAGTCGCCCCGTCTGCCAGGCATGCGGGCTGGGCATGGCTACTGCATGCCAGCAACTGGAGCAGCTGCTGGTTCTGTGCAGTGTCCATATGGATACGGCAGTGAAGCAGCATCTCCTGTTACATGAAAAGTGACGAGTCAGCTTTCTTTCTTTACCACGCCTAGCCTCAAATAATAACCGTCTAGCTGCTGCGAAAATGAGTCACCCTGAGGAAGGAACATACCAATAAACTTTTTTATTTATATTTGGTGTTAAGATCCCATGTTTATGTGATCTGTATCAACTGCCCCCTATATTATTTATTATTTATATTAACGTATAAAAGGCAGCAAATATTCAGGGCATATTTAAAAAGCAGTGCACCTATAAAAATAAATTAATTAAGTAAACTGCATTATTTTTATTTACAATTTTGAAACAATGTTAAAATATTGACCTTATACGTCTGTGTGAATTGGAATTTTGTAATAGTCTCTCCACCTGCAAGTGGACATACAGCCTCATCACCCTGTCAACTAACAGAACAAGTGTGAGTGTGTGTAGATTTTCGCTATACACTTAGGTTTTTTGCACCAAATATTAAAAAGAAAAGGATGAGCACTGAAAAGGCATATGCCTTGTGCTTACAAAAATACCAGCAACACACTGCTTTTTGTTCAAATGTGTCAGAAAAGGGAAATGCACAAGAACTAAACATAGAGAGCAGTCATATGGAAGATGAGAGGAAGCTCTGAGCTGTCAAGATTACGAGGGTCACAAGGCTATATTGTTTGTAAACAGATCCACAGATATTGAAAATATGCTTTTCCCTTTACACACCACATAATACTTCAGTTTACCTAGTGTCAGCTGGTGTAGAAGGAACAACAGGAGCTGGATCACCACAGGGCTGCATCTCTTCTCCCATATTGTACATTTTGTACACTAACAATTGTAAGAGCAAACACACAGACAAACATTTCATTAAGTTTTCTGATGACACAGCCCTGGTCACCTTATTACACGGAAATGGAAAATCATCAGGGGCTCATTCTGAATGATTTTACTAAGTGGTGTGATGAGCTCGCTTTGATGTTAAATATTCTGGAAACAATAGAACTAATCATCAGTTTTAGGAAAAAATTAACATTTCCCCCAGCCTACTGTGATTAAAGCTGACCAACAACTTCAAGAACTTGGGACTGGTAATAGACAAAAATCCATATTGTGATATCATTTCAAAACAGGTTAATAGAGACTTTTTCTTCTTTGGAAGCTTGGCTTCTTTAAGGTAGAGGGAACTAAAAACAATTTACAAATAAAGTGTTGAAAGTGTTTTTACAATACTACAGTATCTTACTTGATGGTTTGGCACCTCGGCACCGTAAATTGTAAGAGCAATATGTTTGTGAATTTAAACATCCCCCATCTCCGAGACACTTCTATGTCCCAAGGTGTAACGATCATAGACTAAAGACATCTTTCATCCCCTCTGCAATATCACTCCCATCCAATGTAAAATAACTCTTATAACTCCTATAACTATGTGTACTGTAGTCTTGTTGGTGATGACTGTTTGTTTCTCTTGTATTGTTTGGTTGGACTCTGCCATAAAACAATTTTCCCCCGGGGGATAATAAAGCTTGCATTGAATCAAAATGAATCAGGCTCACACAGGTTTATTGCTTATAGAGGGGCTTGCAGGTTGTGCCAGCGAAAGTGCTAGAAGCAGAAAGAAAAAGATATAGTGTAGGGGCATCTGCTCAACAGCGATGAAGACAAAAAGAGCACAGAAGCTTCCGTTCCCTTATATAAGGTGAAGCAGAGGAAGAAGTGAGCCTCATCAAAGGTGAAAGGGAAAGGGGCAGGGGCAGTCCAATGGCAGGGACGCAGAAAGCCACAAATCCATTAAAACATACAGTAGGTAATACGAGAGCGAAGACGCTTGCCAAAGCCACAGTAAATGAATAAATATATTTATTAAAGTACAAAGGTTTCAACTATATCTTGAATTTAAGCATCTAGAGGGGGTAACTAATGACAACTGAACAATGGATATTATATTTATAAAAAAAACACACGTCCATAATAAACATCACAAGCAATAGACAAACAAAAGAGGTGACATTTTTTTTCAGCTCTCATGATTGATGCTTCCAATTCACTGTGAGTTGGTAACTCATTATAAGAATAAAATAAAAGTAAAGTGGGACTGTATGCCAATGTTTTTGTTCACATCCAAAGAGAATGACAGGCTGCCAATGTCTGACTGCCTCTAAGGTGCCATAGCAGGTGTACCTTCAGAGGGCAAAACTATAATAACAATAATTAATAATTAATAATTAATAATTAATGATTGATAATTGATGATTAATAATTGATAATTGCTTATACTTATATAGTGCTTTTCTGGACACTCCACTCAAAGCGCTTTACAGGTAATGGGGATTACCCTCCACCACCACCAATGTGCAGCATCCACCTTTTAATCCAATTGATTAAATTGGAATAAAGAATTTCATTATCCCAATTTATGTATTCATCAATTATCTGTACCCTCTCATTACTTTCCATTAACAAATTCTTAATCCAATAACACACAGTAACTTGAACGCAATGCCTACTGTTTACAAAGTAAAAACTAATCTTGTATTAGTTACTTTATCTAAAACCTTCTGAAAATCAGCATGTCCCATTCTCTATTTGTATCAATTGATGTTGTTTCTTGTTCTACCTCCTAGTACAAGTTAGTTAGTTCTGTCCTTAGATTTAACTTTCATTTGTCCTCACTGATATAGACAAGAGGTGAAATTGTGAGATATCGATAGCATAAAGAAGCCTACCAATGGCGACGGTCCTTTCAGTGGTTAATCTTTGTCAGAGTGCAGAGCTATCATTATCATTTTTCTTACTGATGCCCTTCTCTGTTAATACCACTGTTTTGCAATTGCAGTTCTTCATATTTTGTAGTGTGATAAATAGTTAATTTGTCCCAATATCATCATCCTGTCAGTAGTTTTCAACTACTGTCATCATCTTCTCTGAGTTTAGCTTTATGCTAAAACTTGCTAGAAGGCAGTTCTGTACTGCCTTTATCTTTCTTCCCTGAAAAATGGTACAAAGAAAATATTGAGTTGATGTGAAGAATGCATTCTGACAGTTTTCTTAATATACTTTTAAGTTACACATTTAGAAGCAAATTATACTTTTTTTAATGAAAACCAATTCAGTTCAATTCAATTCAATTTTTATATAACACCTTTCACAACAAGGTTGCCCCAAGGCGCTTAACAAAGCAAGTAACCCTTCATGTTGTGAATACAGAACAGAAACGACCAGAAGACAATGGAGGAGAGGAACCAAAAACTCCTTAGTAAGGAGAAAAACACCTCTAGGGACCAAGGTCAACTGGTTGCCCAAACCCTTTGGGCATGCTTAAATTATATAATTAAAAAAAAGAAAGGCAGAAAAAAAGAAAAAAAGTCCATTAATATTCTTGAAACAAAAGATAAGCCTGCAAATGTGCCCGCTGTTCCAAAATTACTTAATCCTAGAATTCACAATCTGTTCCTCTAATGGCTGTCATGACCTGTGACATTCATTAGCCGTCTGAACATTGTTCCATTGTTCTGTAAGAAGAAGAGAAGGTTGAACCACAAACAGGATGTATACCGTCTTCCTTTTCTAGCCACAAGAGCACGTTTGAAGGGGAGTGAGGCTTTTGTATTCGCATTCATTCTAATACTGCCTTTAAATATTTTTAATTATTTTAACTTCAATTTGAACATTGCAGAACATCTAAATGCTAAAACAAAAAAGCAAAAAAAAAGATTTTACTGTACTCACATGAATTTATCAGAAACACAAAATAAACAATCTATTTCAATCCTGCTTAATTCTGTTGCATCTGTTGTCCTATTTGACACTTCCACTTAATTGACTAAGAATTATTTTGAGTAATGTCGTACAATGGAATAAAAAGGGAGTCCAAACACTGGCTTCTCTTGATTTACTTTGAGTTACATATAAAAGAGTGTTTGGAAGATTTTGACTGGTAACAATCTTTAAGAAGTATATACTGTGTGTAGTAGGTTTACTTTTATTTTATAGGTTTTACTTAGTGAATAAAATAATGGAATTTACTCCAAAAACTTAGTAATAAAAAGAGTAGTTTATACTGTAGAAGCATGAAAACTGCCCTAGAACGCCACATTATAGTTAATTATGTTTAACCAGCATGAATCCAGGTTTTCTATCTTTCCAGCAGTCAGAAAAAACAAAAGGTGATTTATAAGAGGACATTTCTTAAGCTTTTTTTATTTTATTCAAAGAAACTAATAACCACATCATTGTGCCACATTTAATCTCTGGCCAAAGAAACTGATCAATCATGTTTGCTTTCCAAGGGCTCAAGGGCAAATGAGTCACATGTTGGCTGTGGCAGCAGAGAAACCAGCAATGAGAGATCAAGAGTGTGAGAAGGAAAAAGACATCGATAAAGAGCACAGGAGACAGGGGAATACACTAACAAGGACTTGGAGAGGAAGCCAGAAGAAAATTAGTCAAATGTATTTTTTCCCTGAAGCGTACATCACAGTATCTACAGTAAAAGGAGAAATAAAAACTACTATGTATGCATCATTAAAGCACATTTCCTTATTTGTATTTGATTCAACTAAAACATTTCATAAATGCAATGATGTTTGCCATAATGTTATTCATTAATAGAGTATTTTAGAGCAAATGATTAGGTACATTTTTGTAATAAAAAAGTAATTATTTGGTTTCTTTTTATTTGAGTTGGATGGGCCACCTACAAATTTATTTTTTACTGTAAATAAAAGGTTTATGGGCAAATTTTGCAATTGTTCTGCATATTTATTTCTGTAATATTTTGAACATGTCTATGACAAATAGGGTTATTTCCCACATTATGGAAATATACTGTTGCTCCTATGCATGGAGAATTGGTATAATAAATTCAAGGCATAGAAGCAACTGCAACAGCATAAAATTATCATATAACTGAAATCACAGAAATACTGTATGGCTAACAGAGAATTGTGCTGGGAAATACAACATTAGTTAATAGCACTCTGACATGACAGAGGAGTCACTTCAGGAGGAATAACATTATATAACTTATATCTTTTAATAAGAAATGTAGGGATTCATTATTTAGTGTGTTAACAAATATGGGCACCCTTATGTACTTAAGCATAAGGATCAGCCTTATCACTGGGTACAATTTAGAAACTACCAGAAGATACCTGAAAGCAAACATAGGTACTACTTAAGTGAAATTGATTTAATTAGTAACTCTCTAATTAATAACACTGTATAATACAGATGTGAGTATTGTAACGCAACGGGGGCTCAGGCGGGCGCCCTTGCCGGATCTGGTCGGCCCCATCCCGACTGGAGGCTCGAACCCGGGACTTCCGCGTCTCTCTGCAGTGACCTAGCCCCGTGAGCTAAAAAGAGATCTCTCCACAGCCCAGTAGCTGTGGTCCTGCTATCACAGGGAAGGGCGGTGACATCACCTGTTCTGGTACGCCGGCTCTTACACAGTGCCTGTCGGCCGTAAGCGTTACAGTATTATATAAAGAGGAAAATAA
This sequence comes from Lepisosteus oculatus, assembly GCF_040954835.1. Taxonomy (NCBI): domain Eukaryota; kingdom Metazoa; phylum Chordata; class Actinopteri; order Semionotiformes; family Lepisosteidae; genus Lepisosteus; species Lepisosteus oculatus. Next base: position 20,321,574 of record NC_090697.1, on the reverse strand, counting down.
TACACTAAAAGACCAAGTCAAAAACTTTACTGGGTGGATCAAGAGTCATGTTTTTCATGGAATCCTTAGTGCTGACACAGCTGAGATGCAGAAAAAAAGACTACCTCTCTGAAACACCATAGCACTGATCTGGGAATACAACTGGTGAGTAGAAAAAAACAAAATTCAAAAAGTAGAAGAGGTTTCTGATTATATTTTACACAAATAAACTAACAAGTGTCTTTATAGCCAGCCTGGAAGTATGCAACATATTGCTAAACTCAGGCAAAAACCAGTGGAGTTTCACAATGCAGCAAAAATGAGTCCTCTCTCTCAAGAACTGCTCTCTGAAGTATAACCAAAGGAGATATAGATTGAGGCAATCATGAAACAAAGGAGTGAGTAGAAAATTCAGCACAATAACTGGAATAACCAGAACATTTGATGCCTCAAAAAGAAATACAGTGGAAGTTTTTGGCCTTATTAAAATGCATAGTTGATTTGCATTGCTTAACTGATGTAGCTGCTTACATTATGCTAATGGACTGCATTCTGCCTGCCCTCATTACAGCTCTGTCTACTATATTGCAGTGCAAAGATAATAATAAAGCACAGAGACAGGAAGTCTTTATCCAAGTATTGGGGCCCTTTTCCTACTGAGAGCAATAGAAGGGCAAAAACATGAGACATGAGAAGTGTAACCCTAGGGAAATTCGAAAACACAAATTTCTAGTTAGGCTTTGTGCTTAATTTACAGCTGTCTACTTTTGATGAAAGAAGTAGAGAATGGAAAGAGCCACAGACAAAAAAAAACTCCAACAAAATCCTTATTATTGTATGCATTGTTTGTATCCAAGAGCAGAGGGCCAAGAGTACCCAAAAGGAAGGACTGGCAACAGCCTAGTCCTCTCACAATAGATATTTGAGTGGAAGCTGGGCTACAAAATCTGCTGAAGGCAGAACTGTTGAGACTGGCATTGCTGGTTCCAGCTCCCGGGTCTATTTGAGTGATCACAGACATCAAACTAATCGCTGATACCATTGGTGCTGAAACAAACAAGATAACACCTATTGCTAAATGTGTTCCTTTGATTAAATTTAGTACACTGGAACAAATGGTTACAGCATGAAAATAATGTAAAATGAAAGACCTTCTCTTTAATGGGATCGTGTTCGGAGCCATTCTGTTAAATCCCTAGGCTGTATCATCTAAAGTCAATTACAAAGCTATAATAATAAAGAATTTTCCTCCTGTTAAATGTCACTACGTAAGACGTCCTGCTTAGGTTCCCTCTCCTTGAGGTCTTCTTCCTGATAGAAGGGTATGGCAAAGGATGCAAGGGATTGTTGGAACAAACAAAATAAAAAAAGGCTTTTCATAAGTTCTTTTTAAGAGTATGGGCCTACAGTCTTAAAGACTGCTGTGACGTGTATAGACATTTTCAATCCACTTGTAAAAGATGACTGAAAGCCGTTTCTAGCGCCAAAAGAAAAATACTGTCCTTGAAGTGCTGTGCTTCGTGCCATGTTTTTGAACAAAGTGCATTATTCTGTGGTTATTTAAAAGTCCTCCACAATACAATTAGTTCTAATGAAATAATAATACTGATAGTTTGTAATATCATAACATAATAATAGACTGTAGAGATACTGTATGCGTTAAATAGAAAAAAAACTGTTGTGACATCACACGTGTTCGATCTGCTGTATATGGCAGTGCTTTCAGATTTCAATTACTTTAGCCACTTTCTGTTGAATTAATAAGACAGCCCGTGTGCTGTGTGTACCTGGACTGGAAACCAAGACAGTTCTGAAATACAGCTGAGTAGAAGAGACTTGACTAAAACAATGCTCACTACAATATCCAACATCTCTAGTCCAAAGCATGAGAAACATCATTCTAATAAGAATTTATTGCAATTCTACTGATGTGGGTAACACAGGACACTCATTATGTGCCACATTACACATTAGATCAATCGTAGGAGTGATCTGAGAGTAATTTGAGAATAAATCATTTATCAAATACTTTCTAAAAGTCATAATATACCATAGTGTTTGGATTTTGGTTTTGCTACTATAAAGAACTCAATTAGTTAGCAACGCTCATCCTTTTTAAATGCATGCTGACTATCCCCTGGAATGTTACTCTCACTCAGGTGATCCTATAGTCCTAATTAGTTTCCAAAATCTTACATGTAATACGTGCATTAGACTAAATATTGGAAACGCTAGACTACAGGCTTGAAGACTCATTTCTACGCAACTTGTTACAATTGAATGTTAAGGATAAAACGTTTTTGATTTTTAAAACAGATAATATTATTTCTTGTTAAATAATAGACTATGGATACTGTATGCGTTAAATAGAAAAAAAACTGTTCTGACGTCACACGTGCTAGATTTGCTGTATATGGCGCTTTCAGCTTTCAATGACTTAAACCACTTCCTGTTGAATTAATAAGACCGACCGTGTGCTGTGTGTACCTGGAGTGGAAACCAAGAGACTGTCTTGAAACACAGGTGAGTAGAAGAGACTTGACGAAAACAATGTTTGTTTCGAAAACATACATTTTACGTTATCGGTAGGAATATGTATTGTTAGGGAGCAACTTTTAGGTAAGGTACAAATTGGCTAGTCGCTTCCTGAGCTGAGAGTATTTTCATGTTATGACAATAGATTGCCTCTCATATGTTTAGAGTTAATTTGTTAAAGCGTGAAAAGTTAACGGTTGCTTAAGGTCTTTTAAGATATCTGATGTGTTTGTGGTACATAACATTGTTATATTTCTGTAGTGGGCGTTATTCTCATGCTCTTTGGGTGTTGGTACTGCTACTTCCGCATTGCCGGAATAATGTGTCTCCTGAATAATCATTGCAGTCCTTAAGCCGTAGTTTTTTCTATCTTCGTTCGTTTTCTTAAGTGTATTTTTTAAGAGACGTATGATAGAGACGATTTTCAGTCACATTCCAATTTGAAATCTCCATTCAAATGAAATACCGACAGATTAAAAAGAGAAGACGTCTTGTTCCAATAACATATTTACACCGGAGGATTAACTAAGGAATTCAGCAAAGGAGGGGGAGGGGTCGCGTCTGTGCTCAGTATGGAAATGTACACTGTTCAGACTAGAATGTAAAATATATTTGAAGCACATTTGAGGGTAGGGCAGGTAGACCAGTATTACCACTTTCATTTGAACAGGAAAGCCAATAATGTTGGAAAAATATGGAGTAAAGTATTTTTATGTATTTACTTTACGTTAAATAAATATATATATATATGTCATAATGGAAATTCTGTCTGCATACACTTTTTTACACTTCACGAATAAATACATTTTGTTTTACTTTAATGTAAACCATTATCAATCATCATAAATTACACTCTAGCAAGATGTTGGGGCATATGGTGAAAAATGCAGAATATAGATCAGAGCAAGTTATGTCAAAACTTAAAATGCACATAAGAGCTCGTTTGGTATATTTAGTTTTTGTCTACACATTACAAAGAGGATATTGCAACTTTGAAATATTTTCAAAGAACAACATTGAGGTTAATTCCTGGCTGTAACTGAATGTCTTTTATACAGAGAGTGATTATTTTTAGTCTAATACGGGGCAGACTCTGGGGGCACTTGAGTCAAGCAGTTAAAATCCTGAAAGACACTGACACATTCAACCCTGAGAACTTCAAGGTCCTGAGGTTCCAAGTGACCCATCTTGAGATTTATTTGTTTTTCAGTAACAATGAACGTGGAACATGAGGTGTCCCTATTAGCTGATGAAATCCGTCGACTTGGCAGTCCAAGTAAGTAATGCATTCATAAATCTTTACCAACTTCACTATTAAGAATAACTAATGGTATGGTATTACTTTCTACAAATGCAGCTTTATAAACATAAATAGCTTCTTATCTGAAGTATGTTGCTAGGTTACATTTAACATTGGTCATTATTTTTGTTGCCTTTATGATTATATACCGAGCAACCAAAGAAGATTTACTCACTGCTCGTGTTTTTAGAAAAACATACCGATTTTGTATACCGATTCAGTATTTGTGGTGTCATTGTGGGCAGCATGTTGGAACAGTGGTTAACATTGTGCCTTGCCATGCTGGAGTTCTGGGTTCAATTCCTCGGATGCTGTCTCAATGGAGTTCGTATGTTCTCCCCGTGTGCATGTGGGTTTACTCTGGGTGCTCCAGTTTCCTCCCACAGTCCAAAGACATACTGGTAGGTTAACTGGCTTCTAGGAAAACTGGCCCTGGTGTGAGTGTGTGCATCTTTGTATCTGTGTGTGCCCTCCAGTGAACTGGCATCCTTTTCAGGATGTATCCTGCCTTGCTCCTGTTGCTGGCTGGGGCAGGCTCTGGCTCTCTGCTACCCTAATTAGATAAATCAGTTAGATGGTGTCATTGTGTGACACCAGTGTCACGGACCAGTGTTAAAATAAGGAAATTGGGTGTTAGTGTTAAATCTACAGTATAATATAATGCTCAGGAAATCTTGAACAGATAATTAAAATATTGAAACTATTAAGATGGCAATAGGATCATAATAATGAAAGGGGAGCTTTCTGAATCTGAGAAGCAGTATCTGCCATACTACTAATGACAAGTATTTATATATATAATATTTTGTACACCTGAACACATTTCTGTTCCCATTGTTATAATTAAAATTGTTCATCTTCTGTATTTCCATTAACAGTGCATATAGAAAGTCTACACAACATTTCTAAATTAAAACATTCTGGTGGCCTGAAACCAAGATACATTCAATTACAGTTTATTTTGTCTCTTTTTTGCATGTTGTAACACTCAATCTCAAAGTGAAAAACAAATGCTCAGAAATTCTGGAAAATAATTGAAATGAAAACCTAGAAAATCGGTTAAATAAGTGTACACAACCCTTGGAAATAGCAATTGTACGCTAATTGGTCTCCTCCTGTGTTTAATTGTAGTGATTATAATAATTTCAGAATAAAATCAACCTGTAGGTTTTTTTCTGCTGCTTTTTTATTGGCATTGTATATGTGGTCAGGTTCCGTGTGTGTTAATGGTTGGTATCCTTAGTATGTCAGTTGTCAGGTTGCGGGTGCTAACAGTCATTCCCACTGTGCTGGTGACTAGCAGTAAGATGAGGTTTTGAAAAATAAACACCCCCAATGCATATACAGTAAGTTACATAATCTGGATAATCAATCTTTTACTTGAAGCTACTGGACTGGGAAATATATAGGTCAGTTGTTATACTTTAAAGAATAAAGGATTTTTAGAGCTGGTTTCTAATGTTGATTTAATTTTTTTTCCAGATGCTGATGGCAAAATCAGTGTTAAGTTTGGAGTTCTGTTTAATGATGACAAATGTGCAAACCTCTTTGAAGCTCTAGTGGGGACCCTGAAAGCGGCCAAGCGCAAGAAGATCGTTACTTTTCAGGGGGAGCTTCTTTTACAAGGTGTCCATGATAATGTAGATGTTGTATTGCTCCAAGACTGAGGAGGTCACCTGCTGGAAAAATTGCAATCTGCTGACTTGATTTAAAGTCAAGGTTTACATTGCAAGTCAGAAGTCACAATAACTAAGAATGTTGTTCAGATGTTTTGTAAATTTCTAGAACCACTCCTATTAATGTTGCAAATTCCATTTTTCTATTGCTGAATTAAAATGTTTTCTCATTGAAATAAATGTTTTATACAAGGCACATATAGTTGGAAGACGGAGACAGATTCAGATATCGAAAGCTTATTTATGTGAGAGAGAGCAAATATCACACACTTAATCCCCATCAATATCATCCCTATCTGGTTGTTTTTGCTGCTTCCTATTACTACCTCTCATGCATATTTTATAGGCTATTAATTTTTACTGTTTTGCATAGGTTTCCAAATAGAAAATGAGGCAGGGAAATATTAAAAATGAATAATATCAAACATAACGTATATCAGGTTGTTTGTTTTTTTTCAAGTACTGTATTTGCCAGCACTTAAACAATGGAGTAAACTTACTAGTGTACTGAAATCCCAATAACTTATTGTAGAATTACATGGTCACTCTTACAATACAGTGCTGTATTTTAAATTGCCCATAAGGTGATAAGGAAGCACATAATATGTTTATTAAATGTTTTCTCAGGTCTAAATTCTTCACTTTAAAGGTGCCAAATTTAAATTCTTCAAAGGTCATAAAATAGTTATACAATTTATTTCAAATATAAAATCTCCAGGATATGGAGGATATGTTTACGGGTTTGTTGTTGAGGTTTAGGACCTTCCACTTTTAGAACGATTTGAAAAAAATAAATGTTATTTGTATTACAGCTCACTTACAATCAAAAAATCATTTTGGGTACGTACATACAAAATATTGCTCTTTCTTTGAAAAAAGCTGATGTATTACAGTACATATTCAAAACTTCAGTTAACATGAATGGTAAATTAGTTTAAGAAGATATTGGTTTAGATGCATCATGCGCATTAACACGTGTTAATTACAATCATTTATTGCATGCATGTCATAAGAAATGTGGAGAGCAATACTGTGTTCAGGGCATACCATATTAACATGAGTGTTTTCCACATGTTACATGAATTTCCTTCAGATAATGTTATGTCTTCTAAATGGAACTGTGTTGTGATATCAATATTCCTACCTCTGTCACAGAAATCATATCCACAAATCTCATGGAGTACTTTGAAGGTTGTTTTTTGTATGCCTGTGCATGTGAAGGTGTGTAGTGGGAACAAGAAATTAACACAACAGTTCAGGGACCTGCAGTGCGTAGTGCTTTCTGTTTCTGGCCAATGTGTTTTTTTTGTGTGGAAAACTGTTACTCTGTCAATCTGTGCAATTGAGGTCAACAGCACTGGAAGACCAATGTACTGTATGTTGCTGTCTTATAATGAATGCTTGTTTTAAAGAAATTGATATTATAAAGTGATATTTCATTTTGAGTCATCACGTCAAACATTTTGTATTAGCAATAAAGTATCTGCAATGAAGCAGTGGGTCACACATAATAAAAATAATTTAAATATTATTCAACAGTGTTCTGTTTTTTTTCCTGCTGCTAATTTAGTTGTTTCTGTTGTGTTTTGTATTTCTCATCGTTTGTAATAGTTTTGCAGCATTAGTTTTAAATTGCACTGTAGTATTTAAAATAATTTTACATTTCTGAAAAACAAGACCAACATAACAGAAAAGAATGGAATACGCGACAGCACCTTCATTATCGGCGGTACTCATTTCACATTAAGGGCCAGAGGACCTCTATGCAGCATTAGACCACAATGATAGAGGCACAGTGATACCACCCCTCACCTCCCCATCCTGCCTGGCAGATTTGATCCAAGCAGTAAAAAGCTCCATGTAAATGGCATCAAGATCACTGAGCCTTCAGTGATGCCAGAGGATGGAATTACAGGGGCAATTTTTTTGGTTGTTGCTGCTGCTGTGAGAGGCCAGATTCGAAGTTATTATTTAGTAAATGTACTTGGGGATTGCAAGGATTATTCTTGTATAGAACTGTAAATGAAAAGGAGGAACATGTCGCCCTGTTCCCAAAACATATTGAACCCGACCCATGGACAAACCATACACTAGGACCTAGGGAGTAACATCATGTAACAGTGCTCATGAGGCATATGAAGCGTGCCCTGTGAAGAAAATTCAGGTGAATTATATAATGGTTATGATTTCTGGAACCCGAATTTATTTCGTCCCAAATGTTGGCTCAGAAAATTTCTTCACCTGTAACATTGAAATCCAGTATTACCCATATAGCTGCTAAAGGTTTTTGAATTAAGCCATTCTTTCTGTTGTGACCCTAAATTTCAATGGGTAATGCACTGGGGATACCATCTGTTGCAGAATGAAGATTTACAGTGTCTAAGGGAAACACTAGAATACATTAAATCTGTCAGGTCTGAATTTGGAATCTCTCCAGATTATTTCAATAAGAATTTCCCATCACGATTTACATACAACTTTAAGGTAAAGTGTGGACTGCCATGTCAAGTAAAAATCCACCCCGGGGGATAATAAAGACATTCTCTCTCTCTCAATACAGCTGTGAAGCTCCAATTAATCTTCAGTGTGATTTATTTTAGGCTGAATTATGTAATGCAAATACTGGTGTCATGCAAAACACTATCTTATTCAAATACATAAGATCATTCTGTAACAAGATCAGTCTGTTAGTAGGATAGACTCTACTCTGCAGAGCTATGAAGCTGTTGAGAGGGAGCTGTAGGTATTTAGGGAACAAAATTTTACATGTTTCCTTTTCATTCTGAAGCCTTGTACCTGTAAACATTCTGAATTGCTGGGGATTTCTGGGTGAACGGTGGTTCTCATGTTCTCTTGTTTGTCAGGAGATATGTGTTTATTTTAAATGCATTTGTGGAAAACTTCAATGTTGACAGATAACATGTTAACAATACTTAATTTTGCTTGTCTTTTAAGCTTCTTATTATATGTTAATTTGCTGTGAATCTATATGGCTTTGATTCTGTATAAGAAAGGCTGTGGGAATCAGTTCATTTTTCACAGCTGTTAATTGCTTCAAGGGAGACTGTGAACTTTTCACAGATGTGTCTGAAATCTGCTAATTTTTAGTAAACAGCAACACAAAGTTTCAATATAAAGTGTTTTTGTAAAAATGCTGTGCTGTTTGGCAGACTTTCAGTCTAAACATTGCGTAGGTTTCTGCCTTACTTTATTTCAGATTTTCTCCAGTTCCTAACCAGTGGAGTGACATATTGTAGTGTATCTGTGACTGGATGCTTTGAAAATCACATCCACATATAATAATAACAGTCAATACACCTTCTTTCAGTATTGCAAATCCAAATAAAAACAAGATTAATCATGACTTAATCATTAATCATGACATAGGTGGTAGTAAAGTGGACAGTGTTATGGCTGTATTTCCAGTGAAGCTCATAAATTCCTCAAACCTAAGTATAAGGGATTTCCACTCTGTAAAACCCCCTTCTCCCATTGCACTATGACTGTGCAATGGGAAACTGAATGCTTACAGCCATAAACGTTCTCTGCACACCACCTACCGATTAATAAGAAACCCGCTCATTTCTGGTATGGAACACGGCAACTCGAGACCTATCCCATTGTCGATTTATTGACCTGTGACATTTCCCCAAATATTACACTAACTTGCAAGGGCAAGTTAACATACACGGAATAGAAGTGTGCTTTTAAAAAAGTAAATAAAATGAATTTCCCAAACTTCATGTCGTCTTATTCCTGTGCAATGTCCTTAACAGGTTCTACAATACCACAGCAGTGGACTAAAATCAGGATGTGCCTGTTGTACTACTTTGATGTACCCTTTGTAGGAAATACACATCGACTGCGATATAACAGTTACAAACTTCCAAATGCTTCCAAATGAAAACATATTACTGAGACTTAATATTTATCTTAAGAAATGTACACCATATACAGTATTTAGTGTCACACATCTTAATTCTCCAAGGTGCAGAAACAATTAAGAGTAGATTTCAAAATCACAGCCGAGAAGAACAAGTTTTGGACAGTAAACCGCTGGCCAGCCTAAGGCTTACAGGCTTATTGAGGGAGTACCTCTACCGTTTGAAAACCGGCCTATTTTCACTTCAAAAGAACTTCTCGACTTAGGTTCCCCCTGCCAGTTCTATTAATAAACCATGGCCGATGGGCGGTGGGAGGAGCTGCGATTCGTCACCGAGGCAGGAGGAAAACAGCGCCTGGCCGTTTGAGATTCGGAATCATAATCAAAACAAGACAGACACGCCTTCTTCATGCTATACCTTCGTTGACAGTGCTGCAGGAATCTGGATGGTGGTGAAAAGACTGTAAACGCCAGAGCCACCTGCGAACAGCAAACGACAAGAAGCAAAAACTCCGTGCTGCAATCGGATGAGAACCGGGGGGACATGAAAGACAGCAGGTTCTGATAAAGAGCATTAAATAGGATCAGGAAAAGCACCATGCCCAACCAGAAAAACAACAAGGGGAAGAGAAATAAACGCACTAATAGCAGTGGAGATGAACAGGAAAATGGAGCCAGTGCTGCAGCAACAGCAGCACAGTCGGTGGCAGCAACGTTGTTGGGGGCTACAGCTGCACTGGCAAATGAGAATTCCAGTGGTAAGAACAATATTCATGCTTTTAGAATGCACGGCTGCTTACCTTTGTGGATCTCGCCCGCTTGGAACGAAATGACAACTGGATTTAACGTTTTGTTTACACACACGTTCCTACTGAGTGCAGAGGAGAGGAAGCATACCTCTGCGTGCGTGAAAATGGCATTGTTTTTGTCGTGGAGAGGCAATGCTTCAGCTGAAGCTTTGTTCAGATGGGACTGGTAACTTACAATGCCCCCGTTTTAGATGATCTCATTCGGGTTTTTGTTTAATTAATCTTAGATTTCTGTGCAAGAAAAGGAAGTTTCCTACCTTAAACATAATATATAGTAAATCGATATCAAAGTAATGCACACTAACGTGCACGAGACTCAGCAGATTGGGATGTCATGTATGCATAATGTATGTTTTTTATAATATTATATGTCTATATTTTTGCCTTCATGGTTTATATACAGCAATACTGGTCCATAACATGCAGTTTACATGTTCAGATGTCTTGTCTCTGTTTCTGATATTTTCAGACGCTTTAAACGGAAAATGTCCTATTTTATTAAGTGATTTTTCAAACAAAGCCACATGCCAGAAATTCAGCAATGTGATTTGCAAGATGGTAAGTGTGCAAATGATCTGTGAAGGCCATCTTTTCATAAATTACTGCATTCCTATCAGTGCTTTCAAAATTAGAGTTCGTTAACTGTGCGCTTCATCATGGTTAAAGTACAACACGATTTAAACAACGAGAAAGAGTTGAAGTAACAAGTTAAATTCTGGTGTTGAAGGTTTAATAAACACCAGAAGCTCCATGTGTTAGTGGAAGGCTTCTAATTTAAGGCATTGTACTGCTTTATGGTGTAAAGGTTCACGTGTCTGGCATTTACAAAGATGCATCAAGGCCTTTCTGTACCAGTATTGTACTGACAGTTGAAAGTATGAGTTTAAGCCTCTGGGTTTGCATTGTACAGTTATTTTATAGTTAGTTATAGTTGAGCATGCAGTGTTCATTGGCATCCAACAACATCTAATGTTTCTGAATACTGCTGTTAACATTTAAATTAGTTTGTATTGGAGAATATAGCGTGGAGAATATTGTGTTATGCTGTAGTAGCATAATTATAGTTATATAAAATAATAATTTATATGATTACTGTTAGAGCTCTTTTCCAGCTGTTGCATTGCATGAAGTGTTAAATCTCTGACAAACTTATATTGGTTTTTTTGCAAAGATCTCATGCATTCTTTGCTGATATATCGCCTACATAAAAAAGAACAAAAATGCTCTTCTAAAAGTGCTGAAATCACTATTAAATTAACACAAATCTTTCACTATAGTTTTGCCGTTGTGCTACATTGTCAGAAAGTCATTGAGGCACATGAATTAGTGTGAGAATTGGAAGAATGGAAGGTTTTGGAGTATGTTTCTGCTGCACTATAGCTACAGTTGTGGAACAAACAAGTGACTTGCACAAGCAGCACTGCATCGGTGCAACAGTGAAACTCTTCTCTAGCTGAAGTAAAACACAACATAGAGTGGCACCAGACTGAGGTTTCTAACACATCACTACTTAGACCTCAGTGAATTTTCCTGGCTTACACAAGTGTCAACCTAATGTTGTTTAAAGGCACAGGTGACGCTTGTTTTATACATTTCGCTCTTTTCCACTGCAGAGCCCTAGAAAGGGAAGTTGCATGATCTCTCTTCTTTGTCTGATTTCTACAGAAGAAATGTGTTTTTGATGCATACAGTAAATGTCTGAATCCTTCCCACCAAGAAGGAGGGAAGAAAGAGGAAGTGAAACAAAAAAAAAACTGCTGCATAAGAACTAATGAAGTTAGATTTAAAGTCAACTTAACAAACGAGAAAGTTTGAAATGTTTGGGGAGCGGGGGAGGGGAATGCCTGCATGAACACAGTGTATTATTTTGTTTCTGATAAGGCACATATAGGTGTTTCTTCAAATTGTTGGGATGTGGTCTGTTAAATCATGTCTCCCTGATCTACCATCCATTGCATTGAGTACTAACTGGGCAGATGGCCAGATAACAACAATAATAATTTTATTTTGTATAAAACTAATTTTATTTACAATAAAACAAAAGAGAAGGGAATACAAAAATAATAATATTTTTAAATAATATTAAAAATAATAGCATCAAATGAAGAATAAAGGACAAACATTAAAATGTCTTTTACTTACTGTAGAACAGATGCACCTGGTTTATGCTTCGTCACAGCTCTTAGTTAGACTTACTGAACTGCAACCTCAAGTGAAAGAAGTTGTTAACAGACCTTTCAAGGTTTTTAGCCACCCAAAAGTAAGATATTGTAAGTTACATGTATGATGTTACACTAAACGGGTAGCCTTCAAGATGTTTAAAAGCTGAAAATTTTTAACACTCCAATTAATCATATAATTAATATAATTATGTGTTCAGTTATGTTTATTATGCCAGCATCACCCTGCAACTCACAACTGGCAGCCCACTGAAGCTTACCAGGTGTGAGCCTGGTCAGTACCTGGATGGGAGACCTCCTGGGAAAAACTAAGGTTGCTGCTGGAAGAGGTGTTAGCGGGGCCAGCAGGGGGCGCACACCTTGTGGTCTATGTGGGTCCTAATGCCCCAGTATAGTGACGGGCACACTATACTGAAAAACGGCTTTTGGATGAGACCAAGATCCTGACTATCTGTGGTCATTAAAAATCCCATGATGTTTCTCGAAAAGAGTAGGGGTGTAACCCATTGGCCCTTACCAATCATGGCTTCATTACTTTGTTCTCCTTCCCACTAATAGCTGATGTGTGGTGAGTGTTCTGGCGCACTATGGCTGCCGTCGCATCATCCAGGTGGATGCTGCACATTGGTGGTGGTGGAGGGGAGTCCCCATTACTTTGAGTGGAGTGTCCAGGAAAGCGCTATATAAGTGTAAGCAATTATTGTTATTAATTATGAGTTCAGCTTGAACAAAAATCAGGGGGTGTGGGGATCCCAAGTAATGGAATTGGGTGCTTCAGGTGTGGAATAACATTAAAAACAAAGATCTTGAAAGGGTTGTGTGACCTTAGCCAAAATAATAAATCTCTCACAAGTCAGGTGCTGGCAAAACAGGCCCTATGGAAATAGGAGTGGTGCAGATAGTGTAAAAAAAACAGCCTACCTTTCCAAGAATAGCTGGTACATTGTGAAAAAGAAACAAGATTTTGAATGACAGTCTCCCAGCACAATTTCCCTCTACCTCAGCTTGATTATCCATAGCAGCATAGGTTGGTGTTTATATTGCAGAAGCCCTACCCTAACTGCCAACAGGCATTGAAACACAAAAGCTTTCCGACAGGTTTGTTGAGCCAAGTGGTCAGATTAGACAGATTAGATTAATTCCTTCATTCTGTTAGCTTACTTTAAGCAAAGATAAAGAAATAAACTTTAATAGGCACATTGCTTTTACTGCACATTTGAAGAAAATAAACAATGGAAATATGATCCAAAACAATACCCTACTACCTACAACTGTTTTCTTTGTTTATTATTAACTCTATCATAAATTTCAAGTAATTCCACAGCATGAAAACAGGCCATTTGGATGTGTAACCATTAAAGATACATTTTTGGAAATATGCTGCTTAAGTAAAATTAGTAATCATGATAAGAGACAACCAGAATAGTGTATTTAAAGACGTAATGTACTCCATGATATTCTGAAACTAATTCTTACATCGCTTGCTTTTAAGCTCAGAAAGTGGGACAGCATTGCAGGCTTAAGATATACTGTAGTTAATAAGAAGGTAAAGTCCATACTAGAGCCACAGCAGATTACTGGACCAGAGATCATCCTGTTTATTATTGACTAAGACTAAAGACTCCCCTCCTAGATGGGACACCAATCCATCTTGGGGATTATCCACTGGTCCCCAATTATATTCTGCAGCTGGGTGGACTGGAGCAACTGGGGTGAAGTACTTTACTAACAGCGGTGTTTGCAGCATTGACTTGAACCCATCACCAATCAGATGATTCCAAAAGCTTACCCACTATGCTGTGCTATTGGTCACTGCTGCCTAGGTCTGTTTAAGATATAAAGTTATTATATCCAAATAATGACTAGATTGTCTTATATATGGGTTCTTTAAAAATGTTAATATGCAGATTTTTTTTGCAGAGTCTGAATGGGGACTAGAGTTTTTAAAAAAATTTTTGCTTTTACACCGTATTTGCTGATTTTTTATGTAAACTTTTTCAGTGCTGAAATTGAATCCTTGTTGAATGACACCCTGCTGGATCAAGACGTGACATGGAATGTTAGCATTGTGTACACATCTGCTTTGGTCAGGAGCATTTGTAGTACATCACAGTGGAAAAGGTCAAAAGGTTGATTAGCAGAGGGTCCACTGTGGGCTATTGGGATCCCCATAGTTGCAAATGGGTGTAACAACAAGTTTGAAGGAGCAGTGCTCCTATCCTCAGGCATAAGGATGTTAATGAAGCTTCATGCCTGAGGGTAGGTGCAGCGCTTGGTGAAAGCAGAGATCCCTGCAGGCTGAAGTGGTGCATTTCATATATTTTTCTATATTATTATTTTTCCTGTGTATTTCCTTTCCCTTTCTCTAGCTTCTTCAGAAAAGTCCGTTTTAGTGGCATTTTTCAGCATCCGAATGGTTTAGGAATATAGCACAATGCAAATGGTGAGTTTATTTTTTTAGTACAGGAATGTTTTTGAGCCAGGCTTGGCTTGTCTGTATTTCTATAGTTGTTAACAAAGACTGTCTGTCCTTGGTAGAATATTCCAAAAGATGTTTTTTTCTTATTTGACAGTTCTTTTCTTATTTGGCCCTGTTTATACAGAATGAAGCAGGGATTAATGCTGGTTTATAAATTCCACACAGAGTAGTGTGCATAAGCAATAGTGAGTCTAGAATGGAGTGTTGCCTGCCTGGTGCCTGCTGCCAGGCTGTGAACCTCCCCGAGAAGATTGACAGGCTCCTGACCTGAACAGGGGGGCATTCAGTCATCATGATCCATCTTAAATTTCCAGATGATACAAAAAGGAGTGGCAAAAACAAAAATGGCAATAAAGGAATTACAAGTATATTTGAAAATCGTGGATTTAGCAGACACTTGGAAAATGAGATTTGATGTGGAGAAGTGCAAATTGATTTACATCGGAATTAGGAATATACTCTACTGTATATGATGGGCTCAGATGTGCTACCCTGAGCTTCAGGAAACTATACATGAAGGGGTTTTGGGTGGGTTATTCTACGTGCACAAAAAGGTAATGTGGGGAAGAACAAAAAGCAAACAGAATGCATAGGAATAAAATTCATAAGTGTTATTTAAATTGGAGGATATTTCACTTGAGCTTTTAAATGCACTGGTTAGATCTCATTTAGAATTTTATCTTCAGGTCTTTTCACCATACCAAAAATAGGTGGTGCAAAACTTAAAAAATAAAGATTCCTGGTCTTAAAGGGTAGTCCTATGTGGGCATTTCAAAGGAGCTAAAACATTTCAAATTAGAAGCAGGGAGGTCTGTTCCGAGTGTAGAAGGGGAATATAGACAGAGTAAACTTAGGGGGTATTTCATTCTCAGTAGTAAACAGGGCCACAGCTGATAACTTTGAAAAGAGTTGTGGGCTTTCCAGTCAGGTAGTTAAGGCCCGGTGTGGTCTCCTTCAGGAAATAGACAAAATTGTAGATTTCACTTAGCTACTGAAATACCAAATGAGCAAGTGGGGCAGAATGATTTTCTGTCATTTTCGGGCTTTTTTAAGTTCTGAAAACAGGTACATTACATACGTTTGTGTTGAACACTTGAACTTTGAAGTTGCATTTTAACTGTATCTGTTGTACCTGTATGGGCCTGTATGGAGCAGGGAGCAGAACATTAGGCATATTGTATTTTGCCATTTGTAAATGAGAAAAAAAAGTCATGTACAGTCTTGTACATTTGGTTTTTCTTTTAAAATATATCGCCAGTTCTTAAGAAATATAATTATGAAACTTATGAGCGTTTAACATAAAATAGTTTTAGTAATAATTCCAAGTTGATATGAATCCATTTACATAGTTTAAGTTAAGAGCCTTGTAAAAATGAGCATATTATTGGTGCTGTCCTGTCTGTAAGGTTATCTAGAGTTTTCAGACTGTGAAACATCAAGCACCTAAAACAAGTAGGAGTGTCAGTAGAGATTCCATGTTTCCCCCATGGGGGTTTGCTCATTGTACCAGTGAGCTGAGTAGATTAACAGGTGGTGATTCCAAATTTAGAAAACAAAATATAGAAAAGAATTGATGATTACAACAAACATATTTATATATTCAGTATTTTTCTAGGCCACCCTAGAGCACACTTCAATGTCCAGCTTCATTAAAACTCAATATGTTTATGTTGCATCTTAAGGGGAATGCAATTGAAATGTTCACGTAAATACTGAAGTCATGTTCTGAAAACCATTTCCCCCATGTTTAAATACAGTCAGATGGAATAACTTATTTCAGTATTCTCATATCATCTCATAGACTAATTAATTGATAATCAAAAGTGCTTTTGGTGACCAATTTTATTTATTTTCATAAGTAAGACTTGAATTTCAGTTTTTTTGTTATTCTGTTGCTGTATTCTTTGTTGTTTTTGGAAGGCAGAAAAGCTATAGAAGTCTATGACCATAGGTAGGGGCATTTGCAGGACTTGGCTTTAGATTTAATAATCTGTGTAACCATGCTACCTTTCTGCACAGTTACAGAGTTAATTGTTTTTGTCAATGTGGAATATTTGAAAAGGATTGCATGCATGTCATATACAGTCTGCTGCATTGCAGAATCTGCAGTTTCTCTTTTCTCTTTTTTCACAGTTTTCAGTCAGTTTTTCAATCATTTTCTAAAATCTGTTGCACATTTATTAATATGTGATTCAGTAATGTCAGCCATTTCCATGCTCAGTGAGCATTTAAGCAGTCTGTTATTTTTGAGGTGCAATTAAAGATAATTCAAGAAATGTCATTGAGCTGCAGGATATATTTTCTTTTACTTTTCTCTTGTCACATTACAGCTTTAGAAATTATTACTGACCCATAAGACATACAGTATAATGTAATGTAAGAGTTTATTTTCTCTCCTGCAAATCTTGTTTTACATTTCATTTATACATTTTAAAATTTTAACTCTTTCCAAAAGGAGGACTCCACGTATGATTTCTCTCAAACTTAAAGACAGCAAAGCAGGAAAAGACTTTGAAGACATAAACAGAAGCATCCTGGACACCAACATTAGTGAAATAAAAGCTACACGTAGAACAGAGTTGATGGTTTTTGGTTACTCTGTTGTGAGTATGGTCAGGAGTGGTGAGAGACCCTGAATTGAGTACACTATCCTTCAAGCATAAGAGGAGCTGAGAGTGGTTAGAGTCGTAACCAGAATAGTCTCAATGCTGTCAGACAACATTTGTGAAGACTCTGATTGTGCCTTGAAGATAAACTGAAAAGACTGTCATCATAATGCCACCACGATGTAGGAGTTTGTAGAGTTTGTTTGATGCAGCTGGAGATAATATCGATTTGTGCAAAGTATTCAGGAAGATCAGGCAGCATACGAAATGGTGGTATGTGCTGTGGATCAGAAAGACATGGTAAAAAAAACTCTACTCGTGTCTGCATCTGATTCAAGTCATGTGAAATGAAAATAGTGTCTGTTCCATTCACACTCATCGAAATTGAGCTGCAATGCTCATCACTGTATATTGATCTGTAACAAAGTTTTAGGGCCTGAATCAACTTGTTTGTAATAAACATCTATTGCACTAAATACATTTTTAGTTGCCATCTGTGAAATAATGATCTTTAAAAAAAGCTAGTTTTTATCAGTTTATAGATATACACTTTGCAAACTTTGATCTATGCTGTAGCTTTGGCAGCTACTGTAACATTAGAATGTTTATGAATGAGACTCATCTTCATTGTTCAACATCATGTTATTGGTCCAAGAATCACATTCAGATCAGTGAACAGAGTGAGTCTGCTTTAGGAATTCGACTGGGTAGTTTGACACACTCGGACTCGGACAGATAGAAAAATAGAAAACCTAACAAGTCATAGTGACAGGAATATGCCACTAATAGACGAAGAAAAATACACATGTTTTTTTATTATGCAAGAATATTTTAAATGTGTGTGGCAATGGAGGGGCACTAATACAGAGGCAATTTAAATTGGATGATTCACAATGATTTGAAATGTAGTAATGTGGTAGAGTTGCACTTGCTGCAGAAATAATAGAAGAAACAAAAAGGCATAGATGGGGACTGATTATGACTGAGCTCAAATGAAATGTAAAGATGTGATTATTACTATTATGGTTAGTAATAATATATATTTAGAAATATTACAGTGGCATTGAATTTCAAAATGGAAACTATGAAAATAATTTAAGATTTTTATGTAGATTTGTTATTACCCTTTACTTGTTAATTCAGTGTGGAGAAGCAATAATGTGCTTTAAAATGCGTGACTTTAGTGTGTAAATGAAAATTCTCTTTTCATTTAGAGTCTTATGTCCAGGCGTGGTCACCACACTATAGAAAGGATATTGCTATTCAGGAAAAAGTGAAAGAGGGGACAAGTAAAATGAAATGAAATTCCTAGTCCTAAACAGAGAGATTCTAATTCACACATTCAGAATCTTTATAGATGTTAAGTTAGTCTGCCCAATGAATATTTTTTTAATGTTTTGTATCTACAGTGGGTATAGAACCCACATTAGCCAAGTGAAAATACAATTTTCAAACATTCTGAAAATAAATTAATATTACAACAGTAAAATACCCTTTTTGGATATGTGAACACCCCCCTTACAATTGAATTTGTAAACTTGCTTAGGTATAACCAATCACCTTACAAATCACACAACAAACTAATTGGCTCCCACCTGTGATCAATTGTGGTGATTTTGATTAGTTCAGAATAAAAGTAGCTGTTTCTAGAGGATTCCACTGCTTGGAAGTGCATTTCAAAGCAAAGAATCCACTATGGGCAGAAAGGTGCTTTCAAAAGACTCTGTGATAAAGTTATGAAAAGGCACAAGTCAGGAGATGGCACAAAAAGATTTCAAAGTCTTTAAGTATCTCATGAAGCACAGTCAAGACCATCATTAAGAAGTGGAAGGCGTATGGCACCAGCAAGACCTTGCCTAGATCAGGCCGTCCCTCCAAACTGGATGATCGAGCAAGAAGGAGGCAACCTTGGGGCAACCTTGTTGTGAAAGGCACTATATAAAAATAAATTGAATTGAATTGAAGGAGACATGTTGAAGACATGAATTGAAGGAGGCCGATGGCAACTTTGAACAAGCTACAGGCGTTTATGGCAAAGACTGGTCATTGTGAGCATGTGACAACAATATCGCAAGCGCTC
This sequence comes from Lepisosteus oculatus, assembly GCF_040954835.1. NCBI lineage: Eukaryota > Metazoa > Chordata > Actinopteri > Semionotiformes > Lepisosteidae > Lepisosteus > Lepisosteus oculatus. Next base: position 20,302,047 of record NC_090697.1, on the reverse strand, counting down.
CACAAATCTGGCCTGTATGGGAGGGTGGCAAGAAAAAAGTCACTACTTAAAAAAAGCCACATCAAGTCTAGTTTATGTTTGGCTAAAAAGCACCTTAAAGATGCTGTGGTCAGATGAGACCAAAATCGTACTTTTTGGCCGGAATTCAAAATGGTACATCTGGCAAAAACCCAATACATCTTACCATTCAAAGAACAACATTCCTACAGTAAAGCACGGTGGTGGCAGCATCCTGTTGGGGGGGGTGTTTCTTTTTGAGCTGGGACTGGGGCACTTGTCAGGATACAGGGGAAGATGGATAATGCAAAATACAGGCAACTTCTTGAAGAAAACCTGCAGCCCTCAGCCAGGAAGTTGAAAATGGGAAGATGGTTCACCTTTCAACATGACAATGACCCAAAGCACACCGCCAAAGCAACCGTACAGTGGCTAAAGGACAGGAAGGTGAATGTCCTTGAGTGGTGTAGTCAGAGCACCAACCTAAATCCCAAAGAAAATCTTTGGAATAATTTGAAAGAGGCAGTCCATCAACAGTCACCACACAGTTTGACTGAGCTTGAACAATTCTGTAAGTGCAAAGTTGGTAGAGATGTATCCAAACAGACTCAAGGCCGTAATTTAAGCAAAAGGTGCTTCCACCAAGTATTAACTCAGGGAGGTGTTCTCTTATCCAACCCAATTATTCTATTTTTTTATTCTTGCTTTCTTTTTTCACTTGGATGTTGCAAGATGCAATTTGTAAATAAAACTAGAAAAGGTCTGATTTTTATTTGTCTTCTTTTTGGGTTTAAGGGCAACAAAAGGTGAAAATTTTGAGAGGGGGTGGTGACTTTCTATACCCACTGTATATAGTAAGAAAGTCCACTACACTATTTATGTTTGCGCCCAACAATGAAACAAGGATGCAAAGATATAAGTGAAAAATAATTAAAATAAATTAAGCTGACACCCCTTATCTGGATGAAATTCAGTAACCTACCAAACAATCAAGGAGGGTTAATTTGGTCTTTTTTTCATTTATAAAGTTTTCATTGTTCTTATGTATTTATGGAAGACATTAAGGAGGTTTCTAATGTGTATCTACTATGGTCACTTAAGAAACTAAAAAAAAATATGTTTAGTCTACTATTTTTATAGATAAATGTTTTGGTACATGTTCTAAAACGTTTACTATTTTCCAGATAAACATATTACTAGCTTAAAATATGTCTAGAAATGCATTATTTTCATTGATTTTTAGAGGATTTTGATTGGAATGTGGATAAAGGCTTGCACATGGCAACCACATATTCTATATTATAGATAGCTTTATTGTGATTGTTATCCAGTAATGCCTTGACTTTCTAATTTGTGCATGTAAATTGTAAGAAAGCCTGCTACACTAATCAGATACCAGCAAAATGTTTCCTGGACCAACTCCTGTTATTTATCATGTCATTTTTCTTGTTCCTTCCTCCTCCTGCCATATCCTCACCTTGTGGTTCTTACCTCAGGGGATAACTTCTGCTATGTAGTAGTGGACAACTCAACCTCAGGTTCTGAGTTACTGCATTTGGGATCTAAAACAATAGGTAAATAGAACTTTATCAGCTTTATATACATTTTTGGTGAATACTAATGTGTATTCTTATTGAAATGTTGAAACAGATTTGTTGCTGCACTTGGTTTTAATATTATGCATTGGTTCATTACATCAATTTATTGATTACTCTGGAAAAAACAAAAATAGATGTGCTTCTGGTTGACTAAAAATCCAGGTGTCAGCATTTCTAATTTATCCATATTTTCCCGCATTAAATCAAAGAAAAAGACTTGTTTAGCTGGTGTCACATGTGTTAGAAGATGTCAGAGATAAAAGCATCTGCTAGTTTACATATATTTGTAGTTTTAGGGGCACAATTCGATACACATTACATTAGTTTTTTTTAATAAATCTTTGTTTTTGCAGAAGCACCATGTGCCACTCCTTTGGTTTGTAGTCTGGGAAGATCCATTGACCTAGAGAAGGACGATTACCAGCGAGTGGTCTGCAACAGTGAGGTCTGCCCCTACAGCAACTGGATGCACCTGCAGTGCTTTTACGAGTGGGAGAGCAGTATCCTTGTGCAGTTCAACTGCATTGGCAGAGCCCGCAGCTGGAATGAGAAGCAGTGCCGGCAGAACATGTGGACCAAAAAGGGCTATGACTTAGCCTTTCGTTTCTGTTCCTGCCGCTGCGGCCAGGGCCATCTCAAGAAGGACACTGACTGGTATCAGGTGAAACGGATGCAGGACGACCGGAAGAAGAAAGTATTGCCCGAAAAGAGTCTTGGCAAGTTGGCCAGCGGAGGTGGGGGAGAATCTCCAGAAGACCCCAAGAAAGGAAGGCATTCCGCAGGAAACAAGCTCGCGCATAAGGCAGCAAGTCACGAGCTACCACGTCGACAATCCATAGACAGGCAGAATTCACAAGAAAAGGGTCCTGCTGGGTCCTTCTGTGGCAACAGTCTGGGTCCCCGTTCACCTTGTGACTCACCCGGTCAGTCTCCCCCCTCTGGCTTCTCCTTTTTCTCTCCATCCTCTTTCACTGGCCCACGCGGCTCCCGGCACTTAGGGGAGTTCCTCAAGAATGCTGTCCATATGGAGAGTCACCGAAAGCACCTCTCGACCGGTGGGGCAACAAGCCGGAATGCCCATGGTGAACATGCCGGTAGCCTGTCTCTTCCTAGACTTGCCTCAGCAGACACCCCTGTGCAGTTTTTGCGGAGACTGGACCTTTCTGAGCTCCTGGCACACATCCCCCGGCACAAGCTCAACACTTACCACGTGCGCATGGAGGATGATGCACATGCTGGCCAGGGTGAAGATCTGAGGAAGTTCATCCTCGCAGCCCTCAGTGCCAGTCACAGGAATGTGGTGAATTGCGCCCTGTGCCACCGCGTGTTGCCTGTTTTTGAGCAGTTCCCACTTGTAGATGGGACCCTTTTCCTGAGCCCCTCTCGACATGATGAGATTGAATATGATGTACCCTGCCATCTTCAAGGTAGTGACAAGCTCTTATATATCATCCTCTTTGAACAGAAATGTACAGTGTAATTTAGTACAGGTAGATCACTGGAATTGATCAACAGACATATGAAGATCATTTTAATTTGTTTTATTTAGTGTTCCAAAAATACTGTAGTAAAAATCACTATCACACAATAGGAATTACAGTTCTATCCCCTTATATGGTAGTTGTTTGGCCTCATAATTGGAATACTGTCTTATTAACACTTATTAGTGTTATGACTTGCATTAGTGTTTTTGTGTTCCTCAAGTGATCTACAATATCTTAAAGCCAAATAATATCCTATACCTAACAGAATCTGCAAGCTTAAAGTTTACATCATGCTTGAATTTAATTTGTACTTGTTTTAAAAATGAATTATGTAATACATTACAAGGGTCAAAATGCAAGATACTTTTACTACTTGATTGGAGAGCAGTAGTAATCATCCACAAGGACGCTTGTAGAGTTATGAAACTTATTACTAACTTATTACTTGCTGTGTAAAATGAATAAAGTTTTACACGTGGAAAAACAATTGCAGTGCAAATGCAAGGACATTATGAGTACTACACTGTACTGTGGAAACACTTTGGAAGTACAATTAAAACCAAGAACAGGAGGCAATTCTTTACCCAAAGGTTTGTAAGAAGATGTAAAGCACTACCCAGCCATGATGCTGAAATGATACACTTGGTTCTTTCAAGAAATAGCTGGATGAGATCCTTGGATCAATTAGCTACTAACTACAAAACAAGATTAATGGCCTCCTCTCTTTGTAACCGTTATTATGCGCATCTCAATTTCAACTTTGAATTTGCAGCAATGTCAAAGCAACAATAGCACTAACCTTTTTACTGTTAATGGATTCGCCTAGAATAAGATTAACACCTGCAAAATTGTTTTACCTCACTAGAGGCTGGGGCGATTCTCCATTCAAAATGAGAATTGTCACTTTTGCATATTGTAGCTAAACAGAGATGCATCTTTGCAATAACAAAGAAGGTATTGATAAAGCGCTCTCATGGGCTGAAGCCTTAACGTATTGTGTTCCTAGTATCAAGAGGTGAAGGGCATTTCTAAATTCTAATATTGTTTTGAATGGCTAAACGGATGTACAGGTGTGGCCTTACCACCTGATCACATCAGATCTCAAAAGCCAATCAAGTTTGGGCCTGGTTAGTAGTTGGAATGGCAGAACTTTAAGGAGAAGTATAATGACAGGGGATCGTGTCATAAAGAATTAGAGGAAGGACCTGACTGCTTGGGCATCAAACATCCTGGCTGCCATATGCCACCTCGGTTGTTGCCGGGTTTTTCGTTTGTGGGTGAGGTATGTCCACTATTATGAAGTGTGAGGTTAACTACACATAATAATAATTATTATTAATGTTGTTATCATTACTTTATCAAAGTGTTAAGATAAAAAATCTAGTCTTTTAAGTACAAGGAAACTAAGAAAGTCAAATGGCCTATTTACAATGCCCATTCAGAACTCACAGAATGATCCAAACACGTTTTTTTTAAACTGAACATTTTATTTAAAACTTCAGTACTCAAACTGAAGACTTACTGTATATGGGTTCATGTTAGCATGTCTTTTGATCATTGTCCTGACAAAGGTTTTTTTTTCTCTCAGTTTTAGGTGTAAAGCTGGTTTTCCACTTGTGTTAGTGCTTGTTTTTCCCCTATCTGTATTCCCTTCAGTCTTGACAACCTTTCCAGTCCCTGATATAGATAAAGAAATATAAAATAATGCTACCACCACCATACTTGCATGTTTCCAGTATCATGTTGGTGTCTCTTTACAAACTCTGTTTGGGGATTTATGATCAGTTTTCCACTCTGCCATACAGTCCAGCTTTGTGGAGTGACTGGAGTGACTATTGTTATTATTGCAAATAGACTGAAATTACTAAACTAATTGTGTGGCTTATTAAGATAATTTTGCCACAGTTTAGGGTTTGAATATATAGACAATCATTATTTTCCCATTTTTATTTCCTATTAAATATTTACTTTTTTATTTACTTCTTTCAATTTTATTTAAAGCTTTGAATGTGGAAAGTAGATTATATAACAATTATTAATTTCTGCTTCAAAGTGTCATGTCTGCAAGCTTTAAAGCAGGAAAATGTGACAACAAAATGTGCAGTACTTTTACAAGGCATTGTACTGTACATCATATTTCACATTATAATCACCGGGATAATTGAATGCATCAGATGGTATTTTGTAAGTGTTAAACTGCAGCAAAAGCATTCAAGGAACTATTAATTTTGATCTGTTTGTCTTTAAGAAGAAAACTGGAGTTATACTTTAAGGGTAATCAAAGCTATCCAACACTTCATGATTTGCAGTTTTGACTTTGCCAGTTTTGGAAGTGTCACAGCTACATACCTGCATCCAAAACCCATGAAAGTCCTTGTCGAAATTTCTATGCTTTGGCTTGCAATACTTTACCATAGACTGAGAGTATATTTTAATTAGCAGATATTCTGACTGTACTGGAATATGTCAGCTTTTAGGACGCTGAGAGTATATATTCTGGAATGTGATTAGTAGCATGCTCCAGAATGTACCAGAATATATAATCTTATGCTGCTCAGTCAAGAATATTAAACATTAAGAATGCTTATAAATTGCAATGTTGAAAGCAGGCCATTTAGCCTCTCTGGCTCTTCTGTTTTTTCTTAGCTAGTTGATCCGAGGATTTCATTTGAACCACTGTTTGAAATGAGCAACAACGCAACCGGATAACTTGTTCCAGACTCCTGCAGCCCTTTTGTACTTAAGTGTCACAGGTTCAGTGTGTTAAAAACACTTTCTCATTCACTAGTTTTAAATGTATCATGTTGATTTTCCTGCAGAAATGAAAAACAAAGAGTCAAGCTTGTTAACTGTGTTACCAAACCACTGTTTTTGCCTTGAGCAACACTCTCTGCACTCACCAAGAAAATCTTTTTGTTTTCTTTTAGCCATGCAAGCAATGAAGATTCTGAAACATGCTTGTCTACTTCCACTGCTTGAATTTCACTGTCTCTCACTCTGCCATTTCACTTTCCATTTTATTAGAAAATGATTTTCAGTTGTTTGTACTTAATTTCTGTCAAGTACTGAATTTAGTTATGAAAAAAATTCAGGCTTTGAGAATTTTAGTTGCATTCAATTTTTTTTAACATACACAGTAGTGCTTTTAATCACGTGAGGTTTTTACCCATGCAGCTTTGTATACTTAAAAAAAATGAAAGCTTTTATTGTTACATATCTTGTGGTGTCATTGCTGTGAATCTTATATTGTCTGAGTAGATGTCTTTGAAGAGAGATTGTAAGATTTTGCACTGTACATGTTACGGAGATTGTCTGAAAGTAATCTATGATAATGTACCATATTATTAGTAAATAAATACCAACACATTCCAAAAAATATTTTTGTGTAATAAATTGAATGTATAACATTATATGGCCCATATAAATATTGTATAACCAATAAAATGGCCCAAATAAATATCATTATTACGATACAATTGCATTATTTCTGGTATTTAGTATACTACCAGAATACTTTCCAAGGGTTAATGACCTTGGAAATGTGCAAAAGAGAATACTTGTTTTATGCATTGTGACAGCTCAGTGTTACAATGTTACTGCCTTTGCAGTTTTAGTTGTGAGCCTGTTTGGGTTCTCTCATGAGTTTCTTTCTTTATTCAAATTCTGCCCAAAGATGCTGAATTCCAAAATATGGCAAAAACAGTGTTCTTCCATTTAAGTTATTTTTATGTCTGTGCACATACTGTAGACACCCATCATTTGCCAGTGCTTGTGTGAATATGTTTTACCCCTGATTGTTCTGATGCTACAGAGATGACCTGTGCATTTTTCAATATCAAGTAACTGTTTTCTTCTCTTCTGAAGGGAGGCTGATGCACCTGTATGCAATATGCGTGGATTGCTTAGAGGGTGTTCATAAAATTATCTGTATAAAATGCAAGTCTCGATGGGATGGTAGCTGGCATCAGTTGGGAACCATGTACACATATGATATACTGGCAGCCTCACCATGTTGTCAAGTAAGTGTGTTTGAATTCTCTGAGAAAGAAGTATATCAATTTGAGAAATTTTGTGCAAACAAATGGATGTAAAATATTTGAACAATTCATTGTACATCTGGGGAATGCATTACTTGTAAAAATGTGGAGAAAGCTGCAAAGCCTTGCATGTGTATAGCAAGTGTATAGCCTTTTACTGTGCAATCTGGAATGAAATAATCAGATATCTGTTGTGTAATCGATAGACTTTGTAATAGATCTTCTTGAATCAAAAATTCAAAGATATCGATTCTTTGTGAGAATTGTACTTTCCAGTCTCCATTACTTCTTTAAGCTGTAATATAGGTGCCTATAAAGTATCAAAATGCACCCTATTAAGGGATCTGATGTTGTTCTTTTTTAAGAAAGATCTTCCTTCTGGCATTGACATTTTTGCATATTTCAAACAATTAGGTACTGTATAAATGTTAATGTTGTGTTTCTTCCTCTAACGTCACTGAATAGTATTGTTCATCATTGCTAACATGGCTACTTTCTAATTTGAACTTGTATCTCTTGCTCACTCTCAGGCTCGTCTGAACTGCAAGCACTGTGGGAAACCTGTGATAGATGTGCGTGTGGGAATGCTGTATTTTTCAGAATACAGCAATGTACAGCAATGTCCTCACTGTGGGAATTTAGACTATCATTTCGTCAAGCCTTTTTCATCCTACAAAGTCTTGGAGGCCTATTGACGAATGCTAAATTTGTGTACTAGTATTGTTTTGGTTCATTTTCTAGGTGACATTATTTTGTTCATGAAAACAAGATTCATTCAGAATGTGTTATTTAACAAAATCCTTTTTTTACACAACATAATAATATTACAATACCAAGAAAAACATTTTTTTTTTAAAGATTTGTAGAAAAATCTCAGGCACTGCACATTAAAGAAATTTCCTGAAACGTATTGAAACTGAGATTTAAAAAAGCAAAACAGAAAAAAAACTGTGACAAGTGAATGTAACTGTTTGCCAGATGGGCTTTTTTTGTACAAAAACAATAAATGCAACATTGAAACTAAAAATCAAAAGTATGCAATGCGGGTCTGCAGCATCATATGTCTGGGTGTCACAAGGTTCCAAGACTTTATCTCTTCATTTTCCTTATATTTGCATCTTGCAAATATTTTTGACAAATGTTTCCCCAGATGACTTTTTAGAATGCTGTACTGATTTGAAGAATTTAGCAGCAAAGTATATTACTATATTTGCCTTGTATTTAATTGCCTTGTTTGTTTTCCATATGAAATTTGTCTGAAAAAATGTAAACTTCTGTAGGTCAGTTGGTTGCACTTTAAAATAATATGCGGTTATAAGAGAAACATAATAAAAACTTTCAAGCAAGCTCAATCACATACTTTCAGTCATTTAGTTAATCATTTCTTAATGATAATCTCACCTGCAGTATCCATGAGTGTGTTGTGCTCTTTTAAGCAGAATTGTAATACAGTTTCAATTTTAGTAGTTTTTAAAATGTCACATGTAAACAAAACAGTAGAAAGTTGGCACTTTAGCATGGTGCTCATACTGCATTTATATTAGTGTGGAAAGGCCTTACTACAGATAGATAGCACCACTTATGATCTACACCTTACTCCCTAGAACGTAACGACTTTTCCTTGTCGAATTTGCCCTCCTAGGCTTTTAAAAAAAAAAGTAAATAGAAAGATTAAATCAATGAAATACACCCTCTCATCCCCCCTCAGTTGGAGGAAAGAATTGTTCAAGACGTTTTGCAGTTGCTCCTTGAAGAGCTATGAGGGTGAGTTAAAAACCGGTGCACTGATTGTATATGGTATATAAAAACACAATCCAGACAGAGCTAAAGTAATTTGTATGTGTTATTCAAATCATGAAAAGAACATTAATGTTGTAGACCCTTATCTTAAGTTGTGGCTTAGACAGTTGTTGAAAAGCGGGAACTGATTCATCAGAATCTAGTATGGGCATGTATACGTGTATGTATATACAGTATGTAAACAGAATAAATGTAGCAATATCAATGATTCATTGCAAATTAAACCATAAACTGGAATTAGACGTTAAATATTTTTGGTGCTTTTAATAAACAACCTTTATATCTGATTGATTATAAACCTGAATTATCAGTATATCGGATTTGTAATTTGTGCTGTAGATTTTCACAAGGAAAAGCTTAAGCATTTTTATGATGCCATTTTTTTTGTTAGCAGGTGACAGTATAACTTCATAGCATGCCAAAAAAGAGCAATCTCAATTTCTCACATGTCCCCCTGGCCCCATCCCTGAAATCCTTCCCATGAGGTAACTCTTCTCTCCCCAAGATATCACACATTTGTGACAAGAAGAACAAATATTCATCTAACCTTCCACGTCTGTTTTTAATCCAGCTGTTCTGATTTAGAGAAGACTGTGATGTTGCACAATTCTTCTAAAGTAAATTCAGAAGTATGATAGTACATAAAGTGCCTTGATCTTCTTTCCTCTCAGTATGTTTGTACAAATATAAAAATGGTGGCTATATTTCCTGCTGAACAAATTCATTATTAAGACTGATGCCTTCCAGTAATTAACAAATCTTTGCAGATTATATGACATGGTTATGAAGATTTGAGACCATAATTAATCTCCAGATTTTCTACCAAAGATTTGTGAAGTGTCAACTAAAACCATACTGAAAAAATCCATATTAAGAATATATTTTAAGAATTCTCTGGACAGAGCAAACCCATTCCACTCTTGCTTGGAGTAGACTGGCCTCTGTGATCTAGACATCACTAGTTTGAGTTTAGGCCATGTCACTAGTTGCCTATGATGCCAGAATTTACCAAGATATGGCAGATAATTGGCAGAATTCTACAATGGAAGGGTTGGGATTGTGTCAGGGGTCTGTTAGCTTTCAGCAACCAGTTATTCTCATAACCTGCTGCTCGTGTGCAGGTGTTGAGCAACATTTTTTGAGAGAGCTTCTGCTTCTCCAAACAGTACGTATGATTTCTTTAGGAACTGCAGCTTCCAACTTGATATAATTAATGGCTCTCCCACTGGGCATGTCAGAGTCACATGTACACCTTTGTCATTTTCTCCTGTGCTCGAACAGCAGCATTTTAAAACAACTGGTGTATCCAAACTGTGTGGGCATGTAAGAAAGTGCTGATTATAAGTGAATATAAAAACAAATCTAGTTGATGGTCCACATAACCCAGCTGTACAAAATAAATTGACCTGTAGATTTTAGGAAAACAATAGAATAATCTCCTAAAATTATATGATTTGGCTGAATCATATTTCATCAATCATATTTTTTTTCATAGTATTTTTAGCTTACACAGCACCACAGAAATCCCCAAACTAGTATTGATCTAATATTTTGTGTGAAGAGTTTAGTGTGGGGAGCTGTGTCAGCATTCAAAGTGCAAAGTAAGATGTGAGTGGTTAATTCTGCACTGAAAAGTAGAAGGAAGGATGATTAAATACAACATTTTGGCTGGGGAGCTGCCTTCAGGTCTGTGAGAAAGGGCTCCACGGCTTGTTTTTTTGTTTCTTTTTGCTTTTCATTGTGGATGGAACCTCTGTTTGTTCCTTTGTCATTTTTGTTTACTTTCGTCACAGCTGCACAGAGCAAGGCTGAGTAAGTCCTAAATTGAAGTAAAGGCAAATAAGAGTGTGTAGGCTCCATTTCATAGCATTGGTCTGTTTATTCACATTCTTCCATTTTTTATCTAAACAGACACATTCATAAACTGAAGAAAAAAAAGTCTTACTCATTACTTTAAGGAGCAGGTGTTGTTCTTGGAGATGCGGGACAGCTGTCGTTTTTGCAGCACTGCATGAAGAATCTGAAAAATAAGCATTTCGCTGTACGAGGAAGACGCATGCTTTCTTACTGTTTGACAGCATGCAGACAAAAAGTAGTGGAGTGGAATGGAAGGGTTTACGTCTGAACCTGAGGAAATCTTAAATGTGCAATATGTTAAGAACAGTTGTTTAGAAAGTGAAAAAACTGTTTTGCCTTTTTGATACACACTGATTTTAGAGTTTGCACTGATGGCCTCCATTTACACTGCTACTTTGCTACTATTTTTAGTGTGTAAGAAGCAGGGGATATGGAACTGATAAGGCACCAGTTTGATCATCCTTAGGCCTAACACTCTAAACAGTGCTCAATTACTGGGTTACTAATACTGTATGTCTGACATAAAGTCTTGGAACCTTGTTGGAGTGATGCTACATTTTGCATGTATAACCACTGACAAAACGTCTTTTGCATTTTGTTGTTGAGAAAACAGCGTGCTCCACAGTTTATTGCACTAAGCTTGCTTAAGCTCTGGTACACACTTTACAACAATTTCAGAATTTATGTAAAACTACATGTTTCTAAGGACGCTTATGTTAGTGTTTTCATCCATTAGAAGCAATAAACTTGATAAGACCACCTTTTTTACCTTTAGGAAATCTTCAGAATTAACAGATTTGTTGCATCAAATGCGCTTTAAGTACTACTGTGTAGAATAATCTGTTGCAGTAATTATAATATTGTGTTGTAGGAATAATAGTTGAGGAAATACTATTGTAGAATCTATACATTTTGGACTCTTTTCCTTTCTAGCTGTTGTGTGGTGCAGACCACATGCAGTACACCTTCCAAAGCCTGTTCTTAATAAATATTGAATTAAAACATAATGTAGTGTCCTACTACTCAGCAGAAACCAAGCCTTTGAAATCCAGACAACTGTAGGATACTTTTGAAAGGGTTAGATTTTTTATCTGTCTCATTTGCCAAATATTCAGATTATAAAGAAAAAAAAACAAGTTTGCAGTTGAGCTTTCAGTTACTATAAGAAAATCTGCACTGTCTATACAAGTATTAGGAACTCCCTGGTCAAATGGATAGGCAGTGAATATCTAGTTTGCAGAAGGTTAGACAGACTTCAGTCACCTTCCCTAACCTGAACAATCCTCAGGTATCATTCCTGTTTGAGGCTGTTGGAACTGGTACATTCGATTCAATCCCATACAACATTATTCACATCAGAACTTGAATTGAGGGCAATCATGCTCGAAAATAGGAGGTAGGATGAGTCTGCAAATATTTCAGAAGCACGTGGATGAGATGTTACTTACTGTTGAATCTATTCCATTCCTCCCGCTCTTTGAGGCACAGTTTGTTATTCAATGGAGATTCCAAATATTTTAGCTAATGACCCTAAAAAACATTATGTCTCTTGTTGTAAAGATGGTGAACTGAGAGAAAGTTTTATTTTATTTTATTTGCCTATTTCACAACCACAACTTGGTAGTTAGTGAAGTTACTTTTTTCTGGGGGTCTGAGGTAATAAGAATATGTAGTTAGTTTAGAGACATCTGTTATTACTTTGAACTCGGGCTTTGCTAGGTGTTTGATCAGTATTTTATCTTAGTGCAATAATACATCTGCATGCTCAGCTAAAGGTCCTCATCATTTGAAGAACTAGTGGAATTAAATTGTGTTTATAGGGTGTACCTTATTACCACGGCATTCTAGCTATTGTTTCTGTATAATGGGAAAACGTGCAGTTTCAGTACACATTTCTTGAAATGTTTTTCATTTTTGTTTCTTTGAAACCTTTTTTGACAAACATTTTCAAGCAAAACTTCACCTTTGTTGCACACTCCATGTTTGGAAGAGCACCACACTAAAAACTCTTAAACTAGTGATGAGATGCTGTGATACGATTTAAATATGTTTAAAACTGTGGTGCTGCCTGCAAATTGAACTACGAAAAGTTTAACAAAGAAAAATTACAGGAAAATAGCCATGTTCAAAAGAGGGTTTGGATGTTGAATAAGGAAGGAAAAGGAGAGTTTCATCCTCTGAACAACATATCATTTGAATTCATTATTTGATTTTCTGCTTGAAAAATAGAATTACCAGTAATATTCTCTCTATGTAAGATTTGCTACAGTCAGGTATTTATCTTTTATGTTTTGTCAATTTGGAATCACCACTTTTTAATCAGCTTCACTCACAAATATTAATTCCTTAGACTTATACAGTATAGCACTTTTCTGGAAACTACTCAAAGCGCTTTACAGGTAATGGGGACTCTCCTCCACCACCACCAGTGTGTAGCCCCCACCTGGAAGATTCTATGGCAGCCATAGTGCACCAGTACGCTCACCACACACCAGCTATCAGTGAGGAGGAGAACAGAGTGATGAAGCCAGTTCATAGATGGGGATTATTAGGAGGCCATGATTGGTAAAGGCCAATGGGAAATTTGGCCAGGACGCTGGGGTAACCCCCTTATCTTTTCGAGAAACACCCTGGGATTTTTAATGACCACAGAGAGTCAGGACCCCTGTTTCAATGCGTGGGGGACAAGGACCTGCATGCACTCCACCATTCCTTCTTTTGGTCTGCTCACAATTTGCCAAGCTTCGTACTCCGCAGTGTCTTAGAGGAGAGGTAACATTGATCAGAGGACTACTGCATCTCTCCTGACATCGGTGCAAACTCATGGCTGGCTGACAAGTCCCTTGGGTTGTTTTTGCAAGGCAAGCCGAAGGAACCTTAGCTGACCCAAAACCACCTCATTTCAGATGCGCTTGCTCAATTGTTTGGGGGTATGCTGGCTACAGTCTTCGCATGAGAGGTGTGAGACAGCAAAATCAGAACCACAGAGTTCTACCTGAGTTCTCTACAGAAATTATGAGCCAATTTACAATTTACGCATTTTTTCTTTTTTAAATCTTTACATTGTGGTACTCATTGCTTTTTATCTTAAAGATACAGCTTGTCAGTATACAAACAGTTATTTTTTAAAGCAGCAGAAATCAGAAGCATCTTCTTCAGACTTGTCAATTTTCTTTAAGTGGTCACATGATTGTTAACGAACCTTTAAGAATATTTCCTAATTGGCCAATGACTTTCAGATTTTATTGAGATTGATTTCTTGAAGGGGAATCGAGATCTGCTCTGGGAAATGTTTCCTGCATTTTGTTTCTAGGAAACAAAAAATCTAAATCAAATATTCATACATGCTTTTGTGTGTTACATTTGACTTTGTGTCATTATTTAGATTTTGTGCAGAGTTCTGTGACAACTAAGACATTCAGGCAGTCATGAATTCTAAGGGTTTTTTTTCTATGAATAGAATGCTGTAAATGAAGTGGAATGATGATCAAACTGTAAAACAAGCCTACTGTATATGTACAATAAGTGCCCCAGGCAAGCAGGGTTTGAAAAAGGATTTTGTGATGTAAGGTCCACTTTAAAATAGGATGTGCTATAGACAAGCAGTGATACTGTAATGTTGCATTTTTTATGCTGATTGCTATGAGGTTAACATTTTATGTGAAAAATATTTTAATAGTGTTTTGAAACAAAGCAGGCACTGGCTTGGAACAGGTACCCCAAATTCATTTCTAACATTCTTTTCGTGGTCCTTCAGTCTTTATTGATAATTAAAAAGGTTTTAAAACTCCATGATTCCTAAATGTTTTGATGCCATCATCATTAAAAAGTTATCTATGATCATGCAAACAAGCCTGTATGTCCTGTTAATATTTTTATCAAAAATGATTTTGTCTTATTCATGTTGCAGGCTTTAAACGAGCAGTATGCAGAAAACACATTTATGTTTATGTTGAATATGTTGAAGTTGAATATGTTGAAGTTGAATTCTTCAATTTTTCAAATGTGCGAAAGCTGAGCTTTGCCTAATGGCTGAGTTATATACAATATGTTCAGTCATTGCTTATTATTGCAAGGCTTTTCTTTCTTGCTGCATTTATATCCCAAATATATCTATCCACGGACAGATCAAAGCTACACATTTCACAGTGAAAGTCTGCTATTTGTTTTTTATTTTTCCAAAAAGTGATTTAGTTGATTCATTCATTTAGGAATAAGTAGAGAATGTTTATCGAAGCATCTGTTTTTAAGCATATATGATCACCTGTGCTAGTAACTGCTGTGTTTTAATAGCTGAAGTCATTAGTACCAGAATCTTTCAGGGAAGCGACTGATAATTCTCAACTGTTTCCCATGTGTTTTTTTTTTTTAAATCTGTATTGTATATTAAAATAGTATTGTATTCTTCTTGCAAGGTAATTAAAACCAGTGCTAAATGGTTGTCTGGATTTTAAAAAGTTTTGACTGCCTCTGGGAGTCAAAACTCCCGGAGGCATAAGCATATTTTTTAGATAAGAGTAATCTGAGATAGAGAAAGATCCGTAAGAGAGGAAAAGTCAAAATAATCTGCGTCCAGGTTTTAGAGATATTATTTACTTTCATTAAACTGTTTAAAGGGCACAGTACAGATCATACGTATATATTGTTTTACTTTTTACAAATCTGTGTCTTTGATTAATACAGTACTTGTAGAATTTTTCAATTGAATTTTCAATTCAAGTTCAAAGTGGAGTTAGCTGGACTTTTCTTTCCTTCAGAGTCTCCTTAACCTTGTTTCATGACTTGTATAGGATGCTACTTTTAATTAATTTGGACGGTTTTCCTCTGGTATTTTTAATGAGCTCCACAATTGCAATTAATTATTTTAGAGCCCTGTAGCACATTACAGGAATCACAAAACACCTTTTTGATGTTGCTCACAATTTTATGAAATAATCCAGTTGTGCTAAAGTGTTATTTGAGTTCCTAGCATTAAATTATATGAGGAAATTATAAATGTTCTGTTGAAATGTCTTTCAGTATAGTTATGAGATTGTATAGTTTGCTTCTGGAAGAAATTATGTTCAAAGAGAGATTATGTTATGTGGAGATAATGTTTCCATGCTGTGGCAGATAAATTTCTCATTTCATTGTGTGTCACTTACTAATGGGCATACTGAAAAGGCATTTAGTCTGTTAAATGTTTTTTACTCAGTTTTCCTTATTTTCATAAATGTTTTCTTTTTGTTCTTATTACTCCAGTATTGTTTGTTGTTCTTTATTCATTATAACAGGTTGAAAAGGTCATAATTTATACTCTGTACATGTGAATTGTTATAGACTGTTTAATGGGAAGATACATTTAAATGTGAAACAAATACAGGCTAGGACAATTTAAATCTGAATCTAATGCCAAAGATCAAGTAAGCCAATGGGGGAGATTCCTCATTAGACATAAAATCTTTGCCAATTGTTTTTAGGTTCTATGTGTGTTAAACTGTTGTTAACTTTGTAAAGAGGATTACACAGAGTCACTGTAGACTGGTATCTTTTCACAAATTTTATGCTGTAAAGTTATTTAATTTTGAAAACCCATTTTCTATTAATTAAATATGCAGTAAAATGCAAAAATTTACTTTTTTCATTTTTATTTTCTGTATTGTATGGGTTTTATCTGTTTTCATCATGGTTAATGAAAAAATAGATTACATGGAAAAACATCTAAATGCCTTTCTCCAAATTTTTTTCTCCAATTAGGAACCTAAAAGAGAGAAATAGACACTCAAATACTGAAATAAAAGGGGTCATGTATTCTTTTTTCATCACTTTTAAAAATCTTAGAAAATCTTAAATCCACATGAGAAAATAAATTGCTACCAGATAATTATTTAAATTATCTTTGTATGTAAATTTAACTTGTACCATTATTTGAAGCTTTAATAATGAAGAAATAACATTAAAATTAATATGGTGATATGGGGGCTTTCCAACCTATAATAATATTTAGTATGTGCCTCATTTTGTTT
The DNA here is from genome assembly GCF_040954835.1 of Lepisosteus oculatus. Classification (NCBI taxonomy): domain Eukaryota; kingdom Metazoa; phylum Chordata; class Actinopteri; order Semionotiformes; family Lepisosteidae; genus Lepisosteus; species Lepisosteus oculatus. The sequence goes on along the minus strand of NC_090697.1, from coordinate 20,285,269 downwards.
TAATTAGTGTGCTAAAGGTATCGAGGTTCATGGTTTCCATACGCAGTTGTAATTCCAGTAGCATATAATTTTCTTTCTTGTGACCAATGAGGTTTAACAAAAAGACTTTTGCTAACAAAACTAAGCAAAACAACGCATTTTGTTAAACCCTGAGGTCACGAAAAAGCAAACAATTTTTTACTGCAATTGCAACTTTATATAATTTCTCTGTACATGTTCTAGCTCAGTATGAGGATGGTCATCTCCCACATGAATGTAGAAAGGCAAGACTGCTAATATAAAGCTAGTTAAAGCTTAGAGATTATTTTGTGTGACGTGTGAAGGCACTTTATTTTTTTAAATGCAGGACTATAAGTGTAATTCGATTAAAAATGTTAAAAATTATATGACAAGCTTGACTTGTGCACATCAATTTTTTAGTTCCTGTGTCTATTTTTTGTTTCTTTAACATTTTTGAACATTTAAAATGCAGTAGGAATGTGAATGATTTAAATTGACCACCCATTCAGCTCTCACATTTTTATTTTTTTTTCTAACTTGGAGAAATTATGTAAACAACTCAATAAAGGAATGCATGGGTTTTTTTTTAATAAAGAATATTCACCATCAGAAAAATGTAATCAACTCCATTTGTATTACTTTCTGTTCCTTATCAGATTGTGGATTCATCTTTCCAGAGCTGTCTTTCCTTTCATTGCGGAACTGAAAGAACAGGTTGCGGTGTTCTGAAAAATATAGCATCATGCTTCTTCATCTGTTGCTAAAGCTGTTTACGCACCTGGAACATTTCCTCACGTCATTAACATCATAACAGTTCTCTACAGTGAAGAATTAAAGTCTTGCAGTCTGCTTTCAAGTGGTCATCTCTCGTACAGTGTGTTTTTGGTAGGGTAGGTGTTATTATTGGTAATTTTCCATTTCAGGGATATGGGCAATAAAAAGCAATCACAACATTTGATGTGTCTGTTTATTTTTCATTGGAATCCTGGAAGTGAACCAATGAGGCCCAAACCAAAAATATTGCATGAGGGAGAACATCCCGAAAATGCAGGGAGGTAGACCTTAATCGTAAACGTAAAAAACAAGTTACTTGTCTTTTTAAAATTATATTACTATAGAAATAAAAATGTTTAAACGGCTCCAGGAAATTAAAAGAAGCATTACTTTTTTTTTTCATAAACATGCTTCATGTTTTATTAAAACGTCAGACCTGTTAAGTTTTAATTTTCTTCATTACACTTAGTTCTTCTTATTTAAATTCAATGAAGTAATCATCTCCTAGTGAAAATATGGTGCCATGAATAATTCAATCATTACAAGAAGCAGTCAATATCAGTTTGAAAAAGAACACGTAAAGGTTTATTCCATACTGAAAAGAAAAGAGACACAACGTTTTGGCAGTGGATACTTCTTCAGGTGTGAAGAAAATTAAAAACATTTTTTTTTAATGTAGACTGACCAGAGACTTGGTATGCTTTTTCCATGATGTAAAATAATATAACTGTTTTGATAATCACAAAGCTGATTAATTACTGTTTAATAAACTCATAATTCGCATAAAAAGAGGAAAAGACTTGCAAACTGTGGACCATTTTTGTCTTAATAAAATCAGACTGATTTAGTATAACAAAATACTGTGGTGGTAAAAGTGTGGCAGTGATTTTTTGCAGGACCATGTAAGACATTGAATTGTAGTGTTTTCCCACAAGAATATTACCCCAATGCCCTTAATTAACCTAAGATACCAGTTTAATGCATACATTGATTACATTGACATACTACTTTGGCAGGATTTTTTAGTATTGTCAGGGTTTCACTTAAAAGGAGCTTGACTTTGTTAACCTTAAACAGAGATTGTGCGCTTACAGTGCCATCCAGATTTGTTAATGTTTTTGATGAAATAGGAACAAAAAACAGCATCCAACAGTGAATTATGGACTGGATAATGTCTTGTTGAAAAATAGAAAACTTTTATCATCTGTAATCTTAATAGTATTGTACACATCAAAGTCTTAGTTATCATAAATAAGTAATTGATTTCCAGAAAGCATAAGGAATAAATTTATTCACACTCCGGTAGTTAATTTTTTGTGACAATTTTAAATATTGTGCTATTTGTTAAATATTGTGACAATTGTGCTGCTTCTCTGGCATAAATTATACTGACAAAATGACTCCTCTTTAGTGAATACAGTACACAGAAGTGAAAACTAAATTAAAGGGCTTTTAAAACAGCCACAGACACATTTCAATTCCATTCCATTCCATTCAGAATACTTTATTCAGAGGGGCAATTTTTTTTTATTTGTGGAGGCTGGACAAAACATTGACTTTTTGTAGAACATTGTATTATTTCATGATATAAACATACACCTGAAGACTGTAGCTCTAACATAATTGTTGAAATAATGGGGATTTCTGAGAGCAAAACAAAAATTCATCTTCAGGGGTTATAGACCATCCACCAAGAGGTTATTGATTCATGCTTTGTGGACTTCTAGTTTTGCTAAAGGGGTGACAATCCGGCTGCATGGACAAAGTGGTCCTTCTTTCTCTAGTGAGATGAGCCAAGATGTGGCTGGGAGGAGAGTGAAGACATAAATGGTGGAGGGCAGGTAAGCAGGGGATGCTGGGAAGCGAAATGTAATGTCTCTTTATTTAGAGGAGAAAGCAGGTGATTGAGTTGATGGTCCACTTCTTGAGCTCAGGTTCAGGTGATCAAGGTTTAAAATACTCTTTACACGCTGTTCCTACTTGATGTTTAGTTCAGATACCTATTGACCCATATTCTCAGATTCACACATGTTCTCCTGGTTCTCATACTTATTCTCCATATGTTGTATTCTTAAGTCTAAATGAAGAAAAGTCACCCAGGAAGTGGAAAGGGAGCACCAGATTGCCAGAAATCTGTGTCCAGCACAGCTCTATGTGCTCTGACCTGTTTACTGCTAAGCTCTATGTCTATTTCCTTAGTAAGACCACTGCTGAGATTTTTTTAACAGGCTTTTTTCTTGCTTTACACTTCGTTTTGCAAAATTGCAATTAACATGTTTACTCTTTGCTTGTCATTTGGTGTTAAAGACAGATAAAAGGAGATGCTAGTTCACAGAAGGTTCATTTTTGTATAATGTCTGGTGTCCTAAAGATCTGAAAATAATGTTTCTCTCTATAATCTACAGTACAAACAAAGTTACTGCATGTGTTTCTTAATGCCAGTATAAACATTGTTTTATTACTTTGCATCTTTTATAAAAATAAAACAAATTCCATTCAAAATTTAATTTTATAATTAGCAATGACTATTATACAAAAAGAATAGTTTCCCCAATATATCAATTCTTAGTATTTTAAGTTGTTCATGCCCTTTCAGAGATACAAGGTAGAAGTTAGGTGAAATTTGTATAGAATAAAGACATACATTAAAATACATAAATCACAGAGGACAGTCACCACCCTGCGCATGAGCTCTTCACCCCACTGCTCTCAGGCAAGAGATATAAGAGCATACGGACACTTACCACTAGATTCTTCAATAGCTTCTATCCACAAGCAGTGAGATTGGCGAACAAATTTAGCCATCCCCCTCGGACCACACCTACACCATCACCATCTACCTCTTTATGATTTCTTATCTATTGCACATCTCCAGTCATTGTTTACATGTCTGTATTGTTTACATTCAAACTGTCTACATGTTTACTTGCAGATTGTCTACTGTTTGTTTGTATATTGTCTTGATGCACTGTTTGCACTTTGTTTTGTTTTTTTACACTTGTTTTACAATCGAGAGACTTTCTGTAAGTATTCCATTGCACCAGTACCAGTTACATATGGCAATAAAGTTCAAGTTCACATTAAATACAAAGTTATTTTTTTTTTCATACATACAGTAGGCCCCATCTGGTGGCCACAACTTCAAAGTGGAACTTAATCTTCCCTGATCTATAAAGATCATTCTGTGATTAGTGATTTTCAAACACTAAACTCTGAATATAATTCATGGAGATGCCTTCCTATGTTTGTTATTCTTAAAAAAATATTGCAATGAATATTGTTACAAACTTTGTTGTGCTTATGTATTTTGTAATGGATATGAAGTTTTTTCAAAGGGTCTGAATTTCCCAATTAATATTCCAAAATAATAACTATTACAGTATGTATTGCATATAAAGGTTTGGGAAACAGAATGTTCGCAAACTAAAACAAAATATGCATATTTATGCATCTTTAACAGTATTATTAGTGCTTTTACATGGTTTTCAAGTTGTAAGACAAAGTGAAATATTCAGGTTCACCCCAGTCGCCATGGACACCGATTGACAGGAGACTCCCATCACCTCCACGTATTTTAAGGATTGTTAAGGGCTTTAGCTCTGACTGAAGCTCCGTTCCCTAGCTTTGGTCCTGTGTTCTCATTGTCAAGTGAAAGCAACACTCTATGTAATATTCCCTGTCCAACCTAGGCCCCAAGATCACATAAGGTACATTTGAGTGAACTACTTCAGTTCTCCACACAGCTGAAGTCATTAAGCTGGCAGCATCTAAGATCAGTGCAGTGAGTCCTGTTCATGCTTCCGTGGCAGAAGGAAGCTCTCTTCCAGTTCTGCCCTCTGATCCTGGAGTTTCCATGGCTGTAGCATTAAAACACTCCCTCTAACTGGAGCCTTAGTAAACCCAGTGATCTGAGCCCTCCTAGTCCCGAAATACACTTTTCTATGCAAGATACTGAATCTACTGCTGAGTTCACCCCAACTGTTATTGAGAAGTGCACTGATAATGTTTTTCATAAAAAGACCCAGAACCTACCTGCTCATTACCCTCCATGAAATAACGGTCTGAATCTCTGTCCCCTGAAAACCTCTCTCTTTCTGAACAGACCCAGGGCCGCTGTATACATCATCTTTCTAACCTCCCCACCACGTCACTCCCTGAAACTCCACTCCCTAAAGATGTCTTGTTTTTTTTGTCTAGTAGAAGATCCTCCCGACATCTCTGCCCCTGACAAATCTTCTATGGATCCTGAGCCCCTGGTCCCACCCTCCTGTGTCTCTGGTGTTTCCCTACTCCATTCCCATTTCCCCTGGTACCCTGCCTGTCAAAGTAGTTGTGCCCCCCTGTACCACCCTGTATCAGGGTGCTGCAGTGGACCTGGCTTTCTGACTGGCTAGATTGCCTGCATCTCTTACGGACTGCTTTTGAGAGGTCTCTACTCCCCATTTTGAGTATAACTCTCTAGCTTGACGTTCATGTAAAGTGTTTCGCATTGCCTGGATTGTTATGCTTAAGAGGTGTACTGTCAGGCTCACATCAGGAATGTGCTAGCATTGGTGTGGCACCCAATGCCACATATTGGATATAATATCAGATATAGCAGATAAATAGAGAGTATGACAATCATGGTATTTTAATAATCCCCATGTCTTAATGACATGTATTAACAAAGAGTCCTTTCATATTGTATATTTTCATCCAATGAATGCTAGGTTATATAAGATCTTTGTTTAACCAAATATACATGTCCTGATTAAAGTCTGTGTGTGCCTAAACATGGACAACATCTGATAAATGTCTTTGCAGCAGAAACTATGTGTCCTTCTCCCCAGATTGCTTTTGTATTTCCTTGCCATACCTAGTACATGCTGTTTGACCTCCTTGCTCTGTGCTTCATTCTTGCATGTCTCATGGTGCTACACTGCTGTACAATATTCCTTACTGTTGATATAAGGAACTAGATAATAATAATAATAATAATAATAATAATAATAATAATAATAATTTCTTAAACTTATATAGCGCTTTTCTGGACACTCCACTCAAAGCGCTTTACAGGTAATGGGGACTCCCCTCCACCACCACCAATGTGCAGCATCCACCGGGATGGTGCGACGGCAGCCATAATGCGCTAGAACACTCACCACACATCAGCTATCACTGGGGAGGAGAGCAGAGTAATGAAGCCAATTCATAGGTGGGGATTATTAGGAGGCCATGATTGGTAAGGGCCAATGGGAAATTTGGCCAGGACGCTGGTGTTACACCTCTACTCTTTTCGAGAAGTGCCCTGGGATTTTTAATGACCACAGAGAGTCAGGACCTCGGTTTTACGTCTCATCCAAAGGACGGCACCATTTTACAGTGTAGTGTTCCCATCACTATACTAGGGCATTAGGATCTACATAGACACCAGGGTGAGTGCCCCCTGCTGGCCCCACTAACACCACTTCCAGCAGCAACTTTAGTTTTTCCCAGGAGGTCACCCATCCAGGTACTGACCAGTCTCACACCTGCTTAGAGTCAGTGCGTTGCCAGTTGTGAGTTGCAGAGTGATATGGCTGCTGGCCATACAGATAAACACCATACAGTATATGTATGGGCATACATGAAGCATACATCAGCCTCCCCTCCAATTTAAGACACCAGTTGAAATACTTATAATAGAGACACAAAAGGGTGGTGTTGTCTCCCAGCTCTTGGGTTTGAGGTTTGATTCTGGACTGAGGTGCCTTCAGTACAGAGTATGAATGCCATCTATGTGTTCACACAGGTTTGTATTGGATACTCCATGCTTCCTCTTTAGATGCAAGGCCCTTCTGTAGAATGACTGAGTAGTGGCACATAAATCACACCTGTGTGAGTCAAATGCTGTATATTTTATTTAGAATAGCAATAAATATAGTAACACTAATAGAAGTGGGAGCAGAATATTTTTTTTCTTTCAAGAAAGAAATGCTGTGGGGGCACATGCAACATTATGCTGTGGTTTTTTATTGCAGTTTTTACAAGTTTCATCCTTTTTGTTCCCCCCAGCCTTGTTAGCACCCAACTCATATACAAACACAACAAAAACAGGCTTAATTTTTCACTCATTTTGTCAACCTCCATAAATAACCTGCTGTATCCAGTCCTTTGATGTCACGAGTGAATCTGCAGTATGTGTTACCATGACAACATGAGTGTCCCTGACATCATGCTTGTTGCTGTGCCCTGGCTGGAGCAGCTTGTTGTTGCTGCTAGTAACACAGTTATTTCCCTGAAAAAGGCTATCACAGAAGAAATGCACAGCGTCCCTCCACTCAAAACAATAGATGTCTGATCAGTATTCATTGGAGAGGTATAAGTCCTTAATTTATATTTTGCTTATTGATTATAGTTATTTTGTGGTTTTGGAGTGTTATTCAGGACTGCTGAATGCTTGTAAGGAAAGAAAAAGAATCAGTATTAGTATAAACACAAACTATGTATACACCTTTAATGCAACAAAGGCTTAGTGTCGAAGGGGCCTTTTTGCCTTCATATGTTTGGGTATATCCTGAAATCAGAGTTCACTAGGAAGGTCAACAAGGGCAAAAATAAGTAAAAATGGAGTACTATAAACTAAGTTGAAAATATATGACATGTAATAAAGAGACCTAAATTAATTAAAACAACAAAAAGGTACCTCCAACATAATACCTATGCAGACCAAAACTTGAGCTCCTAAAACTTTTAATCCAAAACCCGCTTTAAGATAATGGGTTATTCAGTCTGTATTTCAATTAATTTGAGGTTATTATTGTTAATTTGAACAAAAAAGATGTGTTCAAATTCTACAATGTGGGTGGATAGGTACATTTTCCTAATATACTGTATGTTTTGAAGAAGGCAAAAGTCTCATTGGAAAATACAAATCTTTTCTGGTAAAAAGGCTTTTCTAAGAGTTTAAACTTTTTATGGATAGTGAGCCCATCCACAAGTCTCTGTAGTTAAGGTTCTTAACATTGCTTCCTGCCCTAGGTAGACTTTGCACTCTAATTGTTATAAAAGCCATTACAACATTTTCATTTTACATTTATCATGAAAAAAACTTAGTTTTAGTACTAGAAAATACTGAGCCACTATTGGGCTAACAAGTTGAATAATAGCATCAAACAAGGAAAGGCACTTTAGGCAGTCATACAGAATCTAACTTCCATTTCCAGATTGAATATTAGTCTACTGCTTCTATATCACTGTCCATCTTCTCCTGTGTGGTACATGGCTTGGTGTTGTCAGGTTCTTCTGGGTTACCATTAGAGATTGGAGGAACTGAATCGGGTTTGGTTGCATTAGCTAACTCTGCTGCTTCTTGAGAAGGCTTTGCACGTGTGGCCTCTGAAGCTTCAGAGTCCTCTAAGCTATCAGAACTCTCAGGAGGCTCTTCCAAGACATGGGAGACCATGAAGGAGGCAGCTATGGTCTGCAGGCGAGCTTCTTCAGCCTTCAAAGCCATCAGCTCTTTGGGCCAGGTTAATTCTTGAGTTAATTCTTCTTTCACCACTTCTTCTTTCTCCTTAGACTCCTCTCTCACATTCCGGACTTCTGCAATCTTCTTGTAAAGCGTAGTTCTCTCATCCTGCAGGGCCCGGCACAGGTTCTCAAGCCTCTGGATCTTCAGTGAGAAACATTCGAACTCTTTGTCCCTTAGAGCTTTCTGCAGAAATAGGAGAAACACAATAAGGGTTGTACCAGTTCTTACACCAGATTTTCTCCTGTATCAAGAATTGTGAAGTAAAACACAACATTAATTAAATTTGATTCTCTCCTACTGAAACTTGAGGTTTGTATTCTTGATCAGATTTGTTTCCTTTAGCGAACTGAGTCCTGAATATATATCAAACTTCTCACCTCTTCAATCATATCCACAAGAGCCTTGTTACTGCTCTCAAAGCGAGTCCTCCAGACGGTTGATTCTTTCTCTAACTTTTTCATTTTTTTCGTCATCTGCAAAACCAAATGTGAAAGAGAACATATATACAAGACAGCTCAAAAAATAAACAAAATTTACTCTGCACTAATTACAACAGGTGATTTTAATTTCAGTGTTGTTTCCAGGATTTGATCACAATCACTGCTTTATACTGTACTTTTGATGGTTTTATTACAAGTGTTTCTTTAAGATGAGCTTCTGTCATATTCATAATTATCGTTTAACATAACCTTAAACAAGCCAGTAACGTAAAAGACAAGTTGCTCATAAAATCATTGTAACATTCAGAAGGGAATAAAATTAGAACTGAAACTGCCTAATGACTTTAGGGATAGGAGAACTAACAACTGTTTACTTAAATAAAACAATCCTTGTTTTTGCTTTGTATAACACTTTTAGATTTTACTTAACTTGTGTCTTTTTTAATCAATCTATATTGGCTTTCACCAAGTACTACCCTAAAGGTTGGATAAGATTAATCAATAGAGGCAACTTCATGGACCTGAGTATTAAAAAAGAAAGACACTGATTCATGATATAATGTATTTTTAAAACATGTCAGCTAAAAAGTCATACAGCCCTAAGACAAATTTAAAAGGATCTGTTTGAATGAGCCTTTCCATGCTTTTCAGAACTGAAATGTGTTGCACTAACCTTATCCATTTCCTGCTTGAAATTTGAAAACACATCATTGCTCTTGGCTAATGACCCCTGGAACTCTTCAAACTTTTCAGAGTACAGTGTGAGCTGGAGAAAGATGGAAAAAATAAAACCTGAATGGAAAGAAACTTCAAGAAATACTAAAAAAGGAATTAGACAAAAAATATTTCCAGAGCACAGTACTAAAAAGACCACTAAGACCCAGCAAAAGGAGCATTTATTAGAGTTTCATACAATCTTTGAAATAATAGCTTAAATCAATAAAATATGATACTCTCCGCTAAATGAAACCATACAGGTAGACATACATTAAATAACACTGTTGAAAAATTCTATGTCAAAAAGTGAGTAATAAATCTTGTAAATAACTGACATAGAACATATTTAGAAATCAAAACCATGTACAAATCTGTATTCTTTACTCAAATGAGGTTCTTTACAACTTTAAAAATAAACTTTTTTCTTTGATTACAAATGTATAAAATGTAAAAACAGGAGAACAGTCTATGAATGTCTACAGCTCCTCAACTTAAGCAATTTACACAATTAAAGCAATTGGGACAACACATTTCCATCTCAGTAGATGATCAAGTTCTAATAATGAAACGAGCCAGCAAAGATACAGGCATAGTATAATGAATACTTTGGTACTTACTGAACTGACAAAGGAAATGACAGTGCTGACCAAAGGTCAACTAAGACACAGCCCCCAAAAAAGATTTTATTACGAGCTATAGGCTGTCTGGATCAGTTTCGATATATGTGAGGTAAGCTTTAAAAGATCACTGACCTAAGGTTTAATGGTGGAGACTGGCATTTCATGATAGGCTGCAGAATTACTTAGCACTCTGGGGGCAATATAGGAAGAATTTGCTGGTTATTGTTAATGAACCAGGGATCGGATGAGATAGCTGATGGGGTGAACAAAGGGAATCATAGCAATGAAGAGACTCACCAGGACTGATTCCAGAATTGAGTTGAAATAGTAAATGTAAAAATCCTGCTCTAACTGATCAGTCTTGCAGATTTTAAGGTGTAAATAATTAAATCATAAGAGCAGATAGAAAAGTCTGAGAAACAGGGGTATAGATGGGGATGGATAATATTGCAAATTTGGAACATTGCAGGAAATCACGGAATAGAGGAAGATTAAATGCTTTGAAAGTCATATCAACTAGAAAGGATTCGGAGCCACGTTGTGGCAAGAAAATGTCGTATGTTAGTATTTCAATGGAATGTTTTTACATGGTGAAGACAACGTTTTTGAGTCATTTGAGTAGAAAGAAGACTCATGATTAGGTTAAAGTAGAGTGTTTCTGTGAGTTTTTACAGAGAAATTCCCTTATTGTTATCAGAACAGTGCAAAGTTAGGAGGTCAAATGTGGGAAGAGGACGTTGAAATTTGAAAGGTTTCACTGGACTTTTTCCATGCAGACCAAGTAGTAGAAAGTGTAGACTGTGATACTCTGGAGAATAGCTTCCTGAGAGACAGTGATGAAAGACATTGATAAATGGATTCCAATTACAGATAAATCAGCATTATTGCTTGGTTCACATCTGGAAAAATCCAAAATTCAGCAATTCAGACCCTGAATTTCTAAAATTGAGAATGAGAAAGAAACAGCAATCGTGTTTGAGTACCCAGGGATATGGGCAGTTCAATTTATGAATTGGTTACTTGCGGAAACCCAGGTGAGTTTTTTCAAAGATATCAAATGGGTATCGGGAGGCAAAGAGCACTGCTGTGGAATGATGCACATAGCATAATTCAAGTAACCGAGAAGAGAGAAACTCAGGCGTTGTACCTGAGTGGGAAAGGTGGAGTGGAATTTAATAATATAGTCATGTTTTGTTTGCTTTAAGAGTTGTCTTCAAGAATGATCCCCCAAAAAGTAAACATTAAACCCTTCTACATCATCGCTGAACTTAAATGAACTGATACATTTGAAAAGAATTGAGTGTGTGGAATGGATAAGAAGAGTCATCTCAGAAACAAAGAAATGATCTTTTAAATGAAAGATTTTTAGGAAAATCCATGAAGAGCCTTAAAGTTGTGACTCACACCTAAAGAAAGCTCCATGGCCGAAACGTGGTGTTTTCTCTCTTCTTTTTTTTTTCAGCCTGGAATAAACCTATTACTTGTTCCTTTGCAGCCTACACATGCTGACGCAGCTACCCACCTGAACTATCTTAGTTTTTGTCTAGATATAATGAGCTCTTCTAATTATTTAGAAGAAGGGTGACATGTTATGAGTTTGAAGGCTAATTTATTCTGGGCCTATTGCAGGGCACAGAACCTGCATACAACAGGTCTCTTATCCAGCCACCTTGTTTCCTATGAATTTTTATTCACTTTCTTCTCCTTATGGAATATCTTCATTTACAGGCTCCTTACAGAGTTCACAAAAATCCTCTGAATGTATATTTATTAAATAGGTCACACTGAACCTCTGTCAAGTCAATGTCTTAGATTTCTATTTGCTGTCTAAAATGATGTCTTCTGCTTTAATTAGTCAAACATATTTTTTAAATAGTGAATGGGGGGTGTAATTGTTTTTCTTTTAGTTACGAACAGAAAATGTTGAGTTAATGTTTGGGCTAATAAGTTGCAAACTAAATGTAATGTTAAGCAATATTAATATATGATTTAGGTTAAACATTTCATTTTGTACAACCAAATACTACACTTATTTTTTTTCGGTTATTAAATGAGCATTGTACAGTATATACCAAGAGGCATTAGAATTGCAACAGTTGGTTCCATTATTTATTTGTTGCATTTTAATGTTTTTGAGTATCAGTAGAATCAGTAGATCAGTAAAATATGTTTAATATATTAAGATATATTAAGTGTTAAGACTTTCAAAACACTTAACATTTGACTTTATCACTTAGAAAAACCAAATTAACATCACAAATTTTATATTAAAATAATGTATTAGTTGCAACAGGCATGAGATGTGAGTGTTAAACATTTATGGTTGAAAATATAATACAGCTCACATTTTGCACCCTTATTAATGATTTTATGAAAATTATATGAAAGCATTTTATTGCCGACAACCACCGCTGTAAGCTGTATTGTTGTGCATTTGATAAATAAAACCTTGATTGATTTTTAGTGCTGTAACATTTTTGTTTGAAATTGATTTGTATTCTTCTGTAATACCTTACCCAGATATGTACAACTGATTGTAATGAAAATCTTTAAGGTCAAAACCCACAAATCATGTTTTTTTTCATAGAGTATACAGAGTGACAACAAAATCAACATTGCTTATAGTGTACTAAGGATCAATGACCTACTTGCTATGATTGTTTTCTCACAAGGTGAATTGGAGAGCACCCCTGTGAATATTTTAAGTGCTTCTTATTAAATACAAATTCTGAACACCAGCAAAATGTAATTGTATAGGTTCCAAGCTGCAACATACTGTAACATGTTATAAATACAAAATTAAGACAATATAGCTTGAAATTGAAATCACATACTCTTGTCTGTCCTTCTCTAAGGTATAATACTAATATTCTTCAATAAATGACAAAAGCAAGCTTACATCTATTTTCTATTTGTGTTAGTATATGTTCTGTGTATTGAATGCCAGGAGACACATGAGATCAGAATGAAAACTGAAAATAACACACAGAACATAAACATTAAAAGGCATACCTTTCAAATAAGTTAATAAAAATGGGAATGATGAAACTGAACACCTTTAAGATTTCAAAAAATAAATGTCAGCAAATACTGTAAATAAACATACAAAACTAAAATGTGCTGATTGCAAACAATTTACCACCCTTACTTGGCAGAAGCACCTTTGGCAGCAATAACAGCTGCAAATCTCTTTGGATAAGTGTCTACCAATAGTCCAGAATGTTACAATTTCCACCACTTATTCTTCTCAAAGCTTGTTCAAGCTCTATCAAATTAGTTGGTGATTTCAAGTCAGGACTTTGAGTAGGCCACTCAAGAACATCCAGCTTTGGCCTTAACTTGATGGTGTTGACGGGTGATGTGCAGTGTTCGGTTTGACTAGACATAACACTGCATTTAGACCAAAAAACTTATTTTTGTAGTATTATTTAAGTACTTTGTTGCACAATCCATGTGAGATTTGAGATTTTTTAAAATAAAGGCTCCATTCTTGCCTCTTATTCGTAAACATAAGGTTTGACTCGTGCATTTTGTAAATCTTTCAAAGTCACTGTTGACCTCACAGTCAGCAATTTCCTCCTTGGTTAGCAGTTCAGTTTCTGGGACACTCTCTTAACTAGGAAGTGTCTGAGTGGTATCCTACAATTTCTTAATGACGAACTTAACAATATTCAAAATCAGTGTCTTTGTATTTTTTTGTATATCCTGATATTTGCATTGGCTACTGTAACCTGTATCCCTGAGTTGTTGTGAAAGTCTCTTGTTTAATACTTTAATACTGGTTGAATACTTGCTTAAAATTCACCTGACTTAGGGACCTTTTAGAGACACATCATGTGAAACAATGCTATTGCACTCAGAGGCCATTCAAATAATTGTGTGACTTAATTCTGTGCACCTGAACTAATTTACATTTGCCATAGCAAATGGAGTGAATACTAATGCAATGTATACTTATGCAATTAATACATTTAAAATTTTTAACTCAAAGATCTTTACATATATTGATTTTTGTTGCAACTTTGCTGACATTTACCTTCTTTCACCCATCTATGTGTGCAGTTTGAACATTTACATTGTGATTAAAATCATCCACATAAAATGTGAATATATAATTTATCATTCAACAGAATGGGACATGATTTGATTAAATGAATTGTGGATGCTTGAAAGGACATATTATACATGGGGGAAAATCCTTCATTGTTAAAGTGGGGAAATGTGTAAGCAGTCAATCCAGTACAGTAAGGACGTAGAAGTGTTTTGTCAAACAGTGGATATTCACCTGTGCCTTCATCACTGTCTCCTGCTCTTTCAGAAGATTAGCCTGTAGTTTCCACTCAGCAGCTTGGGTCAGTAACTGTGGTCAGATACAAAACATGAAAGATGGAATTGATGAAAGATTTCTCATTACCTGCTTCTTCAGCTGCAACTCCTGATCCCTCATTGCCTGGCACTTCTTTGTGCTTTCAATTGCCTCTTTAAGCAACTATCAACAAAAACAATTAGTCAATAATTAATCAAAATAATCTCTATGCTCACAACTTTAGCGGTTTTTCATAAATTGGTTGTGAGTGATGCAAATTTGATTTGCATGGATTAAGACATTTTTATCTAAACCAGATAACTATGTTTTAAATTGCTCACATATGCAACATTTCAGACTTCACAAACCTTCAAAATTTCTTATTAAAAAGACACAGATTTACTGTGAACATGTACGCCCTCTGTACCTCAGACAGATCCCATCATGTGTGCAAAAGAAAATGGGTGAGGAACCATTGCTTTCTACACTGTGGCACTTCAGATTTTAATGTCTCTTAGGACCTTGATGTTGATTTTTTTAAAACAACCTTAATTTAAAAAACTTTAGTTCTTCAAATAAAAGCCTAATGAATTGTGATAGAGTTACAAAATATACTGATGGAAAAAAGAAACGCAACACCTCCTCCTCCACACTCTGGCCCTCCCTTCTGCGTGGAACAGGCTGAAGAGTGACTCATCCGTGAAGAGGACCTGATGCCACTGCTGATGACTCCATCCTCTGTCTGGCCCAAGCCAGTCGGGTGTGACGTCTAGGAGGTGTGAGCAGAGGGACTCCTTGGTCACCTTGCTCTAAGGCCAGCAGCATGGAGCCTCACTGTCCTGTCACTGACGCGGACATTGTGTCTACCGACAATTTCAGCAGCAGTATGGGTGGCATATCTGAAACGATCTCTCAGATGGACCAGTCTGATGTGTCAGTCCTGCTCTTGTGTGGTCACTCGAAGGCGACTGGATCTTGGATTGTTGGTCATTTGTCCTGCCGGTCTGCTGAAACCTTCTCTGCATTTGGGACAGAGTCCATAGTGTCTGGCAACGCTGGCACATGACATGCCTGCCCGCAGCATGCCAATGGCCCTCTCCCTTGCTTCTGGTGACATTTGAGGCATTATGGAATGCACAGTAAACTGACTGAGTGTGGCCTTTTTCTTGCAGTGACCTAAGCTTTCAATTTAGGCCTTTTGAAAGGTGACCTGAACCAGGCATTGTTCCACCTGGACCTCATTGGAAAAAAATACACCTAATGAGCTTTCCTGAGATTGTCAAGTTGCAATGCTTTACTGCACAAACTGTATTGCTGGTCAGAGGGCTTCAAACGAATTGACGACTTTTTGTGAAATTACATAAGGTATAACTATAGTATTCTCATTCCAGAAAATGTTGTGTTTCTTTTTTCCATCAGTATATATAGCGATATTCATAAATTTAGATAGAGAAATATATATAAAGTCTTCCCTAGCTGAAGGAACCACCAAACCCGCTAGAAGTGTGTGTGCTAGACGTTTGCTGAAAATATGTAGATGTGTAGGTGGAGTGATGTGAGAGAGATAAACGAAGGGAAGTCCTTGGTCAGAGACTTGTTTTCATAGTCAAGCAGAAGTTTGCAAGATTTGGATGCAACCTTCCTCCCAAATGTTTGTTATAAACTCTATTTGGCATTGCAAATGAATTACCTGTATTTTCTAAAAGAAATTAGTAATGTCTTTTAATTTAAAAAAAGAAACAAAAGCAACAAAATGACTCACATATTCCTTTTCTCTGGCATGCCTTTCCTCTGCCTCTTTCATCTGCATTTGGGCCTGCTCAAGCTTGGCATCCACTAGTTTCTGCTGCAAGTCACGATGCTTGAAGATCTTATCAAGGTGCTTCAAAAAAGACAATGCAAATATCCATTGTTCGCAGACTGAAAACCAAATGCAGTCCTAAGAGAGGTTTAAGTGAGGAAAATCCCCTATAGAGATAATGATCATTCAAAATATATCAAAGGACAAATGTGTTTCACAATAAATGTATTATCTAATTATGTGCTTTTTTAAATAATCATAATCACAATCACAACTGATAATGTTCCTATTTCTTATTAAATGGATAGTGTGTTGGACGTAAAAGGAGCAAATTCAAATACTGAGCATCTGCAAATACTAGCTTGTAATTTATCCACTCACAAATTTAGTTGTAAAGTTCCAGTATTTCACCAGCAGATGGCAGATGTTTCCAGATTAAATAAAAACATACGCAAGGGATAAGGAAAGGACTTTTAAATAATGGATGTGAGTAAGGAAACCCAATCATTATTCACCAAGTGAAAAATTGCTGTCGGACAACTTCATTTTGGAGCTTCCTCTGTTTAAATGATTTAATATGATATTGAATTACTAGCACTCAAGGGGCTATTGTAAATGTCAATAGTATGTGCACAAGTTTGAATAGTATTCCCGCCTCTTAAGATCCTAAACAAAGCCCCAGTACTAAATCCCAGAAGATCCCACACACTTATGCTTAATTTCATAATATCGACTCATTCTGCCAATTATGTCTGATGTCTTAGTAATATGTCATGATTTCGTTCATTCCAAAAAGTTTATTTTTGAATGAGGTAAGATTTTAATTATAAAAAACTAAAAAGTCACTGATCACTGACATTATATAAGATTAACACTGTAGATCACGTGATAGATAGATATGTTTTATATATTGTGACACTACACTGAAGTCCTTAATTCTTAGATAAGTCATCACATTCACAATATGTGCACAGCTCAGAAAAAAAACAATCAATTTTTTATTAACAATGCTGAAATTGAAGTAATACCAAGATGCAATACAGCAAGGCTCGGTAACTATGAGAACAGTATATACAGTAC
The DNA here is from genome assembly GCF_040954835.1 of Lepisosteus oculatus. NCBI lineage: Eukaryota > Metazoa > Chordata > Actinopteri > Semionotiformes > Lepisosteidae > Lepisosteus > Lepisosteus oculatus. The sequence goes on along the minus strand of NC_090697.1, from coordinate 20,268,039 downwards.
CTCTTCTCTCTGCTCGTACTGTTCAATAATTCCTTTGAGCTTCTCAGCCAAGTCTGTGTTCTCTTGGCACAGCTTATTGTTCCTATCACTGTGCTGCTCAATCTGGGCCTGGATGTCATTCAGCGTGCTTTGAAAGTGAGTGGTTATCTCCTTGCGTTTCTCCTCATCTTCTCGACATCGTTGCAGTGTTTCCTCCTTTAACCAGATGGAAAAAGATCAGAGTTTTTTGTCTTCCTTTTCACTTTGCCTCAGAGCTTTTTAACCCAGTTCATAAAAGGTACCTAATAAGGAAGACATTATTATTGACTTAGTCTTTTTAAGCAGACATGATATAATTAAAGGAGTAGATAGAATATCTGGGAAGTGTGACCATAATACAGTAACTTTCAAAGCATAGTTAAAATCTCTAAAACTTCAGTCTAAAATGATGGTTCATAACTTTAGAAAGGTGATGAAGGAATGATGAACATTAGTGAGCGTGGAATAGATGGATTCAGAGTAAATAGCATGGTTATGCTTCAAAAATAATGTTAAAGGCTAAAAAAAAACAAATTAATACCAATGAAGGCACACTTGTAAAAATATAATAGAATTGCCATTGGAGATGATAACATTGTAAAGAATGCAAAACATAATGCATAAAAGTACTGACCAATAAAATAATAATTTAATTATTTAGATTATATAGTATATTGTATATATACTCAAATATATTGAGTATATAGTTTAATAAACAGTTTCCTAAATAATAAGGGATTAATAACAGAAGATGCAAAAGAAATGCAAGATGCACTAAATCAACATTTCACTTGTTTTTATAACAGATATTTTCCAAGTCATATTTAGAAAATTAATGCATGTTATTCATAGACCAACTCACTTAGGAGCTGTAACTAAGGATTAGAGAATTGCACATGTAACACCAATTCATTAAAAGGAACACATACTGTAAATGAACCAGGAAACTACAGGCCAATCTGACTTATTTCTATTACTGTGAAAATTGTGGAAAATATATTTAGAGTTGATTTAGAAGTATACAACGCTGAGGCATTGAACAAAATATATTTAGATTTCCTGACAGCTTTTGTCCTTCAGAAAAAAAGTGATTCTCAAATTCAAAGCCATAGAATTTGAGATAATGTCTCCACATGAGCTGAGAATTAGTTAATGGACAATGAACAATGTGTCATCTTAAGATACATATCCTTAAGTGAAATGTTTTATATTACTTTACATGTGTTTAAGCTGATACCTGAAATGTTCATCTTTCAAGAAACAGCTGGATGATCTCCTCAGATCAATTAGCTACAGTATTTACAATCAAATTAGCTGAACAGCTTTTGAATTACCAAGTTTCAATGGCTTCCTATCACTATCCTTTCTTATTTTTTAAATGTTTTGAATACTTCTTTTTTATAGACCATTTACTGTACAACACAGCAGCTTTCTCTGGATTGATTCTTATTGTTTATATTGGCTTACTGCTTTTACACCCAAGTGATACCAATTTTGTGCTTGTCTATGCAATAATGACAAAAATGAATTCCAAACTGAGACAATTGCACCTGTTCATCACATCAAAATATGATATAATGAATTTAATACAGAGAAAAGTGGAGTCACGAAGCCACACAGAAAAATAAATGTTTGTCTAACGGTTGTTGACCATTGACCCAGCCTTGGAAAAAGATTAAATGGTTGATCATGCTAACAAGAAGTGAAATGGACAATGTTCCTCAGGTAAAATGGTCAGATGGTCAGAAATGTCAAGTTTGCAGAGCATGACTGTCAAATTAACCTGATCAAATATAGAAGGGCAAGGATTATTATAAGCATTAAAATATCAGCTGTTTAGTCAGTGTTTATGAAGTAGGTAAATCAAAGATGTATTTTTCTGTTATAGTGCTGTATAAAGATAAAACAGCTTATTTCTTTCTGGTAGTTTTAATGTATATACAAAGAAAGTAGGTAAAAATAATAATCATAAAAATAATCATTAATCATAAAAAAGTGAAGGAAAATGACATCTCACAGTGAAATAAAAAGTGTGCCACAAAACAAAAAGGAAAAAGTATTCTTCAGTTTAGAGATGTCTCCAGGATCTCAAAAATAAGAATGGCAGCAAAGAAATTTCTGTTTTTCTGGTTGACTGTGTGGCACACAGGTTATCCTATGAACAGACTTTAGTAGCAGATGACCTGCCACTAGAAGTAACCAAAGGCTCTCTGACAATTGTAAACAGGCTCACTAGGTGATAATTAGATAATTATTAGATTTTTGGAGTAGGATTATTCTCCACATTTTCACATGAACTTAGTTTTGTTTCAAATGGGGCTTGTACAGTATTAGTGGTAGTCATTTTTTAAGAAGCATTTAGTTCAAGTGAGAAAGGTAGACATGCATTTAAAGCAGAAGAGAAGCCACTTATTTACCCATTAGGTGTGAGTATACAACAAGCTACCCAGCCATGATGTTGAAGCTGATACCGTGGCTCTTTCCAAGAAATGGTTGGATTAGATCCTTGCTGCAGTTAAGCAACCACAAAATGGCCTAGATGGGCCTCCTCTGGTTTGTATAGAGAATTGGTTTTCTGATGTCCTTTGGATGCAATACCTGGTACTCTGCAATAAAGCCCTCTGTACCTTACTCAGATTTTGATTTTTGTGCATCTTAGCAAAGGGTGGGGGCCTGTGACAGACTGAATTCATTAAACTTATATAGGAAAGAGATTGTGGTAACTGCTAGTGCCACTTGGTCAAATGCGCTATCACATTTATAAGACTGTATTAATATGTTCTTTAAAATTACTTTAAACATGCACAAATGGTAGTTCTAACACCTAAACATAAAGTGGTACAGATTTATGGCATTTGGCATATGGCATTAAGGTATTTAAGAATGTGTTTTTCTAGTGATAAAACATGTCTCTTAATATATCTTAAACCAATCCAACACTGGGTCTTTCCAACATTTTTTTTATGATGAATGCATTAAAGAGGAACAACATTTATACTGCCTGTATGCATTTGCTGCAATTTAACACTTACAACATACTAACTGATACTTCCATTCTTTTTAAATTATCCTAGTAACGGTAACATGAATTATGATATAGGAGGCCTTGTAAAAGTACTTAGACACTAACACAGTTTTCATATTTTGTGACTTTAAAGCTTGTAGTCATGACACTTTGATTTTGCTGTTAATGTTTATTATGTACACAACTTACTCCACACATTCAAAGACAAAAACATTAAAAAAGAAGTAAATAGATCATTAATATGAAAGAAAATTGGAAAAGTCATGATCGCATAAGTATTCAAACCCTTTGCTGTGGCAAACCCTCTTCTTTAGAAAAGCCTTTAGTTAACTGGTTCCATTCTTCACCCCTCTGCTTTTCTTAGTACAACCATCCACAGTCTCCTCTGTATATTGTAATTGTGTATTATTTTTATTTATTGTTGTTGTCATTCTGTAAAGCGCTTTGAGAAGCCACCTTTAAATGCGCTATATAAAATAAAGTTTATTATTATTATTAAAGCTAAATTAATATACAGTAAGTGCACAATATTATTTTAATGAGCCACATACTTAGTTGAGTGACCTCTATGTTTGTGCAATTACAGAGATTCTTGTCATTTCAGAAAAAAACACCTGTATCTGTGAGCTTACTTGAATACTAAGGAGCTTTCAAAGCAATTCATGGATAGTGTTTGAACACAACACATCAGAAGGGGTACAAAAATATCCCTGTGAGCACAGTCTACTACATCATTAACAACTGGCAGGTGCATTGTAATGACAATTTACTGAAATTGTTCAATGGTTTAGAGTCAGTGGCTAAGATGAGAGAAAATGTATATCATACAACAATCTGTACTGAATGGCAGAGTGGAAAACCTATCCCATTGTAAAAATGTGGCAAAAGATGTTGTGGTCAGGTGAGACCAAACTGGAAACTTATAGTTATGGGTGGCAGTGACCCAAAAAGTTACATCTCCCAGCTAACACTATCCCTACAGTAAAACATGGTGGTGGCATCATCATACTATGGGGATGCTTCCCAGCCTCTTCTTCTCTCCAGCAGGGGCCAGATGGTAAGCAAGGTAGAGGCAAGTCCTAGAGGTCCTAGAGGAAAACCTGTTTCAGTCTGCTAAATACTTAAAACTGGGGTGAAAATTCACCTTTAAGTAGGATAATGATCCAAAATGCAAGGTCAAAACTATACTGGAGTAGCTTATCAAGAAGAAAGTGAATGTCCTTGAGTGGTCCAGTCAAAGTCCCAATTGAATCCTACTGAGTATCTATAGAAATACTTGAAAACTACTGTTCATTAGCAATCTCCAAACAACTTGAGAGAACTGGAACAAATCTGCCAAGAAGAATGGGCAAAGAGTAGACAAAACTGGTGTGCAAAGTTGTTATTTACTGTACCTGAAATGACTTGTGTTTGTAATTGCTGCCAAAGATGCTTCCAACCAAATACTCAATTTACAGGTCTGAGTGCTTATGCAACCAACCAATTTAATTTTTTTCTCTTTAGATGTTAGTGACGTTTATTTTAATATATTTTACCCTTATGAATCTTTCATATGAACAAGTAATATTTTGAATAAAATACTAAGTTTAAAAAATCTGGGGGGATTTCACAAAAATGAGACAGGGAGTGTCTGAATATGTTTGCAGGATGTTGTATTTAAAATTGTACTGTATATCTAGCAAAACAAATATCAGTCTATAAATGAGCTTATTTTAATGCACTGCTAAGTATTTTCTCATCTTGCTCCTCATACATATTCAAATGGCGTACGCACAGTTTCACAAATTGTGCTATAGTTTTACATCACAAGCTATTAACCTACATACTGTACGTTACAAGTCCTCCATCCAGCAGTTTGAAACAGCTCTATAGTTTCCCGCAGCAGTTTATAAAGACAGGATGGGAAAATGTACACAAAACTGTATAACCTCATGAGAAATCCCATAATAATCTGAACATTGGAAGACCTTTGCAATACTTGAAATTATGAATACTAGAGCATGAGCAACATGGTATGAAAATCTAAAAGCAAGGTTATAGAGTCAAGTTATTTAACTAAATCGAGTTAGAAAGGGTGTGCTTATCTTGTGACCTATCTTCAGGGCTTTGTTTTGCTTCTTGATTTATGTGCAGAGGGCAGATGCCACAAAGCCCTAATGAAACCATCCCTCTTGTCTCTGACGTGTGTCACAAGTGCTGCGATTCTTAACTGCTCTTCACTGAAGGCTGACTGTGAATCACAGAGAGCCCTGCTCTAGGAAAGCATAGAAGGACTGAAAAGAAGGACAGTCAGTGTCTGTGATAAAAAAGTGTTTCTGGTAAGAACACGAGGAAAAGACAGATAGCTTGTGGGTTATCAAGCTCTTTCAGTGCACCTTGAAGATAATGCAGTGGTACAATTTGACTGAGCAATACCTCAATCGTTTCCTCGCAGTGAAAGACTGCAAAATAACAAATATTGAATACTATTAGTTACAGTAAATCAGGGAACACTAACTTAAAAGGCAAACATTGATGGACAAGATTTAATGAATATGCTTCCACTAACTTTTCAAATATGCAAGGCATCCCTAATCATTTCTGAAACCAGTGTAAATGTCAGCAGGAAACATTACAAATAGACTACATTTTAAGGTTTGCAGAGAATTGCCAATGTGTGCCTGAATCGGCCATATAAAGACCATATCCATTGCCAAAATCAAATATCTCCACATCATCTGACATGTTTGAATGGTCTGGCATTGACCAGCTTAATTGCCATGAGAGACAAAGAAAAGGGCTAGGTAATGTGGGTAAGAGAAAGATTAATGGGTGAAAATGACAGAGGATGTCAGATAGGTACTGTATCTGAAGCTCAAACTATCCTGAGGTGTGAACTTCACTTTGGTTGTGTGAGGAATGCAGCATTTCTCAACCCCTGCTGGGATTCCATCACAGTCACTTGTGGGCTCAGAGTATGCACAGTACCACTACCTTAGCAGCAGCTAAAACATCTTAAATGACAGGGTCTTCTGCAGAGGCAGTTTCAAGGGGGTGACATCATTTCTGTAACATGCTTACTGTACAGAGCCCATTTACAGATGCAAAACATTTTTTTGCCATTTATCTAATAATAGGCTTTTCCCAAACTAACTACAGATCTAGCAGCTTTTATGGTAGACAAGAATAACAACCAGATGAGAAAATCATTTTAAGAATAGTTAATAGCTCACTTCTTTCAGTACTGAAGTACAGCACCCAGCTTGGTGAAGTATGCCAGTTATTCTGTATGAGGAGCCCTACTACAAAGCAGGTCAAGTGAACAATTTCTTTACCAATTAATGTAAGGGAGAACGTGAGGTAGGCCAGATTGTGCAAGACCAGACTGAATTTAGTCAGGATACTGGGACACCTACTCTACAGACATGTATGCCATGAGACCTTTAATAGGCAGATATTCAGGCGTTCAGTTTAACGTCTCATACGAAAGATCTTTCAGGGGGAAGAAGCTACCTCCTAGCCTACCAGCACTACTTACTGTAGCATCATTCTTTTTACTTGAGGTTTCCCATGCTCAGACCATCAGGTGTTTGCATACCCTATATTTTTCTGATTTTGAACTGCTATAGGAATTCAATCCCCAAACCCCTGAGAGTATGACAATGAGTACATCACTGAACTGAAATTCAAGCAATCGATTATAGTAAAGCTTGGTGTAACCTCCAGCTACAGTGAATTAAGTCTCAAAGATTATGGGACTCTGCCCAGTGGCAGAGGAGAAGTGCACGAACATACTGAACAATGTACTGAATATAGTCATTTATCTGGCATTTAAAAAAAAAGATAAATGCGAGCTAGAAAGACTGGATGTTAGAGCTTACTGAAATGCAGTCAGAGGAAACATTTTTTTCCTCTAAAAGCTTAATACACAACATAATCCAATTTTAAATTTCGGCCTAGAAAAAATGTAATGATATCCTGGAGGGTACAGATGATTTCTCCCAAACCTCTCTGACACAGATGCAGGTGGGGTGTAACCAGTATCAACCTACATGTTATAGAGTTTCTTGTGAGAGAGAGTGCTTTTGGGTTTTTATTTGACTATTGTTCTCGTGTTACTACCAATCTTAAAGTACATCATCTTTTACTCACTGGTCTGATGGTCAGGTTATTATATTTTTCAAGGTATGATTTTAAAATTACTTGGGTGCGTATATTTGCAGGAGTTGGTGAAACAGAAAGAAATATAGCTATATAATGTTTTACTAGTGCAAAACCTGCAAACATCCTGAAGGTAGTAGGAATAGGAATTCAGGGAAACACAAGTGTTTAAAATGGAGAATTGAGAAAATAGAGTATAGTTAAGGGGTGAATACTCAAATTGGATTGCTGTAATGAGAGGGGTACCACAAGGATCTGTCCTAGGACCAATACTCTTCTTAATATGTATCAGTGACCTGTAGTCTGCAAAAGGTAATAAAATTGAGGTGAGGTTTAATGGAGACCAGTGCTGGTTTTTGCATTCAGTTAGTAAAAATATAAACTAATAAATAGAAAGTGTGGAACACATAGAAAGTAAGATTTTTTTTAAAAAAAAGTTAAGTGATAATACTTCATTTCATTACATTATTTGCATCTTCTAGAAGAAACAACTAAGAAACTGTGAAGAAACAACTAAAAAGCAAAATGTGAGGATATCTCAGTTTAATTTTCTTAAACTTCTTCTCATTTCTTTCTCCAAATATATTGTCACTTTCTTGGTACTCAAACGTTCATTTTTGAATTGACTGGAAAATGTAGCTGAAAAAAACATCAAGCTTTTTCAAGTATTCATTGGAAATCTCATAGTTACGTTTTTGTTTATTGTTTTTAAAAAAGGTTTGTACCTATGTTTCTTTGTCTGGCCTTTCACTTCTGGAGATATGCCTCCTCTTCTATGTTTATTTAATAGCCTTCACGTGATTTTCTTTGTTCATTTATATCACTGCAACACTGGGGTTGTTATTTTTAAGGTTCAACCATTTTTAATGCTTTTTCAGTCTAAAATTTCCAATTTATATTACCAATTTATTTGTATGATACTTTTACAGTGGACAGCCATTTATATAGCCAAATATTTTACTGGAACATTCTGAATAAAATATTTGGATCAAAAGTACAATAGCAGTGCTATATATTTAGTTTTTTCTTTAATTTCTGCCTTATTTCTGACAGTTGATTCAGAGCAAGGCACCATGTTTTTGCTATACTAATTCCAAACCACCAGACACACTGTTTATCATTTAGGAGTGCTATGTTCTGTTATTTACGTGAGGACAATGATTTGATATATAGTATGCTTATTTGGTGACTACTAAAAGGAGGTACAGGAACTCAGTGGAACTGTTGTGTTACAGAGGGTTCAGGAAAAAAATGAGCCTTTAACCTTCCTCAGACAGGAAAACTGTGCTAAAAAATAAAAATAACTTATCTGTTTGCTAAAGCAGAAATGTTTTACGGAAATGTTGTACATTTTTGTCAATAAGGAACAGTGTAAATAGAAATATGAAATGTTTTTAGCTTTGCCATTTGAAATCAATACTTGCAATTCTACGGAACATGTGGTTTTCTTGTCTTATAATCTGCATTTGTATTGCAATATGGACTTTTCTAGAACCTATTTGTCAATGTAATTTTTATTGATTTAGGCCTGCATTATAACTATTCCAATATGTTTTGTATAGAAAAAGAGAAGAGTATTTTTGCTCACCTCTTAGGGTGAAATACTAGTACAGTATATAAACAGTAGCTTCACAATTACATACTACTTGAAATAAAGTTTAACACCTGACAAAAGCTGGTAAAAATTATTCAGATGGAGAACTGTTTTATTCTTAATGTCTTCCACATGTTATTGATTTTCCTGCTATCAGTACATACATTAAACATCAGTTAACATTCAGCAAAAAAATATGTTCAGAAAGTATAATGAATGTTATGAACAGAGAACTCCTAAGAACAGGGACATTTACTTTAATTTTTGTTTAACTGAATAAATGTTTATTTTTTTTACAAATTTATTTTAATTGAATTACAACTGCCACAATTGTTTGAGGAGTGAGAGCTTTAGAACATTTTCAACTGCTAATACTGTAAATGTCATTATATGAAGTTGAAACTATCATTGTAAATTCATTTTAAGAAACCTTCATTTCACTGTTTTATTTCTTTATGTAATACAGCAAAATAATAAGCCTGAAAGTCTCACCGCAAAGGTACATTTTTTTTTAACTTTTTAAAAAAGTGTTAGTTTCTTCAGTGCTAATTTAAGAAAAAATATATGCTGGTTTTCAGTGCTTTGTACAACCTTCCTTTTGTACAAATATGAAGAAGAAATGGTGCATAGCTCGGCTACAGGAAAAAGAAAAGATGATCACACACCTTTAGAGTCTTGTTGTGTCTCTGCAGCTCTCTGCACAAGCTCTCCAGCTTGCTGCGAGCCAAGATAGCCCTGCTGTGTTCACTCTGGAGCTGGTCTTTCTCTTTGGTGATCTGGACCTGCTTCTTCTGAAGGGCTTTGAGTTGTTTCTGCTCAGATCTGTGTTCCTCCAGCTGTGCGAAGTAAGGTGAAGATTTCAGAGACTACACACGTGTTATCTTTCACGTTTTGCATAAAGATCATAATCCATTTTCACCCCAAATGTATTCTATCAGATATTTCATCATTACCCAGATAAGTCAGTCAAAACTAATGAGTTTGTGTAGTGTCTTCCACTGAAGCTGCTGATATAGTAATTATCTTTAGACTGCTGTGTACAGTAGATAATCTCCAATAGTTTAAAAAGGAGAACATTTATCCTTTGAGAACACAAAACACATTTATTATGCTGATGCCCTGTGTTAATTAATCAGAATAACATGTATACTAATTAGTTTTAAATTCTTACATTTTAATGGAAAGGAGACATTGTAAGACATATTACAGTAAGGCACCTTCTTCATCACTGAGTTTGGTATTTTGTATAGTTCAACTGGTTCTCCTTTCAAAAATTATATTCATTTTCTATTTTAGTGTTGATTTTAAAAAGATCAAGATCTCTTTTCAAGAGAGACCTTCTCAAGAAGGCAGCAGCAATGCATTCAGAACATTAATTCCCAAATCAAAACAACTAACATGGTATGATAATAAATTGTATTGTAATTAAATGATCAATTTAATCAACTACTTTTCAAGACAGAAATTAGTTTTTAAAAATTGTATATTGTATAAAGTCGCCTATCTTGTCCTTAAAACCTTTAAGTAATTTCAGATCTGAAAAATATTAGGCCATTCTGAAGGAGCAAAATAACTAAAATGCTTGTTTTCCAAATTCTGTACATATCCTCTGAACTGTAAACTGTAATATGGACTTAAATCTTAATTGACAAGAATTGTCCCAGTAAAGTAATATACCTTTCATTAGAACCGCTCTATGCCCAAAGGAATGTTAGTGCTTCAGTCTGTGATACAAGTTATGTTAGAGTATGTAGAAGCTAGATCTTGTTAAGGAATTCAATTTGAATCCTAAACTATAACTGATAAGTGTGTAGTAAGACCAAAGATGTCTGAGAAATGGTATCCAAATACATACATAATACCTGTTTCATTTGGGTGTACTCTGTACACACAGTATTCCTCAAGTAAGAAAATGTACTGTCTATATTACTACAATGCTAGCCTGCTATTATGGAATAATATATTTCAGAACTATACTGTTGTTCTGCAATTATGCCAAGACTAAAATAAAACTTTTAGTTACTCAAAAGCCAATAGTTCCAAATCAATCATAACAGTAACTAATACTCATGGGATTATGACTTATTAATCATAACTCATTAAACATTCTATAGGATGGTTTATACCCTACAATTGCCCCAGAAACACACATTGTTATATTTTATTTTGAAACTATTCAGGCTAAATCGAACATTTTTTCTCCTACATAAGAGAAGGTACATATGTACACAAATGTACTGTCCATAAAGGAGTGTTAAATATCTCTTACATATTATGGGTTGTGGAACCATTTTGTCTTCAAATGCATGATAGTTTGGTATAATTAAAATGTAAAAAAGCCTGATGAGACACCTTGGGCTTTAAAAGTTATAAATAATTTCACAACACCAGAAAGTATGTGTTTCATATTATTAACCTATATTAAATAGAATCATTACTTCATTACAGGTTTCTGTAGGTAGGCTACCTTCATTGTAAGTTGAATTTTTAATGAGGTTAGAAATTAGAAAAAAAAACTTCTGTATCTAAATTGTGCAGCACATTTGCTTGAGTTTTCATTTTTAATTTCTTACTTTCTTTAGAGCCTGCGGTGCTGAAAATTTAGGTCATTTCAGCACAAGCTGAACTACTTGTAACAGCTTGGCAGACACTCTTATTACCCTTTTGTTATTTTTATTATGCATGTACATTTTTGCTGTAAGAATGAGCCTTTCCTACCCACAAATACAGTAAGTTAACTCACCAGTTCTGCATACTTCTTGAAAAGTGCTTCCAGCTTCTCCTCTGGAGTATTCAGCTTATTCAAATTTTGCATTAGCAAAGTGGCTTCCTTTCCTTTTAAGAAAGAAATCATCATGCAATTTACTAGTGTGTTGTACAAAAGACATATGGGAGAACCCCATTTTTCTGGCTTAAAATAAAATGAATAGGACAAAAGATGGACATCTCCACATAAGAGTATTTATTTTTTGCATATTTGGTACTCATTTCCTAGACCATACATTTTTAATTGAACAAACCATAATATTTATCATTTAGGATTCAGCAGTATCAACTAATGCTTCTTCAATTTTCATTCCAGTTTCCAGCCCAAAAGCTTTTGTATTTAATTCTGAGCAGTTGGTGCTGTGAGTTGTGTTTGATAAAGCATAACCTGATAACTTGCCACACACCTGTTTTGGCTCCATGTATTTTATTTTAAATTCCCTTTGCATGACTCAAAAGAAAATCACTTTTAAAGTACGATTAAGTGATTATTTTCTTTAACAATCATGAATTATTTTAAATAAAATTTAGTGCAAGAGGTGAAAAAAAGGATTGCCAGTCAGAGATATCAAATGCCTTTAGTCTTTTTTTCTAATTTAGCTAGTTTATGTCTGGAAAGGTGTGCAGTGTACTGGAATGGTACATATTTATATTTGTTATAAAATAGGAAAGGAGAGACATTTTAAAGGACCATGTACTAAGGAGATTAAGTGTATTTTCTCATAAAAGGAATTTTGAAAAATGTGCAATGGGTAAGCATGCAACATCCGAACAGACTTATCACCCCCTGTAATTTTGACAAATACCCTGTCAATTGATTTCTCTTTGAGTTATGACTCAACCACAGAACTCCCAAGGGTCCTTCTAATATACAGCTCTGCACTACCTCCACAGTAATTTCTGTCAGATACTAATAGATTACCTATAGCAGGGCTGGCTGAAATAAATGCAGCCTGACTGAAATACAGAAGTATGGTTTGCCTTGGAAAGAAGATTTTTTATTAATAATTAATATACACATAGTACACAAAAACAGACATTGTGGGAGAGGTAGTTAATAGATTAAACACTGAAAAATCAGAATTTTGTTTTGTATGTGATGATTTGATAGTAGATGAATATATAAAATGTGCAGACTAGAGGTTTCTCTAAAAATATTTTACCTTTCAATATCTCACAGTTGTTGAAGTATGTGGAACATAGACAGTGCAAGGACATTAAAATACTTTTTACAAAGGACAGAAGGAGTTATTTGTACAGGTCAACACATGGCATTACCAGGTTAGCCAGTAGCAACAGGAGATGAACCACCAACTGTTAGATAAATAGAGGCAAACAAGAAATATACTGCTGCAGGAAGTGCAGACACGTGCCTGAGCAAAAAGGGACAACATATTTCAAGTCTTATCCTAGAAAATCCGTTCCTGCAAAAGATGACAGAAAGAGATGATGCATAAGCTTACTTTTGCACCTTTGAAAGGGTGGTAGATCTCTTCTTATGCAGGAAGCACACAAAATACACCATGACTTTAAACCAATGGATGCATGTAACTAAGAAACTAAGAGCTACGAAAAGAGTTTTTCGTTGACTTTCAGCAGTTCAGATGCTTTCCTGACTTCCTATAGTCATGAGAGTTGAACAGATTCACACCTGATGTGTCAGTCTGGTGGTATTGGCCACACACAAATGTTTGCCCTCATCCATCTTGCTAAAACATGGTGGCAGCCTGAGCCATTGTCCTCTGCTGTTATATGGGAATATGTGGTGGTGTTATTTAAGGAGACTTCCATTTGAAAAAGGGAAGAAAAATGTGAGACAAGGAAACCTCACCATCATGTACTAGATTGTGGAAATAGTGGAAGTATGACAAGACTACTACACAACTGCTGAAGCTTAACCAAACGGAAAAGCTGGGTACATCCTGATCCTACAGACAGGAGGTACTGTACGTGGGAAAACAAAATATCCTCAGCAGTAGCCCCTAGAGAAAGAGAAGCCAGAGAGAAATTGAAGTAAGAGGGGAAAAGTAAGACTAGGAGGTATACTCAACAGAGTACAGAAAAAAAACAAACAAGTTTCAGGACAATTACTGGTGCTTCAGCCATTATGAAGAATTGTTTTGGACATAGTCCATTATCTTGTTGTGTGGGAAGACACTTGAGATTGGAACAGACAAAAAAAAGAATTTGGGGAAATATTGTCACTTTTCTCTGAATACCAACATACAGTGCCCATACCATTGTTCTGTATCCCATTGGTGCTCCAGCCCATCAATCTGAAAGTGATGGACTAGAGGGTCCTCTTGTGGAGTTTACATATAGGCATTGGTGTAGCATGATGAAAGCTGATTATGCCATATGCTACACATGCTATATGGAACATGTTATTAAAGAAAATACCTGAAGATCTGCTGCAGATGTTTAGGATACTCCGAATATATTAAAAATATAAGGGCACCCTGTTTATGTCAAGAGTGATGTAGTTCTTACTTTGTGCGTCCTGATGTGCATGGAGAAGCTAAGAATTTCAGTATATTATACACAAATGGATGGAATGGTAGAGAGGTTAAAAAAATCTCAAGGAGGGTGTAAAGAAAGTAACTGGGAGCAGTTTGCCATAAGAGTGGTACTGTAAATCAGGTCACTACAGAGACATAGCCATTCCACTGGACATATCCAATGAACAATGGAATCAACAGGTATACCCACACTGCAACCTGGTGAAATGAGGGGGTCAGAGGTAAGCTCAAAGCACCATTTACATTCAGCCTGATCAACAAAGTGATTTGCAGTCAGTCAGAGGACTGAGAATTGGTTCTGGTATCCACCGATGATAACAAGTTCACGTTCAACTAGAAGGGGCACTTTAAAGTCCTAGAGCCAAATAGGGCCATTCCACTAAAAAATCTAATGCTCTGGAAGAAGGAGGACATAGCAAGTGTACCAGTCAATCACCTTAAGAGGTGATTTAATCAAGAGATTCTATTTAGAGAAGTGATTGCTAGGAATGTAGTAGGGAATGTAATGAATTTGAACTCACCCCAAATCAAATGCAGGAAGTGAAGATACTGATTGGAAGGACCTTTGAGGTGTTGATATTAACATTCCACAAGGGAAGGTATTGAAGAAAAGGACCTACAGTACAGAGTCCCTGAAGCCTGGAATGAAGCCTTGTGATAAAATCTACAGGACATGCTGGAGCTAAAACTAATCGAAATGTCCCTCAGTTAATAGTCTGGTCCTGCAGTGCTAGTGCCTAAACCAGATGCAGTTTTGCAATGACTTCCTCAGGCTAAGTGAAACATCCACATTTAATGCTTACCCTTGCCCAGGGTGTGAAGAGTCAGCAAAGAGACTGACTTGGGAAAGTCAGATTCTTGTCTACCCCTGGACTTGACTAAAAGCTACTGGTAAATCCCACTACAGAAGAGTGTTAGGGAAAAACAAAAACAGCATTGCTTTTCCTGATGGACTGTATCATAATATCATGTTGCTGTTTTGACTTTGTGGTTCACCTGCCACCTTCCAGAGACTCATGGACAAAAAACCCTAATGAAGCACACAGGCTATGCCACAGTATACTTATGTAATGTGATTAAGGTACAACCACTGATGGATTTTATACAGGATGCCAAATTGGCTGCCAACTCAAAGAAATGTGTTCTTAAAGCCAGTGAAGTCAAGTACCTAGAATATACAATACAATTTTGATCAGGCTGCAGGAAAAGAAAGTAGAAACCATCAGGAATTGGCAAAGACCAGTGAAGGCTTCAGTGAAGACAGGTCCAAGCCTTCATTGGATTGGCTAAATTCTATCATACATTTATTAAGAGTTTTGTCAACTTCTGCAGTGCCCCTTGATCTTACCATGAATAGTAAACATCACATAGTCTAATGGAATAAATTTATAGAAAAATCTTTTCAGCATCTTGAAGAAGGCACACTGCTGACCCAATGAGGATGACCCTGGACTTTGAGAATAAAACAGTGGCACAGGTGGATGCTTCTGAGAAAGGGCTGAGGGTGCTTTTATGAAGGGTTTTCATATTTGAACATTAAAAAAGAGGACACTCTGCTGAGAGGGAGGAGATGGATATTTATAACAGTATCTATTAAATACTTCGGAAACCGGAATTATGTCTTCTGCAGTGTTTAGAGACAGCAATGTTAAATATGGATCTCTTGAAGAAATGCTACTGTGCAAACTACAGGATTAGTTAGAAAACTGAAATTAAGGCTGTGGCTGAAACCGAAGTGGAGGCTTGGGAAAAATCCTATTAGTTCAGAACAAAAACTGAGTGGGGCAGCAAACAATCTCTCCGTTAAATGATCAACACACTCTTAATCCCAAGATTAAAATTTTATACCTGCAACATTTGAGTGAAAAGAAAATGGAAAACATCCCAGATATTTTAAAAACAGGAAGGGAAATAAATTCTTATCCTCTGTCTTGGCTTCCTTATCAAATGCTTTGATGTCTTGAGACCAGATTTGTTTGGTTTATCAAGAAAAAACATTTTCTTGTTTTTCTTTTTGGAAACAATTATCACTGTGTTTGTAATTCTGATGTTTTACCCCTATGCAATCATGAAAATAGTATCTAAGTGGTTAAAAGGGGAGGAGAAACTGTTATTTTTTCAAACATAAGGTAAATAACAAGCAAAAAACAATGAAAATGGCAAATAAATTGCTGAGGATAAAATGTAAGCCATTTATTAGTTACCACTATTAGCTGTGATTATGTCTTTTTCGTATTTAAATATTGTTACAAATTTGCTTTTACTGAAGTGTGAAAGGGGTCACTAAGTTGTAATAATTAAGTCACTGCTGATATAAATTGAAATAATTATATTATTGTCAACCCAAACAAGTCTTTTGTCTCTTGAAATATAGCACAACAGGACTTTAACTAAAAACCTGAGTGTTAAAGCAAATTTACAACTCACTGGCTTTAGTTAAAAAACACTTACCCAGGCCTTTGATGATCTTCTTCTCCAGCTTCTGTTCTTTGCTTGAATCTGTGTCTTTGGCCACAGTGACCTCTGCAGCAACAGATTGCTCCTCATTGCTCTCCTCAGTTTCCCCCTGACTCAGGGATTCTCCTTTGTCAGCATCTTCAGCCTCCCTGCCGGCAGATTGCTGTTCCACTAAGCTTGATGCTGATCCATATGTGTTAATGATGTCTTCCAGCTGTCGCCCGAGCTCTTCCGAAATATCACGGTCGATCCTCTCGAGGTTAGATTCTTGAACCAGGTCCTTTAGTTCGTCTTTCTCCTCCCTATCTGTCCCATTGATTCCTGGTACTGGGGTGTCACTGCTAGCAACACAGGTAGTCTGTGGCTGGTCAGTTATGGGTTCGGAGGGCTTGATAGTATTTTCCATTCTTTCTATGTAGCTGAATGGGTCAAAGCACAAGGTCAGTTGGGGTTACCTACACCCCCTTAATACAAAACCAACATGTACATTGAAGAGGTCCTCTATCACTTAACTCAGTGGTTCTCAAACTTTTTGGACCAAGTAGCACGCATTCCTATAGAGTGGTATAGAATTACAGAGTATCTCGTGTCCACTGAAGTATTATCGCGCACTGTATCGTAGATTGTAGGCTGAAATATGAAAACCCGTCCCGATTTTTCAGCGCACAGGACACAGTTCCAGGGTCATTTGGCGTACCACCTGGCGGCACTCCGCGTACCACTGCCGGTCCGCGTACCACAGTTTGAGAACCACTGACTTAACTGATACACCTTTGAGTGACATTGCTCCACTTTTGCTGGTGGTCAACATCCTGGGTCCAGGTCTATGTGCACAGCAACAAAATGCAACCAGCACTTTAGCATTGTCACACAATAGTGAATACAACATTAACTGTAAATGTATTGTTCAGTGGTTTCATTCAGCGTACAATTCATAGCTTTGTGCAAGAAGAGCTGAGTCTTGCCATATAGGCAGAAGGGTTCTGCAATGAACCTAGATGAATGCTTCAAATGTTAAAAACCTAGAATCACGTCCTGCAACTTTTTTTGTATAGCCTTTTTGGGAACTCTGCCAAGCTTCCATCATACACCCACACAACTGGTGTCTGGTTTCTGTGGAGATGATTGATTTCCATTCTATGCTACAGAATATTGGACACATATAACTGCAATCACTCTCCAACTGAGAACATCATAATCTTATGATTCAGTTTTCAAAGAAAGTCAGCCTGCATCATACAAACTGCTAACAGAACTGCTTTAAACTAGTAACCCAAATAATGGACAATTCACATCCGCAGCAGTATAAGAAGAATATATTTTGCATGCTAGAATCAATACAAGAGGAAGTTATATACACTATACCATGACTAGCGTACAAGCCCTCTATATAAACATTCTCAGACATTGAGTGTGTTTTAGTAAGACTTGGTATATTTATGTTATGACCCCAATTCATAACCTAGTTTTCAGCATTTGTTTATAGTCTTTGCAACAAAGTAGAAATAATTCAGGTCAGTTAGGGAGTGGATAAATTAATTGAATGATTTCCCTTTAAAGTACTATTTGTAATGCATTGTACTTTTGTTTAAAATAAGATAAATTGGGGGTTAAAAATCCTGCTCAGGCCTCAGCCATGATGATTTACTAATATTAACTAAACTGAAAGGGAGGGATTTATGATCAGTAGAGTAGATTTTCCCTAATGTTAATGACACTTCCTTAACACTTGCAAATCAGGTTGTGACTTTCTTTGGAGTTACATTGAAAACTCAATAACCACTAGATGGCGGTGCAACAGCTAAACAAGACTTGTCAAACTTACAAGTAATAGGTTTATTCCATGCTGAAAAAAAGAAGAAAGAGAACACAACGTTTCGGCCGTGGAGTCAATAATGTGGGAAATCTCAGTAAATACATTTTTAAACCTAGTATTAAATTAAATATGATTCAAATGCCCTTCACCAAATATTGAATAAAGGAAATGAAGCTTGCAGAGTAAAATAATTATAAATTAATTAATTCCTATTGTTTCTGTGGTGTGACAAAATCTACCAAAACCAGTGGCAATTCAAATTAATAAGTAGCTATCTCACACTTTAATTTCATTGTACAACATCCAGTCAGAGAAAACCTCCTTCATTTTAGAGCTTTTATCTTGTAACACTATATTAAGATAATAAATGGTAGTTTTCAGTGTGGGTTACATTGCCTGAATTACATTCTTAAAAAAAGCTAAAAAATATATAATTTCAATAGATTTTAGCTTTTGCATAGTTCCTAGTGCTAGATTACATAATTCTCTTAAAAGGTATAAATCGAAGAGCAATGATGAGACTTTATCTGTAAGACTAGATTTGCTAGGCTGAATTATAGGCATGTTTTGATTTTTAATATTAATTTCTGTATAGTATTTAGATTCTGCTTCTGGTAGGATTTCTCTCATTGAACAAGTATGAGGAGAGGATCCAGATGAAAACCATGATGGTCCAGAAGAAGACCAGAAGAACATTGTCCAGGACAGGAATTATTGAAAACACCTCCAGAGCCAAACCTAAGGGTAGTGCTCCCTAGCAACTGCCTGGTCGCTAAGTTCCCCACATGACCTAGCTGGACTCAGTCTGAAAGGGCTATATAAAGCTCTCATCAGACAAAGGGTGAGGGTGGGTATGATGAGAATGGAGAACAGCTTTAGAATGTATTGTAATGTCACTGCTCTTGTGGAGAAGACGTTTGAAGTCTCTGACTAGACATATTTTGGTCTCACCTCCATTCATAGCATTGGTTGCAGAATCAAACTTTTCAATTGAGGGACATGTCTTTCCTACTAAAAGTTACCCTAGGTGTCAATGAGGATGTGGAGATACTCACAAACAACCCTTGGCTGCTATACTGTTGGAGTTTATAACATAAATGAGAGGATCGCCTCAATGGGACTTCTCAAAGGTTGCAGAGAAGAAACTTGGAACTGTTGTTGTTGACTAATTGCAATTCAAAGTATTCAACCTTCTTGGAGATAGTGGGCTCAGTGTTCTGTAGGATGCTATCAACAAACTCTGGACAAGAATTAATATTCTGGAGACTCAAGTAGAGAGAGGGGCAGAGATGTCAACTGATCACCATTTAGTGGTGTGCTGGATCTGATGATCTGGTGGATGAGCTCAAGCAAAAATATTTCAGCTCCCACCTCTAGAAAAACTTTTCTGATAGCATGTGGTCAGCTTGTGGGCTGGAGTGGCTTAACAGTGTTGTACGTGCTGTGCAGTGGTGGTAACGTGGGTGGTATATTCTCAAAGCATTGTTGATAAGTTGATTTACTAGATCATGAATCTGGTCATGAACTCTGGGTAACAACTGAACATAAGATCATGGAAATCTCAACACTGACCCAAAACACACTGGAGGGGCTTTAAATTCAGTTTAGCTTTGACATGCTTGGGGATTCACACAACAGGAGCTGGAATCTGTTGTGGTGGAAAAAGATGTCTGGTCCTCGCTGCTTGGCATGATGCCATAGATCCATTGAAAATGGATAGACGGAACTGTTAAATTAATATTGACCCAAAGCGTCATTGCCCTTATATTGTACTGGGTATGAATGAAGGGTACTTTTAATAAGAGCTTTGCTAATTACAATAATTAATAGATTAGAGTGGGGAGCTGCGTCAGAGTGCTAGCTGCAAAAAAAATAAGCTTGGTTAAATGCCATCCAGAAAGCTAAAAAGGTAAAAAGCAACATTTCAATTGTGAAATCCATACACTTGAACACTCTCCACAGTTGAAACAGTGATGTTTTACTATTCAGTGTGGAATTAATCTTTAATTGTTGTATGATTATTAGAACTAAGTTTCATGATTTAGTTCTGTACTTTAATCAATGCCACATCTTTATATATTCTGTGTTTTATCCACAAGCTAAGCAAATGAGTGATAAACAGCAGTTTTTAATGCATCTGGGCATTATAATAATATTTAAGATCTGTGCGCTTAGTCAACCAATTGAAAAATACATTTAATAAAGTATTTAGTGTTCTCATAAAGCAGACCTATAAAATTCGAATAAATCTAGAAACCCATCACATTTAGGCACCAGACAAATGCCACTTGGACCAATGAAACATAAAAACATCTACTGAACATTGCAAAGACGTTTCATTTTGTACTCCAAACCCAGAACAGAAGACTTGTATGCTAGGGCGAAGAGACATTGTTTTCACTCATAAAGCCACAAACATCTGAGTGTTTTTTTAGTGAGCTGAATCACTTGACCACTTTCAAACTGTCCCTGAATGCTCCTTAACCAAAGTTAGCAAGTGATTAAGCAAATTTGACACTTTTACTGGAGATTTTCACTAGATGATGCAAGTTTGGAATCTGTTAGGGATTTTTACTATTATAGAATCTCTCTTTAGTTTCTCCTCAAATGAATCACAGTTTTGAAACTTCAAAACTGAGGGCAAACTGAGGATTCAGTGAGAAGACATTAGATGATGACAGCGCAGATGACAGAGATCATCTGCAGTGTCCACTTGTGTGACAGTCTATCAAAACACTGTAACTTCTTCCTGCTCGATCTATAATGTCACAAATATACAAGAAAATGGCCTGATTGACAGAGGCCTTTATTGTTTTGATGTTTCAAACTAGAGGAACTGCAATCATTCCAGAAAGTATCTCTTGATTATTCCGCTTCACGACTGACCCTCCCTGTCAGGATAAAATTAGCCTCCATTCCCTCCTCCCCCCTCTTCTTCCATCAAGCAGGCACATGGCACCTGTTCTGAAGCCAGGGGCTATTTTGGGAATTTCTAAATACGGTCAAGCTATTTCTTATTCCCATCACGTCTCTGTTGGTATCAGTATAGGTCTTCCTGTATTCCAATTACATGGGTAATTGAAAAAATAAACAGACAAGCCATATAAATTAGGTTTTACTCTCCTACATTTGTATAACATTGTTTTGTATTAATTTATATATTTAACTAATATGTTGTGAAACAAAATTTTAAGTTATGTTAACAGAATTTTCCATTTGATTAAAGCCTAACAATGTAGTTTCATGATTATCGGCGTATTTATGCTCAATGTGAATGTAATTGTTCTACTAATCATGGATAATAAATATTTTATCTAACTTGTGAAGTTATGTGAGAAAACTCCCTTCACTTACCAAAGATAAAATACCAGAATTATATGTCAAAATACATTATGTTTTTTTACTACAGTAATCATAAGACTGGTGTATACTTTATGTTTTAGAGTCATTTGTCAACACTTTGTAACTAAGAAATTGAAATGCATATTTTATGCCACATCATGAATTTCATGAGTCATGTCACATGAAATGAACAACCAAAAGGCTCTTCTTCTAAAATTTTAAAAAGGTTTAATAAGTCACCGTAAAACCTTGTAATAAAGCCATATTGTAAATTTACGTCATAAAAGTACTCTTCATGACCTAATAAATGTTTCACTTCTGCTAATAGTGAGCTATACTTTTTTCTACTGAGTGTTTTAACCTCACTTCTAAGTTCTATTATTTCAATAATTATTAGTTTTCAATGCCAGGTCTAAATAAGAGTCACATTGGTCTTAGACATCTTTTAGACATCAAAAATTGCATTGGAAGAAGGAGAACCTAGGTAATCACACCAGTTAAGTCTGTGTTCAAAGCTAAGCACACATGGCTTAACTGTGGCAAACAGCTGACCCAAAGACTCTTTTCTCATAAACTTACAAAGTCATGCCATCTTTAATTATTGAACTCATAAAAAAAAAGCAACAATGCCTCGACCCACATAATCAAAGTGAATGATACAATCATACGGCACTCATAAGGGAGCTGATACTTACCACAACGAGCCAGGAAGAAGGAGAGTCGTGAAGAGGGCTCAGTGACACAGCAGATGTAAAGACAACAACTGTGTGAAGCAAACCCCCAAAATAACCTCACAGGATACAGCTCACACCAATGGAAAGGGAGTTTTCACACAGGGGGGGAAAATGCAGGGCCTTTTGACCAGTATGTGAAGCAGAATAGAATCAATGTGCTACATAAGGAGACAAACCTTAGAAGGCTACTTACCTGCAAACAAACCCTTGATACTTCCTTTTGTGTCAGCAATACAATATGGGAACTGTAATTTACAAAAACAATACTCAGATCTGACATTTCCAGTCTTAGAGATGTACTCTTATGAATGGAATTAACAAATGAAAAACATCAATCCACTATCCCTCCAATTCAACTGGGATAGCATCTCCAATAGAGGGAATAACATGCAGAAGGGAACTGATACACAGATGCACAGAAAAAAAAGCCTCTGTTGAGAGTCTTCTGCAAATATGCACACTTCAGCTTGTCTCTTACCATCACATGTCATTTGTCCATACACCTCTCACAGGTCCTGTCAGGTCCTTGTCAGTTCATTTTCACACGTTTTCTATTATGTCTGCAGGGTTTACCATAAGATTAGCCTCAGCGAAGTGTTGTTTGTGCTAGAACCTCAGGGGCAAATGTTATTAAGGTACTGGCTGTTGTGTGAAAAACAAAGTCAATTTGAAATGAGGAGTACTATGCACAAAGTGAACATTGTAAAGGTACTAGTTTTCCAGGTAGCATCTAAAAAACAGCCTGATTAATATATTGAAAAGTATTCATGGCAAAGCAATGGACAGAAATAAGATGGAATGAATAGAATAGTTTTAATGTGTCTTCCAATTATGTTTTCCTTCTTAACATATACAGTAGTTGCAATATGAATAAAAAGACTCAGAGGAATACATGAAAGTTTGGTGTTCACCTGTGTTCACATACTACATATGTCAAGAGTTTAAGAATAAAGTGCTCTAGATTATTTTTGTTGATATTGTTGTGTTCCTGCTATTCAATCCATTAACTGAAAAGTATATCAGAATTCCTGAGAACATTCAGACATTTACATGAGAATGGCTTGCATTTGTAAAATTCAGATGCTTGGATGCTATGAGAAACATAAAAAGTAATGTATGTTACTGAATAAGACTGAAACAAAAGAAAAGTAGTAAATCAGATTATGTGGCTTCCACTACTGCAAAGCAAATTTATTTGGAATAATGGTCATGTGAAGTGTGGGGTGGGGGCATGCTGATACATTCTCCAAAAAATGTTTACAGTTTAAAACTAGTGAAAATCAGAACATACTTTTATGTATTATTAGAGGCTAATAGGTATCTGAGTAAACAGAAAGACTGAGAATAAAGGACATGTTGTTGGCTCCTGTGATAATTTAATCTTGTGCTACCAAAATATGAAAATGACAGGAGACCAGGAGGCCCATCAGTTCTTAAATGATTCACAGCAGATAATTGCTGCCAAGATATATATATATAACGATAAACTATAATAATTAAATTTTACACAATTGGAACACCTTAAATTAATCCCTTCTACGGACACTGCATTTATAAGGGTTATGTATAATGAACTTAACATGGGTTTTGAAGCTTAATTATTTTTATTTTCCTTTTATGTATGTGTACATTTGCAATGAAGAAACATTTTGACTATATATGAACATTTTTAATGTTTTTGACATTGTCTGAGGAAGTGTTTTTAGAGAAAAGCATAGAGCATTCACCTTTTACTACATAAAAAAAACTTTAACTGTTTATTTGAAATTGTGACACTTCAGAAACTGTTAACAAAAATGGAAAATAATTAATTAATGGAAATCTGCACCACCTTTCTGTATATACATCTTGGCAAAATTGTAACGAAAGCGTTCTTTCCGGACCCTATGCAGATGACACAATCCGGGGATAAGTGAGGAAAACACGAGGAAAAAAGCATGCAGGAGTCAGGAATGAAAACAGGGGGCGTGTCCATGGTGCTCTGGTGTTCGGGGGAGGTGTGGCCGAGGCAAACAATCCAAAACAGAGTCCAAAAGGTGAATCCAAGACGGGGCAAAAGTCCAAAGCCAGGCAATCCATCCAAGACAGATGGGACCGGCACGGGAATGGGAACAGAAACAGAAACTAAAACCTTGACGGGACCAGGCGCTTCCAGATCATTGCTTCCAGATCATTGGTTCCCATACCAGACTTGTCTGGTACAGGAACCAATGCAGAGCCCGGAAGAGAGTGAGCGCCCGGCTTTTATAGGACAAGGGGCAGGAGGCAGGTGCAGGGAATGAGTATTGAACAAGGAAGGGCTGGAGCGTCCTTTAGAGGAATGGGTTACGATCGTGACAATAATTTTGTGTTTTAAAGCAATTTTTTCCTCCCTACAAAATTCATTCAATATTCTTATAACTGTGGTTGGATTTATATACATTTTGTATATTTGCTGTTTTATAGCCAAATAAGTGTAAAGGTATATTTGATGTTAAATTGCACCTCTACTGGGAGATAATATTCCCAATGAGTCAGATGGGGAATTTACTGCACTGAGTGCAGTATCTGGATTGTATGATGTAAGGCTTGGAGCAGCTGGAGAGAACCAACGTGTAAGATCGACTTCAGTTAAACAAGCAGAAGTGTAAAATGTTTTACAAATCTTTGTGACTTTAAAAGAATTATTTAAATGTCCTGTTGTCAGATGTTAGTGAAACAATGCAGTGTGGAGGTCAGGAATATAGTATCATAGAAGGTTGTTTTCTGTTAAACTAGAATATTCTTCATTGTTTGGGTTTTCCTTACTATGATATCAATCCAAAAAGACTGTAGACATTTCTTCCTCCAAGCCCTGAATTTAATCAATTCATATGACATCAGTCAAGAGGAAATAATCATTGCAGAAAACTGCACTGTGGCCTCTGAAAATCTGGAGCGACTTACAAATTTGTGAAGTGAAAGTATATATTGATCCATATAAAAAAAAACTTTCAGATTGAATCCTTTGTAAATGTAGTGTTAGTTCCTTTACACTCTCAGAAAAACAAAATGTGTCCAGCTTGTCATGTACAGTTAGACTGATTTTGAGAAAATCCGAAAAGCTAAAGTCCCTCAATATTTCAAACCTCAATATTTTCAAGCTTTTCAGCAGTGACAAAATAACCAAAGGACACAAATGGAAACTAAGGGGAAATGCTTTTAAAGTTGAAAACTGGAGGCACTTGTTTACATAAAAGGTTGTGGGGGTGTGAAGCAAGTTCCCCAGTTATTTTGTCAAAGTTAATACAATCACTTCTTTCATGAAGTGGCTGAATTTGATCCTAGGATCAATTAGCTATTAACTAATGGGCTAGATAGGATATGTTTCAAAACATCATGGTATGTTCATGTACTCACTTTCATTTAATTAAATTACATAATTCACACACAGTATTGCACAGTACTGTAGATGGTGTATTCGCTAACGTGCAAATCTGTATAAAGAAGTACAGTCCATCTGAAGAACCTACAAATGCATAATATGTCATAATACATATGTTATTTAGATATGACTGACATAAGTAATAAAATAATACATTTGTTTAATTAATGATGTGTCTGGTAGGCCTTTAAATGATAGAATAATAAGAAAATTGGTAAGCCTTTTGTGTAAAAATAGTATTAGAAACAGCACTGCATCTTATGAAAATAAAGTAACATAGCTATGGAAACCACTAAGAGAAACAATGCTTGTGCTTGGTGTCCGTTACCAGACTGTTTTAATTAATAGAATGTCTGTCAGCCTGGTGCAGTGTAATTAACTGTGAAAAGATTGTCAGGATTGCAGTTTAAAATAACCCAGTAAACTCTTGCTAGAACTATCCATCATTTTTAGTTTAATCTAGTCCTGCGTGTTATTTCTCACAAAAGACAAAACCGCCTAAAATGAAAAGGACTGTTGTGGGCAAGCTTTGAAACAATCCTTGATTTTGTGCTGAAGTAGATTCAGTCAAGCTGAGAGACTGATAGGACTGTTGGTGCTGACCCATTCGTCCATGCAGTGACTCAGAGCACAAGGGACAAAGAATCTCCACACAATGAAATTCAGTCTCTCAATCCCTTCATTGATTTATCCCATTCCCCATTCACCTATACATACAGTGACCCCCATAAGTGACTGTACAATTACAGCTAATTTTAAATGTGTTACAATTAAGTCAGAGTAAAATTAATGACTACTTAAAATTTCAAAAACACCAAATGGTTCAACTGGCTATCACTCTGTAACTAGATTTAATGCAAGCAGCTTTTATTTATATTATATTGTTTATAGCACTTCATTAACTATATACTTTTCTTTAAGAATTTCATTCATAATGATGTTTATGTAGAAAAAATGATTAATATAGTTCTGTATGTTTATAAATGTTTATATTATTCCACGTTCCCTTACTGTGCTTTTACAATTTGCCTGTTGACAGAGATATACTCATTAGAACAATTAACAAAATGCAAAACTGTAACTACTCAACTACTTGACCAATGCTTTGATAAATATTTTTACTGTTTCTTTCTTTTTTGCCTTTTCATTTTACCAAATGCATCCTTAAGATTTATATAATGCTTTTTAATTGAACAATTCTTTTTGAATATTTATAAACAGTACTAGAGAGTAAGATCATGGAATGAATACCCCTAAAGAAAATTGAATAGGCCAATTTTCAATATGGCTCAACTTTAGCAAATCCAAATTACAATTGTTTCAAAATTTATACTCAGTTATTTTTTATTTGGAATTTTTTTTTGTAATTGCCAGATAGTTTTCAGTGACTTGAATTTTGTTTCTATCTTACATCTTTTGGCTTTGAACAACAAGCGTTGCAACTTGAGGGAGTAATACAGAAAATGGTGAGAGCATAAGCAGAACTCGGCTTCTTCTTAAAGAAAAAAAAATATTGGGTGAACAGAGTAGACCACCAAATGAAGATGTTGATTAAAAATCAAGACTGTATAAAATTAATATTTAATGTACAAAGAAGTAGATTTTATGGGAGCCTTCAATCTTCCCACATCGACAGAGAAAGATCTATAGTGATGTCAGTAAGAAAGTAAAATGGTAGACGTGGCTAATGACAGCTTTTTTACTCAGATCGTCAGAGCACCTGCAAGAAGAAATGTTTCTAGAGATCTCATCTTTTCAAAATTAATGTACAAAATTAGCATGCTACACTACTATTAGCATTATCAAAGACTGTTAATCATTTGATTTTTTAGAATAACTCAATAATTAAATATAAAAAATGCAATTATATGTATTTCATAATGAAGCAATTTTGATTTAATAATTTAATAGAATACAGACAAAATGCTTAAAAAGCAAGATAATGTTCTCAAATTACTCATTCTATTTAAATATAATTATGTTGGAGATAAGGATAGCCATTATTCTTATAGCTGTTGTAGAATGTGCAGTAGCTTAAAATTCTTGATTTTTGTAGCAATATATTATTGATTTTTATCAATATATTGAACTTTATTTCAGCTTGTTCAAAGTTTGATTGGAGTGCTCCGGGCTACTTAAAATAATCCTTCATGTATAGCCCTGGTCAGAGTGAGTACATGTGATTGACAAGCTATTTATATACACATAAATACTGCTTCTGAATCCTGGTAGGCCTAGGATATGATACATGTGTAAATACCAGGAAAGTCTGATTCATTTCTAAGTTAATTCCTTCTTAGTCTCATTTTAAAAGTACATTTTTTATGTACACCACATAAATACAGCATTACAGTACATTTGGCCACAAAAGGTTCAAGAATCATTATCCATCAAGGTTTGATAAGATAAAAACATAATCTTTTAAGGTATAAATTTAGATAAAAACAATTTTCCTGATTTGTTTAATGGAAAATTAGATAAAACAAGTCTTTGAAAAAAAAAAACATTTCAGATCTTTTATTTGATAAATGTTTTTTTTTCTCAAGATGGTGGCTGTTCCAGGTCTGGAAAAAACGGTGCTAAATGTTGTTTCAGTGTTAAATGTTGTCTCTTGTCCAAAGTTTTCAAATGCCTACGATCGTCTGATCCTACTGGAAATTGGAAAACAATGCAAGGACTATCTGCCGAGTATTCTGATGGAGAAGCTAATAGCCTTGGCTTATTGTGAGGCTCAGATCCTAGGACAGCGGCGCAACCTGTTGCAGGTGTCCGAATGAGGAGGTGCCAGAAGCGAAGAGAAAGAAAACAGAAACGAGGCAAAAGGGACGGAATCCAGGCCTAGCAGACTGGCTCTCCCATTTTAAGATTACAACTGGCTACTCAGCGAGAGATGAAAGTGTGCTGCATCTTTATTTTTATGGACAGGAAAGTTTCAGTGACCAGTTAGTCTCGCGGAGGCAGTTTGTGTGTTTATATAAACAAAAAATAGTGCGGAAATGCTGCAGTGGTCTCCAGTCACTGCCCATTGTCAGTGGAATTAATAACGGTTAAGTCTCGAACCTTCTACTAACCAAGAGAATTTACTACTGTTCTTACTGTGGCTGTGTATATCCCGCCCAGTGCTGATTCTAAAGAGACACTGCGAGTCCTTTTTGGGGCCATCAGCGTTCTGCAAACTGCTCATCCTGATGGCTTTGTCATTGTTGCTGTCGACTTCAATCATGCGGATCTTAAGACAGTTCTTCCTAAATTTGATCAATATGTTTATTTTGAACATACTGGACTTAGTATTCAATTCAAGGTGCTTTATTAGCATGACCGATGGGTACAATCAGTGTTGCCAAAGCAAATAAAAATAATAAAATTATCATGGAACAAAACAAAAAATAGAAGTAAAATAAAATCTACAGACATGTTACAGACATTTACAAAAAAGACATATTATAAAATATTGACGTATACTGTAGGCGGCTGGAGCATTATTGGGAGACAGACTCACTGTTCCTCAGGCTGTGACACATCACACCCTCTACAGCTAGAGGGTGCTCCTACTCTGTCCTGTTCCTACTGTAGTTTCCTTGTGCTTTGCTTGTCCTTCCGGTGTGTCTTAGTTTGGGGCTATATATTTCCGGTTCACCCTTTCCTCCTTGCTCAGCATTGAGGGTACAGATGTCTTGAAAATCCCCTAGCACCAGGTTGCCCCATGTCCATGGCCTGAGGGCAAAGGTTTCTTTACCGACATCATCTGAACCCCTGAGCCTGGGCTAACCCCCGAGTTGCCTCTTTTACCGCTATGCATAGGGTCTTTACTGCTCTCCTTGTCATTCCACGGCTTGTCCTTCTGACATCCGAGACACAAATATCCATGATGCATACAAAGCTGTTCCCTGTCCCCACCTAGGCTACCCTGACCACATCTCTGTTATGCTTAAACGTGGCGAACCGGTTCCGAAACAGACCAGAGTATGGCCAGATGGAGCCATCTCAGAATCACAGGACTGTTTTGAGCACACAGATTGGAAATTGTTCAGGGAGGCTCCAACCTATGATCATCTTATTAATTTAGAGGAGTATGCAGCCTCTGTGATTGGCTACATAGGTAAGTGTATAGATGATGTCACTGTCTCTAAATGTATCATCATGTGGGCCAACCAGAAGCCATGGCTGACTTCAGAGGTCCATGCACTGCTAAGAACCTGTGATGCTGCATTTAGATCAGGCGATAAGGTAGCCCTCAGAACTGTGAGGGCCAACTTGTCCCGTGCCATCAGGGAGGCAAAGCGCACCTATGCACGGAAAATCCATGGCCACTTCCTGGACACCAGAGATACGCGGCCCATGTGGCAGGGCATCCAGGCCATTACTGATTACAGGACTACCCCACATGCCAGTGACAGTGATGCCTCCCTCCCAGATGTGCTAAATAACTTCTATGCACGGTTTGAAGCAATGAATGTTGTGCCTGAGAGAAAAACCACACCCCCTCCCGATGATCAGGTGCTTTGCCTGTCTGCAGCTGATTTGAGGAGGACACTAGCCAAAGTTAATCCACTTAAGGCTGCTGGACCTGATAATATACCTGGTCACTTGCTCAAGGAATGTGCAGAACAGCTAGCTAACGTCCTCACAGATATTTTTAACATCTCCTTGTGCCAAGCGGTCATCCTCGTATGCATCAAATCCACCAATATTATACCAGTGCTGAAGAAGTCAACTGTGTCCTGCCTCAATGATTACCGCCCCATGGCACTCACACCAATTATCATGAAGTGCTTCGAGAGGCTAGTCATGAGCTCATAAAGTCCAGACTCCCTACCCCTCTGGTGTCACGAACAGTTCTTTCCTGGCCCTATGCAGACGACACGATCCGGAATTGTGAAGAAACACTGGGGAAAAAAGTCATGCAGGAGAGGCTATGGAGACAGGGGGCATGTCCAAGGGGTGCAGGTGTTTAGGGAGAGTGAATCCGGGGCGTACAATCCATGAGTAAATCCAAATGGGTAATCCAAGACAGAAGATAGTGTCCAAACAAGGGATCCATCCAGGAAATAAAACCATGAACTGGGTCGGAACCGGCAGGGCAGGGAATCAGGAACCGAAGGTTAAAAGCATAATGGAGTCAGACGCAGCAGGACCCCGGGTTCTCAAGAAGCGGGATTCAATGAGGAACCTCGGGTGACGTTTGCGTCTGGCTTTTAACGGGGAACGGAAATCCGAAACAGGTGCAGGTAATGGGGCAGAACAGGGAAGAGCTGGAGCGCCCTTAAGAGGAGGAGTAGCGATCGTGACATCTGGACCCCCTTCAGTTTGCATACCGCCCCAACTGGTCTACTGATGATGCTGTATCTCTTGCCTTTCACCTAGCCCTGTCCCACCTGGATAAGAAAGACTCTTATGTAAGAATGCTTTTCATTGTCTTCAGTTCAGCATTTAATACAATCACCCCCCAGAAGCTGATAGAAAAAGTGAGCTTGATGAATCACAACACCTTCCCCTGTAACTGGATTCTGGACTTTCTGACAGAGAGACCTCAGACAGCCCGGATTGGTAATAACATCTCCAGCACCATCACAATGAGCACCGGAACCCCCCCGGGCTGTGAGCTCAGACCACTGCTGTTCATATTGATGACTCATGATTGTTCTGAAAAGTTCAAATTACATCATCAAGTTTGCTGATGACAAGTGGTGGGCCTCATTAGCAACAATGATGTGTCACCATACAGAGAGGAGGTGGAGCAACTAATAAACTGGTGCACAAACAACAACCTATCTCTTAATGTAAATTAAACAAAAGAGATAATTATTGATTCTTGGTGTACACATTACAGATGACTTCACTTGGTCCCTCAATACCACCTCCCTAGCCAAGAAAGCACAGCAACATCTTTATTTCCTGAGGAGAACAAACCTTCCCCTGCTCATTCTTACCACATTCTACAGAAGCACCATTGAGAGCACCTCGACCAGCTGTATCACTGTTTGGTTTGGGAATTGCAATGGTTCAGACCGCAAGACCCTGAAATGAATTATGGAAACAGCTGAAAACATTATTGGAGCCTCCTTCTCTTCCATTACTGCCATCTATCTCAAACACTGCTTACACAGGACCTTCAATACAGTAAATGGCCCCTCTCACCCCTCCCATAAACTCTTTGCCCTTCTACCATCTGGAAAAAGCTATCGCAGTATATGGGCTAACTCCACCAGACTCTGTAACATCTTTTTTCCGCAGGCTGTCAGGCTCCTCAACACCCTGGAATCTAGTTGCACCCACTCCAATTCCAGAAACAGAGTTTAAATTCCCCCAGTGTCTTGTGTATATTTATTATGTATTTGCCTTAGTAATTTGCACTATTTGCACTTTGCACTACGTGTATCCTGTCTACAATGTCTATGTCAGTGTCCTGGCTGTATTTGCACGGTGGACCAGAAGAAACGATGTTTCATTCCATGGTATACTTATATATGGGTGGAATGACAAATAAACGTGAAGTTGAACTTGAAATTGAAGTGTTCCATCACATACTGGAGTTCCAAAAGATACATTGCAGAGTTACTTACATTAATGTCTCTATTGTTTTCTTCTGGGCATGATGTGTTATGGGGAGCAAAAGAGACTCTTTGATGAAGTCAAACAATATTGTACAAGTACAATAACTGCTACAAATCCAAAAAGAGCTGTATGAATTGTTTAGTCTTATCACTGCTGTGCTAATGGTTTACTTAAGACTTTTCTATGTACCGTCTGCTGGAAAGGCTATATGCCTGATTTAATATACAGTGTAAAGCTTAGAATGCAAAGATGGATTTTAGAAGTGTAATAGAGACAAATACCAGCTATCTGTCCATTTTGAGAGAGTCTTTATTATCCCCAGAGGGTGGGGGCAAGTTCTTTTACAGCAGCAGTGTTGGTGTACAGACAGACAGAAGAAAAAAAAGACAGGAATAACAATATACATATATAGTTGGGGAGTCGGTATCTGCGTTCTGATGGGGATAACTGGAAGTTATTAAACAAGGGGTGTGAAGGATCATCACAGATGGATTTTGCTTTACACAAAACATGTAAAGGAGAGGGCTGGAAGATCAGCACCACTGACCTTCTTTCATATTTTCACAAGGCTGCCTACTGTAGTTTGTTCTTGCAAGTTGCCAAACCAGCAGACCAGGGAAAAAGTTAGAGCAGATTCAAGGAAGGACTGGTAGAGCAAAACCAACAATGAATCATCAACCTTAAAATACTTAAGCTTCCTTAAGAAAAATAGACGCTGTTGACCTTTTCTGAGGATCAGGTCAGTATTGGCTTCACAATTAAGCTTGAGGTGAGGTGAATGAGGTGGCAAACTCGTCAACGATTGGTCCGTGGCTCCATGTGTTTGCCTGTAGCAGGCTAACAATGACAGAGTTGTCAGCAAATTTGATTATGTGTCTTGAGGGGTGATAGCTCTTGCATACATAGCTTTGTGTATAGGACAAAGAGTAAGGGAGACAATACACATCGTTGGAGGGATCCAGTAGAGTAATGCTTTCTGTGATAAAACATTGTTGACTGTCACCCTCTGAGTTCTGTCTGTTAGGAAATCAGTAACCCAGCTGACGAGACTGAGATTTTTAGTCGGGTTATTGAAATTTGGAAAATAAAAGAAAAGATGCCACACAGCTGTCTAGCACAACTTTTCAATACTCATACCCCCACCGAATCAAATTGAATATCAAATTGTAGTCAAACTAATCAGCTGTTCAGACAGAGATCACTCATATGCACTTCAGGCTACATCTAATGGTTACAGGACAGAACTGCACTTAGTTTACTGCAGTAAAAAAATAACTCTTTGTTCTGGAAAAAAGAAAAGAGTCCTGTCACAGTTTCATATACTGGAAAGCACGATATTAACTTAAAACAAAAGCCCATAAGTGTATTTTTGCTTATGTTGTTCTTTATTGCATAAGATAGGTTTCATCTAAAGAATTTTATTTTATTGTTGCTGTAAGTAAATGATCTTAGAAATAATGACTGTATTCTGAATTTCTACATAGCAGAAACAAATCTCAATGGAGGTAATGGCTGGTATTGCTGCCCTAATTCCTTGAGCAAGACAATAATACACTTAGATATTGTGCAGATGGAATTACAAACATTGAATTCCCATTCAGGTTCAGAACTTACAGTAGGAAGTTCTTTGAATTATGTTTACTATGGTAGTTTTTAAGGGATGATTCAAATATCTTTTATAGAATTTATAGTTAGTGACCATGTCATAGTGAAACTATCATTATCTATCTATTTCCATAGTTTAGTTGCATGGGTGGTGTATACTGAGTTACCATTTTCCATTATAAATATTGCCATCAAGGGGCTTTGCATAACAGCTTATAACCAAGAACCGCACTGCACTGTAGCTCTGAGTACATGTGAGTACATATTACAAAGTTGTAGAAAGATCTGTCACACACACAGCCTTGTACCATCGTTTTGACCCGAGGAAGGAAGCTCTGTGTGGTGGGTGCAGGCCTGGCTTAGGAATCAAACAACATTATTTTTCTGTTTTGTGGGCATTCATTATATTGTGAAGTGGTGGTAACAGTGTGTGGGTGTAGAAAATGAAATCTTTCCTACCTGTGAACTGGTGGATGATTCATAAATTCAGAGTGATTGTGAAACTGTTCATGCCCTTTTAGCAAAATCCCATTTTGTTGAATGACAAATTATGTATACTCATTTTTGTAAATTGAATGATTTAATTATAACACTAATCTCAAGCTGAACACTGTAAATTGTAAAAAGTCACAAAAATGTAAAGAAAAAAATTTTTTTTAAGAAAATGGTAATTGTTAAAGTATTCAGCCTTGATGGAAAAATCTTTTTACAGGAATTGTAGCTGGAAGGCTTTTTGGATAAGTCTGCGATCTTTGTACACTGGAATAAACCAATTTCCACTCATTCTTCTTTGCAAACTAAGCTCTATCAAGTATTGTGAGGTTTGTTGACACACAGCAATTGTCAAATCTTGCCAGAGATGTTTTATCTGTGGTTCAGGACTGTGGTAGGACCATTCAAGTACTTTCTTTTTGTTAAGTCGCTTCAGTGTAGCTTTGGTCTTGTGCTTTGGGTTATTCTGCTGGTCAATGTTTGTCCCACTTTTAGGTCTTTATCAGACTAATGCAGGTATTCCTCTAAGATTTAACTGTAATTTGCTCCATCCATTTTCTCTTAATCTTGCCTAGTCTTCCCTTCTGAGTCCCATAACACAATGCTGCCATCACAATGATTGACTGTAGGGATGATGTTGATTGCTGTTGTTGTTTACGCCAGACGTCATTTTTGCATTTAGACCATAAAGTCCCAAAGTTTGATTTTGCCAAATTCCCTTAAATTCTTTGTTGCAAACTTCATGTGGGATGTGAAGTGCTTTTTTTCTTCTTCTATCTCAGCCTTTGAAGTCTCTAACTCTATCAAACTTGTCATTGGTCTATTAGTAGCTTCCTTAACCAATTTCCTCTGTGCTAAGCTGTTCAGTTTGGAGGGACAGCTTGATCTAGGGTGTGCCTGAGTGGTATGATACACTTTCTGCTTATTAATAATTGACCTCACCATGCTCCAAGGATAATTCAGTGTCTTTATTTTTCTCCCTTTTCCTGATCTGTGCCTCTCTACAACTTTAACTTAGGGTTGTTTTAGAAGATCTTTATACCCAAGGGGGTTCAACGGTTACCAGACTGCTCCCCCTACAGTATCCCTGAAAAATAATGAATCAGGGATGTACTGAAATGTATCTTTTTTTTATTCCCTGAGCACCAGCTCCCTATCAGTCTCAATTTAATCTCAACGATATCTCAGAAAATAAAATTGTGATAAAAGAAAATTCACGACTAGTCAAGGCTAAACGATTGAAATTCACTGGCTGAGGGACCTCACAGAGACAGGGGTATTTATTCAATCAGTAAATTAGTAAATTGTAAATAGTAAAGAAGTTTCAGTATGCATCTAGACTCCAGCCTGGAAGAAGAACGAGTGAGACTTCCTGAGCAGAATTCTCATTAGCAATGGATTGAGCTGGTTTACAGGTCTGTGGGAATCAGTAAGGTTCGGAGACTTATGATAATACTGTTTAGGCTGTATTAATGGGTGTCACAGGTGCTAGACAGGCGGATTGCGTGGTAGTTCATCTGCCATGCTCAATGGGGTTGAACTGCTCTGGCAAGGAACAGGTTTAGTCAGGTGAGTCAGGACTGACTAGAGGCATTGGCGTCTGAAGGACTAGGGCACCACTTGGCAAGTTAACAGCCCATCGTTTCACCACAGCTGAGAGAGAGCAGTCTAGATTGCACAAGTCGAGTCTTGAATACTCACTGTGCATTAACATCAGTGAACAGACTGGAGATTTTGGAGTAAGATAGGAGAGAGTGAAAGCAGCAAACCAACTGCTGCAGTGTCAGGGACACAAGTGCAGACGTTCAAAGCAGGATCAGCTGGAAAACTTAGTACTTAGTAAAATTACTGTTTTTTTTAGAAGATCTGGTGGTTAGTGACAAGTTAAAGCAAAGGGCTGAGAATAAGTGTTAATGTTTGTTAACATTGTAATTGGGTGACATGGAGCAAATCAAGTTATGTTAAAGTGAGTAGTAATCAGTGAACTGAAGATTAAGAACTGTGTAACATGGAGTTGACAAAGGGGATGACTACTCCAGCCCCCGATGATTAATGAAACCGGTGGATGAGGAGTTGATGAGAAGATCTAAATGTGATGAGCATGTGCAATTCTCAGTGATTAATAAAGACAGATCGTAGAGTCAAGGGGATCTTTTATTTTGTGGGCACAGAAACAAGTGCTTAACAACTTGGAAAGAAGAGGACTGTGCTTCCCTGAGAGGCAACAAAATAAAAGCTAGGATCACAGATGGTGTCAGAAAGACCAAGACAGGCCACTTCGAATATGAAAAAATGAAGTTAACACACTGGTAGTGGTGTGTGTGTGTATGTCAGTGATTATAACATGGTGAATATTTTTGCAAGGCACCTTAAATATGTATGAAGAATTGAAACAATGTTAATTGTTAAATTTTAGAAATTGTGCCAATATATGTTTCAAAAATAAAAATCCACAGAGCCTGAAGGTTAAACTATCATTTTATCTAAATAAAAATTAAAACACCAAAGGTTTATACTTCTTATGTTGAATGAACTTTCATCACAACCTCTTTTTCACAGAAATACTATTTAAATTGAGATTTTCTCCTTGTACTATAGTTTTTGAATTTTGTTGTACTTTTTAATTAGTCAACCAACCAATCAGTCAATCACACAGTAATGGCATTTTTAAACTTGTAGGAAGCTGATACTCTGGGAATAAAAAGATACATCACAGATTCATCAGTACATCACAGATTCATCATTCTTCAGGGATACTGCAGGGGGAGCAGTCTGGTAACTATTGAATCCCCTTTGGGCATTAAAAAACATTGCAGCATTGCAGTCTGAGTTGACAGATAACAAGAGAAGCTGTGAATTAAGGGCTATGTTAATAATTAGTCATTACTCAACCAATGATCCATGTTAGAAATCTAACTGAGAGTGTACAGATCAAAATTATTAATATCACAAACTGAAAAATAAAAGACTATCTGTAATCGCGCTGACAGGTATTTATGTAGGAAGTAGGATAAATAAGCATCTTTAATGGTACCTTTCAGTTTATGTTTTCAAGCTTTTCATTCTTAATTGACTAATTATAATTATTGAGATCTATTTCACATACTTAGGAGTGCTTGCCTGGAATACTATAGAGTTAAGCCTTTTTTACTGAATTATATTGCTATCGGTTCTATGGTACCTGGGCAATTATTTATTGTCAAAGGATACCAGTCTTGAAAAAAATCCCAAAGGAATGGATGAAGTTTGCAGGATCCTTCACATATAATGCTGACTTGGTTTTCACAATCCTTCATGTACTCCTTAAAATACTGTACACTGAAATTCTGAAACATTATTTATAGTATTGGTGTCAAACTGCCAATAATATATATATATATGACACACAAGGCAACATCAGTGCATTTATTTTCAAGCACAATTGTGCATCGTTATTAAATATGATTATGTAATGTTTTGCTCTGATAATCCAAGTGACACTAGACATTATTGAAAAAACAGTGGTCCCAAAACAACAGCTGATTGGATTGAATGCTGAATTTAATTTTATCCAGGCTCTGCTTCGTCAGCAGTAAAAGCCAGCTGTCTGCACTTAATTACCACATATTGGCGATTTAAAATGTATATAAAAAAGAATAATTTTTTATACTTCCCCAATTTGGAATGTTTTCCACAGTCTTGGCTTGCAGAGAAGAACCCTGCTACTGTTCACATGGGAGAATGAGGAGGCTGCAGGGGTCAGTGTGTCACCCCAGAGTCAAGAGAGCCCTGGCTGTCTAACCCTGCCCTACACATGATGGTTCCTAGCCAATTGTACGCCACCACTTGGGGAATGTCAGTCACAGTTTGCTAATGACATAATGCAGGCTTGAACACATGATCACAGAGCACAGCCTGCACTCGAGCAAGTGTCTTTATCAGTTGAGCCCCAGTTGCTACATATTTTTAAATTGGAATTG
Organism: Lepisosteus oculatus; assembly: GCF_040954835.1. NCBI lineage: Eukaryota > Metazoa > Chordata > Actinopteri > Semionotiformes > Lepisosteidae > Lepisosteus > Lepisosteus oculatus. The sequence goes on along the minus strand of NC_090697.1, from coordinate 20,229,614 downwards.
ATACAAACAAAAAGCTCTAATGAAAAACATCTTGTGCATTATAACTCATGCTTAAAATATCCAAATAATCTCTTATAATTGATGTATTATAAAATAATATCCTCTTAGAACAAATCTTTTTCCTTCTTTCACAAAAATCACTTTTTCATTTCAGTGGTATATTAAAATCTAAAATACTTATAGCTCATTTAAAAGGAAATCAATAACTGACTTCAGGTGCCTTACTGTATACATTTACCATCAGCTGCAATCACAGTTAAAACATCCGTATATAATATAATTAAATAAATGCAAAGGAACAAGTAACGGTTTATTGCATGCTGAAAAGAAAAGAGACACAATGTTTCAGCTGTGGAGCTTTCTTCAGGTGTGGGCTTATTTCATTAAAGGTTTATTCCACCTGAAGAAGGCTCCACAGCCAAAACATTGTGTCTCTTCTCTTTTCACCGTGGAATAAACCTGTACTGTACTTGTTCCTTTGCAGCCTATGCATGTAGACACAGCTCCTTACTTGAACTAATTAAATAAATGTTGTGGTAAATATGTTGTATTTGAATTTTATTATAGAGATTCTAATGTTTTCTCGTACACACAATTCATAACAGCAACATTTCAGGAAGAGTGAATTGAATAGTTTTTCCCAATCATGATCCTGGAAGTATCCCTGTCTTCTGCACTTAACCAAGTTCTAAATCATTAAACTTATTGAATCTTTAATTGATTGGTTAACTGTTACTCTGCAGCATTTCAAGTGATATAGTGAGTGTGATTCAGTTTCAACTTAAACATTTCAAATTGTTAGCCTACAGGTTTCTGAACAACTGATACTGTGTGTCAATCAATGATGTATAAAAGTTGGAATGACTCTGTCAAACATTCTAGTAATTAGTGTTCCAAGTACTACACGGGCTTATAAGTAAATTTAAATCAAATCAATGAAACAATAAACCTATCTGAGAAGAACACTGAAACACAGACTTTATGCTAATTTGTAAATTCAATCACAATGAAAACCAGAAGACACAAGGGTACTCGAGGATTAAGACTGAGAAAACTTGCTAGTACTAAAAAACGACATCCTAATTTAAACAGAGTACTGAAATTTAAACTCAATATTAGTGCATATGCATATTTGTCCTCCATTAGGTCTGGCCTGGTAATTGGTTTTTAGGACCAATTACCTTTCATTTTTACTTGACAGTAAGTCTGAAAGGCCCCGATTAATTGATTTTAACTTGTTTTCCCCCCATTTCGTCAACATTTTGTTTCAAGTATAAATACACTGAAATAATTCATTTTAAAACAGCCTGTGTATATGCAAATTAACTCCTCAACTTCAACTATCCACTGCCAGGTCAGTGAAATGATGCGTATAGTTACTTTTCATGCAAACAATTTGACCTATACTAGTTATCACATAATGGTAGCTATACTGTATAAAGCTTGGTGACATGAAATGTCTGATTTTAAATGTCCCTTTGTTTATTTTGTATAACTGATGGCAGAAAGTACCATTCAGGAGATGCTTAAAAAAATTCAGTGGAAGAATGTAACAAAGGTTGTTTCAATATTGTTTCCACTGCATTCACTTACTAGGCTTCTGGTTGGTTCTTCAAAAGCAGGTTCTTTTAGGTAGTGTTGATTGAAGCTTAAATTTTATTTAATGAGTGTCAAATTTTATATTACCCTTGTCCTACACAGCTCTCACATTAGCAACATTTGTTTGTTGTTTACTACCTTTCCCATTACAATAAAATGACATCTGCAAGAAAGTAAATTGTTGGAATTATTTTCTTTAAATAATTAAACATAACACCAAGTTAATTAAGCATGACTACATCATTTTAGCAGCAAACCCAACACCTTATCAAATGCAATTGCCTCCATCCACAAAACTCCTGCTGCTGATAAAAGCTCATTTTAACACAGAATGTAATTCTATCAAACTTCTTTCTGCAGATTTATGCAAAACTGGATTTTTTTTAGATGTAACAATAAACGAGGAAATAACTTCATTCAACATAAACAATGATACAACTATTATTAATGTATTACCTACCTGTATCAATATATTAATTTGATTTAAAAGCACATTTTAAAAAGATATTCAGAATATTTCAAATACAAACACATAAAAACACATTATAAATTAACTCTGTATGTGGATCTCAAAGTGCAAAACCTCCACTTTAATGAGACCTTTAATATTTAAAGATATAATGAGCTTTAATATCTAATATCTTTTGCAGTTCTGTTTTATTTTCAACTTATGTTTAGCAGATGACAACTCTTTTGCACACTCAATACCAATAATACTTATCTCAGTTTCATGACACCTTTGAACAAAGATTGCAGAAGATGTATGTGTTATTTAGCATTACTATTTCTTGCTGGTATGCACTATCTAAAAAATACAACCTAGTTCAGTGTAAAATCATTAGTCTGAGCTCTGGCTAATGGAGAATTATCCTGTCTTAAGTAGCAGCACTCAAGTTCCACAATTCCACATGAGTTCTGAAGCCATTAGCAGAAAGAATAGCTATTTTGTATTGGGTGCTTTTTCACATTTACTGCGTAAATGTATGCAAAGTAGTTAGGATGGAATATCCCTGTGGAGACAAACACTGCTAAAACAAATCAATTTGCATCTTTTTCTACTCTGATGCTGCAGAACAAGATTCTCTACTCTTTGCCATTTAGTGAGTCAGCATCTAAACTGACAGTAGAAAACTGAGTTGTTTGTATTCCAGAACAAATTTGGTGTATAATAATAAAATTGTAACAATATTAAATTAATTCACTGACTGCGGTGTTTTAAAATTAGAAACCTTTAGAGAGAAATAGTTTCATCTATGTATTGTATGTAGACACTCAAACCCCAGTTAAATAATAGCTGTTTCTGAAAATCAACACATACCTTGATTCAGGGGGGGAAAAAAAGTGTTTACCTGTTTTTGTTTTATGGATTGCTTTCATAAAGTTGTTTATAATGTAAACTTTGATAACTGAACATTTTGAGACTATTCTAGAGCACACTATGCTCTTTATGACAATTGTATTAGGATGTAGTTTTGGAAAGTAATCTATAAAACATTCTGTAGAGTTTAAAGCATTGGTTTCAACAAAATTATAGCTTATTAGATCTAATGTGTATATTTGTCTTTGCGCTATTGAACAACTTACATCACATTGTGTTGTACTTATAAAAAGTAAGATTTATTATAAAATATAAAGTAAAATTCTAGCTTATGTGCTAAATGTAACAGAAAGAAATGACTCTTTACAGCCAGCCAGAATGTCTACATTTTATTTCTGTTTTTATAGTTTATTTGAACCCATTAAGACATAATTTTAAAGAAAGCTATTGCTTTGTAATTCATATTATCTGTTGAACTTCATGGTTCATCACGCTTTGTCAATAAGGAAGACTTTCTCAATACATTCGGACATGTTTATGGGCAATCCAGATGGGTTAAGTTAGTCATTTTACAAACTTCAACAATTTTCCACTGACTTCTCATGGACAATTTGTTCTTATACATTATGTGTACAAAAGGTTGTAAATTTATTGGTGTTTATGTGTAAAAGTACCTCAAATTTGTTGTATATTGTGAAACTGTACAGAACAGTGTCCAATGGAAAACCCTGAAGAAAATGCCACTTAAGAAATGCGCAAGATATTAGACTGTGTCCAATACTCAACAGTCAAACAAAGGACTGTATTGCATTTTGTTTACCATAGCGTGTTCTTTACCAAGTTAAAGAAAATAAGGATTTCATTACAAATGTTGTTTTTGTATTTTGCCTGAATGTAAGTCTACCAGCCCAAATCATTCTTTACCAGCGGATTTTAACCTATAAAGCTAAATGAAAAAACGCAATTACACATTTTCTTTTCAGAATACATTTTATCTGCTTTTATTTATGTTTGCAAATTAAAATATAATAAATTAACATTTTCTTCTAAAAAAAATTTGTACAAAAATACTGTCAAACTTTCCTAGAAAGCTTCAACACAGTAGTATTGCCTTGTACCGCATAAACTAAATAAGCACAGTGGTGGAAATTTTGATAACCAAAGATGCAAAATAAAAAGGGAAAAAAACACCTCTGTAAAATGTTCTTCCTTAACTTGTCAACATTCCACATCATTTTATTGTCTCTTCACATAAAAGAGTGGGGGAGGGTGGCACATTTTTAAGAAAGAGTATCCTTTTCCATGGCCTGACAAGTCTCTTCTTACTCCCTTAAAGACACAGTATCCATTTAGGCTTTACACTGACTCTTCTAACCTTAACATTTGGCAATTCAAATTATTTAAACTTCCACAGAAATTCAGGAACTGAAAAATTAAAATTCAGGGCACCGACATCAGTGATTCTAGTTCAGCATCAAAGCAACAGGACATTTTGCAAACTAGTTTGTGTGCAAAAAGCATTATCTTGCAATTTTCTCCCTTGATAATCAGACAGATCATTTAACAGCACAAATATCTGATAAATATATGGCCACTAAATTGTACAGTATATTACTGTCTTTAACAAATACACAGTACCTGCCTACAAGCATGTTTAATAATCACATAATTTAGTATATGCTTCATTTAAATTTATATTACTTTAACACCTCTATAAAAATGTTTAAACAAACGCAGGAAAATAAATATTTGACCTACCACAGCATTTTTTAAGATTTCGTTTATTCTTTGCACAAAGCAATTGTGCAGTTAACTACGAAGCTACCCGCTTGCTTTTGGGTCTTCTGTGCTACCTTCTTCATTTTTCCAAGTACAAAGTTGAATTAACTCATAATGCATAGCATGAACTTGGAAACAAACCAGAAAAGTCCCTTGCAATGGTAGTGCACTCACAAGTCATACCTCTCTCCTTGGAAGAAATGATGATCCATAGCACAGACCTCTAAATTTTAGAGGCTTAAATCAGTAAAAATACGTAATTCAGCAGAACTCTTAATCCACCCTGAATATTTAGATTAATTGGAATTCCAGACTGATGCCATTTGATACACAGGTTAAAGAAATCATGTTAAAAAGGAATGTATAAATGTCTTTCTGAGGAAAACAAAAGTAAGACGAGTCCTTATGGTGAGACTAACAGCTCACTCTGCTTGGTTGCTGTTTGCAAACAAAGTCTGTCATGAAATCAAACTCATTTTGTCCCAGCCACAGCTCTGGCAGTTCCTTTATTCGGTCCAATCCCATTTCTATGACTAAAGACATCAAGACCTCCTCATCAATAAAATCCGTGTCTATGACATTGGGGGGCAGTATTGCTGCAGGCACATGGTGCGCTGGGGGAGGCATACTGGAGGTGCTATGTTTTGGGTTGCAGTCTCTGAATTGCTGTCCTGTCCCGTTCATCTGGTGGTTTGACGAATGTAGGTCTGACATATAGTGATGATGAGAGGGGTGAGGGTGATGGGTGTAATACTGCGTGTTGAGCTTTTGCAATTGCATGCTTGCTGCTAGCTGTCCTTGAGTGCTCACGGCGGGTCCCACATATTGCGAGCTGTATCGTGCAGAAGGGGCCAGGCTGCTGTTAGGGTGGACACCAGTCACATTTCCGGGTCCCATAGAGTGTCTAACGCCGTGGTTAGAGTTCACATTTCCCCCTCCGTAGTGCAAATGTTCACCCATTAACCCGTTGTACCCATGCTGCTGCTGCTGCGGCGGCGGCTGCTGCTGCTGCTGATGGTGAAGAGGGTTAGAAAACTGTCCCATCGCCATCCTGCGTGTGGGATGGTGAGGGTGAATGCCGTTTGCAGATTCGCTGAATCTTCCGTGGTTCATGGACATCATGCGGTCAGCCATTCCTTCCTTCTATGACACATAAAAGCGAAGTTTTAAAATGATGCACAAAATCCGAGGACTACTCTCGTCACATGCACAACATTAACTTCCAACTCGTTCCCATTGTCACTGTCATTCTCATTAAACCTAACTCCGCAGCACATGTGAATTGCTCTGATAAAAGACTGGCATAGTCTTGAGGTTAATGTGAAGGTGCTGCCTTTCAGGCATTCGTGTAATCCATATATTCTTTAATAATAACAACTCCGAATTGAAGACACGCTGTCAGAATTGTTTACCCAACCTTAACTCATTTGCTAACAAGGGCAAAAAGAAACGGAAATAATTTGCAATCATTAGACGTGCACAAAAAATATAAAAGCACGTAAGTTACCTACAGATATTTTTTAACAAAAAACGATACAGTCACGAAACAACTCTTCTATTAAGCTAGTTTTTACTGAGAATATAACCCCAGGGATTTGAAACTGTATAGTTCTTACCTCAAGGGCTGTACCTTTTTACTTCGTTTCCCCCGTTTTACTGTCCGCACGATATGATAAAGTACACCGATTTCAGTTACTGCACGGAATCTGTATTCCAAGTCATAGAGCCCAGCAAAGCTTTCAGATATAGACACACGCTCCCAACCTCTGTCCAACAAATGAGAATTGCTCAAATCGCCTGTGGTCACTGCTGATATACAATCATACAGGGGCGGAGCCACGGCAAACCTTGAAACTGACGAGGGAAAAATCTGGATGCAGGATCCTGTAAAAACATGGAATAGTCTCACGCTTCTGTCTACTGCGTTAAGCAGAGTTTATTTAGCAACATTACCTAATGGCATCTTAATTTCTGTTGTTTATGGTGAAAAAGGCAAAGTGGCACAACTGATTAAAATACACTGAATCCAAGTTTTTCTTATCGATATTTGATTTTTACTAGAATGTTACTTATACCTTACTCACTCATTAAATGCAAATCAGGAAAAAAAACATACATTAAGATAACTGCCAAATGCGTTTCTGCTAAATTATGCTAGCGATTGCTTAAAGGTGCAAAAAATTTATGTAGAAAATTTACACGCTACAATGTATTAATATGCCATGATTACTATATATTTTAAGAGGTCAACATGCAAACGAAGAAGACGTACACACTTTGAACATCTGAAACAAAGCACTAAGCACCGGAAAGGCTGAGCTGAGCTGTTAGAAAACATATCGTCAACAACATTAACACAAGTATAACTGAGCTGACATGAGCCACGACTGAGGAGAGCCAAATTTAACATTATAAAGAGCCCTTCACTAACACCCTCTCTGCAGGACATTTCTCAGCTCCGCGTTTTGTATGCAGCCTATTCCTTTTGCAGACGTGCGCTCTCTCGAGTTGACAGTGTTCAGCTCCCGTAGCTTTGGCATCTGAGCTGGAGCAATATAGGCGTTTCTTCTCACAAATGCTCCCAGCTTCACCCTAGAGGTGGCTACTGACTTACACCAGTATATTCCCGTAGCTGGTCCACAGGGTGCGAGCTCGGCTTCCCTTTACATGCCCTCTATGGGGCTTGCCGAGGCCTGATCAGGCTTGTGATTAACCGAGTCACTTTGGAAATACATTAACTGTGGGAACACCTATTTAAAATCACAATGCTAAGACAGAGTGATGGCTGCAAGAAGGACTTACACTGGAAAAAAAGCCAAAACATGCATGGAATTTATTATCACTGATTATCTCTTACACTGTAAACTTTTTACTGTAAATTTTATTCTTTACTCAGCAGTTTATTAGGTGACCCCCGCATTGTTTTAATACACCATTTCGTGGCGGTAATGTTGACGGTGATTAATAAGTACATCTTATATCCCTTGGAGAGACACTCTACGCCTTAATCAACAGTGGCAAATCGGATGAAAGGGGACCTTATTGACCCTCCAGGAAGGTAGTTGATTATCCTGGAATGCACTTTACTAACCCACCTATGGACGGTTTCCTCTGTGACCTTTTACCCCGTATTGGCTTGCTTAAAGGCATAAAATATGTGTACGTGATAACACGTCAAGAGTAGGGTAATAACATCAGTAAAGGCTAAACGTGTACTGATCACTGTAACGATCAATCGTTTGCAAATAACTGCACTACAGCATACGATTAACAGTGGTACAACACGTGTACAGTAAGTAGCGCGAAAATAATTGCAGGACATTTCAGACATAACGGTTCACTTTAGTGGAGGCTCCCATTGAGCTTAATCAATAATAATCTGATCCTTTGGCTTTCATTTGGAAGATGTTGAAGAGGTACATTTGTGGCGATTATTTTATCCTTCTAAAAAAAAGAAACATTGTTAAAAGTGTTACTTGACCCTATGAACTGAAAAGATAGGGTTAAGTAACACTTTTAACAATGTTTTCCCCTGCAGACGTGAGGTGCGGAATGTACCCACAGCGGAGAACAAACAGCGTGTCTGCATGTTCTGAACACTCAAGTGCTGAGTTGGACAGTATGAGAGAGGGAGGGGTGTACCGGGGTAGACAGGCTTTAGTAGCTACTGATTTGCATTAAAATATAGTACACAAATTGGTAGAGAGCAGTGAATTTTCTATTAAGAATAATCTGGTAATTCTTTTACCGAAGATAAATTATAGTTTATGTATTTTGTTATTCTCTCTTTTAGTCACATGGGTTAAAATGTAAATAAAAACGTAAAGATGTTTTTTCAAAGGGTAAATAAAAAAAAATCAAATTTACCTCCAGATTCTGCTTTATTAGACACAAGAGACAAGTTATTAAATTTCAAATCTGGAAGTTGTAGTAGATAGATCAGACTTTATTGATCCTAAAGGGAAATTGAGGTGTTACAGCAGCCCAGCCCAAGACAAGCAAAAACAGTCATAAGAATAGACTACAAATTATAATAAGTACAGTAATACAAAATAAAATAGATTTAGGTGTGTGCAAAATATGCTAATAGTAACTGTAAAACAATAAAATATGTGCAAAATGTGCGTAGGTATATACAGATTGAAAGTACCACAGCATAAACAGTATATTAATGCAGTGTCCAAAAAGTACATTAGTGCAACATGCTGTCCATAGATGAGCAGATGAAGGGCTAACAGCCCTAGGCTAGGGCAGTGATATACACCTTGAAAGCCGCCGGGAGGAAGGACCTACGGAAACGTTCCCTTGAACACCATAGCTGGAGCAGTCTTTTACTAAAAGTGCTCCGCTGTTTCTACTAACAGTCTCATGTAGCGGATGAGAGCCGTTGTTCATGATGGCTGTGAGCTTGGTCAGCATTCTCCTCTCAGCCACCACCTCCAGCGTGTCAAGGCTCAGCCCCAAAGTAGAGCCAGCCAAAGCTGAGCCAGTTTATGGAGTCTATTTTCATCTCTTGCCATGATGCTGCTGCTGCCCCAGCACACAACAGCGTAGATTTGAAGAGGGGTGCTTCCACCACTGATTCATAAACAATGTATAGCAGTGAGTGGTTTAGGGGTTTATTTACACACTGCAAGGTCATAGTAGATGAATTATTGAACTTCTAAGTATATTTTTAGGTGTGGAAAATATAATACAATTTTAACAAAGGGGAATTAAGTCAGGATACGCAGTTCAAGGCAGTCAAGTTTGCAGGTATATCACCCTTAAACTCACAACTGGCAACCTACTGAAGCTAGGCAGGTGTGAGCCTGGCCAGTACCTGAATGGGAGACCCCCTGGAAAAGCTAAGTTTATTTGTTGCTGGAAAAGGTGTTAGTAGGACCAGTAGGGAGTGCTAACTCTGTGGTCTGTGTGGGTCCTAATGCCCTAGTATGGTGAAGCAGACAATATGCTGTATAAAAAGGCATATTCGAATGACACATAAAACCGAGGTCCTGACTCTCTGTACTTGTTAAAAATTTAAGGGTGTTTCTCGAAAAGAGTAGGGGTGTTACCCTTGTGTCCTGGCCAAATTTCCCCTTGGCCTTTACCAGGCATGGCCTCCTAATAATCCCCATTGATTAATTGGCTTAATTACTCTGCTCTCCTCCCCACTGATAGCTGATGTTTGCCTGCCATCGCATCATCCAGGTGGGTGGTGATGGAGAGGAGTTCCCATTACCTGTAAAGTGCTTTGAGTGGAGAGTCCAGAAAAGCTTTATGTAAGTGTATATATAACAAACTGACTTGGTTTCAGTAACATGCTTATGCTTTCTTCTGCTGCTAGTTTATTAAAAAGTAACTGTGGTTGCAGAGTACCTCAAATTTGCAAAAGATCTGGATCTGGATGTAAAGTATGCTGGTATCCCTTTGAGAAACTGCCCATTAGAGGTGTAATGCATGAAAATCTTGTAAGGAAGTGTAGAAGAGTTACACAAATGTAGAGAAATAGAAACACTAAAATTAATTAGCCTACAGTATATCAAGCTGTTGATTAACCTTATAATTTTTAATTTTTATTGTATCCTTTATATGTTTAGTAGTAATGGTGATTAAAGATGTAGTAGTTATTGTTGCCTGAGCTCATTAGTAAAATCCTTTTCAGCAACAATGACGGAAAAAAGTTTTTTTTGTGTGAAAATGAAAGTGGAAATAAGCTAGCAAGAAGAAGCCTGAAAGTTGTCAAAGTGTTTCAGAGGGAACGATTTGTGAATTGTCTGTGGAACCCCGGTGAGTTGAAAATTGAAAAGAATAAATTGTGGCTGTACATTGCACAAAATGAGTATCTGCGATGAAGTAAATTCATTTGATTTTCCCTGTTCTTGGTGTGTTTTTGTTGGTGTTTCAATTCACTTTGTTTGCATAAAACCACAACCAATCTGATTTATAAGTAGCAATTTTAAAAAGTGAAAAGAAAAATAAGGAGATATTGACATGGTGGGATGAAATTCTGCATCTGACAATGTTATGCTGTTTTGTGTTGATAAGAAGAGTGAAACACCTGTTTGTGGTTGTTGACTTTGACTTGAAGGCAGCATTCTTACCACTTAGCTGTGATGGAAGACCTCTAAGGAAAACCATGTTGCAGCTGCAAGTGGTGTGGGTGGACCAGTAGGAGGTGCCATTGTTTAGAAGATGCATTACATTGCAATCTCCTAACTACTTGGGACGTACAGTTCCATGACACTTTTCCTAAAAGTAGGTATGTTAGTCCTGGTGTCCTGGTTAAATTGAGCTCTGCGCATGAACAATCAGGCTTCCCTAAAATTCTCCCTTAATTCAACTGGTAATACAGCTCCATTTTATGTCACTTTACTACATCTTCCCTAATAAATTTCTTACTTCTCCACCTAAACCACTATGTAGTGGGGTTGCTAGCACAAAATGGCTGCCATGTGTCACCCAGGTGAGAGCTGCACTTCACTTGTGGGTCCTTTCTTATATGTCAAGGGCTTAGGGATTCTTTGGAATAAAAAGTACTATACAAATGGAAGCCCTCACAGTTGTTATACAATCATCAGTTAGCTACTAGTAACAAATACCACAAGCCGAATAGCAGCCTCTTGTTTGTAACCTTTCTCATGTTCCCTTATTCTAATGACAAAGTAAACCCATGCAACAGCATTTGAAGTGAAATAAAAAACAAAGGGCATAAATGGAAATATGTGTTTAAGACTGAGAACAGGAGAAAAGTTTTTACACAAAGGGATGTTAAGGGTCTGAAACGTGTTGCATTGCAGAAGTTATGGGCACTGTTGAAAAAAGTCTGAGAAGAAGAAATACATTGTTTTGTAGCCCTTTTGCAATCATTGAAGGAAGAAGAACGAATAGCAAGGACATTTAGTGACTATACAATGCTGCTTCAAATAATGTAGGAAATCTTTCTTTGTATTCATTTCTTTTTTAAACTTATTTATATGAACGTTAAGTGAATAGGCTTGAAAGGAATTTTTGTTCTGAACTGTTACACAATGCCTTTTATGTATAGAATACTGTAATCATTATTTAATGTACTTCTGGTGTTCTAAAGTTGCCATATTTGTTTCTTCATATATTTTTTTTTATTTGATTGTTGTCCAATGAATTTTGATTTTGATTATAGTATGCTTAAACATTGTTTCTCTCAATTAAAAGTATTTGGAATAGCACTAAGAAAAAAGCGTTTGTGTCTTTTTTGCTAGGAACACTGATGCAGAGGTTATTATCTTCCATAGACTCACTCCTGTGATTTGGGCTCAAAACATTGGCTGTCATAATGGAATGATCTAAGTTACTTTAGTCATGGTTCCAATCATTCTACTGGGGTTTCAGTTTTGATCGATAGATTGAATCAATATCTTCCCAAGAAGAAAGGTGGATTTTGTTAGTTATAGCGGTAAATATTACAGTGTTTGTATTTGTAATATTTACAGTTAAAATTCATGTCTTATATAATAATAGAATCTTATGTAATTACTTTGCTGCCAAATTCCTAGTTTTACAAAATGATTATAATAAAGCTTATATAATAGTTTTCAGAGGCTATTAATGCAACTTCCAATGATTTAGACAGATTCCCACATAAAAATACTCCCAATTTTTCAGACCCCAAAGCAAAAGAATATACTTGCTACTGTAAAATTTGAACTTCTGGTTCAAAGTCCTGGATTGATTTCTGTCTCGTTCTCCCTGCTATGTAAAGTATTCAGACAGCAATGTCAAAACTGTTCCATTTGTGTCATTTGGATCGTGTTTCACTGCTGAATCTAAAGAAGTGGATGAGGACTTTGTGTTTTTTTCCCCCTAACAGTCGCTTAGTCTAACAAATTAGGACAGTCCTTTGAGCCCAGAGCAGCAATAGAATCTTCATAAAGTACTGAGACAGCAAAATCAAAAGAGTTATTTTTGTTTACAGTCGAGTGATTTTATTTGTGATCATGAGATTAATCTAAATGTTTAATAAAACATAATTTGTGTTTTATTTCCATGTACTATTTGTTTTAAGCAACTCCATTCATATGTCTGATTATTCAGGGATATAGGTAATTTACCATTTCGTTCTAAATTTCCTTCTAAATGACTAAAGATTTAATGGCAATATTAAAAATTTAGTAGAGCAAGAATTCAATGATAAGAGCACTGGTAATATACATGTATGAGAGTATTTTAGTTTTCAAGCCAGAAAATTTGCTATTCAATGTGGAAAAGAAATTCAAATATTCCAGAAGAATAAAGAATTTGGATTTATGAATAACTTTAATTTAGCACTCATTGTTTAATTAATTAAGGAATTAGTATGAAGTAACTGTCATGAGCACTACCCAGTGACAATTAGGTCAAAGGCTAAGCAAAACACATAATATTTAGAATTAAACCAAGGTGTATTTGAACGGGGAGGCATTGTATTACAGTGGTTAGCATTGCTGCCTTACATTACTGGAGCCCTGGGTTCACGTCTAGGCCTGGGGTGTTATCTGCATGGACTTTTTATGTTCTCCCTGTGTTCACATGGGTTTCCTATTAGTGCTCTGGTTTCTTCCCACTGTCCAAAAACATTCCGGTAGATTAATTGACTTCTGGAGAAATTGACCCTGATGTGAGTGTTTGTGTCTCTATGTCTATGTGACGTCCAGTCCAGGCTGTATCCCACCTTGCGCTTCTTGCTTGCCCTGATAGGCTCCTGCTCCCCTCTGACCCTGAATTTAATGAAGTTGTTAGAAAATGAGTGGATATATTCATGTGCCATCGGGCTAAGTGGCTTGAGGGAGGGGAAAAAATAATAGCTCTTTGCATTGGAAATTAAAAAAAATAATAAGCAATCTACAATATCTTCTCTTAAAATTAATAATGTAATTTGTAAGACCTCAAAGGAAATCTCTAATTCTGTTTGCTCATCCTATGTAAGCTTGTATAAATGTAATTTTTCTGAACTGGACTGTAATATCTTAATGTGACAGTGGAAGTATTTACTCTGTAAACTCATGATGATTGAAGTCAATTCATAAGGCTGATATATCTAAAAAGGAGATTACAGACTCCTTGAGCAGTATGAAAAAAGTCACTTGTTCCAGTTGGTCTAACAGTAGAATTTAATTATAGTTTGGGGAATATATTAAAAATCCATTATTTGACATGTTTAATGAATGTTCAAGACGTGAAGATTTACAATGAAACCCAGACTTGTAACCCTCATTTCTAAACCCAGCAAAGACAAAGAATTTTCAATTAACTGTCGGAGATGTGTAACTTTGTTAAATGTGGATTACAAGATTTTGGTTCTTGCTTCCACATGTTCTTTAAAATGAGGTCTGGCCAGATAGTAAATGAAATTCAGACAGGGCTCGTGAGAACCAAGCACATCAGCAAGAACATCAGACTAATTCTGCATATTCTCAACTATTCCCATCTTTCAGAAAATGATGCCCTTATACTCTGCCTGGATTTTCTGAAGTGTTCGTTACATTTTTACACCAATTTCTACTCATATAATTGGAATTGTTTTGTTTGCGTCCAAATTTTAGAGATGTTGTTCAAATGTGTTATAGATAAAGGGAATATTAATAATTTCATTATATAACATTCAGCACTGTTTGGTTTTTGGTGGACATAGGAGTACAACAGGAGTTCTATCATAGGAGTGATACAGGAGTACAATAGGACTACAACAGGAGTTCTATCATAGGAGTGATACAGGAGTACAATAGGACTACAACAGGAGTTCTATCACAGGAGTGATACAGGAGTACAATAGGAGTACAACAGGAGCTCTATCATAGGAGTGATACGGGAGTACAATAGGAGTACAACAGGAGCTCTATCATAGGAGTGATATAGGAGTACAATAGGAGTACAACAGGAGTTCTATCACAGGAGTGATACAGGAGTACAATAGGACTACAACAGGAGTTCTATCACAGGAGTGATACAGGAGTACAATAGGAGTACAACAGGAGCTCTATCATAGGAGTGATATAGGAGTACAATAGGAGTGCAACAGGAGCTCTATCATAGGAGTGATACGGGAGTACAATAGGAGTACAACAGGAGTTCTATCATAGGAGTGATATAGGAATACAATAGGAGTGCAACAGGAGTTCTATCATAGGAGTGATATAGGAGTACAATAGGAGTACAACAGGAGTTCTATAATAGGAGTGATATAGGAGTACAATAGGAGTACAACAGGAGTTCTATCATAGGAGTGATATAGGAGTACAATGGGAGTTCTAGCTTAAAGGTTTTTTTTGGTAGACTAATGAAATTTAGATTACTTATTTTGAAGATAATTAAAGAAAAGACAAAATACTGAAACAAGTTAATTTATTTTCTAAAGTATCTGCATTGAAATTGAATATATCCAAATATTAAACATTTCTAAGAATTATTGGCTACAAAGAGGTAGCTTTATTTTAAGGGAAATTCTTTTAATGTAAAGCTGAAGGTCTTTTGCATTTAGTATACACTGCTCTTTCCTTTTATTCTGATTCTATTTGTAAATTAAGTTATTTTCAGTAATATATATAAATAGAAATCAAAAGCGAAAACAAGCTGTACACATGATCAATAAATTAAAAGGGGAAAATTCTGCTGAACTTTAAAAAAGCATTTAAAATAATACTAAAAAATATAATGAGAATAATGTTCATAAAGAGTTAGTGTTTATTGTTAATTTTCTGATACTTTTTGCAAAGTGCTATTTTCATTTTTCATTTTCAAGTTTTATACGTATATGGTTTGGGACCCCATTACCAATCTTTATTTTGTTTGTAGACATTTTTGTTTCATCTTTTAATGTTTAACATTTACGAAAAATCTATATTGCACAACCTCTCTTTGAAATTAGCTTTAAAAACAGAAAACTAAAAATAAAAGAAGACCCCTTCTTATGGCATAGTGGAGTTTGCCACTATCCTAGTGAGCGGTTGTGTTTGTGCTCTCAGTCTGCTAGAGACCATGATTGAATCCTAGCAGGGGCAGAGCAGAACTGTGTTGGTCACATGACTGTGATTCCAAAAACAGCAGAATTCCACTGGCAGAATGCCACCTGTGATAGGAGAGCTTGATTTGGCCTTTCTCTCCTTGCCTTGCTGTGTAACTGTGACTCCCGAGAGCTTGCAGTGACATGCAAATCACAATGTGTTGATTGATGATTCATAGTTTGGCCCAAATCCTAATTAAGAAAGTGTAGAAAGCGTGATTTGGATTAGCGGCTTTATTGGTGTAACGCACCTCCTTAAGGCCAGGCTGTTGTGGCAGAGGGCACAACATTATAGCTGTAAGATGACATCTGCATTTACATTATGGGATCTCTCACATTTCTTTTGGGTGTTTCAAAAGCCCAGCCTGATGGATGGCTGGTTGTTCACCTCACTTGTGTGAGTTACTCCAATAATGCTCAATATTCCAATCACACATCTTTTCCACCTTATTTAGGGGTTCACCAAACTACTGAAATTATTAATCCAAAAGATGTTCCACAAAATACTTCTTGCATGGCTTTTTAAATGACTCTGAATATTGTCTCATTTATAAATGTTTATAATTATTTTTGCACAGGTGTTTTTGGTACAGTCACATTTTGATGTCATTAAGTACTAAACACGTGTATTTTCTTTTAAAGTTAACCTTTAGTTACACTAAAACTTATCCAGAACCTACTTCGAAACCAAGAGTAGAGGACAGAATGGAAACTTTAGGAAAGCGCATTTAAAACTGAGAACTGGAGGCATTTATTTACACAGCAGTTGTGGGAGTATTAAACAAGCTACCCAGCGATGTTGTTGGAACTGATACACTGGCTTCTCTAAAGAGATAGCTGTATGATCACAAAGTCAAGATACAAAGTTTGGACGATCAATTTTCTGATCTTTAACTCAAATTGAATGTTTGAAATATCAACAAGGTGACCTTTTCTCTTTCTAACATGTATTGTATATCCAGTCATAAAGGAATCTGTCAGATAACGAGAAGCTGTTGCTTATTTAATTTCTGGCAGCGGTGCACTTTTCTTTTACATGTGGCCATGATATGTCTCAGTTGTGGTTTGTGCTGAATACTGTTAATAGAGTCTTAATAAGAACGAAAAAGTATGAACATGTCACTTCAGTGTTAACTTGAATAACTCCTTCTGCGATTTAAATACATATAGATAAAAAAAATCTGTAGGAATTGCTAATCCCATTTTGTCTATAGCCTTCTATTTAGATAAAGTACTGTATATTGATGCAGACTACTTAGTAATTATAGTAATTCTGAGAAGAAATGCAGGGAATAGAGATTTCTGCCACAGAGATAAGGAGATAAAATGTTAACATTCATGTTAATATATTTCAAAGAGAAAAAACACATCTAGCATGAGAATTTTAGAAAACAGTTTTTGTTTTTAGTTGATTAAATATATTTTTTCACAATACATGTAGTTACGTTTTTTTCTTGTTTTAAAGCATATTGTCATATTTAAATAAATACTCCAAAATGTCATATTTGTATATAGGTGGGTAGCTGTGTCAGCATGCGTAGGCTGCAATAGAACAAGTAATAGGTTTATTCCATGCTGAAAAAAAGAAGAAAGAGAACACAATGTTTCGGCCATGGAGCCTTCTTCAGGTGTCACACTTCAGGTGTCACACCTTCTTCACACCTGATGAAGGCTCCACGGCCGAAACATTGTGTTCTCTTTCTTCTTTTTTTCAGCATGGAATAAACCTATTACTTGTATATTTGTATATAGTTGTTTTTTATGCAAATCACTTTAATGTTGTGTACCCTGAACTTTTAATAAATAAAGAATATCTGAAGGAAAAAAATTCCATGTGCTTTGAGTACAAAAGATAATATTTGTGTTATAATCTTTCATTTGATCCTGGAAGATTAAATCAATCTACTGTATTTAGCGAGAGACCCTCTTCCGTATGTATTATTATGATCAATGTACTCATAGTTTAGTTGAAAGCTATAAACCTGTCTTATAGCTCAAGGTTATAGTACCATGTTGGCAGCCAGTCCTTAGGAAAAAGGATTCTTGTTAACCTTGGCCCAGAATTACCATTGTTATACAAAGTCAGCCTAATTTGCAAATTTTAGATTTAGGATTTTTTTAATTTGGGTTGTTGTATGAAGGGGGAGAAAAAGGTGAAGTGTTTCTCAATGCTTGAAGAAACCTTGCTCTTTTTGTAATGAACACTTTACGTTTCATGAAAGTTTTGCATTTAATTGGTTTGAGACTGATGATACCCAGTGACACCATTTCTTAAAGTATGTTGCTGTCTGTATTCATCTTGTCTTGTTAAATTCTTTTTTTTCAATAACATAAATAGCCAACTCTGAAATGTTGTTTCAAATTGGGGTTCCTTACTAAAAATGTGCACCACTTGAAGATCTTAGAAGTACCTCAGATGTGCTGCAATTTAGCCTTACTTTTTCTTGGTTTTCAGTGTTACAAAGGCTCATGAGTCCATATTGGTATATTTAGTTGAGGAATAGTACTAGTACTAGGAATAACAACACTCAAAAAGTAAGTGTACTGAAAGGATTATGGAGCTTTTGTTTACCAAAATTTGACTCGTGTGGCTGAGGGCTACCCTCCTGACCATAGGATGATGATGCTCTGACCCCCATACAGATTGAGGAGTGACAAGGAGCAGGTGCAATGGTGGAGATGGGGTGGAGGTGGGAGGCAGAAAGATGTATGTGAGGGAGAGAAGCAGATCACGTTTGGTATTTATAATATTTTAAGAGAGGATTGGACATCAGGAGTGATTGTGAGACATCAGCTGAGTCTGATTGAACTTGGTTGTAGTCATCCCTCCTGAATTTTCATTATAAACTCCACTTAGATTCGTTTCTTTATATTCTTTATATACATAAGATAATTTGAAAACCATCAAAGATTGAGACTGGGAATAATTATTGAAATATAGCATTAATTAAAAAGTGTATACATTGAATGTTTGTACTTAGTACTTACAGGTATCTCATAATTATATCATTATATATAAATGTGAACATACTTTATAAGAACATAAAAATTACATAACTTAAAAGGAGAACACAAAGGTCTCCAATTATATATTTTTCATCATGTATTCTTATTGTTTAAGGAGGTATAATCTTCTAAAATTAATTGTATATAAACTCATACTGAAAAGTTTAGCATTATAAAATTAGAATTTATTTTTTTCTATGACTCTTCAATTTGAGAGGATGATGGCATTCCAATCCAATTTTAATCCCTGTGTCAAGTCTGAACCTACCTCAGCAGGGAATCAGATTAATGAACTGCTAACCAGAAGGCCATATGGTCAAAACCCACCACAATATTTCGTGGCACGGGAAAGCACTGTGTGCTTTTAGTCATTTAAATCTAAGGTGGATACAACATTTAAAAATGCATTTTCTTTTTAAGGGGAATATAATGCCTAATGTTAGCTTGTTCAAAATTGAAAAATGAAAAAAGAATAACCTTCATAAATCCTATCAATAAAAAGTATATTAACCTCAGTTAGGACAATTGGCATTTATATGTACCACCTGAGCTACAGCTATTATTCAATAAATCCAGTGATACCAAGGTAATGTAATTGAAACCAAATCACACGAGTTCACATAGTATATGATATGCCAGTGATAATGTGTCCATAGGCTTGATTCCTACATTCAATGCAAAACACCTCACCTATTTTTTCCCTTAATATAGAGGAATTGTCTTTAGCTTGTCTCTAGATTCTCCAATGACAAACCTGCTTCAATGTTTCCTAAAATATAAGAGAAGTCATTTTTTTTTAATTTTACTGCATATTTGTCTCATGAACATTTCTACTTTTAACAAGCACAGCTGCATATAGTATGGCCATTAAGCCACTTAAATCTAGAAGTTTAGCATTGTGGTCCATTCATTCTTAGTCATCTTATTAAGCATATTCATGATGGTTACACTCTTATCTTTTACTAATTTGTGAAATTCATCCCATAATTCTTTAGAAAGATTAAAGTCAGTGGACTTCCCATAACTAAGCATAAATTCAGTTTTAGTTTCACTAATCGCTTTGAGTAATTATCATTTTAAAATCAACTTTAATTCACAAATCACCTTCCTGGATGCATTGCATGAAGCTGAAGAACTGAGTGATATTTAATTTCTGCTTTAATGAAGAGTAATTGAAGAACAGCATTAAGACAAGTCTAATACTCTATGGACAAAAATATAGAGTGATAATATTACTAAAGTCCTGTGACTTAATACCCACGGCTTGTGTTGCTGTCATTATTAGTAAGTTGTAATATTTAACAAGAAATGTTTGCAGTAAAATGTCTTCAAAACATGTCACTTCTATATTTTCTTTGAAATGAGGAATGTATAATAAAAGAATCCATAGTTTTGCTGATTATTTCCTTCTTAGCTGTTTTGTATATAGGATTTTTTTGTTCAGTAAATTTGTTGTTGAATAGAGATGTGGCCTTTGAAAAGCCTGTTGATATCAACAGCAGGTCTCAAAGAACAAATTCATTCATGCTGCATTGATGTTGTCTTTCATGCTCCACCTCACATCTGGGCAACAAATCACCAGATCACAGTCAAAGGTAGCAGCAGCCACCACTAGTAGACAAATTGGCTAATTTCCTTTCATATAAAACTCTGCCTTGCTACTCACTATCACCAGCTTGTTATGCTGTTTAAGCACTGTAAATCACAATCCTGTACCACCTGCTGTCAACTTTGCAATCTTGTCCAAAACATGATTAATTTCATTAATTTTTTGAAGATTTTATAATCTACAAATGCAAGTTAATAATGTGTCATTTTATTGTCCAAATGTTTTTTTAATCTGTTTTGAAAAATTCAGTTGTTTTCAAGATAGTGCCTTTCTTTAGCTAGATCTGAACTTTCACTTGGAAAAGCACTTCCAATTTTTATATCAATTTAATAAGCTTAGATAATGTTATCATACAAAATTCATTTTAAAAATTGGAATCCTCAATTAAAATCAAATTTTCAAGTTTTGTACTTTCTCAATTTTAAGCAATTTGTATTCATTTAAGATCACCACTGTTGTGATCATCTTGTGATCTTAAAGAAGATTGAAGACCTTCACAAAGGTCTTCACAAATCACAAAGGGTAAATTATTTTTTACAACTGTATTTGATCTCCAAAACCATACTAGTCTATTTTTGCTCTTCTTTACATTTTAAACAGTGAGTGTGTACAGTTGATATAACTACACACACATTCAGTTCCAGTACATAAATACACAGCTTATTTGAAGAACTACCTTCTTAATCTTTTGGAAGCAAAATATACTGTGTATATTCCATGAGACATCTAGTGGGTCTTATCAGCAATGGAGAAGAGATCAGGTGCAGAAGAAAAGTGGATCATCTGGTGGCCTGGTGTGTTAACAACAACCATTAGATTAACAATATCAAAACAGCGGAAATGTTAACTGACTTTTGGGAAAAAAACTCCAAAACGCATCCCCATTGACATTGACAAAACTGTAGTGAGTATGGTGGTTGTAGTGAGCAAGTACAAGATTCTAAGAATAACCATCTCTAACACCCTCAAAGGAGATGCAAATGTTTTCAGAATCGCAAAGAAAGTGCCCCACACAGTGATTTTATTAACTGCATCAGCTGAAAAGTCTCAGTGCTTCCCAGCCCATTTTCATTCAATTTTATATTATTGAGACCATTCTCACAGCATCTATAACTAGTTGGTTTGGCAATGCATCTATCCATTCTAGAGGCAAATTGCAACTCATTGTGTGCTGATGGTATCCCTGGCCTGGTACTCAGAACATGTGCCTGGCAGATAGCTGATGTCTGTACCAACATCTTCAACATGTCCTTGGACCAAGCCACTGTACCTAGCTGCTTCAAGACGACCACCATCGTGCCAGTATCGAAAAAATTAGCCCCCACATGCCTGAACAACTACCGCCCTATTGCACTCACCCCCATCATAATGAAGTCCTTTGAAAAACTACTTATTCCACACATTAAAGCCAGCATTCCAAAAACACTGGATCCTCTCCAGTTTGCCTATCGCACAAACCGCTCCATAGAGGATGCAATCTCTATAGCTTTACACACCACACTAACCCACCTGGATAAAAGGAACACCTATACAAGATGCTGTTCATTGACTTTAGCTCAGCATTTAACACCATCATACCCATAAAACTCTCTACCAAACTCAGGGCTCTAGGTTTAGATACAACCCTCTGTAGCTGGATCCTAGACTTCCTCACCAGCAGTCCCCAGACTGTCAGGATTGGCAACCTCACCTCCAACACACTCACCCTTAACACCGGTACCCCTCAAGGCTGTGTGCTCAGCCCACTGCTTTACTCCCTGTTCACCCACGACTGTACTGCCAAGTTCAGCACAAACACCATCATCAAGTATGCTGATGATACCACAGTCGTGGGCCTGATCACTGACAATGATGAGACTGCCTACAGGGAGGAGATAAAACAACTTGCAGACTGGTGCCGAACCAACAACCTATGTCTCAACATCAGCAAAACCAAAGACCTGATTGTTGACTTCAGAAGACAAGGAAACGTTCACTCTCCCATCTACATCGAAGGGTCTGCGGTGGAGATGGTGAATAACTTCAAATTCCTAGATGTTCACATCTCTAAGGACCTTACATGGACACTGAACACCTCCAGTCTCATCAAGAAGGCACAACAGCGGCTGTACTTCCTGAGAAGGCTGAAGAAAATATACCTACATCCACAGATCCTCACCAACTTCTACAGATGTACGGTGGAGAGCATACTGACCAGCTGTATCACAGTCTGGTACGGCAACTGCACCGCATCCGATCGTAAGGCACTACAGCGGGTGGTCAAAACTGCCCAACACATCATCGGCAGTGCTTTACCATCCATCCAGGAAATATACAACACCAGGAGTCTGAAAAGAGCCACCAAAATTATGTCTGAGCCCACTCACCCCAGTCATACCTTGTTTGTTCCCCTACCATCTGGCAGAAGGTTCCGGTCACTCCAGTCACACACAACTAGACTCCAAAATAGCTTCTTCCCCAGAGCTGTCAAGTTGGTGACGCCCCCACTCCCTCCCACCATATTATGATCTCTCCTAACGTCTTCCTGTACCCACAATGACTGTACTCCTACACCACTAAACACATATGTAAGCCGAAATTGTCCTGTCCCCTCGTTAGCCCAGTAAAACTGTACCGGTCTTAATAATATTTAATATTAATTAACCATACTATTTTCAACCATACTATTTTTGCACTGTTCCAAGAATTACCTTGCACTGTTTTTGTCCTGTTATTTTTTCTCTGTTGCGGAATTGTGTACAGTTTTGATTACTTGATTACATGTTATTTATGTTATGTTATTACATGTTACTGTTATTGCTATTGTGTTACTGTCTATTGTCTGTCCTATTTATATACTGCACCTGAGTGACTAATGAGAAACACTTTTCATTATACTATGCACCTGTGTAAGTTTAATGACAATAAAGTTGAATTGAATTGAATTGAATGCTTGCAGGGAGAGTAATCTAATCTGATTTGTATAAACATAGACTAAAGAAGTGAGCACAAAACTCTTCTCTTCCAGGACACCGTTCCGGATTATACCATCTGCATAGGGTCCAAAATACACACTACTCGGGAGTCAGGACCGGCTGTCAGTGTTTCTGATTCTGATAAAAAAATCAAATGTGGTTGATGGATTATCTCCTAATCCATTTCATATGGCCAGTAAAATATATTACTAATTTCAGTCTAAAGAGAGAGTTTACCAGTAAACACAAATCTCACATTGTTGAAGACTACTTTACATACTATAGCTGATCCACAGTTATTGGTCATACAGGATCTCTGTCAACAATTTACGCACTTTTGTCTCACAATTTTGTAATAGGATTTCGATCTGGACTAAGGTGTAAATATTATTTTATGTCTTTGTAGGCTTGGCTGCAGTGTGGACAGCACTCCACTGCAGCTGGCATTATAGACAATGGTAGAACATCTCTCAATTTTGAAGCACAAACCAGAGTGCAAGAGTTTGCAATATGACATCTTTTGATTTACAAGAAATTGCCAGAGCACACACTACAAATCTCCCTTAAGCATTCCTGGAATAGAATAAAATGTAAACACCATACTGTCCTATCCTTAGCTCAGATGTAATTCATACTTCGCTCTTGGAGTGGTAACAGCAGTTGACCCAGCAGTGAATAAAGCCAGCAGACTAGTGTTTTAACACTACTAAATGACTTACATGGCACTTTGTCAACAACATTTGAGGGCAGAAATGAGTGTCTTATTTGTCCTTCATTTCCAAAATTGCATTTGTTGTCTCAAATGTGCTGCATTTGAAATTGAGGGTTTATATCAAGACATCACAAACACTGTATTTTCTCATTATTACAACAAAAAAGAACAGGTTATATCAATCAGTAACTATACATAACTACAGAAAGACCT
This sequence comes from Lepisosteus oculatus, assembly GCF_040954835.1. Taxonomy (NCBI): domain Eukaryota; kingdom Metazoa; phylum Chordata; class Actinopteri; order Semionotiformes; family Lepisosteidae; genus Lepisosteus; species Lepisosteus oculatus. Next base: position 20,205,425 of record NC_090697.1, on the reverse strand, counting down.
GTGTTTTGTCCAAAATATCTTATTTAACAATCTACAGTATATAAACATGTTTACGGCTACACACTAGAGAAAAAAGCAAACAAATGGCATGACTCATAGCCAAACCCTGTGATTTATAACTTGTGTCTTCTCACATATCTTTAGCGCAGAAACCTGAGCCTACAGATACCAGCTTTCAAGTATGTGAAAAAAAATGGTCTTTCAAAATAACCCTGCTCAGTGGGCTGTGATACAGCAATGTTTTTGCTAGTGCTGAGGAGCTGGCACCAGAGCTTTGCTCAAATTCACATTACACTAGCTGCAGGCTAGCAAAACATGCTGTGTGTATGCAGTTGTTTGTATTTGTGTCACATGGGCCTCATCTCCTTCAACATTTCACCTACAAAACAAACAGTCATCTAGAGGCAGCAAAAACCATAAAAAAACTCCCTGATCAGTGTACCTACAGTAATGTGAGGTTAAAGAGTAACTTTTGGAAAGCACAGTGGCAAAGTGAAAAAACACATGGACTATGCATGTGTTGCTTATCACAATATTATCCCTTGTTTGCTGCCATGGCAGCATTTGTTGCTTGGATTCTGAGCTGTGTTTCATGATAGTTGTGTCAGGGCATAGGTATAAAATATGAATTTATGACTGTACTGTCTGATTTAATCAAGAAAGTTCTTGCTCCATCTACAACAGAATTGAGATATTTCTTAACTTTCCCAGCTCCTGTAGCTATGAGTTCAGCCAGTTTTGTTTGTGCTTTAGTTCCTAGCTAAGCTATATGAAGGTGCTTTTCTTCTGTAACTAAACAACTTGGAGAGAAATTCAGTTGCTCCCCTAAGCCTGGTAAATACCAATTGCATGGTGCAAAGATCACACATCATTATTGATTATAAATGCAAATGTATGTAACACATTATTACACATATTTACCAAAACACTTAAAATTAAATGCTTCAGATGTTAAATATAGATTGTTAACATATTATTACCTATTCGTACAATTCTAATGATATGTATCTCTGTTTAAGCAGTGCACAGCTATATCTTTATCATTTTATTTCAGTGGTTAATACAAATTAATTTTGAAGTGATCATTTAATGAAATTAACATCTTTTATGAAAAACTCTGAGTTTCAGTTTGTTGTATGTTTAGGTATATGGAATACGAGATCTTGGGACCGCATATCAACTTTCTTCTGTGGAAAATAAAAACAACTGGAAACCCACTAAATTTACTTTTAGCAAACCTTTAACTAGTTATGGAATTGGTGGATACTAAGAATTGCTTAGGGATTATGAGAAAAAACCCAGATAAGTAATTAGTTACTCTAAAATATCTTAGAATCTAAAATTATTCTGTACACTCTCTAAAAAAGAATTATTGTATAGTTCAAGCCAGGAACGTTTGTATTATTCTAAGTAGGAAAGGTACAAACCAGGAAAGTTTGTATTATTATACGTAATCACCAATGTGTGAGGTATCTGTTATCAAGATGCAAATGTAATGATATTCTTGTTTTGATCAGTGGCATAGTAATCTAATCACAAGGTGCAAAAGAAACAAAAAAATATTATTACCAGTTCTTGAAGGACACAAAATAAAAACCCTCAGGCTTTTCATAAATAACATAGACAGGTACAAAAATATAATTTAAATTAATCCTGGTTACTCTTAATAATACATGATAACTAGAAGCAGTTATGACCATTTAGAAATGTAAATTTAGTTTTAGACAGCAGAGACATTTCTTGGTAATCCAAACAGAGAATGCTTTGTTAGATGGCAACATTTTTGTGAAGAGGTTCACTATAAATGCTTTTTCATGACAGAACATAACAATCAGTGGAATTATACAACTCCATTTTGTTCTCTGCCACCCTCTTTTCCTAACCCAAGGTTAAATTCTAACACCATCATTTTTCCTGTGAGGGACAAATACATAAATGTGTCTACATCACTGATGGCAAGATACCATTTCTGCAATCTTATCACAATTGTAATTAATTGCCTTTATACAGAGCTTTTCATCTCAAAGGTTCCCAAGGTGCTCTACATAGAAGAGGAGGTTGACTTCATGCACCACTGAAGTGCAGCACTCTCTTGGGTAGCACATGGCAGGCATTATGCAAAAACACCTCCACATAATAAGATTGTGTGGAGAAGTGCGAATTGTGCTTTACCAAATTGAATTAAGGGGCAATTAAGGAGTACTCCAGATTGTTAATGCCTGTAGTGGAATTTATCCATGACACCTGGTCTAATACCCCTTCTCTTATGAACAGTGCTGCAATTCAATTACTTTGACGTCAGTTTAATGTCTCACCCTAAAGAAGGTACCTCCTACAACACGGTGTTCCTCATCATCATAGCGGGTCATCGGTTTTGGAAATTTTGTCTCAGAAGGAACCTCAATTTACAGTATACTTATCGAACACCAACTACAGGAGCGACTTAGTTTTTCTTGTCGGTCTCCTATACCAACACTGTCTAGGCCTTCTACACAGTGTCCTATCCCAACACTGACTAGGCACAAGACCTCAGAAATCCTCTTGTTTTGGGGGTGAGTATAGTCTGACATTTGGAACTATATGCAAAAACTTGATTGTATCTGTATATCAGCCATTCACTGAAATGTTCATTTCACCCACAATAAACAACTGCCAATGTCTGCAAATTCAATACCTCCATTAATTTTCAGTAACTGCTCCGTCCTAAATAGATTGCAGTGAGCCTGAGCCTACCCCAGTGGAACAGCAGGCAAAAGACATGGAAGGAACACCAGTCCATCACAGGGCACATTTAAGCATACATTGGACAATTTGGAGACACCAAATAATCTAGACACCAGTCTTTGGACTATAGAAGAAAAGTGAAGCATCCAGAGAAAACCAATACATAATACAGTACGCATACCTCACACAGAAGATGCCCCAGGCTGAGATAATGCATTGAGAGGCAACAGGACTAATTTCCATGCCACCAAATTCATTTTACATTAACTTTATTATATTGTTACAAATGGAGGGTTGTGAAATTAGAGAATAAGCAGGAAACTGGCTGAGTGGATTAGTCAATAAGTAAAACAAATTATCATAACCCCAAACTTGTAAGAATTTTGCAAAGAATATACCCGAGTGGTTGGTCAGAGGAAGATTAATTATTCTCTGACACAGATTTGATGTAAAGAATAATAATTCAGGCTCCCTTGGTTGAAAAAATATTTATTAGCAGTACGATACACACACCACACTACACACAACTTAAAAATACAACACACACGTTTCCATATTTAAAGTATATGTTTACAGACAAGGCATTTCAGAGGCCTAACGTCCTAACCACCCAGAAAAATCCTAGACTGTAACCAGGTATTTTACTCTTAACGCCTATAAAGGCCAGAATAAGAGATAAGATTAGTTCTAAACTAAACAGAATACAACCTACCTCTCTCTGCAAACCCGGATGCCACAAAATAAATGTGAACCTATTCTAAAATCTCCCTGTACTAAAATGCATCCACTAAGGCAGGAAAGGCTGTTTGAACTGAAGGATTCTTTACTCAGGAAGTTCAAGTTCCCTTAAAAATACAGAATAGCAATCTCTATTAACTATTACTTAGCTCCAAACTTTTCAGGTGATCTCAAACAAGGCCCTTTTGCCTGGTACATTCTTTATGTTCTGTCTCCTCACTCTCTTGATGTCTGTCTTGATCTGATCTTATATGGTGTCTATCTGGACTGTTGTTTGATACATAATGATTTACCTAGAACTTAATTAATTAAGGTAAACTTTATAATTGCTCCCTACATCTCAGCAAACACCCCTCTTGCTTGAAGCTGGAAGTGTTTACACTGCCAGGTGTTACACCTAGTCACCTATAGCTGTAACAATATTCACATCCAGGTTATATTATTTAAAAACATTTATTTTTAATTTTGAAAATATACTGCATATTTACCTTTTGCTATCTGGATTTTGAAACTAAAGGTGCAACATTTTATAAGACTGTTGAGGAGATTCTGAATATAGTCAGCTGTCTGATGTTAAAATCTCAAATATAAAGCATACAAGTTATCTGTATTAGCACACCAGCATACAGTAGGTGCTTAAGAGGCAACTTTATATCCGTCACTTGATATTTTGAACCTTTTTGTTCCAAAAAAGACAATTAGTGAACAAAACAATTTACATATAATTTATATTTACAGAAACTTTATAATAAAGTTACTTAATTTTTAAATAAAGATACAGATTAATTAAGACATTTTGAAGATGTACAGGTACCCTGGTTGATAACAAATACAATGATCTATATGATTGTTATACAATACTATAAAACTATCAATAAAAATACACATAATAGTGGCTTGCATTTATAAGCCACTTTTGATTCTAATGGACCTGAAAGTGCTTTATATACATGTAAATGAGGGGACTCACTTCACCATACACCATGGAAATTCAGCGACTGGGGGGTGTACAATAGCCATTATACACCAGCTGCCCCACGACAGCAATCAGATGTAGAAGTGAGAAATTGATGAGTGATAAAATATAAATGAAACTGTAGGTTTCTGGGAGTTATTATTAACAATTTTCATTACTCCTAATATAATGGAATAATCTTGGTAACATCAGATGTTAACCGAAATAATTTAGGATTCACATAGGAGGTACATTATACCATAAAAAGAATATTTCATATTTCTTAACAGCAAAGGTCATTTGATGTTTTTTGTTTGCCCTGTGTCTTGATATTAAGAAGTTAGTGAAAGCCTCCTCAGAATTTGTTATTAAAAATGTTAGGTTTTCAGATTTCAGAGGTGACCTTTACTTTATCGCATTATTTCAGTACTGTGCTGTACGTTTTGCCTCTTGCTGATGAGGGCTAATATTTTCTATTTTGGTTGTTAGCCTAACTAAAATATGTAATATAGTAATAAGCAAAGATGGGACATATCCAGTAGTAACCATTTAAGTAAATATCATTTTAATGAAAAAAGCTACATGTGTAAAACCTAAACTGAAATTACAAGAGATAATCTCTCATGGATGCTTCTTGAGAGAACATTCGTACAAAAAGCAGACCCCTAGGCAAATAAAAGAGAACTGAGAGGCCTGGTAATAGATTAATGAACATGAGGAAAACATTCTCTTCTGTTGGCAAACTGAAACATTGAGAAAAAAATAGTATTTACTTCAATTACACTGCAGTTATTTAATTACATATTTATTTATTCATTCATATTTAATTATCTGAAAAATAACAATAAAATAATTAATTATATGTTAATATTTATAATTAACTACAGTTTTGTGGTAAGATTAGATGATTTATCCTCTGAAAAGGAAACTGAAGTAAGAGTATGATTTTTTAATTTCTTACTGAAGAGATATTACTGCTTACTGCTCACCTCTATAGTTAAGTTACAGGACAATGGAAACAAAGGAAAAAAATGAAATCTCCATGTCGATTGTCAGTTAAGCAATAAATAAAGCTGTAGTGAGCTACTTTCATTATTTAAAGGTATTTTGAACATACTTGTATGAAATCCCTTCTATTTTCTTCTGTTCTTAAACTTAATAGATTCAATTTTAACTTACTTTGTGGGATATTTCCTTTAAGGTCAATAATTAACTCACTTGCATTTTTTAAACTAATTATAGAACTTCTGAGTCCTGGGTGGTGAATAAGATTTTTTTGTGAGCCCTTTATTGCTTTTACAGTGTTTGAGGCCTTCACAGAGAAATAATAGGTGTGGGGCGGAAGGTGTCTGAGGCCATTCCATTAAATGGCCAGTGTCGAGCTACTGTAAGTGATGATGCAGATTATGCCTTGTTTTCTGGGTTTCTCATCTGATCAAAGGCCCTCTCTTAGCACAGATGCCATATATGGCAATAACCATACAGTTCAGAGGTGACATGTGGGGTTGCATGACAGCTAGTTTGATTGTCTGTGACCGGGTGGGAGCTCTTGAACATGGTGTGCATACACAATGCAGTGTTCCACCTGGTCATCTGTATATAGCCAGCTCCTCAGTGATCCCTGAGCACTTAGCTCTGCTCCCTCCCAAAACATTAAAGGAACACTTTCTTCCCTCTGAGAACCAGTCATGAGCCTTGCCAAGAGGAGTTTAAAATGCCCTAGTCAGGAGAAAGCAGGGGGCTTCTGAGAAAAACACCTGGAAAACACAGCTGAGGGAGAGCAGAGGAGGAAGGCATCATCTTCATCCCTCCCTCTACCCAGAAATGGACCTGAAACTGAAAACAGAACGAGCACTATTTTAACAATCACATTTTAACTGGACCAAGTTATCCCATCTTCACAGCCATTTAACTACTGATGAAAAACTGCTGGATTCTGGTCACAGAGCTCTATCGGAAACCTTATTCCAGTGCTTGTGCCTTTGTTATAATAATATAATTTTTAACAAAGCGGGGTATTTTCTGTCTTAGGCGTGTTTCTATGAAATATTAATTCTTCTTTCATCTTAGACTTTATAAATTATCACATTGTTATGCTTTTCATACTTTTTCTATTATTATATATCCTATACTATTCCTTTACTATAATACCTTTTCTTTACTATTATAATAACACATTTTTATATCACCATATAATATTTTTTCTGTCTCCTTTACCATTTTGACTATTGTGTTTGTATCTCCATACACTCAGCATGTTTCTTCAGGTCAATACCCCTTGCTAAATAGTCTCTAAAGTGTTTTGGTTTTGTTAATACTATATTGATAATATTTTCAGTGAAATATTATTAAAACAGAAATACGAGCAGTGCAGTAGCTCTGTGGTTAAGGATCTACGCCTGTGGTTGGAAAGATGTCCGTTTGTATCCCACGGCCAGCAGGGGAATCCTACTCCATTGGGCCCCTGAGCAAGGACCTTAACCCCAACTGCTCCAGGGGCGCCGTATAAATGTCTGACTCTGCGCTCTGACCCTAAGCTTCCCTCCCTACCTGTGTGTATCATAGAGAGCAAGTTGGGGTATGCGAAAAGACAAATTCCTAATACAAGATATTGTATATAGCCAATAAAGTAATCTTATCTTGTATTATTACAATCCAGAGGGCACAAGTGGAAATTACATGGAATTGCGTTTTGAAACATAAAACAGGGGGAACATGTAACAGGTTTATTCCATGCTGAAAAGAGAAGAAAGAAAACACAACGTTTCAGCTGTGGAGCCATCTTCGGGTGTAAGAAAGATAGGGCAGTCAGCAAAGATAATATAGCATGGGAAAACAAAAGACAGGAGAGAGTAGGAGGTGGGAGCAAGGGAGAGGCAGGATGGCCAATCAAGTGGTGCGAGGTCAAGAGTGGTGAGGAGAGGTGAGAAACCTACATATGAATAATGAGAATTAGAAGAAGAAAACAAGTGTCGTTGAGGGAAGGGGGAAATTGTGAACCAAGTTTCAGGATAATTTTAGTTTCTGCTATAGGAGTTAAGAAACCCTACTTTGAGAACCCAGACGGAGAGATCAGTGTGATCATGGCTGTCAGAGGTGAAATGAGAAACTATAGGCTTGGAGAAATCTTAAATCTTCACAGCCCTTACATGTTCTCTGAAGCGGTCTCATAGTCTCCTTCCTGTTTCCCCAGTGTAGATGGCTGGGCATTTCCTGCAAGAAATACAGTAAATAAGGTTACTGGAGGTACAATATGTCATCTGAGTGATCCAGAATTGTCTTGAGGGGCCTTGAATGAGTGTGGTGTTAGATATGTACAGTACTTGCAGGTGATGCAGCAAGCTCTGTTGCAGGGGAAAGTGCCTGGTGTGGATGATTGCCGTGATGCAGCCTTCAAATCTGGTAATGAGGAAGAATTGAGAGTGGCAAGGAAAAAATTAAGAGCTGGCATAAAATCTGCCAAGAAACAGTACAAATCCCAGATAGAACACCACTACAACACCAATGCTAACCCATGACGCATGTGGCAAGACATAATAACAATAATAAACTTTATTTTATATAGCTCCTTTAAAGGCGGCTTCTCAAAGCACTTTATAGAATGACAACAACAATAATTAAAAAGAATACATAAGATAAAACAATTACAATATACAGAGGATACTAAGGATGGTGGTACTTAGAAAAGCAGAGAGTGAAGAATGGAAGTTAAGTAAATGCTTTTCTAAAGAAGAAGGTTTTGAGTCTGGATTTGAATGAGTTTAGAGAAGGTGACTCTCTGATATCCTTGGGCAGAGTTCCAGAGCTTGGGAGCATAACAGGAGAAGGCCTTGTCACCCATACAATGTAGATGGGGACAGTAAGACCAGAATTTGAAGAGTGAAGGTTGCAAAGTGGAGAGTAGGGCGATAATAGTTCAGACAGGTATTGAAGTATCAAGCCATGCAGAGCCTTATAGGTGAGCATGAGGTTTTTAAAGTCAACATGGAATTTGACAGGAAGCCAATGCAAGGACTCCAGGATAGGAGTAATGTGATCATTTGCACTAGACCTGGTCAGGATTCTGGGTGCTGAATTTTGGACATACTGCAGTTTGTCCAAACTAGATTTAGATACCCCAGCGAGTACAGCATTGCAGTAGTCAATTTGAGAGAACACAAATGTGTTGATCAGGTTTCAGCCACAGTTAGTGATAGCATAGGGCGTAGTCGAGCGATATTTCTGAGGTGAAAAAAATATGTTTTGACAATATGCTGCACATGTGGGTCGAATGTTAATCCAGAATCGAATATCACTCCAAGGTTTTTCAATTTAGACTGAAGCTCAAGTACAGAACCATCTACAGATAGGGTTACAGGATTGGCTTTACGGAGTTGATGGGGGGTGCTAATAAGCATGACTTCAGTCTTGTCACACTTATGAAGAAGAAAATTTTGAGTCATCCAAGTTTTTATGTCAGAGATGCAATTAGATAGAACAGAGACAGCCACATCAGTGTCAGGTTTGGTATGGATATATATTTGAGTATCATCAGTGTAGAAATGATAGCTGAGGCCATATGATCTTAAAAGCGACCAAGTGGAAACATGTAAATGCTGAAGAGCAAGGGGCCCAGTATTGAGCCCTGAGGAACACCAGACTTAACAAGACCAATTTCAGACCTATGCCAATTAAGAGTGACAAAGTGACAGCGATCAGTGAGGTAAGACTTGAACCATTTGATAACTGTCAGAAACTCCAAACACAGTCTCAAGACGAGAAAGTAGGATGTCATGGTCAACAGTGTCAAAAGCAGCACTGAGATCAAGAATGATGAGTATAGAAAGAGAACCAGAATCAGAAGCTATTAGAAGATCATTAGTGACTTTGACCAGGGCAGTTTCTGTGCTGTGAAGTTGACGGAAGCCAGATTGGAGGGGTTCAAAAAGGTTATTTGTCATGAGGTGATTATATAACTGAAATATGACAGCACGTTCTAGAATTTTAGCAAGAAAGGGTAATTTGGGGGTAAGATGGGGTGAAAATTGTTAAGATTGTCGAGAACCATGTTAGGCTTTTTTGGCACGGGGTAATGGCAGCAGTTTTGAGGACTGTTGGTACAATACCAGTGCTCAAAGATTAATTTATAATATTGAGGACAATGGGACAGAGAGAAGAGAAATAGGACTGAAATAAAGTGGTGGGAATGGGATCTAAAATAGATGTGGTGGGTTTCATATGTGTAACTAGTTTATTGAGGGATGCTGTGTCAAGAAGAGAGAAACTGGAGAGAAGGGAACCAGAAAAGTTGGATAAGGAAGGAGGAGGTATGGAAATGACATGTGTAGTGGAGAGAATGTGCTGCCAGATATTGTCAATCTTGGAGCTAAAGAAATCTAAAAATGTGTTGCAAAGTTGCAATGAGGCAGGTAATGTGGTGGGGCAGTTTGGCTTTAGAAAGCTGTTGATGGTGGAGAAAAGATGTCTGGGGTCGTCATGGTGATTTTGATAATGTGAGAGAAGTAGCTGGATCTAGTAGACTCTATAGTAACCTTATATTCAGACATAAATACAATCACAAGCTACAAGAACAAAACAAGCCGTGTAAGTGCTACAGACCCCTCCCTTCCATACAAGCTTAACATGTTCTACGCACGTTTCAAAGCTCATAACCCTGAACCAACCACCTGGACCACTGACTCCCTTGCCCCCCCCCCCCCCCCCCCCCGCACTATCCAAGTTAAATGTGTGAAAATCACTAAGTAGAGTGAACACACAAAAAGCTGCTGGACCTGATGGTATCCCTGGCCTGGTACTCAGAACATGTGCCTGGCAGATAACTGATGTCTGTACTGACATCTTCAACCTGTCCTTGGCCCAGGCCACTGTACCTAGCTGCTTCAAAATGACCACCATTGTGCCAGTACCAAAAAAATCAGCCCCCACATGCCCGATTGACTACTGCCCTATTGGACTCACCCCCATCATAATGAAGTGCTTTGAAAAACTACTTATTCCACACATTAAAGCCAGCATTCCAAAAACACTGGATCCTCTCCAGTTTGCCTATCGCACAAACTGCTCCACAGAGGATGCAATCTCTATAGCTTTATACACTACACTAACCCACCTGGATAAAAGGAATACCTATACAAGAATGCTATTCATTGACTTTAGCTCAGCATTCAACACCATCATACCCATAAAACGTTCTACCAAACTCAGGGCTCTAGGTTTAGATACCGCCCTCTGTAGCTGGATCCTAGATTTCCTCACCAGCAGTCCCCAGACTGTCAGGATTGGCAACTTCACCTCCAACATGCTCAGCTCACTGCTTTACTCCCTGTTCACCCATGGCTGTACTGCCAAGTTCAGCACAAACACCATCATCAAGTATGCTGACGATACCACAGTTGTGGGCCTGATCACTGACAACAGTGAGACTGCCTACAGGGAGGAGATAAAACAACTTGGAGACTGGTGCCAAACTAACAACCTATGTCTCAACATCAGCAAAACCAAAGAGCTGATCGTTGACAAATAAATTTTCAATCGGGATCCATAAAGTCTTATCTATCTATCTAAAAATAAAGTCTACTCCCCCATCTACATCGAAGGGTCTGCGGTGGAGATGGTGAATAATTTCAAATCCCTAGGTGTTCACATCTCTAAAGACCTCACATGGGCACTCAACACCTCCAGTCTCATCAAGAAGGCACAACAGCGGCTGTACTTCCTGAGAAGGCTGAAGAAAATATGCCTGCATCCACAGATCCTCACCAACATCTACAGATGTATAGTGGAGAGCATACTGACCAGCTGCATCACAGTCTGGTACGGCAACTGCACCGCATTCGAACGTAAGACACTGCAGCGGGTGGTCAAAACTGCCCAACACATCATCAGCAGTGCCTTACCATTCATCCAGGAAATCTACAACACCAGAAGTCTGAAAAGAGCCACCAAAATTACGTCTGACCCCACTCACCCCAGTCATAACTTGTTTGTCCCCCTACCATCTGGCAGAAAGTTCCGGACACTCCAGTTGCACACAACTAGACTCCAAAATAGCTTCTTCCCCAGACCCTTCAAGCTGGTGACACCCCCACTCCCTCCCATCATACTATGATTTCTCCTAACTTCTTCCTGTACCCACAATGACTGTACTCCAACACCACTACATACACGACAACGGAATGTAAGCCGGAATTGTACTTAAAACTGTACTAGTTGTAATATTTATTAATCACTGTATTATTTTTGCACTGTTTTTGTCCTGTTGTATTCCTTTCTCTGTTTGCGTTTTTGCACAGTTTTGATTACACTGTTATGTTATTACACTGTTATTGTTATTGTGTTACTGTCTATTGTCTTGTCTTCTGTTCTATGTATATACTACACCTGAGTGACTAATGAGAAACACTTTTCACTATACTATGCACCCGTGTAAGTATAATGACAAATAAAGTTAAATTGAATTGAATTGAATTGAACTAAAATAATCCTAAAACTTGATTTACACCTTCCCCCTTCTCTCAATGACAGACTTGTTTTCTTCTAATTCTCTCTATTCGTTTCTAGGTTTTGTTTCACACCTCTCCTCACCACTCTCAACCTCACACCACTTGATTGGCCACCCTGCCTCTCCCCTGCTCCTGCCTCCTCTCCTCTCTCCTGGCCTTTGTTTTCCCATGCTATATTATCTTTGCTGACTGCCCTATCTTTCTTACACCCAAAGAAGGCTCCACAGCTGAAACGTTGTGTTTTTCTTCTCTTTTCTGCTTGGAATAAACCTATTACTTGTTCCTTTGCAGCATGCTGACGCAGCTACCCACCTGAACTATAGGAGGAACATTATGCAAAGCATTATGGGAGTATGGAATAGGCTACTTAAACATGTTGAAGCTGACACTCTGGCTCCCTTCAAGAAATGGGTGAAATCAGTTAGCTAATAGATGGGTTAAATGGTCTCCTCCCTTTAGTAACCATTCTTATGTTCTATGTGTTTCACAGTGTTTCAAAAGGTCACTTGTGTGACCCTAAAAATCTGATTATGTATTACCAAAAATAAAAGTGGCAGAAATAAAATTTTATTTTACAATTACTTTAGTTTTCTCAGAGTCTATTAATACTTTCTTACATTGAAATATGTTCTATTCATTTCTAAACTACAATAAATAAGACATATTTCAACTGCACTCCAGTCTTATGCTGAATATTTGTGTGCTCTCTATTTTTGTCAGAGATTATTTCTTTCAATACATGCATTTAAAAATTTAAATTCAGTTACAATATTTGATGTTTTTGGGATATCTTAATTCTTTATGCCTTGTAACACTTGTTTTACTTTTACTTAACTGTTAATGAAACCCTTTCCCAAAAGAATGTGTTTATAATGTATATAATATAAAAGATGGTATTACAAAAACTTTGTATTCATCTTTGTGTTCCAACTAAAAGACAAAGCTGATGGAACAATGAAACAAACACCTTATCTAAGAAATGGCAAATACAACTTATTACAAAATACAAGAAATAAGATTGTCAGGGGGTACCAAAACTACTGAAACCCGGGAAACTGTTGAAAGGAACAGCACATATCTACCAGACATAGCATTCCTGTTTATTTGGTCAAAGTGTTAATATAGCAGCTCGGTGAGAACTGTCTTTCTCAGAAAGGTCCTGTTACAAGTTTTTCGTTGAATGTCATACTTGAAGAAATCTTTGGATTTTAGATCAATGATGAGAAAATCACTAAAAGCATTGAATTACAGATTCCTACGAATCATTTAAAAATTAGTTATTCTTTAATTGTTTGATATATTTTTGATGCTGTAGGTACTGCCATCATATTTAACAGGTCTATGTTTAGTTTGCCTTGTTGTTTTGGATTTCACCACATTTATGTCATTCTGGCAAGGTAGACAAAATCATATTTCCCTAATGTGGTAATCAACCAGCTGGGAATCCCATGTATATATATAAACTGATGCACAAAAGAAACAAAACACTCAGGTTTAATTAATTTAATCAAATAATTGTGATTAAAAAGAATAAAAAAACATTCATCTAACCATTTTCTAACAGCTTTATCCAAAACAGAGTCTTGGGGAGCAAAAGCCTATCTTGCTAAGCAACTGTCACAAAGCTTTATAAACCCTGAATGGGACACCAGTCCATCGCAGAGCACACATCGACACAAACATGCACAACAGGGCCAGTTTTCCCATGATCCAATAAACCTACCAGTATGTCTTTGGACTGTGGGAGGAAAACTGTAGCACCCAGAGGAAACCCACACATACACTGGGAGAACATACAAACTCCACACAGATAACACTCTAGGATTTAGATCTAGAATTTAAGGGCCCCGGAACTGCAAGGCAGCAATACTAATAACTGCACCAATGTGCAACCCTTAAAACATTTATACATTAATAAGATCTGATAAACCTCCTGTATTAAACATAAAACAAGGTGAAAATGAAAACTGTACTAGATAAGTGACAGGTATGAATGTACTGATCGTCAACACAAACATAGAAATGTTGACACATTGAGCTGTTCAGCCTCTGCATGATTTGCTGAGGAATATTCTTCCACTCTAATTATGCATCTCAGTTGGTGAAGGTCACGCTGGTCCTTGTGGACTCCTCTTCAACATGACTTTTTTTTTTTTCCATTGTGATCCTAGTACTGTGTGGTCTTGCATTGCCTTATTGGAAAATGAACATTACTGGATTAGCTTGTAGGAACACTGGGGAACTGGATAACGCACCTTTATCGAAGATTTAAGTAATGATGACAGTATCAGACTAAATTACTAAGCTTACAGAAACATTTTATCTGCTTATTTTGAAGACAATGCTTCCACATTGGGTAGCACTTCACTCTGCGGTACTCTACATTGATCGAAAACAATAGATTTCTCTAAAACAATAGATAAACAATAGAGTTTATCTAGAATTCTATTAGCCACTCAATAGAGAATCTTATGTAGGTCAAGTCATAGCCAGCAGCCATGTCACCCTGCAACTTACAATTGGCAACCCACTGAAGCTAAGCAGGTGTGAGCCTGGTTAGTACCTGTATGGGAGACCTCCTGGGAAAAACTAAGGTTACTGCTGGAAGAGGTGTTAGTAAGGCCACCCTGAGGTCCATGTGGGTCCTAATGCCCCAGGATAGTGACGGGGACACTATACTGTAAAAACAAGCACCGTCTTTCGGATGAGATGTAAAACCGAGGTCCTGACTCTCTGTGGTCATTAAAAATCCCAGGGTGTTTCTCGAAAAGAGTAGGGGTGTAACTCCGGTGTCCTGGCCAAATTTCCCATGTGCCCTAATAATCCCCCTCTATGAATTGGCTACATTACCTTGTTCTCCTCCCCCCCTCTCCTACGGCAGGTGGAACGATGCGCCAGTTGGAGTATTCTTGGCCGCATTTAATGGTAACGTCAGCTCAAAGATTTGGTTCAAACCACGGGCAAGACGGGCGTGTTGACAAGCAGACCCTGCTGATGCAGGATTAACGCTAGGATGAGAGAGGTAGGTCAAGTCAAATTCTAGATCTAAATCGGATTTAGCATGTATTTTACATATGGAAAAAGAAAAATGAAGTCAGAACATTCGAGGAATAGACACATGTTTAGAATGGTTGAAGCAAAGGCTCAGCAGAGCATCTGAAATTATTACACAAAGAGTGTGTTGAGCTCAGTAGGTCACAGGCTTCATGCAGTTAATTGCTTCGAAGGGATATACAGTACAAGCAAACAATATCATTTACACTCTGAAATGTACTTAAAGAGAATGTGTCTCAATAATTATGGTCATTTTAAATTACTGGGTTAAATAAAAATATATATTCATGGAAGTGCAAAAAAACAACAACAAATATGTTATATTAATCTCATGATCACAGTACAAATTATTTATAAACAAAAATATCATCTTTTACATTTTACTGTCCCATTGCTTTTGGAGGGCACTGTATTACTGATCTGGACTCAAAGTACTGTCCTCATTTGTCAGGATGAAAGGCTGTGAGGAGAGAAAACTATGGAGTTCTCATGATATCAATTATAAAAAAATTAGGAAAAGTAGTAGGCTCAGTACAGATCCCTGTAGTACTGCACTAATTAAATCACCCTAAAGTGATAGTACACAGAATACTGGCAAGTTTTTATATGGAATTTACAGTATATGATAAAGGTCAATTGGAATTTTGGCCAGGATGCCGGGGTTACACTCTTTTCAAGAAACGTTCGAGAAAATATGCATGAAACGTTATGAGCATTACTGCTGGTATTCTCTGTCCACTCTTGCAAGATTAAAAACACCTATATTAGAAAAGCTGAATTTATCATTTAAGCTTTTTCCTCATCCCTGTTTGAATATGAATAGTTATAGCACACACAGAGAATTTCAGGGGGTCTCAAAGGGTAACTTCATCCCATATAAATAATCAATAACATGTATCTCAAAATACAATTCACAGATTTTTAATAGAATAAAACACATTTTTATTTTTTTTATTCCATTTTGTGCACAGCTAATTGCTGTTTTCAGACTGAGAGGCAACTTAAAAGTATGTTTTGAAAATTGGGAGCACAGTCTGGAATGTAATTAAACTGATTTACACAAAGATAGAAGACAAAGAAATGTGTATTTACTGTTCTTGCTCATTTGGAATTTTCATTTTGAAATTTAAGCTAATATTTTTCACAAACAATGAAGTAACAGTTTATTTTAACATACGCAGTTTGTGAAATCAAAACTAAATATTAAAACTAACAACTAACCTGTGTGATAGTATGAGAAGTTACACCTTCTAAAATTCATTATCTCCTGAGTATGAAATAAGAGGTAATTAGATGTAGCAACTCGTGCATGGTAGGAAATGTGTGCTTGTGAGTTTTCACATGCAAATTCGGTGTGTGTGTGATTAAGGGGCCCGCAGGTTGGCTGTTTTTTTTAGTCACACTAATGCTGTGGCATGTTGAAAGACAAAGAGAACAGTTATGTTACTGGCAAGAATATTACAATGTGTAGTTGCTAGGCCAGTCAGGGTACATTTACTGTATGCACCAGCACTACACTTCATCTAACAGAACTGACCCAGGATCAACTCAGACCTAGTCAACAATGCTTAACTACAAAAACTAATTAGTCAAACATGGGAACAATAATGACACTCTTTTTCAGCCTATCTTCTACTAAGGGTTATTGCAACAAATGGGAAATAACTGAGGTTTTAGATAAATTAAGACTTATTGGTCCAGAGAAGGAAACAATTACTAATCTCATTCCCGTTCACAGTAAAACAGATTGAATGTCTTTGAAAATCAATTACCTTTTGTAGCCTGAGTGTGTTTTTGTTTGGATGAAAACAATTACCTTGTTCAAAGTTAGCATTTTTTATTAAATAGTGTTGTTTCGTGTCTTAGATTCTTTGTGCTATGCCAGAAAGAAGAGATTTTAAATAATGGCATTCAGTCCCAACCTGAAAACAAGAGTTAAATGTAGAATATGTAGAATTTCCTCTTGTAGATTTTTTGTGTTCTCATGATTACAGTACATTTTGTGTGCTGTTACTGCCACCTTTATCAGGTAGACTTATTTTTGAAATATGTCAAAAGAAGGATGGGTAATATTCCACATATAAGGAACCATAAAATTCATTTAGCATTCTAAATAGTGCTGAAGTCTTTGTAATGTAGGTGTCAAGAAAATGCATTCACCATATTGTTAATTGTATATTGTATAATTTGATTTTTAAAATTAAGTATTATTGTTTCTGTGCTTGATGGTGGTTTTAAAACTTTGGCATTCTTGTGGTGTAGGATCATTATTCTGCAGTCTTCACTGCTATTAAACACACTGCAGTCTCCCTCTTTCATAATAATTGATAGATACGTTATTGTCCACTGCTGTGGGAATTTGTCTTTGGCTTCTCCCTTTGTACAAAACACACAAACAAAGCATAAGAGTCACATATAATCACATGAAATCACAACAACTGTATGCAATACATAAATAAATGGATACATAAATAGGTAGTGGGAGGACTATATTTACATACTGTACATTCATTGAGCAGTTTTATTGCAGAGTGGACTAAAGACTTAGAAATAGTTTTTATTTGAATTTGGTACCCTTTACCAAATTGTATTATGAATTGAGATTGGAGTGGGTGTGTGGAATCAGCTGTGATGTTCCTTGCCATTCTGAGAACTGTATTATGTTGCAGAGATGGGGCTGCTTTTTTCGAACTATTTTTCCTGCCATTTTCACAATTCTGGACAGTTTGATTTTGCTTTTCAACTCCAGGTTTCCATACCAAACTGTCATGTTAAATGGCAGGATGCTCTCAACAAATATTCCAGCATTGTGTGTCGTGTGAAGACCTTTCTAAATTTTAGACTGCATCATTACAGTCTTTGATGGCTCTATAAATGAACTCCAGGTATATACTGTACAGTACACAGTATGTGACCACTTAGGCTGGTCTGTATTTTAGTATATTTTAGACCTACATTGTAAATAATATATATTCGTTTTATTTAATTAAAAATGATCTAACAGTTAACATCATCATATGAATAAGTACCATATGTGAACTTTTAGGTTCAGTAAGTGGTGGTGCCTCCTTGAGCCAGAATGACTTTAAATTTTGACTATAACTTTTTATCGGTCTCTCACATCAGTTTAAAAAAATTGTGACCCATTCTTCCTTACTGAACTGTCACAATCAGGCAGGGAGCATTCCCACAAGAGCTCACATTCCAGACCAGCCTGTGAAGACCAGATTAGGCCACCTCTCTGTACGTCCCTTTCCATTTCAATCAAGGACCAAATCACCCAAATAATCAGTGTATTTAAACTGAACACCCTACTAATTAAGTGCTCTTTGATTGTGCCACTGGAGTAGTGTAATTCCCTGCCTGCTTCAGGAATCTACTATTGCAAAATCCTAATTCTCCTAATCGTTGCTTTCCTTTCAAACTCCTTTCAGCTGCAGAGAATCAGTGGCGCCCTAGTCCTCTGTGCAGCACCACAGTGGGCCCCCTGTCAACCTAAATTGTCCGGGCTTCCAGTCAGCCTCAGTGTGGCTGGCTTTCCCAAACAGTCAGCCTGCATCTACTCGGGTCCTGCATTTAAATCTTCACCTCCACCATCCATTGCCACAGTCCAATCGTGGCAATACACTCCAGCCAGACGTGGCGTAACAAAAAGTGCTCCAAATTGGTCACGTCTGAAGGTTTCCTTGCATGAACGCTTCAAGTCCTGTCATAACATTCAATGAGGTTTAGATACAGACATTATTTTGGCCAAAAATCCAGTCTACTGTGAAATTAATTCTCCATCCTTTGTTTGTAGATCTGTTTGTATGTTTAGTTTTATTGTCTTACTATATGAGACACTTTCAGATGAGGAATGGATGACCTGACAGTCTCCTTCATAATTTGTCGAATTTATAATTCTGTCAAAGATGAAAAGTCATCTGTGTCCCAGCCCCAAACCATAATATGCCCTCCACCATCCTTGACAGGAAGAGGTCCTTCAAATAGAAGACTGCATTTGGTTTTTGACACACAAAACATTTCTCATTGTAGATATAAAGTTGCCCTTTTTACTTGTTTATCCAGGTAACATTCTTTCAGCAGATTTGTGGATCCTCCAGGAGCTCTTCGGCAAACTTGAGACAGACACTAAAAACATTTCTATTCAGTATTTACCTTATGGTGGAGCCATGAACACTTACATTAGTTGCAGTGAATAAAGGATGCAGATGTTTAGATTTAACTCTGTGGTTAGGGTTAAGTTTGGGATTAAGGTGACATTCTGGATATTTTTCTAGGTTGCTCTTAAAAAGCATTTTGGCACGATGACAGATCCTGGTAATCAGCATGTTACCATCTTAAATATCTTCCATTTGAAAAGTATTTATGTACTATTTCCCAATAGTGCCCCAAATGTTTATACAAATGGTTCTCTAACCCTAATACTTTTTTCTGAGCCCCTTTGAGTTCTGTTCTGATTATGATATGTTTCCACTAACCTGTAAGGTGAATACTTAACTCAGAAGGTTTCTTATACAGTAATTACAGTATATACAGTAGGACAGATCTACCCAAACTCAGTCACTGTGTACTGGTTAGCCACTAATGTAACCACGTGATCTGAATTCCTCACTTAATTTTTGATAAGTACACTAGGGTTAACTTATTATTTCACAGTCACTATTACTACTTGTTTTTTCTACATCATATACCATTACAAAAAAAACACTGAACTGGTAGATATACATCCTTCTGATTATTTAAAAAATGAGTGGCTTTGATTGAGCAAGGGTATCATGATACGAAATTGTTCAAAATTCCCAACACTTAGAAACTGTACTGGATATAACTGCACAAAATAATCTCAAAGACCATTGAACTGCTAGGGCACCATTGCTGAATAGAGGAAACTGAAAAGATGTACTTGTTTAGAGCATTGCATTTTTACTAGTTTTACGTCTCCTTTGAAACCATTATGTGCTTATTTTTATCTTACCCTTTTTGAAAGATTTCGATGCTTAATTTTCAATCCATCCTATTTATCATTTTGCAAATAATTTTTGTACACTTAGTAGCTTCACATCAGTTTTGCTAATTTTGTGTTTTCTTCCGTGATGACTTTTATTGTCAACATTACCAGTTGACAGTGTGAAATTTACATTTTATACCCTTTCTCCTTTACATCTACTGTATATTATGTTTCTTCGAAACCTACAGTATATGCTGACACAGTTCCCTGACCGATCCTGTGCCGTTTCTTCTGATATTTATCTTCCTTTACCCATAAAACTCTTCAGTTTGAGCATCCCAGTTTTGGTTAGAAATAAACTTGACATCTATATAGTCATTATTTGATAAATATCAAAAAAAAGTTTTGAGTATAACATTTAAAAAATAATTTAATATGTATGCATTATTTTTCTAATTCTACAAATCGGGACATCATTGGAACAGGGTGAACACTTTTGCGAAATATTGTATAAATCATAACTTTCCCAGGTTTTCTAATTTCCTATGTCAAATAATATGTCTCTTATGACAAACCCCTTTGAATAAATTAATCAGACACCATGGCTCTTGTGTGTTTTTTAATGCATATGATTTTTCATTTCTGCTTGCTGCAGCTGCATTAAGTGTTTTTCCTGGCTATTCAAAAGGCAGCCAATAAATATGCTTTGCATAAAGCACCATTATAAGGTTTATCTGACTTACACTTCCCAAAGCTTTCATAATTTAGAAAAGGATATCAGTTAGAATAAGCATGATTAAGTGGTATGCTGTTTTGAATATGTTGATGCAGAGGCAGCTTTCGCAGTTAGAAACCTACTTAACTTAATGTCAATTGAAATAAAAAATATTTTGTTGCGTAAACTTGTGCTGTTTAGAATTTACCTATTAAGTAATTGGATTTATTTTACAACCTTGATTATGCCAATCTGGGCTACTTTCCATACTCTTTCTCAGATCTACCTCTTGTTGCCAGGCAACAGATAATTACTGCATAATATCATAGCAAATGTTTAGAAAAACAGGACTTGCAGAATGACTCATGTCTTTCTGCCATCAGTGCCGGTAGGTGATTGGAATTGCTTTAGGACACTTGGGTATTTATTTCATGCAGCCCTTCTGCATTAGTCAGCGTTTGTTTCAGTTGAATAACCCCAAGATTGCAGAAGGTTTTATCCTCTAAATGAAATGGCAGAAAAAAAAAAACATTGTCATTGATTCTTGTACTAGTATTATTTCAAACCAGTTGATTAAGATGTTTCTTTATGTTGCTTTACCATTACAACTTGTGAACTGACAAAAAACACCAGAACCATTTCTCTGAAATTGTCAAGTAAATACTATGCTTACAATAGTTTTTTGTATTTTGAGATTCCTTGTGTAGCTATTGAAAGTGAAGTTCCATTATTGGCTATAGAGAAATCATGGTATTTGACCAATACAAAGAACAGTAAAATGATGTGCTGCCTTTTATCAAAGTAACTTTAATTGGAAAAAAATAATATTTTCTTAGGAAATCATACTAAATGGACGGAAATAAATTTAGTAGTGTTTATTAGCTCTATGACGTCACTGGAGCACAAATCACTGAGTGATCTGCTACTGTGAAACATGAAACTTAACACAGATTCCTAACTATTCGTTTTCAAAAGGTAAAGACTGATAAATACATACCTTAACATAAAAAGACAAATAATTGAAAAATCAGTGTATTTTTATGGTTCCAGATGCATAGTAAAGGCTGCTGACAAAATATAATATGATAATTATCTATGGTAACATAATGCACTGCTTATAAAATTTTAAGTGCTCCACAGAATTAACTGTTCTAGTACATCATCACCAAAACCTCCCAGGTAGGGCTTTTTATTGGACAGATCTGCATCACATGATGCATTATTTAAAATAAAATTATTAAAGTTCTATACAGCTTTTAGATAGATGATAGATAGATAAGACTTTAGAATGTATCAATTGATCCCGAAGGGAAATTGATTAATTTTACCCACTCATATTCTAAATACAATCTATGTTGTTATTATTACCCTGATTCTTGAGTTATATCAGCGCTGCCTTCCATTTCAAAGGAACCATTCCATCTCAGATTATTAAATGACTTTTTTATAATTTCCTCATTTGCCTTTTTATTTATGCTTTTTATGCAGGTAGCCTTCTGCAGTTAAATACAGATTTACAATAAATTTATGGTCAGCATCAAAGTCTTTCTTTACTGTATGTGGTGTATTGATTTTACTTTACAGCAATTCATTTCTGAATATAATACTGTATATGTAGAGATGTTTTACAGTCCCATAGATCAGGATTGTTAATTGCATTTACATAGGGTGTAAGCACATTACTGTCTTGTTTAAGCCAGTGCTTGGCCTCAGAATGTATTAACCACATAAATATGGGCATTTGTTTACTTATATGTAGTCTCTGTTTAAAAACAATTCTTTTGCATCTCAGTCTATGCCTGGACTAAATGTAAACATTGATTGAACTGCCTATCACAATGCAACATCCCAGTACTTGGTAGTTTGCATTTGGTACTCCTTGTTGGTATCAAATGAAAATAATTCTGTAGAACAGACACAAACAGAATAATCATCCATTCCATTTTTGAATATTTTGTGTCATATTACATTCTCTTCCAGTTGTCCACTTGTGCCCAACTTCACAGTGACATCAACTAACAGAAGATAAATGAGTCTACAATATTCTGAAGCACAGCATTATAAGATCATTATATGGAAATGGTAATAGAAATATGAGTTTGTATTCAAGAGGATCTTTGTTCTTGTATTGATTAGATGTCTTCAACATAAAGCCCAGAGGATTGGCTTTGAGATCCATTTTACTGACTCTTACACCACTCAGAGTTCACATAACAATACATCACAGACTGTGCAAAATAACAACACTGAACATTTCTGCAAGCTTTAAGGCTATCAGCATTATCTGTAAAAGTTCTTAGCCCCATGACAGGAGACTGTATTATGAATGTTGAGGTATACAGCAATACGTATGTATTTTATTGCATTAAAAAAAGAGAAAGAATTGCTGATTAATTTTAGAAATGAATTTAGAAGGCTCATTATCTAAGCTAGACCAGCACACAAAGATGTTGGCATAACACAGAATACCAGAAAATGCAATTAAAAAACATGTACTCATATCTTATTTTTCAGGAAATATAGTAAGTTACCTTCATAATCAAAACAGTGCATGATAAAAAAAAGAGAAAGCAACATACAACGGAAAGAAATATTAAGAAATGATTAAATCCAACACACAATACTAAACTAAATGATACTATACAATACTAAATGAATGGGAAAAATATAAATCTTCATTTTAGTTTTTGCTTATTTCATTTTAGATTCTGCTTTGACAAAACAGTTTTGCAATTAGGGGATTTTCATTTTTGGACAAAACCGCACATCAGCACAATATCGGCATTGCTCATTTGCTGGTTTCATCCCTTCTTCTGCACACCAGAAATCGCGTTGCCATCCTTTGCGGCTCTGTGATTAAGCTGGTCTTAAAATAACTAGTCTAACAAAAATAGTGTAACTAATAGCAGTAAACTATAATAAATATACCCTGGAGATACAATAATCTTAATGTAACACATATTCAGTTCACCAAGTCCAAAACAAGCAAAACACCACATATTCCAAAGAAAAACAAAATCAAAATGAGTATAATGGAAAAATATGCAATAGAACTCCATCATGCTCAGGTGGTATTATTTTCTTTTGACAAATAGGCTTGACAGTTGGAAAATGTAATGTAAAATAAGATGATAGTTTTGTTTCATTAACTGACCATTAATACATGAGCAGATAAAATGCTAGGTTTTTAACTAATTTATATTTTTTAGACAGAAAAATCATCTTATTTTATAATGAATGTGTGAGAATCTCAAAGTAACAAAAGCAGTCGTACTGGTAATATATATGGCCTGTAACTGAAAACTGCATCTGTTTTCCATTTATGTGCACACTGTTTGTGTACTCTCACCGTGTGAGGTTAATGGAAAATTGGGTCTGCAGCGTTAAACAGATTGCGATTCAGTTTATGTGTCAGGGTAAACATCATTCCACATTGCTGTCTGCCCCAGAAGCTAAATATAGAAAATGCACCTGGCTGCACATACACACAAACTCTTAAGAGGGTGTTGTTCTATAATCCCTCTTTCTATCCTCTGTATGCAAATTTAAGAAGCAAAAAAGTAAAAGGTCAGAAAAAAATTACCCATTTGAATTGTTTTCTTGCTTAAATAACTGGAGAAGTTTAAGAACACAAACAATAGATGACTGACAGGGATTTGAGTGCCACACAGTACAAAGGTGTGAACAATGTATTAATTTAAACATCACCACGTGCACATTTAGGACAGAATAGGCGGTTTATTTATGAGGTATACCAAAGAAAAATGCTTGTCACTGAGCCACTTTAAAATATTGTATAGCCCCAAGGAATGTTTATACTTTGAATTCCAATTACACAAAATATACACATCTAACTTTTAACCACAAATAGGTCTTTACAGTTATTTTTTATATCTTTAGCAAAGGAAACAATAGATCACTGCTGTATGAAATGCATGGTCACAAAACCAAACAGTTTCAGTCACGCTTTTCTTACAAGTCCATGTTATCTCATGAAGAAATTCTTCCATTCCAAAGCATTTTTGACATTTACTCACTATGATTGATCACTTTTCTGTTGCTCTCTTAACTAGAATTTGGAAAAGACCTTAGGATGGTCCATTTCCTCTGGCTCTGTGGCCAGTGCTAATATCCATGTTTAGAAGTCTGTTTATTTGAGAAGAATTTACACCTCTGCACTAAATGGAGCCCTAAAAGAGGTGCTATACCTTTAACCAGTCCCCAGCAGCTGTCTGGCTCATATGTGTTCTGCTGCAAGAAGGAGGGGGAGGGGAGCTTTGCTGCTGACTCTTGTTTTTCCTACTCAAACATTTTTGGCTGTGGCTTCTCCTGTGTCAATTGAACACCAGTATCTCAAGCAGATTGGTAGAGTTCTCTCGAATAACACTATTTTTTTCGTACTTTTTTAAAATAAAAAACACTCTTTACTGTACCTCTTGAAAGAATGACAGAACAATAAAACCTTGTCCTCCAACTCCCCCACCCCCCAGAAAAACAGACTAAGGAAAAAAACAGCAGTATAAACAAACAGCATGCAGAACCATGTGACATATTTATCACCTTTGTACCCTAAAAGGCTTCATGTCTCATGATGAGCTGCAAAGGTCACTTTTCCCAGCAGCCACAGAGCTTTGGTTATATTCAGTCTTTGGCAGCCAAGCTCCACCCTTGTTATGAGAAAGTAGCAGAGCATTAACTCTCCTGCTGCTCTGAAAAGGGAATTCACTATTGCACCTTTTCTCTGAAAAGTCTCACCACGTTTAAATTTGCACAATGTTGAATTGCTGTTATGTAAACCATTAAATGATTGTATTTGTTCATAATCTAGTCAGTAATCAGGAGGAATTTAATACATGCAATTGTGTGATGTTAAAATAATGTATAGAAGAAAATGTGCGAACACACCATATGTTAATAATTAATACCTGCTTAGAATAGTATGCTTAGTGGGGGATGCATACCTTAGAATGGTAAAAATTATATGAAGTTCCTAATATAACATTAAAGGCTTTAGAAATCAGATAAAAACACACAATATTAATATTTATATTGTATTATCAGACATGATTTTTTTTCCCTGTCAGCTACTTTTTATTACCTGCAAATTACTTATAAGGATTGTAACCATTTACACTTTCTGAAGACTTGCCTATTGTTTATTGCAACTAGTATGGAATTAGTACAAATCAAGTTTTTTATATATATAAACTGTATAGCACTGCCTGTGGACTTACAATTAGTCACCAGCAGTCTCACTACACAACAGATCAGGTGGAAAAGTACAAAATTGTTTGTTCAAAATTATAATAGAATTTAGGGTTAATACCCCTATTCTTATGAATACTGCCTTGGGATAATTTAATGACCAAGTAGTCAGGACCTCTGTTTAACGTCTCATCCACTACAGTTCTCTAAAGCAGAATCCCATTATTAAAGGGGAGCAGATTTTTGTTAATAGAAACATTCTTGGAAATCATTAGATGCTTCACTTACCACTTACTTAAACTAAATATAATGCATCCAGCATTTATAATAATAGAACATAAAATATCTTACAAAACAGCTACATGGCCTGTAAAAAGAACAAGACTCCCAATTTAGAGTTTTCCTAATATTCTCCTGACTTCCACTGCTACTGCCCTGCACTGTACTGCAAAATGCTTACGGGTTAGATTAAACCTAAAAATTAGTATTAATGTTAAGTTATAATAAATGTGCATTTATAAAAAATGAATCAAAAGGCAAATCCTAAGCAACTCCTAACCAAATTTATGTACTGTGTTTATGGAAGTATTAGAATTTGGAGTCAGCAATGATTTACCAATTGTATACAACATACATTTGTTGTCAGTCACCCCTCTGCCATAGACCTTGTTCACTATCAGTGTGGGAGAGAGGTGAACTGCATGCAAACTTCCTCCAAAACATGTGCTTTCATCATGTGTTTCATTTTAATAGAACAAATCTACAGTGCATGCAGGAGAGTCCAAAGCATGGTGGTTGATAGGCACAATGGTTGCGACTGATGCAAGCTGGCTTTTCAGACTTAACCAACCCTGTCAGTGATCAGCCAACTGGAGAACAGTATTTGGGTTGAAGCAATCTAGTGACTTATCCAAGTGTGTGTAGGGTCTAACTTCCAAGTTTTATAAAATAATTTTGTGGTGAAAGATATTGAATTACTCAAAACATAATTTTGCTGCTCTGGAATCAGTCTGGAGAAGAGCAGCGAGATACATTGTGGAGCCTAAGGCAATGCCCTATATTGACAGGAAGAAGAAACTGAACCTTTTTAGTCTTGAACAGAGATTACAAAGGGACCTGATGTAAGTATTAAAAATCCTCAAAGGCATCGACAAAGTCAACCAAGTGGATTTCTTTAGAATGAATAGTGAAACAAGAACCAGGGGGCACAAATAAAAGTGCATTTTTAAAAGAAACACAGGATGTACTTCTTTAACCAAATGAGAGAGTTTACGAGAGTATGGAACAAACTAATCAACCATTTGTTTAAAGCCTGTACCCTGGTATGTATGGGGTCCTTGGATCAATTGACTACCAGCTACCACATAAGCAAAATGGGACAAAGGTCCTCCTCTCATTTGTAAACTCTCTTATGCTCCATGTATCCATTTTCTAATTGTTTACTCTGCGCTCCCAGTCCAGCTGAGAGATAAAATCTCTCCAACGTGTTCTGGGTCTGCCCTGGTGTCTCTTCCTAGTGGAACATGCTTGGTACACCTCCAGGGAGAGGCACCCAGGTTGCCTTTCACATTTTAGATGAGACAAAGAGGACAACAACATCTGCAAACAGCAGAGATGCAATCCTCAGGTCCCCCAGCTGGATATACTGAAAGCCTCGGCAGCCCACCTTGAATGGGCTTGACTTAACTCCAAGAATGGAGATACGCTCTGCAAATACAGGGACCAAATGCCATGCAGCTGCACCTCCCATGAGATATCTCACGGTACACAGTCATAAAGCTTGTCCAAGTCCACATAACAGGTGTAGTCTTGAGTGGCAAACATGCTTCCTCAAATATCCATGCAAAAACAAAGTTGGTCTTCTGCTCCATGACTCTGCATTGGTGACTTGTCTGGCTGGCTGAGTTTCCTTTCCAGCACTCTGGCATTTCCTGGGGAGGCTGAGGACTGTGCCTCTGTAGTTTAAACACACTCTCTGGTCCCCCTTTTTGAAAACTGGATCCACTAACCCAGTCTGCCAGACCAGAGTTAGTGTCCCTGCCTTCTATGCAACATTGAAGAGACACATCTACTGTACCATGACAAACCCAATAATGTCCAGGGCTTCCACATTTCCAGCTGGATCTCATCCACTCTTTTAACCCTACCGCTACGGATCTGTTTAATTACTGCAGTGACCTCTCAAGTGAAAAAAAAAATATTAAGAGGAAGTAATAATTTAAGGACTATAGACCAGGTTAACACTAATATTCTTTTAAAATAAAAAAGCAAAATAATAGGGAACATTAATGTTATTAAAACAATGAATCTTTATCATGCCTTTGGAAGGACTCTTCCTTCTGCAGGAAAGTACCCACAGTCCCCAGACAGGGGTTATGGGTTTGGGAGCTCTGCATGAAAGGGAAGAGTGCCACCTACTGGTCTATCACCACCACTTGCAGCAGCAAGGATACTGATCAGGCCTAGCCTTGTTTAGATTCTTAGATCTGACAGGAGCAGCATGCAAAGTGGTAATGCTGATGCAGTCAAAATTTGCCATGTTCAGAATATCTCATGACACGCAATGTTAATTTCTTTCCCACAAGAGCATCAGGCAGTTAAGAGCCAACAAATGTTTACCCTTGCATTATTTGTAGTACTAGAATAATAATAATTACAAAGATGAAGGGAGAAAACATGCAGTAAACAAACATTTTAACATTACTCTCAACAGCCACTCGTCAGTCTCATTTAACAGTCCTTTAAAATATCTTCACTGTTTTCATCACAGACTGCATTGTGTGTACAGAACATCCATGTGAAATAAGTGCAAGTGAACTATTTTATTATAACTGCTTTTGTTTTAACATGAAAGCCTCTTTATTTGTCAAGTCAGTAACACATACAGCTAAAATAAATTAGATGATAGTGTCAGTAAAGGTAAAACAGTGTACTAAGCTGAAATCTATTTTTGGAAATCTGTCTTTTTACATTGAAACAATCCATAAATGGTTAAATCCAGATCTGCTTGACATTGAATTATTACAACACAAACTGAAGTGAGGACACAGTCAAGGTTGCCACTAAAGCATGATTCCTGGATAACGTGGTAAAAATCTTAAAAACTAAAAAGGAAGAAAGACCAAGAACAGCAAAAGGTAGTTGTGATATATGTGAACTAAATTATTATTAAAGTAGATTTACTACACATAAAGAAGAAATGTTTCTTTTCAACAATATATGGTATATAGGGCACCCACACAAATGTTCCTTTTCAGTAAATGCTATTTCTGTTTTACAAAAAAGGTACATTCCTATTTTTGTATCTGGGTGACATTTTTACTTGAAGCAACTTACCTGTATACCCTCATGTGTTTGCCCTCATTTATACAGCTGGGTATTTTACTGGAAGAGTTCATGGGAAATATCTTGCTCAGGGATACAACAGCTTAGTCTCGCCTGCAATTTCAACCCACAAATGTTCAATTACAAAACCAGAACTTCATTGTTTCTTCCCCATATCTGTAACATAGACATTAAAACTTATTATTTAATTTAATATTATTTAATAGATATGAGAAGAAATTCCCTCAAAAAAACAACAGAAACTACTCTTGGAAGGCAATCTTGCTTGATTTATCCAGTTTGCTTACATTACAGAATTATCTTATTCATATCCATATTAAATCCAAGATTTGGTCTTTGAATTCATTACAATTTATGTACGTATATAATACAATATACACACACGTTGAATTCAAAAGAATTACACAATTTTATAGACTGCAATATGCACACTTGATAAGTACTGTGCAGTCTATTTCTCAATTGAACATTAAATAATAAAAAATATTATGTTGGTGATAATATTTTTGTTTTAGAATATGTATAGCAAGACATTGTGTCAGTTCAGTGCTCTGTGAAGCATACTGAAATTGAAGTCATTCGAGAGTAAGGCAAACACTGCCATGAACAAACAATGTGCCCCTCAGCTTTCAGACACTTATATTTCTTAATCATTAAAACTGTGCAACACAAATCTATAAATAAATAGAACAGAACTGTAATATTGATAAGTTGTTATTGTTCCTGTTTGGGCAAACCCGTAGACAGTAGTGCTGCCTGGGTTCAGTCCTGGTCTTCAGCATCTGTCTACATGGAATTTGTATGCTCTCCATATTCTCACAGAGATTTTTGCTTTAAACTGTGATTTGCTCCCATCTCTCAAATGGAAAGTATTTCAAGTCTGATTATCTAGTCTAGTGCATACCCCTGGGGTTTATCCCCATGTGGAAGATGACTAGCCAATATACAGTATGTTCATAAGTAGACATGTTTTGATATCTTTCTTCCCTGTGACAAATTCTGATTGTGAGCTTACCCAGAGTGTTGCTAATAAAAGTTTGGCATGGCACTTAGGATTGTGCTTCGGATCTGTAGGGTCTTCCATTTCTGGAGTCTGGTGTGGGTATCTTTTGTGCGAAGTTCACATGATCTTCCCAAGCACATGTGGGTTTTCTACATATGCTCACATTTCCTTTTAAATTTCCAATCTATCCTTTAACTTAGTATAGTAGTATGAGAAAGTATAGTTCCTGTTGCCACATTTGACAGGTGCTTGTAGTTCCCTTAAGAGTTACGTTTCTCATGCAAATGCATGATGAGTTCTGACTTTTCCCTGTGTACCAAAAACAGACAACACATTTTACCCTTTTGCAGTCTTCTACAGTATAACTGCTTGGATTTTCTAAGAGCAGTAAACACAAGAATCACTGCTGGAATTGACTAGAAACAAATCTTATCATCAGCATAAAACACCTTTGGATGAGACCTACTGAATCTAAAGACTGCTTTGCAGCTGAAAGGCTTCATGAAAGTATCTTAAGAACATTCAGTGAACAGTATTGAAGCACTGGCATTTTTTACATACTGTAGAAAACCTGAAGCTAAAAAGAGCAACTGCTTTTCTTATATGTACATTTAATTATTACCTTTTACGTGTTTGTACTCATATGGTCTTGGCTTTCTGAGCTGATGAATAAAAAAAGATGATGTACTTAATACTTTAGTATTAATTTGCCTGTGGAGGATATGACTGGCTGGAGATCAGCAACCTTCACATATGAATGATGAGTCAGGGAGAAAATGCTGCAAGGACAAATTTGGGGTGGAGAGACGGTTGTTATAAAAGACTTGCGCAGTGCCATATGAAGTCAGGAAGCTTATATGTGTAGAGACGCATATGCATTATTAAAATTAAAACTTCTGTTTACACACTATTTTAATGATCCAGTCAAAATAAATCAAAAACAATAACAATATATTACTTTAAACCCTACTTAAAATAAAAAAAATAATAATGTATTATTTTAAAAGTAGCTTTTCAAAGTGCTTCACAGGAAAAGTTAAAAAGCAGTTAAAAGAAAAGTTAACAAAGATAGGAGTTGATAAAATTAGCAAAAATAAACACAAAAGATTTAAAAAAATCCAATGAGCATACACAGACATAAATGGACATAAGGATTTTATAGTGGACATGACACCTGAAAGAAGCCTGTGCAGGGCTCCAGGACAGTAGTAATGTGGTCACTCGCGAGCCACCTGTTCACAATTGGCTGTTCACAACCGAATTCTGGACATACTGAAATTTCAGTGCAGATTTAGAACCGCAGTGAGTAGGGCTTTGCAGTAATCAATTCTACAGTCAGAGACAACATAGGGTGTAGTCAAGGGATATTTCTGAGATGAAAGAATGATGATTTCCCGAAATTGTGCTCGAACGTTTTTTGACTGGGTCAAACAACAAGCCTGGGTCAAATATCACCCCAAAATAGTTCAATTTAGAATGAAAATCACACACAGTGCCATCCACATAAAGGGATAACTGCTTTGGCTTTGCTTTGTTGATGGGAGGTGCTTAGAACCATTACTACAGTCTTGTTGCAGTTTAAATGAAGGGAATTTGAATCATCCAGGTCTTTATGTCAGAGATACAATAAAAAAATGCAGAAACATCTACTTCAGTGTTAGATTTAGTATGGATGTAGATTTGAGTATCAGCATAGAAATGATCATTCAGATCATGTGATTTCAATAACAAGTTTGAACTTGTAAATGCTGATGAGTGGAGGTCACATTATCAAGCCCAGAGAAACACCAGACTTAACAAACTGAGCTTCAGAACTGAAACCCCCAAGAGAGACAATGTGTCAGTGAAAAGTAAGGGTTGTTTAAGAGCAATGTCAGAAACTCTAAACACAGTCTGAAGACAAGTTAGTGAGATGTCATGATTAACAGTATAAAAAAGCTGCACTGAGGCCTAAAAATACAAGAATTGATAGAAAAGTGAGATCCGTCGCCATAAGAAGACTGTTTATAACTTTAACAAGGGCAGTTTCTGTGCTGTGTCATTGTCTGAAACCAGATTGGAGGTTTTGAAGAGGTTATCTGCAATGAGGTGGTTAATTGAATTGACAAATAACGATAATGACGAAACAAGCCACCCAATAGCACCAAGCTCAGTAAATGGCAGTACTGGTTTGAGGTCAGGACTGTTAAATTCTCCAAACGGATCCTCAAAACACCATAACAGATTTTAAAAAGCTGAGCTAAGAGAAAGTTGGCTCAGCTCCAGTTTTACAGGAACCAAGTTGAATGTGTGTGTCACATGGAATTTATGAGAAGCACGTTTGATGCATGTCAGCCGCACATCGATTTTTGAACAAGTACATTTGGATGTACGGTATTTCTGAGTAACACTGATGGTGAATGAGATGAGGAGAAGCATATATGATACAGTTGACAGAACATGAGTCAGCAAACAGGTGACAGTACTACCAGTAGCGATTAACTTAAGATTTGAACTGTGTCAGACACGTACTTAGGGACATAGAGCTCAATACTCTCACTGTGAGATTTAATGGTAGTGGGAACGTTAAAAGGCATCACTCTAAGCTTCCGCTCTAGACTTCCCACAGTCTTTTCTTTGGGCCTTGATGGATAAATGGCCAATATTGGTTTATGAGTCAAAGAATTTAACCATTTAGAGCCAGAGATGGGGTCTAGCAACTAAACAGGGGTTTCTTGACTTGAAAATGTGCATGGTTGATTGTGAGCCAAGTTTAACTCAGTTGTTTCTTGTAACTGGGCACAATGTTGGGATAATACCCATGCTGCTATCAGAACATCCTACCAAATTTGCAATATTTTTTTAAAACTGTTAAATCCTTATGTGTCCCCCACTAGCAATGTCATCATACTACAAAATTAGATATTTTAATAATTTAATACCTACAAAATTAGATAATGTAGTTTGTAGTGAAATTAGAAGAGTTTCTTGATTTTAATTAGATTTTTGTGGCTCGGTTGACAATTCCAGTATTTCATGAGACGCAGCCAGAGGCTTCATTAAAGATAATTCTATTTTTTTTGCCTTATAATTGCATGAATCTTGTCTTAGGCAAATTACTGAACTGGAGACTACATTCACTTTTTATACACTGCAACAACTCATATTCTCTGAGGTTAATACTTTGGAAAGTACATTGTTAGAAAATAATTAAATTCATTGCTTAGACATTGTGTTGAATTTCTTGTATGTAGATCTTAGCAGAATCATTATGTTAATGGTAGTCAACAAAAAAAAAATTCTAGTTTTGAAAATTATCATGGTGCACGGTTAATAGTATTAACAGATAGGTTTTGGAGAGTAGATAATCACTCTACCTCTGAATTTGTAATACATTATGAAAGGTGTGGGGAAAGCCTAGCTTGGTGAGACTGAATTCTATTAATTTTCTTTTTCCTTTTAATCGTGAAATGCTTTTATCACATAGTCCACTCAAAATAAATCTGGTTTCTCCATATGGGTTACAAGACTTAGTTTCTACTGGAGCATCACTTAGACATTATTGATCATAATTTCCTGTATTTCTGCAAGTAATTAATATTGCTGTTCAGTAAAAAGATGTATTAAATCGAACAAAACATGACTTGCCAGTTCACCTATTTTCCATAATCATAAGCTCCTTACAGGCAATTCTCCTTTCTCTTTTTTTACATTGAAGTAAGAAAAAGATTAGTAATCTGGAAAATATTTTTAAAGACCCTGGACTGTTCTCATTCCAGGACTTGCAATCACAATACAAGTGTACTAACTTCCTTTTTTTTACTTAAATCTCCATTCTGCAGTATGTGCCTATGGCATTCCCTTGTGAGCAAGATTGTCTGCACACCCAATGTATAATGTGTTTGACCTCAGGTGCAAAATGAAGGGAACAGATTTCTCTATTTATGAGTTTTTATTGCAGGTTTCATACAATTTACAACAATATAAATACTGCCTGTAAAAATCTTAATCATGGATCTACTTACATATTCTTCAAAGAATGTATTTGACCCCCTTGTATACAGTAAATGAAACTATTTCCTATTCCCCTATATACGTCCTATCCAAAGAACGCTGTGGGCATCTCTTCGTTTTTGTCCATTGTTCCAAATGGGATATTCCCTATTTGCTCTCACTTAGCAGTCTTAATAAATTATTTATTCCATGCTGAAAAAAGAAGAAAGAAAACACAACGTTTCGACTTTGGAGCCTTCTTCAGGTGTGAGGGGAAGATGATGTGGAGCTGTCAGCTGTAGAAACTCCTTAGCCTCTGTGATGTTTTTGTCGGAAAGGATAATATGGTAGAAAATGGTAGAAAGCATTAGTTTCCTAAAAAATTGTTTTAGAAGTCTCTAAGTGTTACTCTGGGTGGTATCAGAGTCAAAATAAAAGGTATTAAATTTCAGGCTAAATCCTTTAGGGATGATATTATGTCGATGACATCTGTAAAGCAATAGAAGGTGGTTAGAAAGCCTGGACTTGGAGATTGCTGTGAAGAGACGGAATGCTGGTTTAGTGAGAGAAGTAGGCAAGTGGCCCAGGGAGTAAAAGAAGGTGTGAGGAAGAGATCTAGAAAAAGATTTGGAGGAAGGCATTGCTCATACCTGAAGAAGGCTCCACGGCCGAAACGTTGTGTTTTCTTTCTTTTTTTTCAGCATGGAATAAAGCTATTACTTGTTCCTTTGCAGCCTACGCATGCTGACACAGCTACCCACCTTAATAAATGATGACTCTGATCCGAGTCTCTTGCTGCAGAAAAACTTGATCTGATTGGCTGGTCTAACCACATGCTACAAAGATGCTGGTGGTATGTTGATAACTTTCTCATTATTGGAGATAAAAAATGAGTATCCAGCCAAAAGTTGCCACAAACTGATGAGGGAAATAGCTGCGGTAAAAACTCAGTTCCAGTGAGAAGCTGGTTTAGCTTGACTTCTTCAGATGGTCAGTGATTTTAGGTTACTGGCTGTAGAGAGTCTAAAAATCACTTCCTTCCTTTCAGTGTTACTCATTCTGTATATTGTATATTTTGGAATATTTCCCTGTTTCTTCTTCTGTTAGTAAAAATATTGCAAAGATGCCTCTTAACTGTGGTATGTTACATTTTTTTTTCATTCAAGCATAGTCTATCAACAGTTTATTTAGTGGAAAGCCTCATATGATTTTAATTCGATGAATATTTTAATTCGCTGCATGTTTATCACTGCTATTTAATTTACAATAAAAAGTTAAAAAAACATTTTATTTTCTGTTGTTCTCTTTCTTTATAGATTAAAGCATGCAAAATTCATAAGAAGTTTACAAACCATCACTCATAATTAATATGGTACATTTATCTGGAGTGTATGTTTTCTAAGTAGAATAAGTCTGTAGTTCAGGAGCAATAACAAAAGCTATTGTTTATAAGAAGCTACAGTGCCTAGCAAAAATGTTAACCCCTTCCAGTGGTGTCATATTTTGTTGAATTACAAATGTTAAGTACACTTTTTTCAAAATTAAACCATGAAAGTTCAAACATTTAGGGGCAAAAGATGTTAGATGTCAAGAAAATATCCAAGAAAAATGTTAATTTTCACTGATCAGTTAGCTCAATGGTTAGTAACAAGTATGTAGCTGTAATATACATTTTGTTATCAGACATGAAACAATATTATATAAGACATTTTTAACCACATTTTTGGCCAGTGTTTGAGGTGTTTCATAGTGTTTTTGGATGACAGGGATAGAAACACATATCTCACACGCCTCACATTTTACTAAATGCTTGGATATTTCTTGATTCACTATTTAGTTACAGTATTAATTATGTATTTATTTAGTTTTCTTGCTTTGAATTTATGGAATAGATTGCGTGAATAACAAATGCTAATTTCTACTTCAAAGAGCCTTGACTGCAGGCTTTTAAACAACAAAATGTGAAATACCTTTGGCAGTCATTGTTTATAATATTCCTTTTACAACTATGTATTTGTAGATTATGTGTTTCTGGATTCAAGGCAGTGATACCACCTTGTAGCCCAATCTTGTCAGAACTCAGAAAGTAAACAAGATCACACCTTGTGCACTTAGACAACAAACCCTTAAAAGAACTAGGTTGCTGCTGGTGTTATTGAATCAGTAGGTGGAATTCTTCCAACTAAACTATAATGTCCCAAACCAATTCTCTAGTATGGTGACAGGAGACTTTGTGTGGTAGAAGGGGTCAGGTTTCAGATGAGATATTAAAGTGAGGTCCTGGCTAATTGGTTATTAGATTTCCCATAACACTTTTTTAAAGAACAAGTGTGTTAATTCTATAGTCCTAACTAAATTTAATTTCTGCATATATAACAGACATGCCACCCAACTTAGTGCTTCACTTCAATAGTGGTTGGATTGGGTTGTCTCCTATTTAAAAAGCAGTTTGTGATTCTTTGGGATTAAAAAAAAGTGATACAATTACAAACAAATATTATTAAACTAAAAGATTTTAAAATCATGTGCTTATATGTTTAAGGCAATGAAGATATAACTAATAAAATACTTTTTTAAATGTAATATTAATTTCACCTAAGAGAGCTTTCCAGTCATGAATAGCCACTCCAAATCCAGTCTCTACACTTCCTCTTTCTCAGCCACTTCCTAAATGTTTAATGGTGGCTATACATATCCCTCACATTTAACAAGAGTTCCACTGATGAATGCTTTAACTTATTCACGTGAAATGCAATTCAAAATCAAGCACAAAATCATCAACTGTTTATTTACTTCAAAATAGTCATAATTTCCAGCAGTTACATAGCAGATCTAAATAATCATATTTAACATACAGTAAATAGGCTTTACCCTACATTTCATTCAGACATGCAAACTTGTAACCCTCAGTCATTTTAAGAACTTGATTATAAGAAGATCTTTATCTTAAGGAGGAAATAAGATTTAGCACTTAATAGATTTTGAGGTCTGATGGATATTCTGCAACGATAAACATATTGTATGTGTCCTATGTATGCAGAGTTATGAAAACTAATCTAAAACAATTGAATCAGCATTTATGTATAGTAAAGAGATAATACGGTATTATCCAACATTTTAATTAAACTCTGTGTATTCTAGAAGTATTTATTTTTTGTAAGCGCAAGATCCTCAGACCAATATTTACTGTTAGGGAATGGCTCGGGCATTGGCTGTTTTCCACTGTTAAGCCTTTTTGGAAAAGCACTTAATCTATGTCTTTGTTTAAATGTGAGGGTTACCTGATACTGAAATCTAACAAGAGATCTTGCAGATGTTCTGTTTTGACAAGAAGCTCAAAATAGTACAAAGAAGAAGCCTGTCAGTCAGAGCTTAAGCCAAGTCCTACTGTGCAAGAAGGGTATTAATTTGGATTGAGAGGCTTACATTTCTTCACAAGTGGACATGGCTTCTAAAGGACTCCTGACTCTGAGTCCCCTGGGTACATTTCATCTTCTCTCCCTACAGAGATAACCTCATAGTGAGCAAATATTTCACTCTGCTTCTAATTGCTAGGGGGTTATGCTATAGTGTTTTAGTAATTGGTCTGTGTTTGGCAGAAAAGACAGGGTATGCCTTTCTCCTAGTATTTCCAATACAGATGGCACCCCACAGTTCTTTCCTGCTGACAGAGCTAAATGCCAGGCATTAAAATTGCAACACTATTGTGTCAAACTGCCTTGTTCATACTGAATTGAGAAATGTACAGAAGAATGTTGCATCACTCAAAAGGATGATAGATGTAATGTATTAAATGCTGTTTCTGGTCTTAAAGTAGTGTGAACAAAAACCTGTTGCAAATATAATGTAGTACTATTTTTTTCTAAAATGAACTACAGTGCAAATACAAAAAAGTTATTACATTTAAAATATATCTCTGAAATCTAGGCATCCACCGACATCCATGCAGTTTACAAAATAAAATAATGTGATTACATCCATGCAGTTTACAAAATAAAATAATGTGATTGCAGCAAAGCTTACACTTCATGTCTTCTTCAGATTAGAATGGAATTTATTATATAATATCATTCCATCATCTCCCAACCTTGTGTTATCTACAGAACTTCAACACGTTGTGTTCAAAAACATTTTTAAGAATGTGTATATTATTAGTTGATGTTGATGGAAAAAGTGACCTAGTCAAGTGGTTTTATCATAGTGCTCCTGATTTGCGGTACTCTCCTTATAAAAATAACCCAACAATTTCCAGACATTCTGTCTACCCCATTGGTGTTAATTTACTTTAATGGCAACTGTTGGTTTCTTTTAACTGTTAACCTCCACATAATAAATTTGCTGTTGTTATTTTATGTACTCTCCGGTTGCAACTACACCTTTATCCTCCATCCATTTTCTAACTGTTCTATGCACTGCAGGAT
This sequence comes from Lepisosteus oculatus, assembly GCF_040954835.1. NCBI lineage: Eukaryota > Metazoa > Chordata > Actinopteri > Semionotiformes > Lepisosteidae > Lepisosteus > Lepisosteus oculatus. The sequence goes on along the minus strand of NC_090697.1, from coordinate 20,166,840 downwards.
CACAATACATTTTATGTAAATGAGGAGAACTTACAATAATAATGTTACAGTAGGTATGGAAGTCACTGTTTACAAACCAGGTATATCTGCAACTTAGTAATGTCTTACCTAAAGACCTGGGAATGACAATTCATCCTCCAATGAGTTATAACTCATGGTTTGCCAGGGATTAGACTTGCTTTTCCAGAGAAATAATATAGCAACAATTAATCAGATAATGTCCATGGAGTACTTCTGAGATCCATTGAGAACTATGAAACCATTTTGGAAGATCTTTCCAGTGATCTTGTCCCTTAAGTCTCAGCTGCTTGTCAACATCTTACAAGATCATAAACAGTTAGCACACATGGAAAAAACATATAAGGTGCAAAACTGAGGATCCTTTCTATGGGTTACCTAGGATTTGATTATTTGCATGTCATTACAATACACATTTAAATATTAGGCTTTGACTCAGTCATTTTTAAAAATCGTATGTTTTAAATATTTTTTCTAAATCAGAAGTTAACCCTAAAGATGTAAGCAATTTCTGTTGACAAGGGAGAGCATACAGTACATATAGAATGCATATTGTACATGCAGACGTTCACACAGTTTTCAAAATTTGTTGCTTTAAAGCTTTCAGTCTTGACACTTTGAAATAACAATTAATATTTGTTATATACTCAAATATTTTTCCACACAAAATATAACAAAAACATAGAATAAATAATTATTATGAAAGAAAATGGAAAAGTCAGGAAGTATCAGCCTTCGTTGATGGCAAATATATACATATTAATTTAGGTATACACCGTATTACCCTATGAGCCACACAATTAGTTGAGTGGTGTATGTGTGTGTTCAATAATAGTGGTTCAAATGCAAGAGAGATTGCTTACATCTTTGGGGTTAAATTCTGCTTTTAGAAAAAATATGAGATATATAAAAAATATTAAAAAATGAGTGAGTCAAAGCCTAATATATTATATTATTATATTTTATTATATATTCCCATTGGCCTTTATCAATCATGGCCTCCTAATAATCCCGATCTATCAATTGGCTTCATCACTCTATTCTCCTCCCTATTGAAAGCCGATGTGTGGTGAGTGTACTGGCGCACTATGTCTGCCATCACATCATCCACATCATGCACATTGGTGGTGGTGGAGGGGAGTTCCTATTTCCTGTTAAACGCTTTGAGTGGAGTGTCTGAAAAAGCGCTATATTATTATTATTATTATTATTATTATTATTATTATTATTAAATGATTAGAGAATAAATACACCTATCTCTGTATTGACCTTCAGTCAGGTAGTGAATTTCAAAGATTCAACCAAGAAAACTACAGAAATTTTAGAATAGCTCAGGGATAGAGTTGTATAAAGGCACAGGTCAGGAGAAAGATATTAAAAACATTTTAAAGACCTTTAAGATCTCTTTAAGCATTATGAAGTGGATCATTAAGAAGTGGAGAGTAAGATATGGATCATGGTAATAAACTGTCATTTTAATTGTTGCTTTAGGCATTCTCAAACACTTGTTCAGCTGTCTGTGTGTAGAAACAGATATGTTTATGTGTGAGGACCACATTTTTTAAAAAAGGTCCTTAGAAAGACAGCAACTCCTGAGAAATAGCTGTTGTCCTTACACTGTACATTTCTTTTTATAAATGAAACTGTAACAAAGGTGTTACTTCCTTATGCAGACCACACAATCCAGGGTTGAGTGAGAAAACATGAGGAAAAAAAGGAATGCAGGATACGGGGATGAAAACAGGGGGGCGTGTCCATGGTATGCTGGTGGCCGGGGAGGTGTGGCCAAGGCAAAGAATCCAGAGAGGAATAAAAAAAGGGGAATCCATGATGGAGCAAAAGTCCAAAGCCGGGGGGTCCATCCAAGACGAACAGGAACCGGGTCGGGACCGGCACGTGAACGGGAACAGGAACAGGAACAGGAACAGGAAAAGGAACAGGAACAGGAACAGAAACTTTAAACCTTAACGGGGCCAGGCGCTTCTAGGTCCGGGACTCGCCTGGTATGGAAACCAGAGCAGAGCCCGGAACAGAGTGGGCATCTGGCTGTTAAGGTGGGCTGGAAGGAGGCTGGAACAGGGGGCAGGTGCACAAAATCAAGTCCGAAAGAGCCCGAGTGCCCTTAAGCGCCCTTAAGGGGGAGAGACTACAATCGTGCCAGAAACGGCATCTAAAATAAAAACAATATAAATCAGTCGCAGATCCTCATAAGCATAGGAATACAAATTTGTGTATATATGTGTGAATGTTGGAGTGTTAGTGGAATTTCAGAGGGCTACAAAATTGCTGGAACCATCAATTATTAAGAATAATCTCTCAAATTTTGATCATCGAGGCATTATCATTCTTTATATATTAATTTTTAATTGGAAAATTATTAACATGTTTATGGAACTATGGTTCAGTTAAAGATATGTTATGTCTTTCCATGATTTTGGCAAAGTGATTTGCTATTTGCATTTTTAGATTTACACAACTACACCTTTTTTATTTTATGTTAACCAGGTGTCAGTAATCAGTACAAATTAGATGGTCATTTAACCTGCTTACTTTTGTTTGTTAAGATTCTTTGTATGCAGTTACTATAAATCTTCACATTAGTTGTTATGTAAAAAAAATGTTGTTTGTCCTGGCTATACATTATTAAACAGTCTTCTAATATCAATTTTAGTATTTTCTAAAAAGTAAGTTTCCAGTGAAAGTTTGTATGGTATAATTAATCCAATGCAGTTAAAACACAAATGATGATCACAGGTCAATATACACTGAACAGTGTGATCCACGTGGTATGGATTAGAGATTTCACACCACATGTAGTGCAAGTGGTGCAGGACAGTTAGCAGAGGTAGACAAGAACATTTTTATTTTTGTGCAGAGAATTGTTAGTTGCAGTTGATTCCTTACTCTCTGTGAATTGCATTTCATAAAAGTACCTATGCAACAATGCATTTATTACAGCCAATCTTAAGGAACCATAAATGGTAAGATAGAAAAGATGCACTAGATGGTAAGCTTATGACAATGTGAAAGAGCTATTGTATATTTCGAGTTTAAGAAGGTTAACGTTGTCTATTAATGTTCCGCTGTCTGAATATTCCTTCTTTATGGATGTTGTACTGTACGTACAGTAGATATCCAACATACAGTATATGAAAACTGGAATATATTTCTATTCAAAATAAAGTATATAGTATCTCTTAAGTACTAGGTAATATTAAAGCTAAATCACTTAAATCACTTTCATCATTTCTAACTAAAAACGTGATATATTTCAAAGCATTTTTTAGCAAGCTTCTTTTTTATTTTTCCCCGTTTAAACTGCAAAGTTAATTAACATAGCATTTCCAAGAAATGAAAATTGATTAAGGTTAAAAAGTCTCATTGTTACAAATGACCTTGGCAAATAACTTGCTGATGTCTGAACTGAAGGTTCAATGACACTAAGGAACTAACACTGTAAGCTATAAAGAGCACATAGTAAAATAAAGGTTTAACTAAGGTAGGACAGAGAAACATGTTAAGCAATTGCAGTGGAAATATTTCTCTCTACATACTATTATGCTCAGGGGAATGTTAGCAATAGAGATTAAATATTAGTCAGTTCTGGCAACAGCTTAAGTACAAGCAATTTATAAATGTTAAATAATAAAACACCCCCTACACACACACAAGTCAAGGAATAATAAGCAAGGTCACTTTGTCTTTTTAATTCTCCATTAACAATTTGGCTCTTGAAAAATAAATACACAACAGCTTAAAGGACACGGATTAATTAAACAAAACCAAGATATGAGACAAAAAGCACACAAGCTAATAAATGCAAACTGCAATATAGAACTGAGTACATGTGAGTTGTATATTGCAGGGCTGAAAACAGTCTTCCATCTTTAACATTTAAACACTCAAATTGACAAACTCTAATATACTGAGTACACAAAAATATTTATCTGAATTAGAAAGACTGTTTTCATAAGATAAATAGACTTCCAGAAGTAAGTCTACACTCTGAACTGAAAAAAAAAATCTACAGATGCAGCCATTCAAAATGAGCGTTAAAAACACGCGGTACAGTAACCTACCCGCAGGGCACCGGAGGGCACCGCAGTAAGTGATTGGCTGGCCAAAATGACCGACAGGGGCACTCGTGGTGCGTTGGTTGGTAGTGAAAAGATTTAATCATTTAATGTCTTTACTGTGCACATTTTAATCCACTTAGTTTTGAATATTTATATGGAATTTTACCGCTAAAGGGAAATTTTAGTAGCTGAGCACAAAAAGAAGAGGAGCATAACGCATCTGAAGGTCATAAACGATATTAATTTAGGAACATAAACATTACTGTATGTACATAAACTGTAATGTGTATGGCTGGTCTTGATAGTTTAAAGACAAAATACACACCAGTCTTCCATTTCTCCCCTAAACATTTTAAGCATGAAAGTTTTATGAAACGGTACCCAAATATATGATTGCTGTATAGAATGAATTTTAATTTTTAAAAATTATTTAACACGAAAATTAAGCTGTTTACATCTTCCGCCTGAGAACAGTCACCCGTTGCTACCCAACGCAGAAACACAGCCACTAACTAGAGAGGACATTAGCTAGCCAATATGATAAAGAAATAAATGATTATTTTGTTTATTTCTTTTGCACATTTATTTGAACATTTCCATCGATTGTACAAGCACTTGGAAACTGTCCAATCCCTAGTTCATCAGGCATTTACCGGTCTGGCGCCGGTCTGTGTCTTCTAGGACATAATGCCAGCGAACTCTTGTTTTTATGTCCACTATAACTATGCTGGGCAAACGTTCCGAGGTCAAATTCTTCCAGCATGGGGATACCTTTAAAGCGGAGACGACGGCACCGAAATTTTTTGGCGCGCCTTCTCTTTAAAGCCCTGGCCAAATATGAAGACAGTACGTACAGTTATAATTCAAACGGAATTAAAAACTACACATCCCAGTTACCATGGTGGTGCTTGTGATCATTGCGTTTAACCAACGAAACAGGGCGAAAAATCAGTCACATGACTTTGGGGCAGAGTTTCGAAAGCTTAACCTATCAGCAACAAAGCGAAATTTACACGATAGGCTACCTCAAACTGTCAGTTACACAACTGTGTATGTCACTTAAGCCACTCCATTTTAGTTATGGAGGCGAGAAGACGCCCCCCCCCGGGTGTCTGATTTGCCGCCATCTTTAACTGTTCGGTGTCCGAATCAGAGTAGCTACGCATACAAGTTTACAGCACAGTACAATAATAAATGCTGACCATGACTTTAGAAGCATAAATTGCCTTACACTCAATTTAAACACAAGCTGTCTTTAACCCTCTAAGCTGGTTCATACAGAAATGTAGAGATCCAGGCTCAGAACACACAGCTTCATTAGCGAATACATATGCAGGACAACTAGAGAAGACGTTTTACAGAGGATGGATTTTTAGAAACATCCCATCAGTGACATCACTGAAGTCAACTCCTAGGTACTGTAACTGTCGTGTGGATAGTTTCACAAGAATCAGACAAAGGTTTAAGCATCGCTTGTTCTAGATAAAACTGCAAAAAAAAAACCAACAACCCATAATGTACTTCTTTGCTGCTCTGTTTCCCCAAATCATATATTCACATCGTGAAATCTAGAAAATAATATTACGTAACCAAAATCCGCAATATGGAAACAGAACCTGTGTAATTGTTGATAGATGATGTACTCGTAACATTTTTACAAGACGAACTACAACATTTAAAAAATGACTTGTATGTACTTGATATCTCTAATCAATCCACAGCGACATTGTTAAAAGCAGAGTCCCAGCACAAAACGAAACTAAAGCGCATACCGTTTCGCGCTTCTTATCAGTGTCACGGACGTCCAAAGGGACTAACCGTGGGGAGCCGGAGAGCGGAAAAAGACCCGGGCTCATTGGTGCAAAGAGTTCAGGAATGCCGTATAGAAACCTATGCCCTCAGGGAGCGGACGTGGGGCGCCCTGGTGCTAGGCGGGTCTCAGGACATCCGAACGTCAATGCTGAGCGAGGACAGAGTGCAAGACCTGGAAATATATAGCCCAAGGGAAAGAGAGGGACAGGAAGGACAGCAGACCGGAAACTAGGGACAGGACAGAGAAGGAGCGCCCTCTGGCTGCAGAGGGCGTGACAGTATCCCCCCCTTCATGGGCGGCTCCCGACGCCCATACAAATAAATGAGCTGCCCAGCACTGGGGGGAGGAAAAACCTCATTTAACTGAAAGGAAACCTCCAGGAATCCACGGCTGAGAGCTACCCCTTCCTCCGGGGTATAAACCTTTATTGGGTGGAGGAAGGGGGGGTAGAGAAGAGCTCCAGAGACTTAAAAAAAAGTACACAAGCACAAACACAAACAACAACCTGGAAAGACCAGGGAGACAAACCACAAAAAACATAGGAACCAAAGTTCCGAGACACAGAGAGCAGGGGGGACCAGGAAGAAAAAAAATCAAAACAAAAGGCAAAAAAACACAAAAACCCCGGGGAAAAATACCGCAGACTGGGCAAATAGCACGTTCACATTCTAACGCTGATATCGGAGTGGACAACCTGAGGAAAGCCAGACCGAAGTCCACTCACAGGCACAGATGCCCGGAGTGAAATCCAGCGAGAAGAATGGAGGAACGGCAATTGGGAACGTTCACATTCTAACGCTGATATCGGAGTAGACAACCTGAGGAGAGCCAGATCGAAGTCCGCTCACAGACACAGATGCCCGGAGTGATATCCAGTGAAAGGAATGGAGGAACAGCAGAAAGCTTACCATTCTATCACTGATATCGGAGAGAGCAAGACCAGGAAGAGCCAGGCACGAGAACCCGCTCCAGACACAGAAGCTCGGAGTGATATCCAGTAATAAGAATAGGGAAGCCAGCTCAACATTCAATCACTGATATCGGAGTGATCTACCCGAGGAAAGCCAGGTACAGGACCCGCTCACAGGCACGGAAGACCGGAAACTAGGGACAGGACAGAGAAGGAGCACCCTCTGGCTGCAGAGGGCATGACAATTAGTTGCTCAAAAGTAATTTGACCGTATGAAATGCATAATATAAACCTAGAAACATATATGTGAGCAGTATTTACGCACTGTAGTATCGGTGTTAAGACATACCTCTCAAATACTGTAAATCAAGTTAAAAATATCTCAAGACCGATTCTGGTCATAATGAAACCATGTTTCGTGTATGTTTTCTTTAAAGTACCGAGACCAGCCATATACTGTATGTTTATGTTCCAAAATTAATATCGTTTATGGCCTTCACACGCATTGCAGTATGCTCCTATTCTTTTTATGCTCAGCTACTAAGAATTCCCTTCAGTGGTAAAATTAGATATGAATATTCAATACTTAAACGGGCACAGTTAAGACATTAAATGTACATATACATACTGTATACAGTACAGTTTTCATACGGTAATATGTTTATGTTCCTAAATCAATCTCTTTTATGAGCATGTGAAAGGCATGGTGAATCGGAGATTCTCAAAAATTACTGTACTTTCTATGATTGGAAACAAATGCGTGATTGCGAAATGCTGTGGTGTTACTTTTACAAAGACGGTCAATGAAAAAAAAAATGTTGACCAGAGCAATACTTTGAGTTTACACTTACAGCTTGTCCAAGGTTATTCATTATTAATACTATTAGTAATATCTTCGTTAAAGACTTTGATGGCCACAGCTCAAACATGAGAGGTTGAGCTTTATTAGCTCCACCTTGCGGAAATTCCGGATACTATTATTTTGCTTGTCGTATTATAGGAGAATTTACGGTAACTCGCGGTATTTACCGGTAGCTTGCGGTAGACTGCGTACAGCGTACCGGAAAATAATGCGGTATCGCCCGCGCATTTTGAATGGCTGCATCTGTAATGGTCTTTTTATAAAATATATCCAAAATAAACTAGAGTGACATACATTTCCTGGTGGATTTACTAAGGGAAATTAAATATTTTCCACAAATGTGAAAATTACAGTTGCTTTTAATAAATTTAAGCTGAGTCCCATCATTACCCAATACCTGTACAGCTTTGGTTTTTTTAATGAGGAATGCAAGTGGTGAACATTGTACCCCTTTGTGCTCCTGTCTTTCTGCTTCCCATTCTCCCTTCTATTTGACTTCACTTCTTGGTTGTACTTAAATAGATAGATACTTTATTGATCCCGTGAGGTAAATTGCAGTGCAACAGCAGCTTAACACACACAACACAGCCGCAGTGTAACAAATTATATAATAATAGTAGTACAATACATACAATACAATACAAGAGTTACTCACAGTCCTCTTGTTCTAGAACAAACTAGAACAGAACAGTACACAGAAAAATCTTATCACACATATGAATATAAATATAGATGTAAATATAGATATAAATATAAATGTATTGCACAGGTCCCTGGCATATATTGCACAAATAATAGTTGTAAATGGGAAAAAGATAAAGAAAAAGAAAAAGAAAGAGAACAGATGTAGCAGTAGATATGTAGATGCATTTAGTCCAGAAACAGGTCACTGTCGATGTTGCCTCTGCCAAGACGCAAGGTGGATGCATTGTACAATCTTATGGCAGAAGGCAAGAATGACCTCCTGTAGCGCTCCCTGTCGCACCGTGGATGAATCAGTCTATTGCTGAACGTGCTCTTCATTCCTGCAAGCCTGTCATAGAGGGGATGGGAGAAGTTGTTCATGATGGCCTCTAGTTTGGACATCATTCTCCTCTCAGCCACTACCTCCAAGGGGTCCAGGTCAGACCCAATGACAGAGCTTTCTCTCCTGATGAGCTTGTTCACCCTTTTAGAATCCACTGCTCTAATCCCAGAGCCCCAGCACACCACTGCGTAGAAAATGGCACTCGCTACCACCGACTGACAGAACATGTGTAGCATCTTACTACACACATTGAAGGACCTGAGCCTCCTCAAGAAGTAAAGTCGGCTCTGTCCCTTCTTATAGATGGCCTCGATGTTCTTGGACCATTCCAGTCTATCGTCGATGTGCACTCCCAGGTACTTGTACGAGTCCGCCATCTCCACGCCACTCCCATGGATGTAGACAGGAGTAGGTTTGACCTTTTTCCTCCTGAAATCTACCACCAGTTTCTTTGTCTTTGTTACATTCGGCTCCAAGTGGTTCACCCCACACCACTCCACAAAGCTGCTGACCAGTCCTCTGTACTCCTCCTCCTGCTCACCCTTGATACATCCCACAATTGCAGAGTCATCTGAGAACTTCTGCAGGTGGCATGACTTTGAGTTGTACTTAAAGTCCGAAGTATAGAGGGTGAAGAGGAATGGAGAAAGAACTGTCCCTTGAGGTGCCCCTGTGTTACTCACTACCTGTTCAGACACAGAGTTCTGAAGTCTTACAGACTGTGGTCTGCCTGTCAGGTAGTCAGTGATCCATGAGATCGTGGAGGCATCTACTTGCATCTCCTCCAGCTTCCTCTTTAGAAGTAATGGCTGGATGGTATTGAAGGCACTGGAGAAGTCGAAAAACATTATCCTTACAGTGTTGCCAGCCCTGTCCAGGTGTGAGTAGGCTCTTTGCAGCATGTAGATGATCGCATCCTCCACACCAACACTGGGCTGGTAGGCAAACTGTAGGGTGTCCAGTGATGAGCTGACCAGGGGTCTCAGGTGGGATAAGACCAGCCTCTCCAGTGTCTTCATGACGTGAGAAGTCAGTGCAACTGGTCTGTAGCCGTTGAGGACAGAGGGGCGCCCTTTCTTTGGTACCGGGACCAGGCATGATGTCTTCCAGAGCACCGGGACTCTCTCCAAGCGCAGGCTCAGGTTGAACAGTCCATTTAAAAATGACTTTTTAAATAGAGCATTATAGCAACATTACATGAACATAGCTGATGGGATACAGAAACCTCTAGTCTCGGATGTTTTTAGATATCTGGTGTCTCCACTCCATCTGATGAGATAACCTAGAGCTGTGCAAACACATACTATCCAGCAATTCAGAAAACACTGGTGTGCACCCCACTGATGCCAAAGAAAAGGGGGTGATTAATGATGAGAATCCAAGATGTGGACATAAGATGCGTGCACGTTCCAGGTGGAAAGAGGTGCTCCACTTTTTGAAAGAGTTTTTTGAGTGAGACTAACTTTCAGAAGAGTGAGTTTTTGTGGAAGAGTCTTGGAGAGACACTTCATTTTAAAGCCAGTACGCAGCACTTTATAGAAGAGGGGACAGGAGAAATCTATCAAGGAGCTCAAAGAAGAGCTATGGTTATGCTTTGTGCTTGATTATTATTTTCCCTGCACTGTAACTAAAGAGCACTGATTTAATTACCTTACAGATGCCTGAGTGTTTATGTTTTGCTTAGAGCTGCCTCTTTAAAAATCCTGTTATGGCACCTACCCCCAGGTATTCCGTATGTTTGATGTCTTCTCATCCACATTTCTTTGCCTTTTGTTTCTTTGTTTCTTTGAGGTTGTGCCTGTTTAGAAATATGTTGTATATTTAAAAATTAAAAGGTTTGTTAAACCTAAATCTAAAATGTTGTTTTGTCAGTCTGTATCCTTAAAAAGCAAACATTAAGTGTAGAAAGATTATATGATGTCTTCAGTTCTTTGTTCGGATATCATCACAGACCCGTTTTAGGAAAATAAACAACTAGAGAAAATAACTAGTTTTATAATTTTACTTAATCCTATGATTTACCTCTCAGTATTTAGAAATCACCATTTGGGTTTAAAACATCACTTACAATTCTATAATAACATTTTCAAGTTATTTTTTTTCACTCTCATAGGGTTTGAAGGGGAAGATCCTTAAAGAAAAGCCTTGTGAGCAATTTCTGTATGGAAGACAAGAAAAAAATGTTTATTATTTTTCATTTAATCTTAATTATTAAAGAGATCTGATTTAATATTATGATCAGATTTCAGATTAATACAACATATGAAACTACAACAGGGAATAAAACTATAGTTGTTTAAAATTCTGCAGTAGGCTAATAGTATTATTACAGACATTTGGAGTCTGCATTAATATTTAGCTTTTTAGGTTAATTTACATAGAAAGGCATTGGTGGTGTATTGGTTAGAATTTCTGCCTTACAGCACTGGTTCCCTGGACTCAATTCCTCTGGTGCTACAGTATCAGTTTGTGGAGTTTGTATGTTCTCCCTGTGTTCCTCCAGGTGCTCTGGATTCCTCTCACAGTTCAAAGACAGTTCAATGTTGGTAGGGTAATTGGTTTTTGAAGAAAAATGGCCCTGATGTGTGTGAGTGTGTATGTGCGTGCCGTGTGATGGACTGGCATCCCATACACGGTGTATCCCAATCCTGCCTTGTGCCCATTGCTTTCTGGGTTAGGTTCCGGCTCCCCGCATGATTTCAATACTTTTGTGTTATTGATATGTTAGGCTAAGCCATCTGAGGTGTCCACAGCCAGAAAGTATTAACCTAGAAAGACTTTACAGCCAAACACATTCCGTTAAAAACAGGCCATGATTAGGGACAGCATGAGTCATGACTCTATATGAAGATAAGAACATCAGTGGCCTATTCTCATGACCATTCTTGCCCTACCTTTTTGACTACATCAGAAACACCAGGTTGCAGCAATACATTTATTAGCAGTTCAGGTCAGAGAAAGATGCTAAACAGTAATTGTTTTCAAGCCACATTACCACATAGGGGCCCAGTATTCACCAATGTTCACTGTTGCAAAACAATAAGGTGGTGTGAGCAGGTGGAGATGCCAGCAGTAAAGTCCTCTTTAGCAATGATTCAAATTTTTGTGTAGACTTCTCTAATAGACACAAGTGTGTCACAGACATGGAAAAAGGTTCCTTTTCCTTATACAAAATCAGTATTAATTGAAATCCTAAAACAAAATTCCCCAAGATCAATAGCTCTGTGTCTTCTCGATTCTTGATTGTTCTTAATATATATACACTCATTCGTTTGACACTCAATCTTTAGAGAAACTTGTCTGACACTTTTATACAAAGTAGCTTAAATATGTAATGAGAAATATTGTACTTTTTCAACATGTGGAATATATTTCACTTAATGATTCAATGTAATTTAATGATTAAATATTTACTCTAATGATTCAATGGCATTAAACAAAAATGATACATTTCTCAAATTATACATTTATTTCCAAAAAATTAAGAGCCACAATTATTGGCACCCATTTAGTCACTATCAGGTGTAATGCTTTGTGTGCCGTCCCCTTGCAAAGATCAAAACAGTGAGCCCTTTTCTGTGTTTTATGAGAACGGAGAACAAATTGTAAGGTATTATTCCACCATATAGAATCTTTGCAGATCCTTGCTATACTTCAGTCTGCACTAATGTACTACCCTCCTAAATTCAATCCATGGTTTTGAAAGGGGTTTCAAGCCTGGAGATGGACATTGCAAAATGTAGATTTTGTGGTCAATTAACCATTTTTTTGTGCATTTTGATTTATGCATGGGCCCATGATCTTGCTGAAAGATCCACTTGTAGCCAAGATTACAGTTCCTGGCAGAGGTAACAAGGTTTTTGGCTAAAATTTCCTGGTACTTGGCAGAAGTATCAAAATGCAGAAGATAATACCCTGGCGCCCACATATGAGTGTGTCATGTAATGTTATATCAACAGTAGTCACGCCATGTGGACCATAAGGCCTCGAGGTACAAAGCAAATTCCTTTGCTTTTTTCACAGCTTTCTTAACAAAGTATTCAGTGCTCTATTACTACATTCTGGCAGTCATAAGTACTGTGAGTGATGTGAAATGTGTTTATGTTTGATACTATGGGCTTTTCACACTACTTTTGCAATAGTGTTAGTACAATGTGTGCCCTGTCACTGTCAATCACTTTCAGAATTTCCCGTTTTGTAAAAACATGTTAAATGAGGGTTTTCACTACAGTCACTGCATTAAGACATCTGCAGGGAAAGGCTTCAAACCATTATGTAAATTTGTCAGAGGTGACAAGGACAGTTTGATGACTTATAGTTGTTTTTGCCAAGGATTCAACAAACTCAATGTTTGAATGTACATCCAGAGAGTTTCTGGAGAGTTTAATAGCTTATACCTTTGTGTTTTTCTGTTGGAAGTTAATTTGAAAATAGACAACAATTACAGTATTATTTTATGTCGTCTATGATGGCAGGCCGCTGATAATACTAAGAATTATTTTCTACTGTTTGAGAAGCAATGAGCTTCAATAACAAATTGTGAAAAGGGTCAAGAATGCCCTATGCTAGATAAGTTGGGGCCTAGTTTGATATTAACCATAGGAATTTTGGAAGAAACATCCTTGCCAACAGTAGGTTGTGGTAATGGTTTTCTTTGTATATATAAGTAAATACTGTTAAGAATTTCTTAATCTGTTTTCTGCGTTTCAGATAAAGATTATTTCGCTGGAGTAGGTCCATTAGAATACTGTGATTTTCTACAGTTGACCTGTATGAGCATGAGCTTTAAGAAAGTAAATCAAGTCAGAGTGTAATATCCCCGTTTGTCTGGTAAATTATCTGATGATCTGAAATGTATTCTGCAGAGAGAGGGAGAGATATAAATATCAATAGATTTGTCAGTTTCTTTGAAGACTTAGCAGTTCTGCAGGCTAAACAAATTGTGAAGATCTATTCCCACAAGAGAACCTAGTAAATGAATTAGGAAAGAGAACAGCAAATTCTGAAAAGATGTGCCAGTGTCCATATACAGTAACTGTAATATGCGAATTCGATCTATATTTTTGGATAATCAGATCGAAAACAAAAGATCTGTGTGTGGAAGTGGACACTTGTTTTCCAAAAATAAGCAACATTGCTGACAAAATAGTAGTACAGTATGTTTCTAATCAAGATCCAAAACATCCTGATTCAAAAGTCAAGCCCAGTGTGAAAGCCTTTCAGAAGACTATTGTTTTGATAAAAAAATAGAGTGAGAGCTATATATTCAGGTGGGTAGCTGTGTCAGCATGCGTAGGCTGCAAAGGAACAAGTAATAGGTTTATTCCATGCTGAAAAAAAGAAGAAAGAGAACACAACGTTTCAGCAGTGGAGCCTTCTTCAGGTGTGAGAGAGACAGGGCAGTAGGCAAAGGTAAAGTAGCCAACTTTACCTTTGCCTACTGCCTTGAGAACTATATATGCCTTGTTTGATGTATTGTAAGTAAAATATTTCATAGCCAAAAAGGTTGCTTACAGGGCTGGGTGCAGGGATCACTTTATTTTTCAACACCCTGGAGGCAGCTCATAGCATTGGCAATAGGTATCATTTTGATGTTGCTCTCAAGGAATAACACTGGGGAAGGGGTACCTTTAGAAGATTCCAGTTCAAGATGGAAAGGCAATGCAGAGTTAGGCTGTATCAAAGCTGTTTGCACTAGATCTGTTTAAAATGTTCAGGAGCTGCAGTATATTTACCAATCTATACAGAGAAGCTGTAGAAAGATTTGTCTCTTTTTTTAACAATTTATAAAGTGGTTTTCTATACTCCATAAACTCAAGACAAATGTTGCTTAATAGTCTTTCAAGTCTTGAAAACAGAAAAGCACATTCTTTATGTCCTATCACACATATGTTTACTGGCCAGAGCAGCTCCTGAAATGAAAATAGTAATATGAAAGTACCATTTCCTTTCACCATTCTTCTTCGGTTGAACTTGAAACCTACTATACATCTAACTGCAAACCAACAAAAAATATTGTGAATCACATTTCTTTTTGTTTTTTACTTTAGAAAGAATAAGAGTAATAACACATACTGTATATACAGGAGAAGACACTAGGTTTAGAAAATCATCTCACCTTCAGAACCATGTGTTTGTAAAAAACAGATGAATTGTCACTGTAAGTAAATGTCTGTCTGTACTGGTCTGTACGTAATGGAAAAAATCATCAGGAAATGTCCTGAAATACCTAATTCATATTCATCTTAAAAAATGTCACTTAATTTGGGACAGAGACATCAAGCATTGAAGAATACAGCTGCAGGATAATAAAATTGGGTTGTAAATTGCCCTGCGTGTAGGGCTAACAAAAAAAAAAATTCAGTGCTGTCATGAAGCTCCTAATTTCCAATCACATGATCATATTCACTTAATTACTGTACTATATGTTTGCCCCACAATATGGGATCACACTTTGTCCATAGTATCTTTTTGTAGTTTGTCATTGTAGGCTATGCATGATGCAAAGTGCACACTGCTAGATGCACTGGGTGGAATGTGAGGAGTTTTTCCTTTATCCTGCAAGTTATTATGGAATAAAAGGTTGTATGTAGTAAGGGCTGCAAATGTTTGTTTTTCAAATAAATCCAGGGTTTCATACCTCAATTCCAAGCCTTTTTAATGTATAGCACATTGTCTGACACAACAACGATGATGTGAATGAAGGGAACATTCTATTTTGTCTGCATTTCCTGCCTGGCCTGGCATTGAAATACATCCACTTTACATGTGTTCTACAGTGCCTCTGAATGTTAACCTAAACTTGCTTAATGTATAGTCCACATATAGTCTAATGATATGATGATGTGGAAAACAATAAAACTTTATATTAAATCAAGGTATCTTTGCGTATAGTTTAAAATTGTACGTTTTACTGATTTTTACTTTTTACTGTATTATATTACGTACTGTAAGATGGATTACATCTTTCAAGAAATGTTTGGAATATAAGGATACTTGGAAAAACACTTCTTTCTACTGTAGAAGATCAACAATCAAAGATGTTAGCAAAATTCATGGCAACGTGGCACACATTACTTTTGTGACTAAATTACCACCATAATGATTAAGCTTTGGAGCTCTTATTTCTTGATTGTACAATGATATTTTAAATGCTGTGTCCCGTGGTACTTTTTCTTATGGTACCACGGTACTACCTTGTTGTTAATACAGACACCTTTGGAAATGCACTAGTGAATCATGGTATTACTTTATGTTTGACTGCAATCCTTCACTTCAATATGGCAGTCGTATGCATTTCTGTAGTACTAAATACTTGCAACCTAAAAAAAACGCATATCCTGTTCATTGTTGTAATTTTCTTGTTGCAGCCAAACACATTTTTCATATAACACCTGGTGACAAAGGAAAGCATTCAAGCATGACATGTCAGATTCCCTGAACTGAATGTGCATCCTGTAGACCTAATTTATTCATTGGAACATGAATTTATTTAAAGAGACACATCAAGTACCAATAAAGTCGTGACAGGAAAGTATTATAATGAGTGCAATAAAGCTATGGGCATAACTCAAACTGGATCTTCCCAACAAGCTGTTACATACTGCTTCAGATGTCACTGGAACATTATCAGATATCTTCTGAGATGTTACAATAGCAATCATAATGTCAGTGAAAGGGTGCATTAAGGATGTTTACATGAAACAATGCTGACTCAAGACAGATGAATCAGGATCACACACACCTCATAATCACCATCAGAGTGCAACTTCAACAGCCAGAACAAACCACTGTGACAGTCGTTGTGAGGAACAGATGTTTTGCAGTTAATAGTGATCATACTACTAAGATACTGACTTTAGAACTTTGCAACTCATTTTGACATTTTGGGAGTCAAGATATTAAAAAACCAAAAGTGTGGGTGAGGAAAGTGTGTACACTCTTTTATGAATGCTTAATCTAGTTTTGATTTAATTATTTTGATGTGTATCATATACAGTACAGTACCCCAACAATGTAACTTTGTAATTCCATTCTCAGTTTCTTTACAGGGCTACCTTTTAATACCATGGTAGCTTTTCGTAATGGGAGCTACTTCTTTCAGAGCACCACAGAACTTGTTCAACACAGAAAAATAATTACCTACCAGGACTATGCTTTGTTATTGAGGAATGCACATTAATATTATGCACATTAAATTACATTAATTTTAAGAAAGAGTGTATTTCTTAATGACTAGTTCAGAAATACCTTATTTTGTTGGGTCAATTTACAAAGATATCCAGATAAAGATATGAAAGATAAGTTGGTCACTGCAAAAGAACTGTCATATCAAGAGCATTATTTACAGTACATTCTGCTGTCAAAAAGAAGAAAGCAGGAAACAAAAGCAGGAAAAAAATATACTGTAGGAATAATGGGAATAATATAATAATAATAATTGCTTACATAGCGCTTTTCTAGACACTCCACTCAAAGCGCTTTACAGGTAATGGGGACTCCCTTCCACCACCACCAATGTGCAGCATCCAGCTGGATGATGCGACGGCACCCATAGTGCGCCAGAACGCCCACCACACATCAGCTATCAGTGGGGAGGAGAGCACAGTAATGAAGCCAATTCATAGATGGGGATTATTAGGAGGCCATGATTGGTAAGGGCCAATTCGAAATTTGGCCAGTTACACCCCTACTCTTTTCGAGAAACACCCTGGGATTTTTAATGACCACAGAGAGTCAGGACCTTGGTTTTACATCTCATCCGAAGGACGGCGCCTGTTTACAGTATAGTGTCCCCGTCACTATACTGGGGCATTGGGACCCACACAGACCGCAGGGTGAGCACCCCCTGCTGGCCCCACTAATACCTTTTCCAGCAGCAACCTTAGTTTTTCCCAGGAGGTCTCCCATCCAGGTACTGAGCAGGCTCACACCTGCTTAGCTTCAGTGGGCTGCCAGTTGTGAGTTGCAGGGTGATATGGCTGCTGGCTATAGAATAATATAGGAAAATAATATATGTGAAGACTGTCTTTAGCAATATTTCAATAATGGAAAACCTTTGTTGTATTTTTATATTTGTAAATATTCAATTTTTTTCTTTGGTCTTTTTATACTTCAAAATATTTTTCTAATACTTTCAATGCTGGATCTACAGAATCTAAAAGTTAAGATCATGCTCATGATCAAGAATCATTGCGTTTCTTGTAAGAAGAGGTATGCATACAAAAAAACAAACCCCATACTCACTGTGAAATATGGTGGTGGATCATTGATGTTGTGGGGCTGTTTTGCTGTAAGTGGGCCTGGGACCCATTCTAAAATCAAGAGCATCATGACCTCTACATAGTATTAGCATATTCTGGCCAAAAACCTGAGCCTCAGCCAGAAAGCTGCAACTTGGTCACAGGTGGATCTTCCAGCATGACAATAACCCTAAACATATAAAAAAAGAAATGGTTGACTGTAAACAAAACAAATAGCTACCTGTCACGATATTAGTCCCCCCTCCTTAAGGGTGCTCCAGCCCTTTCACTAAAGACTTCATTCCCTGCACCTGTTTCCCATTCCCTGCCCACCTTAAAAGCCAGGCGCTGACGCTCTTCCGGGCTCTGCATCTGATTTCCATATCGTGCGAGTCCGGGACCTGGAAGCGCCTGGTCCCGTTAAGGTTTTAACCCCTGTTCCTTGTCCCTGTCCGCCGGTTCCGACCCGGTCTTCGTGGTTTTTATCTTGTTCTGATGGATCTTCTGGTTTTGGACTTACTCGTGTGTTTTTGGATATTCCCTAAGGACTACTCTTGGATTGTTCGCCTCGGCCACACCTCCCCCGTGCACCAGCGCACCTTGGACACGCCCCCCTGTCTTCAGCCCCGTTTTCCTGCATGACGTTTCCCCAGTGTTCCCCCACTTCGTCGGATTGTGTCGTCCGCATAGGGTCCGGAAAGAACTGTTCGTTACACTACCTCAGTCTCCAGATTTAAATCCAATTGAAAATATTTTGGAGCATAAAATATAACTCATTTTCTATGCTGTTTATTTTATCGAGTTTATTTTGTTAATCTTTATCAAGAGTGGAAATGATTATTGAGCACACTGTAACTGTTCATTATGACTACGATGCAAAAAGCAATTCCAATCAGACAGAGTAGAAGGTAGCATCTCAAAGCACTTTTTGATTCCAAACATGAAGTGAAAGCAAATAAAACATTAAAGCACAATATAATATATTTCTTTTAAAGAAACAGAAACACAATATAGGTTGTCTTCATGAAAATGTGTTAAGAAAACACAGGATTTAAAATGTTCATCTAAAATGTATGCAAATTGTGATATGTGTTGTAAACTAAGAAGGGTACAATAGATTTTGGCTACATCTCTTAGAGGGGCAGATTGATATACTGTGACTATTGCAGCAAGAAATTCATATACAGATGTTACCAAATTACAATCTCCATTAAGTATATAAGTGTTTGTTTTTAGTCTCACAGTTGTAAGTTTCTTGTGTAGCACAGCGGATGTTTTTAGACTTCTGCTGAAAATCTGCTGATTGCCATTTGAGGTCATGCTCAGGCCTAGAATCGGGCTCAGTCACTAGCTATATGACAGCCGCATGGGAATGCATTGCTGACAGCTGCTCCTCTTCATAGAGGCAACTATATTAAATGTTCATGCGGCTGCTTAGATTTGTTTGCAGAACCTCGCTTAAGCACTAGAGCTAAGGTGCACATTACTTCCCTTCTCCCTCCTAAGAGGAGAAAAAAACTTTTTTTCTCTACGATATGGACAACTGCTTTTCAAGAAGAATAATTATCCTTAAGGGATGCCATTGCTAACTTTCTATCTCCGATTAGAGGTATCGACCGAGTAGGAAATCACTATAGGTCCATATTACCAACAACCGGACAGCAACCGTATTCTTTCCCGTAAACGACCTTTCGCTAAGCCAACCACAGCTATGGGTAATTCCAGCAAGCGCCAGCGCACTGACCAATTATCCAATCACGACACCACACTAATAACCAAACCCTCCACTTCCCGGGATATTTAACCCCTCATTACCCTCAGGTCTGCGTTAGGTATTAGCCTCTATCCTTTGAGCTCCTACCTCGCCATTTCTATTGAGACATTCTCTTTCGGATTGATACTCAGGTCTTCTACCTTCATCTTTTGACTCAGACTTCAGCCCCACGATTTGAATACCTAGCCTTCGACCTCTCAGACTGAAGTCCTGGTCTTCAACATTCTACCTTTGTCCCTTGACTCCAACTTCTGCCCAGAGATTTGGAATAGTAGCCAATAATCTCCTGAAACTCAGAACAATGCACAGGGTCCTTCCTATGCCTCATGGACACAGCATTTGTTACACGCATCAGGTATTCCACACTTGGTTTTCCTGTATTACATGTAAAGCTTTTTAGGCACACACAAATGCTTCATTTAACCTCATTTAACTGTAGAAGTTGAACAAAAACTAAAATAAAAAAAGAATATTTCACTAATCTCATGGTCTTCTCAGGGAGAAAATAGCTCTATAAAAAAAGACTAAAATAGATTACATTCAACAGAAATAATACAATTTTAAAGACTGGACAGCTCTTTCCCACACACTTTCTAAATTTGGCAGAGGTTATTTTCACCCTTATCATCTTAGCGTATTTATTTTATTTTTGTGCTGTGTGACTGAATACCAGACCCATTAATGTGTTTAGGTTATCTCAAGGCATGTTTTAGAGCAGTCAGGGTTTTATCCATTTGGGTTTTGATGTGGCTGGTATCAGGACCTGATTTTGATTTTGGTTTGATTGATGCTTCTTTTTTTAGAATTTTAAACCCCTTGTTTTATTACAGTATGTTAAGTCTATCTAGTTCAGAAATATGTGCAAATGAGTTCAAAGAATATTGAAAATCTTTTAATTTACCAATTTTTTGCCAATGTTTGAACAATTTCGTTATGATGTGGTATATGTTATTGTTATGACCCCAAGTTTCTAGGGGTAAAGGAGTGTAACATTTAGGATGGATTTGGATGCAGGTGGATTTCTGGTGAGGGACTTAGGAAGCGTGACAACATGTTTGGTGCAAAAGGGATTTATTTTAAAAGTGAATAACTGACTGGTACGAATACATGACAAAATAACACACAGGGAAAAGGAACTTGAGTGGTGCCAAAGGAAAGAAAATTATGAACAAAATGGAGCTGGCTAATGAAGTGAGGGGAAGCTGACCTATCTACCAAAACAAAACCCGAAACACTCGGTCTTTGGCGTCTTCTAACACCCTGGCTAACCTTCACTAACTATCCAAAACCATACAAAACAAAAGGCACTCACTAGTGTTTCTAATACAAAGACCAACTACATGTGGACAAATGTACCCGACAACCTTAACCAACCCTTTACACAAAAGTTCGCACAAATACACAAGTGAACTATGAATACAAATAAGGGAAAAAGAGGGTAGACCGAAGGAATAGGGTACAAAGGAGCACAGAGATTGATATAACATGTTTGAGCAAGGTAATGGCGAAATGAAGGTTAAACACGAACAAATGAAAGTACAAGGAGACTAACACAAACTAACAAAGTCGAAGCTATATGGAAACAAACACGAAGCGAAGCGAAACGAATCTGAATCAAACAGATCTGAAGTCATTCTGAAAACCTCCCAGTTAAATACTGAAGAAGTTGAGTTCTAATTGGTTGAGAGTTGATTGATGATGATGTCACAACGGCAAAGATGGTGTAGTGATTGACCAATGGGGGGGGGTAGCTGAATACTGGAAGTGGAAAAAAAAAACAAAACATACGGACACACATTTGGACGTGACATGTATGAATATATAAAATATTAAAGTTATGTTGTTTTAGGAATAATAGCCTTACCATGAAATGTGTATACAATAAGATAAAAAGACGTTCTCATAAGAAAATCTTTACTGCTAGTACATTAGTACAGTACTTACAATGCTTCTTAGTTTACCAGTCAGAGAGAAATAACCTAGACGTTGTTATAGTGTCTATCATACACTGTAAAGGATGAATGATGTTATCTTATCACTATTAATTGACATTATTGTTTTTATTAATTTAGTCTTAGCGATCATCATGGTGGACAGATTTAAGTTCTTACATTGATACAGCAAAGGGAGTCTGTTTTCTGGGATAAACACACAAAAGTCTGTGTTTATCAGTTACTTTAGTTTTATATATTGCTTGAACCTGAAACTTATAAAGTCAACTTTGTATAACTGCCTTAATCAATAAAATATTATGCAGCTGCAATAATGCAAAAATACACCCACCCCCGTGTGAAGAAGCTAACAGAAATATTAGAGAAAATAACAAATATAAAATATATATAATAACTGTAAACACCTGAAATTGCACTCCAAAGACAACTATTAAAAAACAAGCAAATTAAGAAAATCTAACAAATGATAGCAATAAAATAGCAAAATTAATGTATGCAGGCCATAATATCATATTTGCAAGTCAGTGTAATTTGCAAATGAAGCATGAACTGTTCATTTAACCCCAGACCCAAGTTAGATCACCTCTTTGCATAACAATTCATCTGGATGTATCTCAAGATATGATGTGTAAAATGCAAATACCCTACTGTAACTACATGGAACACATGCAATTCTGGGCTCATGCTTTTTGTAGTCTACATGATTCAAGTAGCACAGTTTACCTAACGTGATGCTGTTTTATGTTGACGTTAATCCTAATCAATTAAAACCATATTTTGACCTGCTCTATATCTAAATACAAAACATGCATTTATTAATTTTTAGCAAGACATGCAGATCTGTATTTTTTAAAGAATATTTTGATGATTCTTGTTGGCAAGAAGCTTTTGAGTTTGCATCAAAGCTTTTATGTTATAATGCAAACATGTGGAAAAACGTGGTCAGATGAGACAAAAGTGCTACTTTCATCTAAATTCAAACCTGTGTCCAAAATTCACCTTTGAACAGGAGACTGACTCAAAGCACAAGGCCAAAGTTACAATGGAGTGAGTTAAAGCCCTGACTTCAATCCTATTTAGGATCTATGAAAAGACTTGAAAAGTGCTATCTATAGTTGATCCTCAAAAATCTTACCTCAAGGTGCAACATTGTGTATCAGATAAAAAGATAATCTGTATTTTTTTCACATGCATATTGCACACCAAACTAAAGACATGTTCCTTGTATTCATTCTTATGATAAATATTAGTTAAACTGACCTGAAAATAGACAGAAAGCAGGGCCAAAGAGGTGCAAAAGAATCAATACTTTTCACCAGTCAACAGGAGAATTGTGATAAATTGACAGAATAAAGCAGTGTGTTGTTTTTTTGGTATGTTCACTTTGATTTCACCGATACTGCTTTATATGCATAATTTATCAGAAGACATCAATGTGGCAGCAATTGACAATTGGCAGCATCAATCACCAGCAATAAGAAGATTGTTCATAACTTTAACAAGGGCAGCTTCTGTAATGTGAAATTGTCTGAAACTAGATTGGAGGGCGAAGGGATTATTTGCAATAAGATGGCTGTTTAATTCAATTGTTACAGCACATTCTACATTTTTTGCAATAAAGCGCAGGTTGGATACAGGGCAAACATTATTCAGGCTGTCTAGAAGTTAGAACTATATTTGTTTTGTTTCTTTAGGCACAAGGTAACTGCAGCCATTTTAAAGGTCTTTGGTACCACTCCAGTGGTCAAGGACTCATTTATTATGTTGAGGAAGACAGGGCACTGGGGAGAAAAATAAGATTGAAATAAAACAGAAAGAATGGGCTAATACAAAGGTGGTGGATTTCATAGGCAATACCAATTTACTAGGGCATGCAGGATCAAACTGAGAGAAACTAGAAAGGGGAGAACTAAACATAGGCAGGAAGGAGGTGTAATAATAACATGCATGGTAGAGAGAAATTGGTGTTGGAAGTAAAAAAACTTTCAGAAAATGTTGCAAAGTTGGGATGAAGCAGGTAAAGTAGCAGGGCAGTTTGGCTTTATCAATCTATTGTTGGCGGAGAATAGGTATCTAGGATTATTATGCTTTTTCTCAATGGTACGGGAGAAGTAGCTGGATCTATCAGACTTTACTGCATCCTTGTATTCAATCAAGTGCTCCTTTTAAGACTGAAGATGTCTGTTAAAATCGGAAGATGCCATGTACGTTGTTTTTAATATATACCAAAAATAAAAAAAAGTATCACAAACTGTCAGTGAGAATAGCCACCAGATTGAATTGGTCACTTTAGCGAATATTTAATTTACTGTATATGCTGTATTTAATATGCTGTACCCTTAGACCATAGATCCTCAAATTATACTTTAGCTTAAGATTCCCTTATGAGACTTCCAATCGGCTCCCTTCCAAAATTTCCTTAATCACATAAGTATTAATCAGCAGGAAAAATGTGACAATTAATGGGAATGTTATAGCAAAATTCTGTAATGGAGTGAATAACAAAGGTCTCAAGCAGGGTGACTTAGACAGGAAATAAGCACATCAGCTATTCAAGAACAAATAAACATTCTTTAAAAAGTAAAAAAAAAAATCAGGCTTTCAAAATTAAAGGATTTTGAAAACTAATGCTCTCCAGTTTTTGTGTGTATTAGTAAAGGTAAAGTCCACACTCATCCTTGTTTCTGTAGTGTTAAGCTGCCTAGAGAGCAAATGACAGTTCCAGTCCCCACCCCTTGCGATGTGATACCAGTACATCACTAGAATTACCTCCAAGGAATGTTGGTCCATGTTTATGCAGCTGAGTCATGTTTCATATTGGAATCCCACAATGTACAGTATCTTTCTCTAATTTTCACATTTTTAAATTCAATGTTTAAAATATTTGATTGAATCCATTACATTAATGTACAGTATATAAAATTTACATAATGTCAAAGATTTGTCACTGGGAGTCAACATTTGACAAAGGGAAAACTGGCAAAAGACCTGGTTTTATCAGCCATGAAATCAAAATACAGGGATAATATCATGGAGTGACAAACATTAGTTTAGGACAGTGGCTTGGGTGCCATATTTATTTTACCTGTGCATTACGAATTAGTGTTTATGTCAACATTTAGTGTGTTTTGTCTGCTTCTGTCATTTAATCAATCTCTCTAAGCTTTTTCTAGTGCAGTTGGTTAACAGATAGTAACCAACTAGGACTGAATGACACATGTTTTGCCTAGATGTCCCTTAATTACCACACAGTCAGGTTGTGGGAGTGCTGCACAGGCTTTACCTGGGACCGGGGAAAGGAAACACCAGAATCAGAAGGAAGAAGGAAAGGACTGTGCAACACTACACCCAGTCAAGTGCAATAAAAAAAGGTTTAGGACTCCGATTTCGGACCACCGGACACTGGAGAGGATGCAGAGACCAGAGAGGGAGTCAACAGAGAGCAGCAGAAAAAGGCTCAGGAATTGTCTTCCTCCCTCTACCCTGCATAGGAGACATCAGGACCAGTGAGTTTGTCTCTTTCTTTGCCATGGTGAAAGGAGGAAAGCCAGGTTATAGGAAGGAGCTAGGGAGAATTAGGGAAAAGGGAGAATTATGCTGTTGGATTTCTCTTTTGGGGCATCGGTTTTGAGTTACTGGGGTCCATGAAGTTAAGTTTTGTGTTTGTGAGCATGTATGTCCATTGTGGATACCTTTGGTTTTCATGTGTTCTGTATATCGGATTGTCTGCAATAGCTACAGTAACCACGAGATGAAATAAATGAAATAAAAAAAGACTATTAAAGTATGTTGTGTTGGTCAGTGTGTGCACTGGTGGTTTTGGTGGAGACAAAGAACATGTTGTGGTGAGAAGGGTACTAGTACCCTTGAATTTGGTAGGTGGCTTCGTCAACCAATAAGATCCTGCTTATTGTGGTGGTCACTATCTGTCCATGACAATGTCAGTTTTTTCTACTGATTTATAAAACTAGCCATCTAATAATATAATTAATACCACAGATAACATTCTACATTAAGTTACACTTGACATTATTTACTAGAATATCACAGTGGTATCAACTTCACTCACCTTTGCATCAGTACTCTGTTCAAATTCTAAAGCTGAAATGAGCCAATGAATGTAAAACTATCGTGTACTTAGTACATTGCCTTTAACTCACCTGGATAAGGAAATGACAGTGCTAGTCAAGGATTAACACCTGTCATATCCCCCGAAATCAATCCTTGAAACACCAATGAAGATTTCACACATAGCACTAAGAGCAAGTCTTGATCTTATTTTGATTAAGTAGATTTAGTCTATCTTTATTGGTTGCTGTATTACAGCTAATGCATGTGGAGCCTTTAATATGTGATAACAGAATTTTCACATATCCCGGGGAGTAAAGAGAACTGAAATACCTACTTAAATAGGGTATAAGTCTTAAATGTGTTCTGTCACATCTGGGTGTCAATTGAATAGATTTGTATTTTTTGATGATGAGACTCTACACTTTTGTCTCAGGGGACTGCAGTGATATTGAGGAAATGAGGATAAAAGAGAAAAGCTTCAAAGCCAAATGTAAGGGTACATAAAAGAAAAAAGAAGTTGTTTATAATATTGCAGACTCGAATGTAGTCTATACATAAAACCTAAATAACGATGTGTTTGCTTATTTGTTTGAAAGATCTTTGTATGAGTCTATATAAGTTATTAATTGAAATAAAAGTCAATATAATCTTGTACATGTTCAAGTTCAAACCTGCAGATGCTGTAATAATAATAATACTACTACTACTAATAATAATTGCTTACACTTATATAGCGCTTTTTCTGGACACTCTACTCAAAGCGCTTTACAGGTAATGGGGACTCCCCTCCACCACCACTAAAATGCAGCATCCACCTGGATGATGCGACGGCAGCCATAGTGCGCCAGAACATTCACCACACATCAGCTATTAGGGGGGAGGAGAGCACAGTAATGAAGCCAATTCATAGAGGGGGATTATTAGGAGGCCATGATTGGTAAGGGCCAATTGGAAATTTGGCCAGGACGCCGGGGTTACACCCCTACTCTTTTCGAGAAACACCCTGGGATTTTTAATGACCACAGAGAGTCAGGACCTTGGTTTTATGTCTCATCCGAAGGATGGCGCCTTTTTACAGTATAGTGTCCCCTTCACTATACTGGGGCATTAGGACCCACATGGACCGCAGGGTGAGCCCCCCCTGCTGGCCCCACTTACACCTCTTCCAGCAGCAACCTTAGTTTTTCCCAGGAGGTCTCCATCCAGGTACTGACCAAATTGTTCAATGACTAATTGCAATTGAGAATTACATTACAAAATATGTATCCTCATCTCGTATAAATTTAGCATAGTGCAGTTTTTAAATTTAATTAAATTGTCAGGGACATTCAGTTGTTACAAACGGGGGATAACGAAAATGGTGAAAATACAGAATTGACCGGGCAGTTAAGTCAATAAGTAAAATAAATATTCATAACCCCCAACTTGTAAGTTATTTCACCAGAATTACCCGAGCAGTTGAGCAGTTGATAAAATTTCAGGCATATTAATTCTTTGTTCTCTGGCACAGCTTTGGTAAGAGGAGTATTATTCCAGGCACACTTGGTTAAACAGCAATAATAATAAACTTTATTTTATATAGCGCCTTTAAAGGTGGCTTCCAAAGCACTTTACAGAATGAGAACAACAATAAATTAAAAGAATAAACAAGATAAAACACAATTACAATATACAGAGAAGACCGTGGATGGTGGTACTAGGAAAAGCAGAGGGCTGAAGAATGGAAATTGAACAAATATTTATTACAATGACAAGACACAAACTACACTACACACAACAAAACATACAACACACAAGTTACTCTGTGTACAGTATTTACAAACAACGCATTTTAGAGGCCTAACATTCTGGACACTCAGAAAACCCCAGACTGCTATATACTGTAAGCTGCCTTCTAAATAAATACAATGAAGTTAAATCTCTGTCTCTGCATCCCGGATCACACTATAGAAATGGGAGCCTATATCCCCATCCTACATACAACAAAATACAACCTAAGTAGGAA
Source organism: Lepisosteus oculatus (assembly GCF_040954835.1). Taxonomy (NCBI): domain Eukaryota; kingdom Metazoa; phylum Chordata; class Actinopteri; order Semionotiformes; family Lepisosteidae; genus Lepisosteus; species Lepisosteus oculatus. Next base: position 20,139,090 of record NC_090697.1, on the reverse strand, counting down.
AGACATTTCTAACTGAGGTAGGGTGGAGCAGTGGCTCTGTGGCTAAGGATCTGCTCCTGTGACTGGAAGGTTGCTGGTTCAAATCCTGCAGCTGGCAGAGGAATCCTACTCCTGCACCCTAACTGCTCCAGGGGCGCTGTACAATGGCAGACCCTGTGCTCTGATCCCAAGCTTCTCCCTGTCTGTGTCTCCATGGAGAAAAAGCTGGGGTATGTGAAAAGATGAGTTCCTAATGCAAGAAATTGTATAGGGCTAAAAAAGAAACATTATTATCTTTTTTTCCCCGAAACCCAAGTTCCCTAAAACACAGAATAGCACGCTCTTCTCTCGCAAGGTTCAAATACTTAGCTCCACTCAGGTTTGGTTTGGATGATCATGAAGTAGGGACTCTTGCCTGGCGCAAGCTTCAAGTCCCAACTCCTCTGGACTCCTCTCTTCTTTTTGTCACCCGCTTTTTGTTCCTTCTTTCTTGTCCTTCTCCCTCATTTGTGCTCTTAATGTGATCTTATATTGTGTGTTTCTGTACTGCTCCTTGACAATCATTAACCCACAACTTTCCTAGGTAAACTTTTCAATTGTTTCTGCTCAAGGGACCCCCCAGACCTCAGCAAACACCCTCTCTTTGAAGGCTTTGAAGCTAGAAGTGTTTAACCCTGCCAGTGTCACAAACATTATCTAAAATCCAAGAGACACTTCTCAGTCACAAAAAAAGTAAAATTATGTATGAATGCAGTTCATGCTAATTAGAAAAACAACAACAAAAATACTGAGCCTTTAACACCACACTAAGCACAAGTTCAGCTGGTTTCCATTCTATTTTAATTTGAATAGAAAAAATCATTTGTTTCTATTTGATAATGTACCACAGGCAAAAACGTCCCCAAAGATTTACTTAACAATTGAGTCATTATTTTTGTGTTTGTGTTTTGCATTATTTCTGTATGTCCATGTAATAATTCTGCAGTGTTGAAGCACAGGCAGAAACTCATTCCTATATGTTTATCACTTTAAACACTGTTAAAAACACCTATAGAAATACTGCATTTATAAGAATGGGTTTTATGTGCACTCTGAGTTTTGATTGAAGATTTTCCATCTACCTCATAGAAGACTTTCACTCTTAGTTCTTATACTACCTGTGTATGTTTTTCCTTTTTTAACAGAAAACAATTAAAGTCAGCTCTTACATTTTCGTTTTTATAGTTTTGCATGCATTAACTTTATATGAAAAAAATAATACAACACAAGTAAGGAGAAATGCAATATTCCAGACGTATAATTATGTGGTAGAGCACAATAACTTCAGTAGCAATAAAACATAACTGTTTTACGTACATAATTTATGTAACAACTGTATTACTCACATAAAGCAGTGACACAAAAAGGCATTTCATATTAGGATATGACTTTTTATTGCATTTGCAAATGTCTCTAAGAAAGCAATTAACTTTTCTTAAATCCTCCTAGGAAAGTTTTATTTTTTGTTTGAGGGTCTGCACATTTCAAAGCTATTTCAATCCAGTATAGTAAAACTCTTAAATTTTATTTTTCAAAAGACTCGAAAGTTTGATATGAGAAAATAACTAAAAGCTCAGTAACTAATTTAAGGTGGAGAAGTGGCAATGTTTCGAATTTCAGTGTTATTTTCCTCAACTCACCAAAACCTGCCAATAAGGATAAGGTGTCAAAACACCCCCTCCCCTTTATGAGTGAGGGAGCTGCAGCAAGGGTAAAGGTGGGATGGGATTGGATGGGATGGGGGGGTATGAAATGAAACACAAGATAGAAGGGTAGTATTCATATGTGGGTATGTGAACATGGGAGAGATTAGAGTCTGATATCCTTCTGAACTTTCATTTAAAACATTTAAGTGTAACCATTGCCTTTCTCTGCAGTCTAATGTTAATTTACTCTCATAAATGGCTTGAAAGACATTCTTCATGTTTATATTTTGAATTAAATAGGATTTGGGGATTTTGAATTCTAACACATTGTGACATTTGACAATACAGTACAGTATGACCCAATTTCTGTATCCTACTGAGTGAACACCCTGGGGCAAAGAGCTGATTTTAAAACCAAAAGTTGGGGAAAGATTGGTAATTCAGGTGAGACACAATAATTGACACTTTAATAGAAGCAGATGAATGGCTCTTACACTTGTCACACTAAAGATTCAAAGACAACACTTAGCCTAAAATTACTGTATATGCTGAAGTCCTTTTCATTCTGACAGTTTGTACCCAAGTTGAACTGTTTAAACTCTTAACCAGATTCCAATCTATTGTCATGTGAACTAGCTAGCCATATCACGCTGCTTGGATGACACAAAACAAATACAAATGTTCTTTTTCAGGAGTATTTTTAAAACACTATGCATTTTTTTCTGTACATCATAAGACATCCATGTTTTTTGGAAAACATTGCTTTTCTGTGTTTTTAATATTCTTTCATTCCAAGGGAGAAAACAAACTATTGCTATTTGCTAATAATTTTGTATTTCTGACTGAAAAATAATTATGTATTGAATTATGTATTGCTATGTATTTTACAGCAGTGAGCTTTTACAGTGTGTGGACAAGTTTGCCCAACAAAAGGCTGACATGCCAAATGTGAATGTAATTATTTTTTAACGCTCCTTATAAAATAAATAAATTTATTAAAGATCAAAAGCTTATATTAAGACCAAAAAGACATATTGCATAGAGTCGCAGGGAAAATATCTAAGAAAATATACACTTCATTCAATTATTGTAATTATTGTATTGTAACAATAATTGGTCTTTACTGACAGATACTTAAGTATCTGTCACTCTCATCACTGTGACCATCACTTAACGAACTAGAATTTAAATAGTCATCTACAGTAAAATTTAACTGTTATGAGAACCACTGATTGTACGTACTGAAAAAATAAAGCTGCAGTTTAATGTTGTTTATTTAAACAGAAGTTCGGGAGTGGAATAATCATGGAATAAACCTTTACTTGTTCCTAATTGGATCAAGCTTCACTTAGATTCTAAAATGTGATCAGGTTACAAATATACAGAAAACATATTTAAAAATAGATGGTCATCTTACAAAACAAGAAAGATTACAAACGAGAGAATAATTAAATCTTGCCTATTTGGTTTCTAGTATCTTGGGTGTCCAAGAAGCGTATTCTATATTGTAGTCAACTGGCTAAGGCAGTGGTTCTCAAACTTTTTGGACCAAGTACCACCCCTAATCCAAACAAAGCATCCAAGTACCACCTACAAGTCATCATCTCATAGGAAGCCCAGAAATTCTCAATGACCAACATGAGTGTGCGTGCACACACTCACACATACATATAATAAATATTATAATAAGAAACTTTTATATAGCGCCTTTAAATGTGGCTTCTCAAAGCATTTTACAGAAAAAAACAGTAACAACAAATAAAAATAATAAAAAAGCACCATTTCAGTGAGAAGGGTTAATCTGTTTAGTCGAGCAAAGCAGATGTGAATTCATTTTTCGAGCCTTGATACAATTCACAACAGAGTCTAACAGATTTTAAATCGTCAGGCATTTTCTTGATGGCAAAGCTCTCGCGGTGAATGTTGCAATGCGTCCATTAATTTCTGGAGCAACCTCTTTAATTCGTGCAACTACACCACTATTTCGGCTTGTCATTGCTCTAGCACCATCTGTACAAACTCTGACACATTTTATCCAGTCGATGCCATTCTCTTCGAAAAATTCATTCAGAAGCTGAAATATGTGCTCTCCTGTAGTTCCTGTTGGTAGCGGCTTACATAACAGAAGGTCCTCATGGGACATACCCTCAAACTCGTATCTAACGTAAACGAGTGAATTGGCCAAATTGACTACAGACTCAGCCAATTGCTGTGCAAAAAACGTCTGCTCATCTTAACGCGCTCTATCAGTGTACTTTTGATATAATTTCAATAATTCTATGAATGACCGTGTCTTTCAGGGGGGCAGCAGGTCGAGCTGTTTAGCAGCTTTTTCTCCACACATAATACGTGTCATCTGTTTTGCCAACGGTAAATAAGGTTCTTCAAAAATAGTGTGGAGCTTACCTGCTTTAGCAATCCGCAACCTTGCATTTTTCCCCGTTTCCGTTTTTATTTCCGTATTTATTTTAAGTTTTTATTTCATGCGCATGGGAGCGAAACGCAGAGACGCTCTGTGTATTTTTCTCAAATTAACTTAGAACAGTTCTTAATTATTTTTCTGTTATCTATCATGCTTTCCTGTGCTCACAAGATTACAAGCGTTAGTAGCACGTATTTCTATGCATTCCTGTGTTTACAACATTGGCATTGTAATGCATTCTCCTACCTCCCTATTTGCTGTAGATTTCTTTTTAAATACAATTGGTCACTTCGTCCATAGCACGCATTCCTATAGAGTGGTATAGAATTACAGAGCATCTCTTGTGTCCACTGAAGTATTAGCGCGCACTGTATCGCAGTACGTAGGCTGTGTATTCGACACGTATTAAAATAGAAAATATGAAAACCGTCCCGATTTTTCAGCGCACACAACAAAGTTCTATGGATCATATGGCGTACCAGCTGGCGGCGCTCCGCGTACCACTGCTGGTACGCGTACCACAGTTTGAGAAATACTGGGCTAAGGAGTTAAACTTTAAAGATCTCAGCTATTCCAGTTTTGACAGCAGAAAAAGGAATGGTGGTAGTACTTGTTAAACTTGATAACTTTGAGCCTCCAAACATAAGGACTGAATAAGAAATCGCAAGTCAACGAAAAACCTCTAGAAAATATTGAGCAAGGGAGTAATACATTCAGAAAAAAAATTAATAGTATCTCTCTATAAGCATAAAGTAATAATATGATAAAATAATACAAGTGGTATGAGAATGTAATGTAGCAGAAACTTTCTGTACAAAATGGAACAGGGACTTGGTGCATTTTGTTAGTTATTTTACATTATATGTCCCGTTATTTACTCAAAACACTGTAGCTTACATCTCCTACGACTGGAAAACATTACTGGAGATCAGAAACAACTGCAGGGATTTCTTCTTTAGTTCGCTCGACCTGGATTACATCAGCTCGTCCATCCTCTACACTGCAGACCTGGAAGCCACGGAGCCGCCTGACCATGACCACCAGGAGAGGAGACCGCAAAAGTGGTGTGAGTGCAAACAGAAATGGAGTAAGAGAGACAGGCTGCAAATAGGAGTAAAAGAACAGCGGCACAGATCACCTATACCCAGTCTGTTCCTCGTTAACGTACGGTCCCTAGACAACAAACTGGATGAAAAAAAACTCTGGCTCACTACTCACCAGGAAATAAAAGACTGCTGCACTCTTGTGTTTACGGAAACATGGCTTCACAACAACATACCAGACTCTGCCATTCAGCTGGATGATTTTTTAACTCTTTAACGATTGGACAGAACAGCTGCCTCTAGTAAAAATAAAGAAGGAGGTCTGTGTATTTATGTCAACCAAGCATGGTGCAGAGATGCTACACAAATCGCGATCCACTGCTCACTCGATTTAGAATATTTTATGGTAAAATGCCGACCCTTCTATTTACCAAGGGAATTCACGTCGGTCATTATTACCGCTGTATACATACCTCCTAACGCTCATGCTAAGGAAGCAGTCAAAACGCTATCCAAGGCTATTAGTAAACAAGAATCAGCACACCCTGATGGTGTTTTTATTATTGCAGGCGATTTTAATCAGGGAAATCTGAAGTCAGTCCTGCCTAGCTACCACCAACACGTTGACTGCCCCACCAGAGGAAACAACACACTAGACCTTGTTTATACTAATGTACTTGGCGCTTACAAAGCAGTACCTCACCCCCCACTAGGACAATCTGACCACATCTCCCTGTTCCTACTCCCAGCCTACAGATGACTTCTCAAACGCACCAAGGCTTCAGTTATAACTGGTAAAAACATGGACCAAAGAGAATCAATGCTTCAGGACTGTTTTGAGTGCACAGACTGGAGTGTGTTCAAAGATGCAGCCTCCCACGGATCCCACACCGATGTTGACATGTATGTATCATCTGTCACAAGCTACATCAGCAAATATGCTGATGATGTGGCAAGCGTTAAAAAGATACGCAAACTCCCGAATCAAAAACCTTGGATGAACACTGAGATCCGCTCCCTTTTCAAAGCGCGTGATGCAGCCTTCAAATCTGGTAACGAGGAAGAATTGAGAGTAGCAAGAAAAAAATTAAGAGCTGGCATAAAATCTGCCAAGAAACAGTACAAATCACAGATAGAACACTACTACAACACCAACGCTAACCCACGACGCAAATGACATGTGACGCAAGACATAAATACAATCACAAGCATGAAGAACAAAACAAGCTCTGTAAGTGCTACTGACCCCTCCCTTCCATACAAACTTAACACCTTCCTTAACACAACTTAACACAACTCCTCTGCCACCCCACCCCCCACACTATCCAAGCTAGATGTGTGAAAATCACTAAGTAGAGTGAGCACACAAAAAGCTGCTGGACCTGATGGTATCCCTGGCCTGGTACTCAGAACATGTGCCTGGCAGATAACTGATGTCTGTACTGACATCTTCAACCTGTCCTTGGCCCAGGCCACTGTACCTAGCTGCTTCAAGACGACCACCATTGTGCCAGTACCAAAAAAATCAGCACCCACATGCCTGAACGACTACCGCCCTATTGCACTCACCCCCATCATAGTGAAGTCCTTGAAAACTATTTATTCCACACATTAAAGCCAGCATTCCAAAAACACTTGATCCTTTCCAGTTTGCCTTTCGCACAAACTGCTCCACGGAGGATGCAATCTCTATAGCTTTACACACCACACTAACCCACCTGGATAAAAGGAACACCTATACAAGAATGCTGTTCATTGACTTTAGCTCAGCATTCAACACCATCATACCCATAAAACGTTCTACCAAACTCAGGGCTCTAGGTTTAGATACCACCCTCTGTAGCTGGATCCTAGACTTCCTCATCAGTAGACCCCAGACTGTCAGGATTGGCAAACTCACCTCAAGGCTGTGTGCTCAGCCCACTGCTTTACTCCCTGTCCACCCACGACTGTGCTGCCAAGTCCAGCACAAACACCATCATCAAGTATGCTGACCATTCCACAGTCGTGGGCCTGATCACTGAAAACAATGAGACTGCCTACAGGGAGGAGATAAAACAACTTGCAGACTGGTGCCAAACCAACAACCTATGTCTCAACATCAGCAAAACCAAAGAGCTGATCGTTGACTTCAGGAGACAAGGAAAGTCCACTCCCCCATCTACATCGAAGGGTCTGTGGTGGAGATGGTGAATAACTTCAAATTCCTAGGTGTTCACATCTCTAAGGACCTCATGTAGTGGAGCTAGTTCGGATACGGTGACGTCATTGCCCTCACTGCGTGTAGCAGGGACCTCAGCTGCCTGGGCTGAGGGAAGTCTCCTTTAGCTCATGGGGCTGGTTTCCTGTTGCGTTACGCCGGTGGAGAGCATACTAACCAGCTGCATCACAGTCTGGTTTGGCAACTGCACCGTAAGGCACTGCAGCGGGTGGTGAAAACTGCCCAACACATCATCGGCAGTGCCTTACCATCCATCCAGGAAATCTATAACACCAGAAGTCTGAAAAAAGCCACCAAAATTATGTCTGACCCCACTCACGCCAGTCATAACTTGTTTGTCCCCCTACCATCTGGCAGAAGGTTCCGGACACTCCAGTTGCACACAACTAGACTCCAAAATAGCTTCTTCCCCAGAGCCTTCAAGCTGGTGACACCCCCACTCCCTTCCATCATACTATGATTTCTCCTAACTTCTTCCTGTACCCGCAATGACTGTACTCTAATACCACTACATACATCACAACTGAATATAAGACGAAATTGTACTTAAAACTGTATTAGTTGTAATATTTATTAATCAATGTACTATTTTTACACTGTTCCCTGAATTACTTTTGCACTGTTAATGTCCTGTTGTATTCTTTTCTCTGTTTGCATATTTGCACAGTTTTGATTTAACTTTTATGTTATTAGACTGTTATTGTTATTGTGTTTCTGTCTGCTGTCTTATCTTCTGTTCTACTTATATATTTATGCTTCAAGTAGTTGTGAATGATTCCAAAATAATGTGCCACTATTCAACAGGAAAAATAAGCATAGAGATCTTTTCTAAATTAATCCTAACTGTCTTGAACATATATTTTTGCTCTGCTCGAGGTAAATTTAAGAATATAGTTCCCAAATATATCTAATAAATATAGTTGGGTTACTGATGCTGGAAATCAACCTTAATAGCATAATCAATGCCTAAATTCCTGTCATTAACATGCATCACAATACACCACCGAGGAGCTCATAATTTTGATTCTCTCCATGTGTGTGGGTATGCATTTTCTACACCCTAACAACATGCACCAGCACACATTAATATAAAATGAATGGGAAGTGTTTATCTACATTAATGTAAAATTAAAATTTACATTCAAAAGTACTATTAAAGCAAGCGTGCTCAGAGGGTGGCAGCGTTTTGTTTGGTGATTACCAACACCTTATTTTACATCAGCATATCCTGGTAGAATAATAAAGTGGGGCATAAGAAAATCAATAATGGATGGCTGATAGCAGTGACATTCTTAAGTCATCTGAATTAGATGAGAAATCTCTGGAGTGGTATTGTAAGATTAACCCCTGAACTCAGAAGGAAGGACTCATGGGAGATCATGACTTGTGGAAAGTCTTCACTCTATTTAATAGTTTACAGACCTGGCAGGTTTCCAGTCAACAAACAGCAACTCCTAAGATACCTCTTTGTGTTACATTTGTCACCCAGCAAAGCTGATATTCGCTCTGTTAACTTAAGAAAGGCAAATATTCCTCTTTCTCAAACACAGCTGTCAAAAAGTCAGAGGATTTTAATGATACTTCAGGGGATCTTTCCCAATCATTTTCTTGTACAATCAACATTAAAGGTGAAAGAAGCAAAAACAAATGTACAAGATAACACCGATATAGTGATATTAGGTTTTATGCACTTTGTAGCCACCTTCCTCTATTTAGTGTTTGTCTTTACCTGAGTTTTATGAATACCAGAATGTGTTTGTCAATGAAAAGTTAAAAGAGTATACAGAGAATGATATCAATACATACTTTGGATGTATTGGATTTACTTTCCACTGTGGTTAAATAACCAAAATCCTGCTGAAATGCAGTGAAACAGGACATCTGTTTAGTTATTGATATTAAGACAACACATATTTTTTCATTGTGCTCATTTTATACTATTAACTTTGCTTTCAATTATTTCTGTTTAATGAAATATTAATATTCACTGAATTCAGCCTGAACTGATAAATGCAGAAAAAATAGATGAAAAATAAAAATGGACATACTAGAAATATAATCACGATAAGCAGTCTTTTAAAGGAACATTGTGATGGATACACACATGCTACCAAAAAGAAAATTGAACACAAATGTAATAAAGCAAACCTGCCCTTTTTGACCACTACATCCAATTTTATTCAATTGTCTTGGTTTCCTGCCCAGTTAAACATGTAAACACATATAACTCCCTCCATACGTAAGAAAATTGGGTTTTATTAGGACGTTTTCCTTTTTAAGTTGACTATAACATTTTCTTCATACTGTATTGTGTGCACAAATATTTGGTTTACATGAGTAATATATTATATTTAATGACCATGATATTATTTAATTACTGTTTGTTTTATCCATTAAATTCCATGTAGTGATATAATATAGTGAACCACTGTTTTTTATGTACAACCCTTTATGTTTCCAATGCAGTTCTCTTTTATGCTTGTATGTACATTATTTCCATATCTGAAGCATGCAAAATATTATGCTTGCATGGTCCGTGTTCTGCTAAGAATGCAATTTTATATTTATGAACAGATTCTCAGGTTTTCATTTCCACTTCAGTAGGCACTGACAGTTAAAGGGAGTTATCACTCTGTCAAAATATCCAGCATAAGCCTTTAAAAGCCTATTAAGTCATTTCTTGAACTCATGTAGGTTTAAAGGTTATAAGCACTGTCAGAGATACTTGCGTTTGTGGCTTTAGTACACAGGGAGTTGATGTGTCTTGTGTTTCATCCTTCATTTTTGCTATGAGTCAGACCCTTTGAGAACTAAATCTTTCCAGGTCTCCAATCCCATTAAATGAACTGGCACTCAGAACCACTGCAAACTGACACTGGAGCTGCCCGTTTCCTTTTGGTGATGAATATCCTCACTGCACAGTGTGTTTCTAAAGCCACCTCTTCATAAAAATGTATATTATTTGGTGAGAACTGATAAAAAATGAATATTTCCATTTCTGTGTAGAAAACCCAAAGCTGGTACTTCATATTTATGCAAATATAAGAAAAAGCTATTCAGTTTGTGTTTGAGCCTTTTATGCACAACTGTATGTTTGAAAAACAAATGTTATGTCAAATGAGTATGTACATTTTATGACTTGTATAATATTAAAATAATAAAAATCACATTGTAAATATGTTTTCTTCTAATCTCACTGCACAGCAATAATAATAATTTTCTAACCATTTATTCAGGGCTGCAGGGGAGCCTATCCAAGCAAGCAACGAATGCAAGGCACTTAATAATGTGCTCTTTCAAAATATTTAGCTACTATTGAAACTTAATTATACTGTAGAATATGTATACTAAGTGTAACTCTGTATATTTTGTAAGCCGGTGCACATAATTATGTTGACTTAATATTTGTTGCAGAAGTTGCTTATAATACTTGACATTCAGTAGTAATAATTGCATATACTGTACATTTTGTAAATAATGAACTCCGAACATGAGTGCATGAAAACAAGGAGTTTTCTGAAAACATGCTCACTGAAAAGATGCTTTCTGCTGCTTATCTTCAGAAACTTATTGGCTGTCTTTTCTCATCATTGCAGACCTGTCTAATGCAATTGCATATTTTTGTACCTTGTACAATGCTGGCTTGAGCTTGTTACCTCTTACTCTGGATTTTAAAATAAAAATTTCTTTAGAGACATTTAATGGTGACCTACTAAATGTTTTGTTACTATAAGTAGCTGAGTAGGTGTACGACTGTATTTAAAATACAAACTCCCAAATAATTTGCAACAATACATAATATACAAATTTATTGACAATATCCAATATCAATTTTAACTGGAACAGTAATTTGAAAATACATGATTTTATTTAAAATAAATTACCCAATGACTTTCCTTCCCTGGATTTTACAAGATTTGAGAAATATCTGTATGTTTAAGTGTGTGGAGATCTGCTTGATCTTATTGAGGTTGCTTTTGTCTTGATCCTGTTAATATAGTGTAATGGCAGCCCAGGAAGATTAGTAAGGGTTAAGTAATTTCCAATATTATACCGAAGTCAGCTTCATAAAACAAGATATAATGTTCACTATACCATTGATTTACAATGAAAATAAGTAATTTTAAGTCAATAAGTCACTTATAATTCCTTACATTTCTATAGCACATTTTATCTGAAAGGATCCCGAAGCACATTACAGATCTAGCCATTCAGAATGCAGGGCAAATAATGCAGCAGAATGCGGTGTACAGACCCCACACCACACTTTTTAAAAATATTCTGTTGCAGGACTGCACTACTTTGTAATGTGCCTGGTGGTACAGTGAAAGCTTTTCGATTGTCACCAGAAAATACCTGGTTTCTTCAAATTTAAACGATCAGATTAAAACCAGGAATTACTTAGTAACCAGGAGACATAGACGCTGCCAGGAAGTCATCCTGTGGGGTTCATGAGAATTGGAATTCCTAGGTTAAAGCTGCATCAGTGACTATTGGCATGACGTATTGACAGAGAGTGAAAATAAAAGCCAAAACCCAGTTTCTCTTCCCTCTACTGTGAGGAGATAGTGCGCCAGTACAAAACATTCTCTCCAGTGCTACATCAGAATCGTTAAGATGAAATAGGTACTGCACACTACAAGTGTAGCTTTGTTGTTCTAAATGCTGCATACAGTACATGTAAAAACTCAAGTGTGATTTATATTTAAGGGTATCTTTAAATTCCCTTGCTTTTTCTGAGCATCTTCGAGATTGTTGGCCTGGAGGTTAATATTTGGCATACTGTGATATGTACAGTTATCAGAAATGTGACTATAGTTTGCAAACTGTTTTGTGAGAGAATTGCAATTATATTTGCTACTGTATTAACATTTACAAAAGATATAAAAAAATCTGAAATCTTTTAATAAATAAGTAATTTACCCTATGGTATCTTACATCTGCATATGAGATCACCGTTTTTGTTTTGATTATACTGAGGCTGTGAAGATTCAGTGCTGTTTAACAGGGTTTGCTATTTAACATAATAGGATTACTTGGCGTGATAACTCTAGTAAATTTGTTTACAAAAGTCCATATTTTCAGTTTCACGAGGCAAGATTAAATTCTATCCAGTTCGGAATTAGCTATGTGAAGTTGGTCCTGTGAGTTTTCGGGAAAGGAAGGTAGTGGACAGCATCCCCCACTATGTAGTACCCATAGTGTTTTAATATAACAGTTAATTACTGTTATCTTTATCTTGCAAGAATATTAACGTTGTTATTCAGTTTGTGTCTGTGTGTTCATTTGATCTGACTTCTACTGTATGTTGCTCCCCACTTACACCTCCCTGTAACTATAGTGGGGATGTAATATTTCTTGGGGCTGGTCCAGGACCTTTGATCTGTTTTGTGGAGCTGGTAGTTTTTTCCTTGGTGAGCGCGTACCCTTGGGCTTGTTTTAGTTTTAGTGGTTCTTTGGATTATGTGTGCTGTGTAGTTATAATTGGAGGTTTGTCTGTCATGGTATTCAGGTTAGAGGATTTAACTCTACACCCAACTTTGCAGCACTTTGAGAAATGTCACAAGGCAGATATTTTATTGTTAGCACATTTCTTTAGTCTCTGGTTTACCTTAGGATATCAGAGACTCACGTTCCCTGAGCTCTTTCAAATCTAGACTCAAAATCTTTTTTAAAAAGGTTTTTATTTAAACAGACCAGACTTCTTGTATCTTCAGTGTGTTATTGCAAGGCATAGAGATGTGGTATGTGAAAGTGCTACTCCGTACTGTGCATTCACACTTTCATTTTATTGTCTTTGTTAAGATAGGGGTGTAGTATTGGTGTGGTATTTGAGAGACAGTAGTATTGGTGTGGTATTTGAGAGACTTCTGAACACTTCTACTGATGCATAAAAAATGTTACATAACGCATACTGTGGTGAAAAAGCTTTCAACACAGAGGCATCTTTCCTCCTGTCAAAAGAATTGCATATGTGCAGGTAGTTTATTCATATCTGAGTAAAAAAATAATTTACAGAAAGAATTTCACAAATTATAAAGAGGTTGTACCAAATACTCACACAAGATGTCTAATCTATGAATTGGCTACATTACTCTGCTCTCCTCCCCACTGATAGCTGATGTGTGGTGAGCGTTCTGGAGCACTATGGCTGCCCATTGGTGGTGGTGGAGGGGAGTCCCCATTACCTGTAAAGCGCTTTGAATGGAGTGTCCAGAAAAGTGCTATATAAGTATAAGCAATTATTATTATTATTATTATTATTATTATTAATTGTAAAGGATTTTGAGTTTGTGTTATTCTGCTTAAAATGGTCAGGTTTTTCAAATACATAGATTTTGAATAATAATTCTTGCATTATAAACTCACTTATACCTCAGATCTGCTTTATTCAAGCTTGTATGTGGAGCCTTTTTCAGGTGTGGGTGAGACAGGGCAGTAGGCAAAGGTAAAGTAGCGGGAGAACAAAGGTTGGGAGGGAGGAGTGAGAGGCGGGAGCAGGGGACAGAGAGAGAGGCCAATCAATAGGTGTGAAGTCAGAATGGGTGCAGAGAGGTGTGAAATGAAACTTTCAATGAATGGAGAAAATTTAAAAGAACAGTAATCTGTCGTTAAGGGAAGGGAGAATGTGTGAGCCTAGCTGCAGAATAATTTTGGTTTCGGTGGTCTTTCTGATGTATGAGTTTAGAAAATCATCTTTGAGAACACAGACGGAGAGATTAGAGGAGTTGTTGCCGTCAGAGGTGAAATAAGAAACAATGGCTTGGAGAGATCTTTAATCTTCACAGCCCTGACGTGTTCTCTGAAGCGGTCTCCGAGTCTCCTTCCTGTTTCGCCAATGTAGATGGCTGGGCATTTACTGCAAGAGATACAGTGAATAAGGTTACTGGAGGTACAAGATGCTGTCTGGGTGATCCGGAATTGTCCTGAGGGGCCTTGAATGAGTGTGGTGGTGTCTGTGTACAGCTGTACAGGAGGTAGCTGTGTGAATCCATAGGTTTGTAGTAAACTGAATAAACAGTCGGGGGTAGTTGATAGAGAAGTTGATGTCTAGAAATGGAAGAGTAGTGGAAGATATGTTAACCGTATATTTGAGGGACGGGTGGAAGTTGGTGAAATGGTGCAGGAAGAACTCAAGCTGATCGTTGGAGCATGTGGCGGCATCGACGCAGTCATCAATATATCGTTTGTAGAGGTCAGGGACATAGCCAGTATAGGAAGCGAAGAAGCGTTCTTCTACCCAACTGACAAAAATATTGGCATAGCTGGGTCCCATTCTGGCGCCCATGGCAACTTCACTGACCTGCTGGTAAAAAAGATTATTGAAAGAAAATGCGTTCAGTGTGAGGACCAATTCTGCAAGGCGTACCAGGGTGTGGGTGGGTGGATCAAGCACTGTGTGTTTGTCCAGCGTGTGCTTGAGGGCTGTAAGGCCGTCATTATGTGGAATGACGGTGTACAGAGATGTGATGTCCATGGTAAAAATGTAGCATTCGGTACCCTGAAATTGGAAATCATTAAAAAGTTGGAGCGCTTTGTTGGTGTCTTTGATGTATGAGGGAAGATCTTCAACCAGCGGTCTCATGAGGCTGTCGAGAAAGGCTGAGATGTAAGTATTTGGACAGTTACATGCTGATAGGATGGGGCGTCCAGGGGTGTCCGGTTTGTGGATTTTGGGGAGGAGGTAAAATTGAGATACCTGTGGATGTTCCCTGATGAGATGGTTTGCCTCCTGGGGGAGCTCATTACTGCTGATAAGAAGAGAAATGGTGGATACCACTTCCTTTTGGTAGTCAGTGGTAGGGTCCTGTTGGAGAGGGAGGTAGGCAGAAGTGTCAATTAGTTGTCTAGAGGCTTCAAAGATATATAGATCCTTACGCCACACCACAACAGCACCTCCTTTGTTCGCTGGTTTGATGACGATATCACCCCTGTTGCGGAGAGACTGGAGCGCCTCATTTTCTCCTTGGGTGGGGTTAGACCTGTGTTTACTGGGTATAGAGAGTGCCTTGGGAGCTTGATTAGTGCATTGTTTGATGAAATAATCAACTGGTGGAAAATGGCCAGAGGGGGGAGTCCAACAGCTCTGTTTGGGATTAATGTTGTTAATGACATCAATAACCGGGTTGTTATCAGCTGCCTGTGAAGAGGAATTGTCGGCAAAATGTGCTCTGAGACGGATCCTGCGGTAAAAGCGATTAAGGTCAACATTGGTCTGACCCAGCTTCCTGGGAACTGGTACAAAACTGGGCCCTTTGTTGAGGAGGGATCGCTCATTCTGTGAAAGGGAAAGGTCAGAAGGTATGGTGACAACAAGGTTAGGGTTGGTGAGGGTGTTCGGGGTGTTTATTAATTAATAATTAATAAACACCCCAAATTAATTAATGGTTTTCTTCTGTAGAAGAAAATGAAAATGGTAGAAAGCATTAGTTTCTTCGAAAATATACGATTATGTTTTACTCCCGCCATTAACAGTATTCATATATGCTAACTCATTAATGTTCTTTCATGTTTTTAATTTATTATTATTTTAATATTTAATTTATGTTGTGATATATATATATAAAATAATACAAATGTAAATATAGTGTACCTTTTATTTACTAGTTGACGTAGGTAGCTGTGTCAGCGTGTGTAGGCTGCAAAGGAACAGGTAACAGGTTTATTCCATGCTGAAAAGAAAAGAAAGGAAACACAATGTTTCGGCCTTGGAACCTTCTTCAGGTGTGAGAAAGACAGGGTAAAAGTTAAATAGCACACGTGAACAAAAGCTGGAAAAGTGGAGGAGGAGGGAATGGGGAGAGGCAGTGAGGCCAATCAGGAAGTACAAAGTGGAGAAGGGTGGGGAAAGGTATGAAGTCAAAACCTGCATGAGAATAGAGAAGATTACACAAAAATAAGTCTATCATTGAGAGAAGGGTGAACGTGTGAACCTAGTTTCAAGATGAGTTCAGTTTCTGTTGTCTTTCTGCTGTGGAAGTTGAGAAACCCTTCTTTGAGAACAGAGACAGAGAAATCAGTGTGATCATGGCCGTTTGATGTGAAATGAGAAACTATGGGCTTGGAGAAATCTTTCATTTTCACAGCCCTATCATGTTCTCTGAAGTGATCTCTTTCCGGTTTCCCCAAATTAGATCACTGGGCATTTTTTGCAAGAGATACAGTAAATGAGGTTGCTGGCGATACAAGATGTTGTCTGGGTGATCCAGAATTGACCCGAGGGGCCCTGAATGAGTGTGTTGTTAGATATGTACTGTATTTTCAGGTGATGCAGCGAGTTCTGTTGCAGGGAACGTGCATGGTGGGGATGAATGCCAAGTGCTGTTGAGGGAACTATGAACAAGATGTTTACGTAAATTGGGTGGTCAGCGATAAGAGATGATTGGATGGTCGGAAAAAGGGTACCGATGGAGGGATCGTCCTGTAAAATGGAGTAGTTGTTAATGATGGTCCTGGGGTTAGAAAGTGTGTTATGGTGGTAGGGAAGCACTAACGGAACGCAGTTGTGAGACTGGGAGTTTCTGATTGAGTTGATGATCCAAGGGCTGTTTTTGGCCTGGGTGAGGGCCCTATTGATACCTGGGTGGGGTATCCACTGTTTATGAAAAAAATAATGCATTTTGAGCGCTTGGTTCTGGAAATTCATGCTGTCACTGCAGAGTCGATGTAGCTTGAGGAACTGTGTAAAAGGGAGATAGTTTTTGGTGTGAGTGGGGTGAAAAGAGCTGAACAGGAGATAGCTGTGTGAATCTGTGGGTTTGTAATAGACCAAGGTAGAGAGTCGTGGATTGTTAATAGATAAATATATGTCTAGAAACGGAAGAGTGGTGGAAGATACATTAACTGTACATTTGAGGGATGGGAGAGAGTTAGTGAATTTATGGAGGAAGTGCTCTAGCTGGTCATTAGAGCATGTAGCAGCACTGATGCAGTTATCGACATATCGCTTGGGGGAGCTTCTGGTTGCTGATAAGAAGAGAGATAGTGGATACCACATCCTTCTGGTAGTCAGTGGTAGGATCCTGTTTACTATTTTATTTTTAGAGAATGAGTCTTATGGTACCACTGCCAGTTATATTAATATGTACATCAGAGATCCTAGGGATTGCTCTTACTATTTATAGAAGGCCTTAAAATTACAGTTGAATTACATACAATATATTATGTATAGATCCATATAGATTATATTTAGATCCATAAATTAATATTGTTAATGATATTCAGAAACTTTATTTTCAGCTATGAAACTTTCTTCAGTTACATGATTCCATATGAATATTCCCTATAAAGTGGAATATACTGGAAAGTACTACAACAATAACAACAGTAAGTATTCATAGAAAAGTTTAAACATTATAGCTTTTTATAAAGTATATAAATTTAATATAATCAGAACAAGCACACCAAAACTTTTCCTGAATAACCACAGTGAGTAAGTAAATCTTTGATGCAGAAAATGTTTATGAAGAAGGTAGCATGCTATCGTCTACTTTTTTTAGCTACCACTACAGGCTATATACTGTATAGTATGTATTATATATTTATATTCCTAAATTAA
Source organism: Lepisosteus oculatus (assembly GCF_040954835.1). Taxonomy (NCBI): domain Eukaryota; kingdom Metazoa; phylum Chordata; class Actinopteri; order Semionotiformes; family Lepisosteidae; genus Lepisosteus; species Lepisosteus oculatus. The sequence goes on along the minus strand of NC_090697.1, from coordinate 20,121,182 downwards.
TATTGTTTATGATGTTTAGTTGTTATGCTTCTGTTATTTTTGTCAGCTACCACAATTTCCCTTAAGTTACAAAATTACATATTAATATTCCATATTAAATGGATTTAAAGATGATAAAAAATAGGGAAACAGATTAAATGAAGCAATCATTTCATTAACTTCTAACACATCACAGTGCCACCTATCAACTGTCTTTGGCCAGTTAATCACATAATGTACTGCTTTGTGTTATAGGCACTGTGGTACTAAAAAATGACGCGGATTCTGACTGGCTGTATCTGTATATATTGGAGGGAACCTAATTTAGCCATTAGTGTAGCATCCATTCAAGGGATGTACATCCACATTACTGTATGTGCCAACAGTCCCACTACACAGCAGACAAGTGAGAAAATGTTACACCAATTTAATTAGAGGAATATTTGGGTAATTCTGCTGTAGTGAAATCTGAAATCAGAATCAATACCTCACTTTCTAGCGTATAAAGAGATTTGTAATTCACTCAACTCTAGAGTATAGGAATGAGAACCCATACATAAATGATAAATAAGGAAAAGCCATAGAATTATCCCCCAAGCTATGGACCATAGCCAATACACCTGCTATAGTCCTGGTTGTGAGAGAAATACAGACAAAATTCATTTAGGAATATTTTTAATAATCTACTGTAGAAATGTAGTTCTATGCCCTTAGCACCAAGCTGAAATGTAATATAGCGGAGACTACTTGAAGTGATTAAGCTTACAGTCTGATGAGACTTAGTGAGCTAAGGACTGCATGCACCAAGAGGTTCCAAGAACTTCTGCTTTATTAGGCTTGGCAGCCTTCCTGTCTCATGTTTTCAATGTTTATTGTTCCTGTCTGGAACCTTTTGCTATTATTATTTTCTTAAATATGAACTATGGATGTTAACAAATAAATTATAATAAAGAATGTTAATCATGTTTCCTGGTGTGATACATCAGAGACTCCAGGGATTGCTCTTGCTATTTATAAAAGGCCTTAAATTACAGTTGTATTACATACAATGTAATAATATAATTTATATTTTTAACAAAATAGAATCTTATAGTAGTTGACATACAGACTATGAGTAAAAGCACAAGATAGCACACATAATAGCATTATACCAGTAAAAGTACTATTAGTTACATACAGAAGTAGTAGTTGAATGAAGCACATAATGGTTCTGATTTTTATTGGTTATAACAAATTGAGTCTGTTTTAGAAAAGATATGGTAACACTTTAGGGGGTAAAAAACACATAGTAAAAATGATAATCATACAAATGTAACCCAAAACAATTTATGTACAGTGCCTTGCAAAGCTAGATTAAGTTGCACAAAATTACCTTAACGGGCCATACAATTGGTTGAGCTGCTACTGTCTGCACAATAGTAGTGGTTCACACTACTATTTCTATTTTTATTATTCTATTTCTACTACTATTTCTACTACTGTTTCTGAAAAAAGAAACCTATCTCTGTAAGGTAGTGTATTTCAAGCAAAGATTCAACCATGGAGGCCAAATAGATTTCAGAATAACTCAGGGATAAAATTGTATTAAGGCACAAATCAGAATAAGGTTATAAAAAACATTTAACCATAAATTGCTATGGATAAAGTTGGATTTTAACTAAGATAAGATCACTTTATTGGCCACATATCATTTCTTGTATTAGGAATTTGTCTTTTTGCATGCCACAACATGCTCTCCATAAGACACATAAACAGGGAGAGAAGCTTGGGGTCAGAGTGCAGGGTCAGGCATTTATATGTCACCCCTGGAGAAGTTGGGGTTAAGGGCCTTGCTGAGGGGCCCAATGGAGTAGGACTCCACTGCCAGCTCTCCTGCCAGCTGCAGGATAAGAACCAGCAACCTTCCAGGCACAGATCCTTAGCCACACAGCCACAACACCATACACAGTTGAATAGTTGGACAAGATGAAAACTGGTTAAAAGACGATGGTGACTGTGAGAGTTAGACAATTCAATGGTTCAAGGGCCAATGTTTAAAGGGGACTTTTATGGAACAATAAGAGCAGTACACCCAATTAATATTAGATTCAAGTTACTATAGAATATTTCATGTTACAAGATGCTTTTGTTGCACTTGCCCCGCTGTTGCACAGTGGAGTGTGTTGGTGGTGCAGTTGCTGGTGGCCACACCTCCATTCAGCTCTGATTGATCACTGTATAGACAGCTTATGCAGAGCACCTGGCATTAGTAAGAACATTCACAACAGCAGATGCTCTGGGGTATTTAAACCCTGCTCTGTCTCTCCTCAGCGGTCCAGCATTGATGTTCTGAACACTTTACTCCTGAGCTGCCTTCCAGTGTCCCAGTGACATGGCTCGTTCCTGGTCCTGGTTTCCAATTCTCGTGGGCTCTGTGCGAGAGTGAGCTCTGTTGGCAAATGTGCTGGTCAGGGCATCTCTGGGCACCTCGGTGTGGACCGGAGGTCAGAAATCACCTTCATACCTTGACCGCATAACACGACTCTCCCAGCCCTGTCTATGCCCCCTCTCCCTAGTCTGCCCTGGAGCAAGTAGCCCGCTGCAGGTCCTGGAGCCTGACCACGGAGTTTTCTGGACAGTCTTTCCTCAGGCTGGCTTTTTGCCATGCTTTTTGCCAGCCTGTCTAGCACCCGAGGTGCAGTAATCTGCTCTAGCTCTTGGTCCATAACATCTATAGCTTTCACCCCTGCTCCCTGGGGTGCGATTTGTAACCAGGGTTGGAACAGTATTACAATAAAAAATAAAAGAGACAGGTATATACAGTACAAATTAAAATATCAAATGAAATTATGACAGAAATTTTAATAAACATTTAGAAGGATGTTTAGATCCTAATCTCACACATTGCCACTTGTCTACACATACTGTATGACTTGCACCCGGGCCTTCTTTTTGTGTGATATTTTCGCCTAGTAGGCAAAAGTAGTTTAAGCCAATTAAATCTACAGCTACAAAAAATCTGACTCAATAGTAACATATAGATGTTAAAAATAATGGGACCAAGAATAGATACCTGCATGATGAAATATGACCATCTTTGTAGATGGTCTAATACAGTATTCAGCAAAGTGGCGTGATCAAAAGTACCAGAAATAATTATATAGTAATAAAATAAAGCTTGAAACAAGACCATAAGAGATTCAGGGTTGCGTTTCAAAGCAGTTCCTTTAATTACAAAATAGTCAAACATCCGTCTTCAGCTTGAGAATTGACTGAATATTGCGAGAGCAAGTCACAGAATTGATGCTTGGAATATCTATATGCTATATCTCATACTATAATTTGGAAGAAATATTAAAAGGAAAAAACTTTTCTACTTCTAGCTTAGTTCTAGTTCAAATCTTTTCACTCTGCCCTACCTGAATTTCCCAGCATAATTTAATTTCTTCTATTTGGCACACATTATTACTTATATTTGAGTTTATAAGCACTAAAAAGTTATGAATATTGTATACTGTACATATGTGCTCATTCAGTAAAATACCCAATCAAAATTACAAAAGCAAAATACACATTTAAATATACAACAGTCACATTTTAGTACGGTATCTTTTATATAATATAGTAAATAAAATCTATGATATACTGTATAGTAAAATCTAACAAATTGCTCAGGTCTTTTACATTGAAGTTCAAGAACGCAATCAACGGTACTTCTGGTGAAAGGCAGGGAATTGACATATTTTAATGAAGACTTTCAAACTCACAACCCCCAAGAGAAGGTTTCGATGAGCAGTAAAACCAAGTATCACACATACAAACTTGGACACAGTTGTATACTGTCCCCTCAAACCTTCCAACCTTGACTGGAGCATAGTCTTGATTTGAACCAGCAGTTTTGAAGCTATTGGAAAGTAACAGAGAATATGTATGTTAAGCTTTATTAATTTATTAATACATTTTATAATGTTGCAGCATTGTACTCTATGTGTCATTTAAAGTCTTTAGGTTTTAAAATTATAGCTGTGATTTTATAGCAGAAGGGGAAATCATAAGTGGAGTGATTTTCACATAATTCTTTAGTAATGTCACCTTGAACAATGGTAAGCATATTCCAGAAACAGAGAGGAGCTTAAAGCAAGACTTGCAAATTAAACAAACAGTAGGCATGGGATATCCAGCAATCCTAACATTAATATACTTCAGACTTGAGAATTTATATTTTAGCACTTGGAAATTAGATCACACTTCATTTTAAATTATTTGAGACTGGTGATATCTACAAATCCAGCAATTCAAAATGCGTGAGGTATGCTGGCTTAAATCGCAGTGCACGTACCGAAGGGTACTGCATAATACCGCAAGCTTTTTTTAAATTAGGTGAAATTGCTTGTAAAAACATCAGGTGGAGATGGGAAAGTTTAACGTCTCATGCGTTGCATTTGGGCTGTTGCCAGGAACCGCCTGGCTTCAAATCCCGGTCAATGCTGAGGGAAAATCTTTTTCCAATCACAGAATTTATGTTGTAGACTGTTTAATAATTTTAAGCTTTGTATTACAGCATGTTACACATTAAACTGATTAAAAAGTAGGTATATTTTATAAAAGCAAGATTGCTCAGTTGTACTTATAACTTACATTATAACGTATTATCCTTTTCTAAGAATACATAGTCAGAACACCACTTTTTGTTATTGTAAAAAAATACAAGTTGTACTGATTTAATACCACTTGATTGTAATATATATATATAAAAAAACTTTTATGGTCTTTATAGTGGTCATGGACAATGGACTGTAATGTAATGCGCTGTACCCAGATTGTCTAAAGCCGGATCAGAGAATTACTTTCGGTTTGCTTCTTAAATAGCCGAATACATAAAAATAGTCCATTATTGCTAGTTTTTGGTTCTGGTGTGAGTGTATGTATCTGGGGGAATTATTATAAGTGATGTTTTTGTAATTAATTTGTGATTAGGATTTCTTCATGGAATTCTTTAAGTTAAACAAAGGGGGGAATATGGGTTATGTTTTCAATTGCTAGTTACCGGAGAACAGCTTATCAATATGTTGAAACCATACCATGACAGTGAAGACAGATGTATTACACTGTAACCCAGCCAATGTTGTTTACTACAGTATGTTATGATGATATTGTGTGGCTCTGCGGGAATTATTCTGTAAACTAAAGATTTATAGAGCAGACACATTGCATATTGCCTCTTATATTTGTCAAACTTTCCAATTTAAATGCAATACGGAAATAATAATAATAATTGACCACGGATGAGTTGTAAACTGAAGAGTTACATAGAGACATGTTGAGTCGTTCCGCTTGGAATTTAACGTTTAGAACGATCCTTTTGGCTATATTTTTTTACATACCCAGATGAGTAAAAATAGATTGGATTAATAAATGGATTAGGAAAAATATTTCACACGTATTTTGAAACCTAAGGGCTTTGGAACAGCGGGAAGAAAGCAGAAAGCAAGCAGAAAGTCACCTTGCTCTTACAAGCGGCTCTGTTAAACAGAGTTTGTTATAACACCCCGCACCTTTTTAAATGAGTTTTTAATCACCTTTGTCTGTCCAGGGTGGGGTGTGGAGTGGTGGGGGGTTGGATAGAGTGATGGAGAGTGAAATAAATGTGAGATGATAATGTGTTGGCGGGCACCGAGCTATCCCTCCCAGGCTCTTTCAGAATGTCTTTGAGATGGTTTGAATGTTGATTTCTTATTACATTATTCACATTAATATTAATATTTGATATGTACAATTTTAAGAAATGTGACTGTATAACAGTGTATTGCTATGATTTTGCAAGTACGTTTTTTTTTAAATGTTTGTAATCACACATTCTTGCAAATACATTTTGTATTGTTATTCAGTTCGAGGTGAAAATTCTTCCTCAAGGAACTAATCCATTTCAGTCTTTGGCATTTTGGTTATAGAGGTGAGAAGACGCCTCTCCCCTTCCCCTTCCCTCTGCCTACAAGACTTGTGGGTTGAGAGAGAGTAGGAAGAGACACAGACAGAAAAAACTTAATCCATGCTTAATTTCAAATTATATTTTACCTTCATTTTTTACTTTATAAGTTTGTATTTTATTTTCTGAAAGACAGATTTAATGTATATTTCAACAAAGTCTTGTAAATATTAATGTTTTTACAAGATCTGGAAGACATGCAACAATTTATTACGGTGAAAATTTTAATATTATTGATTACTAATAGTTTATGCTAACACCTGATTTTCTTATTTAGATGTAGATAAGATATTGAACTATGTGTGACATAACATTTAGAAATACAATCGAGAATAGTCTGTGGTATTTGTATAGATGAAACTTCTACAATTTATACAAAATTAAAAACGATTAAAATGTATAACCTTTCCACATGTAATGTCATTAGGAAGTACAATAAACACATGTTTTGTTTAATGATGGTTTCAAATATAAAACTAACTGGTGAGAAAACTGTCACGATTATAGTCCCCCCTCCTTAAGGGTGCTCCAGCCCTTTCACTAAAGACTTCATTCTGTGCACCTGATCCCTTTTACCTAGCCCACCTTAAAAGCCAGGCGCTGACGCTCATCCGGGCTCTGCTCTGATTTCCATATCGTGCGAGTCCGGGACCAGGAAGCGCCTGGTCCCGTTAAGGTTTTAACCTCGGTTCCCGTTCTTGTTCCCCGTCCGCCGGTTCCAACCCAGCCTTCGTGGTTTTTAATTCCTTCCTCTGATGGATCTCCTGGTTTTGGACTTACCCTTGCGTTTTGGATTTTCCCTAAGGATTACTCTCGGAGTGTTCGCCTTGGCCACACCTCCCCCGTGCACCAGCGCACCTTGGACACGCCCCCTTGTCTTCAGCCCCGTTTTCCTGCATGACGTTTCCCCAGTGTTTCCCCACTCCGTCGGACTGTGTCGTCTGCATAGGGTCCGGAAAGAAGTGTTAGTTACAAAAACTATGTTAAATTATAATTATAAAATTTTTAAGGCAGACAACTCACCCGTTTTACGTGCATAAAAATGTTAATAACTACTGTATCTAAACCCATAAATAGCTATCTAAGCCCGTTTTATTAATTGATTTTAAAGTCACGAAATGTCTAATTTTGGCATTGACAATTTATTGTTTCTTATTCTGGGTTTTCTTTAAAATTAAAAGAATCAGTTGCCCATCATGCAGTACAATATTGTTACATTTTTATGTTTTTGAGAGTCTTCAGAACGCTTTGACTGATGAATAAAAATGTAGCATAATGCTAATTCATTTTACAACTGGGATCTGCTTTATTCAAACTAAAGTTTGTAAAACTGCAACCAGGTATAGATATTGTTTAAATAAAAGCCATGAAAATTTTACAAATCGTGATTTTTAAAATTCCTGTGGTTTGAAGGCTCTGTGTCATTTGTTGGTTGAGTTATTGACATCTGAAGCATCTTGTCTCAAAAAAAGGAGTATTAATAAGAAACCGAATGTTATGAAAACAGCGACAAATGACCTTGAAGAAAATACAGTTTGGAATTGTTATTAATAATAAATTAATATTGTTAATAGTGGTCAGATACGTTATCATACTTTGGTTTCAGTGGTGTTTTTAATATCGCTTTGTTATTGTATAATTTTCCAAAATTTCCCTTTAGTTGTAAGATTCCATATTAATATTCCATATTAAGTGGATTTAAACATGCACAGTAAAGAGAAGCAATCATTTCAGTAACCACCACAAGTGCCACTTGTTGTTCATTTTGGTCAGCCAATCATGTACCGCAGTAGGCTGTAGATATTTTCCTGCGCTATGGAGTTTTACAGTGCCTTTTTAATGGCTGCATCTGTATGGTTATGTTCAAAACAGTTGCACAAAAAGCAAGTAAGATACTACTACTTTTATGGTATGATACAACATAACTTGGTATTTGCAACATCTAAGTAATGAGTAAAATTGTGTAACTCTTTCTAATTTTCTATTCATAACATATTTTTTTTTTCCTAGAATAAAACACTTCTAATTTTGACAGTGGGATGCAAAATAGAGTTTTACTACAACTGTTCAATAATTTTTCTTTTTCAGATAAAAAGAGTGCAGGACAATACCAAACACCATATTTATTTTCCTAACTATAGAAATGTATTACATTGTACTGCAAAATCCTTTAATTCGCTTGACTTTTCCATTAAAAAAAAAAAAACTATTTACAACACCAAAAGCATATTGCAGTGAATCAGCTATGTTGAGCTTGTTTTAAGTGACATTTCAAAGGACGTTTGGCACAACACAGTATATGGATTTATTTAGCCAGTGAAACAAAAGAAACATAGAACAAAATTCTATGAATTGGCTACATTACTCTGCTGTCCTCCCCACTGATAGCTGATGTGTGGTGAGCGTTCTGGCGCACTATGGCTGCCGTCGCATCATCCAGGTGGATGCTGCACATTGGTGGTGGTGGAGGGGAGTCCCCATTACCTGTAAAGCGCTTTGAGTGGAGTGTCCAGAAAAGCGCTATATAAGTGTAAGCAATTATTAATTATTATTAAATTATTAAAAGACCTGTTTTCCCCCCAAGAGATGCTGTTGAGATATTATTACACAAGCTTTTTACTAACAGGAGATCTGTGGCATTGGTCAACCAGGAGGTTCATTTTGTGTTAAACAGGGAGACACTTATTGAGGTCCTTTTGGACTCGGTGTTCTCTCAAAGTTACAGCTGTAACTATATAAAAATATAATGGAGTATTCAATTCACAATTGTAATACAAAAATCAGAAGTGCTTTGTCTGCCAAATTCTCTTGAGGTATACAGGTATGTCTTTGTAGTTATTCCATAGAACATCTGGACATCCACTATTTTCTTCAAACTAACAAATAAAATTAAATTACTGTCATAGTACTCAAGGTTCTTCACAATATCCTTTGTGTTCAGTGTCTTTAAAATTCAGTTTTAAATTTTTTAAAAATTCAGTAAGATGAGCCGAATGATCTCCTCTCATTTGTAACCTCTCTCATGTTCTTAATTTGCCTCGACCCGTGACTAGTCTTAGGCTGGAGACAGTCTTAATGAACTGCCCATATACTACAACAAGGAAGAAAGCAATCCTAGAATAAAAGCTGTAGGTAATCTAAAAATAATATAAGTCTTCTGTAGAAAATAGCATCAATAATATGCTGTGTTGAGGGTCTGTATTAAGAAACGTAATGAAATGTTTAAGGGTCTCCACATGCAGCAGGAAAATATCCCCTGTTGCTTTAAAACTTCTATGAAACCAAATGAAGGACGGTTACTTCTTAAAATGCAATAGCAGAAGTCTTTAAAATAATACAAGAGTAGCTAAGCAGAAAGAATACACTATATTGTACAGTATGTCTCCCCAGCAATAAGGTTGCTAGCTGCATTAATATTCAATGCCAAGAACTGTTTTCAATGATCTGTGAATTCTGCCAATTGTTTGACCAGGGCACCCGTCTGCCATGATACAGAATACAATGTGACAGCAGGTTTAGTACAACGTGGAAAACTGTGCTCCCTTTCTATATCAAGTTGCAAATTAAAACAAAGCTAGATAAGGTTGAGTTTCACTAAGCTCTTTGTGTAATAGTTTGAATCCACAAACTTGTCTGCTCACACAGAATAAGCACATTGCAGTATACAAAACTTATATCAATATTAAATTATTATGCTCATATTTAGGAGATTCCAATTAATACACATACTGTACTTGCTAAAACACAGGTGTTCACCTTTTCAGAAAATTACTGTTTTGTGGTTCACTGGTAACTGAAAACTGATACCCACTTAAGTGATAGCCTTTTCATACCCTTCTTAAATGCAGTGAGGTTGCTAAGCAAAGACGCTTTCTTGTCATTTTATTTTCACATAATATGAATAATCATATTTGATATATTGTATTGAAATACTGTATGTATTAACATTTAACACTAATAGAATATTGTGGTGTAGCATTCTAATGATGGTACTTTTGTACATTTTATTTATAAACAAATTACACTGTGGAGTTATGCTATGTTTATTAACATTATGCTATGTTTTGTTTTAATGGGAAGATTCACTTTCCTTTTGAGGAACCTTTGGTCGATGTTCCTGTAAAGGTAAATGCCAGTTATATACTCATTCATTTGCTTTGTACTACAATTAGACATCTAAGACCAACATAACACTCTTGCATAAATGCATTACTGTCATGGATTCATACTGTACAACCAAAGTATTCAGAAATACAGCAGTGGCTTGTTTTTAGCCTGTAAGAGCAATGGTACTGTAGCTTATGATCCATACTGTCCATGAAACATTTTCTCACCATGTATTATCACATTGGTAACAGCAACACAGGTGCTGTTTAACAGCAACAATATTGAAGGGTAGACATATGATTTATCATTTGACGAGAGGTGTAAGACAATAGACATTTGTGTTTAGTACACAGCTACTACTGTACATTCACGGCCCTTATAATCCCTAACAGAAAAATAGTTAAGCCTTTTATAAACCATATTGAAAATAGAGCATCCTGATTTCCTTGTTAAATCACCAGTTTCTCTCCAGAACAGCACAGATACAATCTTGTGTCATATGGACATCATCCAAAAGTTTTCAAGTAGCAGATTTTACAGGTTGGTTGCATGCTTTTCAATTCTTTAACTTTGAAGAATAATGTTTAAATATTCATTAAAATGAAATGTACAATGTCATCTTCATCACATAAAATAAAAATAATAGTCCAATAATCAAATAAACTATAATATTTAATTCCCTGATTCCCTGCAACAGCCCATTACAATGTTTTACAAATGTGTTTGAAGGGCGAGTGGGGGGTAGAAACGATTAACTCAGCACAGAACACAGTACAACAGTATAATCCCGCAAAGATTTCACTCACTGTTTTTCAAGTCCTATTTATAAATGAAATTAATCAAATTGTTTTTCACTCTTTTTCAATAAGACACTTAGTTCTAAAAGCTGATTCTAATTTTTAGGCTGCAGGCACATAATAATGGCTGCCTCGTATCATCTTGGTGGGTGCAATACTTCAATGGTAGATGAAGTGGAACTCTACTGATATATAAAGTACTTTGAAGTACTTTGGGAAGAAGAATGCTTTATAAATGCAATTAATTATCTGTTAGCTGCAATAGAATTATTCATCATGTGATTCTCTATTTGACAATTTTACTCTCCAACAGTGCTCCTTAAATGACCTACCTAAATTAAGAGAAACATGAAAATAACCCATAATTGGTTGCAAAGTTTTAAAGATTTTTTTTATCATTCCTTGCCAAAGTGAAATGTTTATTTTTATTGTTCTAAGCGAACTTATTGATTGTCAATGACACAACACAGCAATCACCTCTAAAAGCAAGTTAACTACTCTACATACAAGGACAAAATATGAAGACATGTTACAACCTTGTAGATTTTTTTTCTCAGCTAACGTCTGTGGCCACATCCACTTATACATATTCTAGACAGAAGAACACATTTTCACATGGATGTAAAAATGAATCCTTTCACGCATGCCAATTGCACAGCATACGGCGGCAGCTGATGCCCATCCTATGAAAACATAAGAAAGGCAGAGAAAGAGCAGAAGAGAAGATCACTGAACATGAGGGAGGGAGAGAAAGCCCTTAACATCAGTATAGCTAGTGAAAAGACATTCGCATCTCAGCAAGAACCTCATCCTAGGATATAGAGGTTGTCTGTTTAGGAGGGATTTCACTGTGAGCAGAGAATGGGTCCTACCTCCTTCAGGTTAGGTGCTGACTAATGCAGCTGGCTGAGACATACTGTAGAGAGGTGAGTAGTACTAGACTTGGCTGTTGCCATGCCGGTAAACTAAAGTAGGCGGTAGAGTAGTTCCTGCCAATTGGGAACAACTAAGAGAGGGTTTATCCTGCCACTACAAGTCAAGCTAAATAATCTTCTCTCTCTTGTACCCCTTGTGTTAAAGGGATTTATCACACACCTGAAGGGGACAAGTACCTACAGTCAGTTACTGAAATTATCAGTATCCAGCTCTGCAGTGCACATGCTCTGGACTAGAGGTGAAAACGTCTGGTAGAGCTACTTAGGGACAGGACTGTGAAAAGTAAACCCGACCGCAGGTCACAGAAATGCCACACTCTCAAAATTCATATTGGTCTGCAGACAGATACCCCATTATGGTGAAGAACAGGGTTTGGCTTAGAGGAAAGCAGTCACTCTGTTACAATGTGTTTGATCCTTACTGATTTAAAAGTTGGGACTGGAAAGCTGGAGTTTTTTCTGATCATTTCATGAAGTGATAATGTGTTGCTGCTCTTGTACATAGGGAAAAAATAATATTACTATAAGCGGACATGGTTATGGTTTGTTTATAGCTTCTTTCATGTTTCTTGTTCACTGACAGAAACAAAAACAATATTTGTTGAGTGATTTCGGTGCCTTTTCTTCAAGTGCAAACATGAACATTTAAGATTTGGGTTAAATCCATGAAATGCATTACATCGACCTCATGACTGAATGTAGTAATTGAAACAGCAGGAGAAAACTCTCAGCAGAAGCAGCTCTCATCTTGTGAATAATATCTATGGATCCATAGCAACTATATACTGTATATATATATAGTGATACCTCTTGATGCAGGTTGCCATCCAGTTGTTTTTCTACTTCAAACATTAGTGTAAAAAAAGAACCTTTCAGTATTCTTTGGCTTTCTTTTTCGACTTCTAAAACTCTGAATCCCACAGCATGAATTCAAATCTCAAACCAATCACCAGGCTCTGTTTTAGCTAAACTGTTTTATACAGAGCTCAGTGACAATAAAGACAGTTGCACTAAATCAATTTGGTGTGAGCCATCAATTTGCCTCCCCCCAAAACACATAACTCCTGAGCATATATAATTTCAGGCACATAGCTGTAGCCAAGGACTATACTTATGTGGTCTGTATCTAAAGGACTATATTTTGTGAAATTACAAAAGGATTTATATCCATTTTTTTATTTAATGAGTAAAACTTTATTCACAACCTGAATGCTTAAACTTCTTTTCTCCTAGATCGAACACTAGTCCATCACAAGGCCACACAGAAAAGGATGATTTAGAACAGTCATCCATGCCCAGGCAGTCTCTAAGAGATAGGAGGAAACTCGTGACATGGTGAGTACATGCATACTCCACACACACAGACAATAATAATAATAGTTAATAATTGCTTACACTTATATAGCGCTTTTCTGGACACTACACTCAAAGCGCTTTACAGGTAATGAGGACTCCCCTCCACCACCACCAATGTGCAGCATCCACCTGGATGATGAAGACTTCTAAGGTTAATATAAATTACATGCGATGTCTGCAAAAACTAAAGAAAAACTGAAATATGTTGATTGTATAAGTGTATACACGTGAACTCAATATTTCATGGAAGGCTATGAAATATGCCAATTTATCTTGGTAAATTTGCTTATGGGCAGGAGTTTTCAAATCTTTCCACAGATTCTCAATAAGATTCAAGTCAGGAATATGAGGAATATCCCCATGTTTGACTGTATGGATGGCTTTGACTGCGATATGTGCTGTTCTGGGTGTCTGCACCAAATGTAATGCTTAGAATTTAGACCAAAAGGTTTATATTTAGGCACTTCTGATCACAATGCCTTTTGCACCATTTTCTGCATCAAACTCTGTGTGGTGTATGAGATGGAATTTCCACTCTCTCATACAGGTCAGCTTTGTGGAGTGATATTACTGACCAATGCACAAGTTCTCCCAATGCAATCATGGCCTCAAAGTGGCATCCTACTCCAGTTTCCTCTGTTCAGAGCATAAATACATTAGTACTACTCTCTAGACAGTAGCGAACTCCATTGCATCAAAAGACCAGGTCCTCTGCAGGTTTAAACGCCGACTAGGTTTCAAGGGGTTGATGTTACTTCTGTAACATGCTCTGTGCACTAAACTGTGTTAAAAACACAGTGCCTAAATATAGTCTACACATCCTTTTCAAAGTAAAACATTTTGTGTCCTAATAGCCTGAAATCAAGACACATCCCTGAGCTAGTACTTGGTGGAATCAGCTTTTAATTGAATTAAAACAGTCATAGGTCTGTTTGGATGGGTCTGTACAAACTTAGCACACTTAGATTTTGCAATGTTTGCTCATTCCTCATTATAAAACTGATCAAGCTCAGTCAGTTTCCAAGAGGACTATTGATGGACTGTATAGATTTTCAGTTGGATTGAGGTCAGGGCTCTAGCTACTGTAGGTCACTCAAGGATTTACCATTTTGTTCTTTAGCAGCTCCACTGTTGCTTTGACTGATTAGGTCATTGTCATGCTGAAAACTTCCTTCCCAATTGCAGCTTCCTTGCAGAGAGCAGCAAGCTTTTTTCAAGAATCTGTATTTGTATTTTCCTATCAGTTTTGACCAATGCCCCAGTTCCTCCTGCAGAGAAACACCCCTGTTTTAGATTTCAGCCAAAAACATCTATCCTGGTTTTTATCAGACCACAAAACTTTTTTCCGCTTGGTTTCAGAATATCCACAGTGTTGTTTTGCATTTTACAAATGAGACTCAGTGTGGGCTTTTTTAAAGTCTTGCCACCTTTCCATACAGTCCATACTTGTTTAAAGTTTGCGGTACAATTGTGACATGCGCACACTGGCTATGCCTGCAAGTCCTTCAATGTTGCCATTGGATTATTGGTGGCCTCTCTGATAAGTCTACTCCTGATCTAGACAGGGTCTTAGTGGTGCCATGTGCTTTTGACTTCATTATGATTGTCCTGAATCTATTACAAGGATTTTTAAGGCCTTTATGAAAACTTTTTCTATCCATTTCCTATTATTCACTTTGACATGCACTACCCAGTAGAGGAGGCCAATGGGTACAACTGATTTTATTCTGAAATCATCTGAATTACTACTGTTGAATACAGGTGGCATGTTGTGTGTTTTAGAAGGCAATTGGTTACACCGGAAATAATTTACAATTCCACTTGCTTTGGGGTGTGTACACTTATCCAACCAATTTTTCTAGGTTTCTCTTTTTAAATTTTTAATTACTTTTTAGAATGTTTGAGCATTTTGTTTACTTGAAGGTTCTGTGTTACAGTGTTTAAATAAAAGAAAATAAATTCTGATATAATGTATCTTGATCTCAAGCCGTTACTTTGGAAAGGGTGTGTAGACTTTCTCCAGGCACTTTATGTAGTTATAATACTCAAGAAATCAACTTCTGATTGATGAGAGGTGTTCAAAACATTTTTGTTACACATGTACTGTATATGGGATAGTAGTTTCTATAGTTTATTTTTGAAAGTCATCAGCCTTTATCTAAATACATAGGCCATTTATTCTTCAAGATAACAGTTCCTTCACAACAACACTCTTCTGACTTCATTTTTAATCACACAAGTAGGCTATAAAGAACTCTTCTCCTATGACCGTGATTCTCTAAGCAGAAGAGCACAGTTGGAAGAGATACTAGGATAAAGTTGGTATTAGCTGGCTAGAGACTGCTTGACTTTTGGCCTGTTTTGTTTTACTTCTGTGACCTGTTAGGTGTCTATGGACATGCAGAGAATTGAGAGAGAGAGATGCTGCTCCAATAGTCCGCACTAACTCTTCTGTAAGACACTTTGAAGCTTGCAGCAGATGAAGCTTACAGATCTAGATGAATGGATCTGACAGCCAGACATATGAGCAGAGTATGTCTCCAGTTTCTCATTCTCCTGGTGCAGTAACCATAAAGCTGTCATTAACAATTGCCAAGGACAAACTGGATACGTAAAAAATAATAAAAAAAAATCCTTCTTTTTTAAGAAACATCATTGTCTCACTGTTCTATCCAATACTAGTAAATTATCTGGTAAACTTTCATGCAGTAGGTGAGCATCGACATCCATTACAGTTGTTTGTTAATGATTTTATGCAACAGGACACAGAAGTAAACATAGTATTGATCAGTACTTGCAGTTTTGCTTAGTTTGTAATTGATTCTCAGAAATATCTTTCAGAACCATAGGAAAGTCTGGCCATAAACAAGCAAACTGAGTTTTTGGAGCACAAATATGAGAAAAACAAAAAATAGAAATGCCTACTGTTTTGCAAGTGTAAGGATATTACTCCGAGAATCAAATATTATCATTTTCTATACAACAGAGCTTACTTCTGCAGCTGAAGACCATCCAGACCTGGGGTCATCTGTAATCGATCCTGTGCCATGTTTCCAATCACATCACTGTGGGATAATGGTCAACGGCTACTCTTAGTACAGCACACAAGGGTCCATAGATTCATTTTGCTGTGGTACTTCCTATACAAAAATTTGATGACCACACATTGTACAAGCTTTAAAACAACCCTTATTCACTGACCCTGGTAAAAACAGGACAGCATTAGTCACCCATGGTTGGTGATAGGAACATGGAATAGGGCTTTCAGCTTCACAATAGTCCTTTTCAATTTACGTGAGCTGCTCCACATATGGCAATATTTCTAAGAAAAAAAAACAACACTATTTCCATAATACTACAGGATAATTCTCTTAGATGAAAGATACAAACCATTGTATCCTTGAAAATGCCTATTTTTGACTTTACATCCTGAGCAAAAAATTACTAATCTTTTGCAAAGTAATATTTTAAAATTTGTTCTCAACAAATGAAAAAAATGAAATAATATAATACAATAAATAGTTACATTCTTTAACAAAGGTAAAGTTTAATATTATTTAGTAACTTTAAGTATTCACAGCATTCTGTATGTGAAATAAGTTGATTAAATACAATTTTCATAAGAATATATAAACAAAAGAATGTTTTCAAGTAAGAGGAGACTATTCACTTCATGTAACTAAGTTACTGGTAACTTAAGAAGTGAAATGTATTTTTTATCGTCATCCAGTCAAGAAGACATGTACTTACTGCATTATTTCACCTACAATACTGTACATAATCTATATGATCACTGATTCAGTTATAGATTAGTAAAACTGAAAGGTAACTTAAACAAGAATTTCAGAACATCAAAGCTCTATTAGATGTCATAGTATAACATATAGCAGCTAATTGTGTTGAAGCAAATGATAAAATCTCCTCTCTTCTATAAAAATCTCCTCTATAAAAATAATATTATGAAGAATATAAAAGAATATTATATTCTAAAACGAATATTATATGATTTCAAGGAGAGCAGACATTGACACCATATTGATTGAACAGAATTAAATGTTTAACTTTTTATATAAATAGGAGTTGATTAATAAAGAAACTATTTGAAATTTTCTAAAAAGGTAAATTTAATTGATTATTTTTCTAATTTGGTTATGTCTAGATGCATAATTATGTGGCTTTTTGATAGCTGGACCTTTATTGTTAGCTATTATAACCATATATAATATACCCAGTGGGCAATGATTCACCTAATATACATATATTCACGGCAAAAATACAGCTATACGTATATATACGTCGCCGCGACGTATAATCAACGTCGAATTGCAACCGTAAAATCGACGACATTAATAAACGCATATATAACGTCGAAAACACATCTAACACAGTGCCTGAGGCTTTTTACTGTATGTGTTGTGTGTGCTGCAACTAGGAGTATACGGCACTCTGAACAGTGTACGAAGTAAATTATTTTCGCAGTAATTAATTTACACGTGTATAATAAATATAGTAATAAATATAATAAATTAATTACTGTGAAAATAATTTACTGTATATTGCCATGTTACCAGAATTTGTTGCTGAAGTTTAAGACTAATTGTGTTTTTTATGATTATTGTCCGTATGTTGATTGTTGATTGATTGTATACAATGTATAATTTGAAATACATATTTTTCAGGTGTGAATGTGTATTTTCAGAATAAATTTCTAAACCAAATCATTGGGTTGATTTACTAGTTTCTACACCTGTAAAACCTATCTTTGATGTAAAATAGACCTCTAATGTTATCCGTATAATAGACCTCTAACCATATACGTATAATAGACCTCTAAAGTTATCCGTATAATAGACCTCTAACCATATACGTATAATAGTCCTCTAAAGTTATCCGGAACTCCTACCATATATGTATAATAGTCCTCTAAATTTATCCATATAATAGAACTCCAACCATTTACGTATAATGAACATCTAATCATAGACGTATAATTGACGTATAACAATAGACGTATATTAGAATTTCATTCTAGACGAATTGCAGACCACATTTAGACGTCTAAGGTATGCGTTTAATAGACGTATATTATACGTCTTTTGCCCACTGGGTATATATGTATTTAATATTTATTCTTCCATCTTAAAGAAAAGTTCTTTTACATGAAACAATGTTTGGGGAAACTTTCATATATATGGGATCTTTCTATAGCCAAAAATGCTTGACTTGATAAAGGCTTGTTCGCCAAAACATTTATTATTGTTAACTAAATTATAATATGGAGTATAAGGGTGTGTCAAGTTGATTCCACTATTCATATAGATATTTTTCTTTTTTTTTTCTGGACAGCACCTTCATGAATTCTGGATGGGCAATGTTTTTTTTAACAAAACAATGTGTATGATTTTGCTTAGCATCTATTAGCTCATAATGTGACCTTTAATGTTAAGTGCATAATGTATGCAGACGTAATAGGAAATATTAATCTAGCAGTGTGGGAAGTCTTTTACCATAATGCATAAGGCACAGAAGCAATAGAGCATGACATATTTCCATTGTCTAGCAGAGGATGTAAAATTTCACTTTGTCTCAGAAGTGTCTCGCAGTGCTGCCACAATCACGGTGCATTCAGGAAGAGCAACTGTGGATCTTATAATGAGTCAGGTCTCATTCTTCATGCAAGAAAGTATTTGAACCAGACACACAGATTTCATCTGTTTTTAATTATAGTGAATTTGCCTACTCAATACTTTTTTGTATTTTATGTATCACAAATATGCATTGTAAGCTAGTAGTAGGGATATTTTCTATTCCAATTCTTTTATTGTTTTTAATGAGTCTGTGCACTGACTTGCAATTTCATCACTAGATATTGCTACTGGCAATGAATATTTATTGGAAACTACTTTTTATGTTTTTCCTTTTTTTTCTTCAAATCTCATGTATATCAGATAGTAATAATATCATAATTGTATTCATATACAATATAAAGAACCACACAGCTTAATTTATTATTGAATGAAAGCCTTGCATCAATATTTCCTTTTTTATACTTTAACAAAGAAGGCTGGATAATAAAGTCCCCTCTAGGAAGGTAGCACTGAGCACTGTCACAAAACTACTTTAATCTTCCATGCCCAATTTGGTATTGGAAAAAAAGCAGTCATTAACTTATAATTATTATGCAACCTAATGTACATAAGTCATAACAAACTTAATATTTACAGACAACTATTTTAAAAAGTTGGTGGATCTGAAAGTCCATCACCATACATTCAATCTTCTCTACTAGATCCCTAACATTGACAGCTCCAATGTACCCAGGAGTGGACATACATCTTCATTAGGGCAAAAAGGACTGTTTTCATAAACTAAATAACCTTTGATAGATTAGCCTGCCCTCTAAATTGATTATCAAAAATGACACAACCTCTGAGCATTACAAAATGTCTCTAAACATACAATGCGACAATTTCAAACTTTGCCTGGTAGATTTACAAAAGGAATGTAAAATAGCACAAATATGAAAGTGCAGCTCCTCTCATTTGTTTCTGTAGACATCCCTTCAATGTTTAATACCTCATGGGTATTAGTTTATTAAGTTCCACAAGCCCACAAGTTTGTACTCTCATATACCAGAGCATACACCATACATGTACATGTACTAAACATATCAACACCCATATATCTATTAATTATCATATACCTGTACATAAATACACGTGCCCAAATAACATTAGAATTTCAATTGCACCCATGAAATGTAACATACCATCTCTTTCCCTTGTCTTCCTTTTCTCCTTTATTTACTGCTTCATGTTTTAATAAGGGTTTTAACATTCAAATGACTCCCACAGAAATAGTATTTGAAATCTCTTACAGAATATGATTTATCAGTGGTTTCCACAAATTACCAGATATACTTTCTTTTCCACAGAGAACTGCTTACAATCACCCCAGGGCGAGAATCTTAAATATTTCTTTATACCAGTAGGTGGTACTACTTATACTATTTACTATTTATATACTATGTACTATTTTAAACCCAATTCAACATTGTACATTTTCTTGTTAAGCACAAACATTTCTTTAAAAGTTGATGTCTGGACTTGCTCAGCTCTAATGATACTCTGTACATATTAAGTACAAACAGAAAATGATCAAAAAATTAAATTAACAGCCAGATATGATTTTCATCTCTTTAAGAGTATTCCCTTGTCTATAAGAGTCTAACCTGATGTTCTGGCCAAATTTCCCCTTGGCCTTTACCAATCATGGTCTCTTAATAATCCCCATCTATAAACTATCTGGATCATTCTGTCCACCACCCACTGATAGCTGGTGTGTGGTGAGCATATTGGTGCACTTTTGCTGCCTTACATTATTCAGGTGGTTTCTACACACTGGTGGTGAAAGGCATCCCCCATTACCAGTAAAGTGCTTTGAGTGGAGTGAACAGAAAAGCACTATATAAGAGTCAGGAATGATATATATGTCTTTGAGCAAGACCAAAAACAATTAATATACAGTATGAACCAATGCCTATTTTACATTTAGGGCAAACAGAGGAAAGCTGAAATCCATATATAACCAGTTTTACTGATGTATAAAGTAATCTATGAAAAAATGTAAATTGCATTTCTCCTATTGCAAAAAAAACTGTAAAAAACAGTATTAACAGAATTGATTACTTTACTCCAGTGACTGAACTTTGGTTTTCCCATCTCTCTCCCAAGATCCCTTTTTATTTCTTTTTTTAACAATATCTATATTCAAAGGTGATAAAATCAAGAAAGAAATCCTTATTTGTACATTTTAAAAGAAACTCCTCTTTTACAGCCATATGAACAATGTTTATCAAACCAGAACATTTTGAAAGTATAAAACTACGCATTTGTTAATAAATATTTGATAGAATTCCAAACTTAATCTGAGTCTGTTGAAAAGACACAACCACATTTTCATTAATCAAACCATCTATAATCTTCACTCCTCTGTGGTATCAACCATTAAAAATACTGTTTTCTAAACCAGGAATAAAGTCAGCATTTCTTGTTATGGGAGTAAGAAGAGAAGGTTTTCTACTACAGTAATTCATAATATCACACCAGGCACAAAGTGTGCAACCAATAATAGGATTTTATTTTATATCCACAGGCAACTCAGTATACTCCTTTGTAAGCAAACTTAATATAGATGGGAAGGTAATTACCAATTTCTGTATTCTCCTGACCATTATTCAGAAAGTCATGTAACCATTATAATATAATTTTCACATTAAATGTCACATTGTAAAACCAGATGTTTGGTGAAAAAAGCCCATCTAGCTTTAATGGTATTTAGAGAGTTTTCATTTTAATCTGGGTTTTCTCTGTTTCCAATATTACAAGCCTTCTACCAAAGTACTTTCAGCACGTCTCCATTCCCACTAGAGGCAATAACACAATAACACACTAGATCACTGTTACACCACCATTAAAAGAGCATACTGCTCCATTTCATGTCTGCATTTCTGGAAGTCTGACCATATCTCCATGCTCCTTCTTTCTATTTACAAGCCCAAATCTTCTGAGCACCTCAAATAAACATTCCCATTCAATTGAGTTAACTCTTCTTTCAGCATCAAGTGGAATAACGAGGCCCTTAGAAGATACAATTCTCGCATGATGTATAATATCAATAAGCCTTCTCATATTAATACTACAAAATCTTTTCTGAATAAAACCTGTTTAAATCAAATAAAAATGGTAAAAGCAACTTTAACATGTTTGTCAAAGAGAGTATTTTGCAATCTACATTAATAAGACCAATGAGTCAAAATGAATACATAATTAAGCTTTTGTATCAAATAAATATTTGTCAAGGTTAAAACAGGAGGCAGGTATGAACATACTGGCAATATTACTACCAAACCTTTTGAAATCAGGTCCATTGGCACTCAATAATGTCAAAAGAGGTTCAACTGAGAGGGGGGGGGCAAGTTAGAGGTGATCCATGGGTTTTTAACTGAGGAAACTACAGCTGGCGATTGATCAAAAAGCTACCAGTTGGAGTGGGTACCTACACCCTGCAGGTCCCTGATTTGTTGGTCATCTTGTTGGATGATTGAACAAGGCCTGTGAATTTTAAGATTATTTCCATGTGTGCCTATGTCCCTCTGCCAAACATCCAGGTGCCAGCTGTGTACATCCACCTTAAAGGAGTATTGACACTGGATCCGTACTGTCCTGAGAAAGATCCTTATCCCAAAGATAAGGTCATCTTCCTCACATGCTCACACGCAAAGACCACTAGGTCATACTGTGGCATAGAGACCACAGACAGGGGCCTCTTTTGCTGCATCCTTGTGACAGGTAACAGGCTGTTTGATCCAGGCACACAAAGATTGTTAGAAACACTTAATATCACTTAATTCTAAATGAAATAAGAGACCCTGTCCCTACACTTCAACTGAGAAACCAAATTGACAGCACTAACCAGAAGAGCAAGTAATATCCCCGGTTTATTCCCAGATTCATATATATTTATGTTTAAAATCACTGTCTTGTCCTTTTTTTATAGGAATTAGTTCTAGTGATGATGGAGTAGACACTTATATAAAGAGCCTTTGATGGTCTTTCTATCAATGTTCTTCCTAATTTAAGTTGTGTTTCTAGTACCTTTTTCCTCTTTGTAGCGCTACATTATTAAGTCTGGTAAGAAATCCTTCACTGCCTCCCATACTATTGAAGTCTTAACCTCATTTGAAGCATTTGTTTGTTTAAATAATGTTAATTGTTTTTCTATGAATTCACAAAATGAGTCACTGCTCAAGAGGAAAGGACTTAAACTCCAATGTCTTACAACAAGGTCTCTATATGAAGGGGAAATAAATATACAATTCTGAGAGTGATCAGAGAGAGGGCAAGGACCAATTGGCATCCATCTTTTGTAAGTATAACATATAGTCACACAAGCAATTAGTCATCTTCTAAAATGTTTCATTTTAACATATGGTTCAGCCACCTGTTAACACTCAGATCAAGCTGATACCTTAGTTAGACATAATTGTAGCTGTGCAAACACTTTATCCAGTGATCCCAAACACATTGAAGATTGATATTGGGAGGAAAATCCCTTTCTAAGTTATGGAACACTCTAATAGGAAGTTTAAAGATCGCTTAGCAAGCAGCAAAACATTAGCGACATCTTTACTATACCATGTACATAATGCCTCATTATGTTAAATAGGAGTAATCTAAATTTACTAATTTTACAGGATGTTTGTTATGTTTATTAAATTTTAATAGTTAAAAAATCAAGATGGCAATGCAATGATGTCAAAACTGTATAGAGCAGCTGTGTGAATAGATGTGATTTATATTGGGATGTTGATTACAATTTAGGAGGAAGCCTTGCATTAGTAATCAAAAATCAAAAACAAAATTGAAATAGTAGTCGTTTAATCTCAAATACCTTTACGTTAAAGTTGTATTTGTTCTTATGAATACATCTGGTTCCACCATAGAAGATATAGCATCTAAATGAAAGAAGCTAACTACCTGTATACATGAAAAACAGAAAATATTGTCTTGCAATAGATTGTCTTGTATTATAACAAGGATATTAATTTGAGGGAACAACACATAGGGTTCTGGAGTTATAATTTGATGGTTGTGTGTTCTAATACCACATGATTTATCAAGGTAAAGCAAAATACTTAAGTGTAAATTGTCTTGGATTCAATTGTCAGCCAGTTAAATGAATAATTAAAGTTTTGCTACAAGAACATTGTTCAGGTAGTTGCCATTGCAAAATTATATTATTATATTAGGTATATTATTATTTTATTATAATACTACTTTAGGTAAAAGGCTGAATTCAGTTGTTAAAAATCTACAATGTTATAAAGTATAATTAATCACACAAAGTCTGTTTATATACCACTGTACTGTGATTCACATTCAAGGAACAAAATTCACATAAAGAAACAAAAAGACAACAATTTTGGTTTTCACATTTGTACATTTTGTACTTTATCTGTATGAATTTAGTTAAGGTGAATATAACACATGATTACCAATGTGGTATAGTGCTATAACATTATTTTTTATGCAGGTTGAATTTCCTTGGCAGTGCAAAAAATGCCCAGGTGGCAGATACTGAGTTTTTAATATTCATAATTAGGGGTTATGGGGAAAATATTTTTTGTTATTTAGTCTGTCCTTTTCCCCTCACCATTTACACTGATATATAACGCTATTATACAATGATTCAAGTTGAAAGTATGTCTTTTTGTAGGTCGTAACAGCCAGTCTTTAACATTCAAAAGGCATGATAGTCCTGTCACATGGCTTAAAAAAGACCAAAGATTAAATAAGGTTTGAATACAGCAGTGACTCCTGGGTAAATTGCGTTGTAAATTTTAGTGCAAAACGAGAAAAAAAGCGATAGAAAACTAACAAAAGAGTTTGATTAGTTTTCCTGATGACAAAATTTTGTATCATAGCCCAGTTTTATTTTCAAATAGATTTTACCACTTGTAGTCATAATAATGCTAAAGGATTAGATGAGTCACGGAAATATAATCCTCAATTTCCTATGCATTTCCTATGCAATCAATATAACTTTTTATAAACCACAGTGTTGATATGCACTCGTATTGTCCCACCACCTTCAGTGCTACATTTGCAGATTTTCACCGAACTCAGGTTGGTTGTTGAACTATGTATATATTTTCAGAATCTTCACACACAAGCCCTAATTAAGACTGATCAAAAGTTGTTATCCTGCATTTACAGTACATTCAAGTATGCTGCTGACAGGAAAATGTGGCTTTTTTCCTGGGAATATTCAGGTCACCTCAAGTGTACTTATGTCCAAGTGATATGGTTGATCATGGAAACAATATTTTTTTCAGTTCATTTAATATTCTGATTAAATATGGTAACCGAGACAAAAGATACTCCAAAGAGGCAATAGGTGAGAATATTGTTGTTAGTGACATTTCATATCATGTAAATGATCAATCATTCATATCATTCCTAAATTTAACATTTTAATGCTAAATTTAGTGCTGCTAACAAGTTCCTGAAACAGTAGAAGAAGGTAAGTATAGAGTGTCATCACCTTTCATTATTTTGCCTTGTCCTCCTGTAGTTTTCATTTGACTCATTCAAATTAATTGAAATAAACTGAGAACCAAAGAAAGTCCCAACAGGAATAAATAATAATAAATAATTGTGTGTCAGATTATTACTAATCCATGATAACCACTTGTAGACTTTTGACAGCCTTTGACCTTTCTAAAAAAATAGTTTGATATTTTAAAACATCTCTGCCTTTTTATTTGCTTTTCTATAGAAGCATTGTTAAAATAACAATAAAGACTGATTTGCTAAATGCCATTTATTGCTTCCTGTGGTTGTGAGATAGGCTCCAGGTTGTGGGGACCCTCACTTGGACAAGTTGTTTTCTGATGCATGAATGGTGTTTTGATTAAATTAAACAGAACCATTATTAACATTATTATATCTGGAGTCTAACAGTAGATGTTGTGACTGAGATGGTCAAACACTGACTATTTCAGTTAAGAGATTAAATAAACAAATGCTTACAGAAAAGGAAACATCTTAGAAAACTTGAGATTTTAACACATGAATACAGAAACCACAGAAACTTAAACCTTATAGCATGATAGA
This sequence comes from Lepisosteus oculatus, assembly GCF_040954835.1. Lineage (NCBI taxonomy): Eukaryota > Metazoa > Chordata > Actinopteri > Semionotiformes > Lepisosteidae > Lepisosteus > Lepisosteus oculatus. The sequence continues at coordinate 20,095,366 of NC_090697.1, read as the reverse complement.
TTTTACCAATAACATGCAAACAAACATGATTTTAACTTATTATTTTTTTCTTAGAATTAGCAAGCTTAATATCCGATTGTAGTGTTGAACTTGAATCTAAAGTTGAATCTTTTACAGAAATAACTTTGAACAGGAAATTTTACTTTTCAATCAAAATGGGCAAATAAAATTATTTGATAATACCTTTATCCAAGGCAGCTTGCATAAAATAATTACAGTTTGTTCAACAAAGTATTGAAATTACCCACACAACTGATGCCAATTTATATAGTCCAGTAAGTATGATCAAAGTACTCTTTGAGTTGCAAAATTAATCTAAGTTTTTTAGTGCATGGTTGCATTGACAGTACTGTACGAAACAAAAAAGTTTCTAATAACTCTTCAACAGCCCTTAGAAAAACAAACAGGCAAAAAGTCATAAAACCAGCAGGATGCATTATTGTAAGGTTGTTTTGATGACACCTTAAATTAGCTGACAAAAGGGTATTGTTTACACAGCGCTTTATATCCTACTGTGATGCTGTTTACTCTGTGGAAAAATTTCTGAAATTTACTCAAGATTAAATAGCAAGAATCTGTCAAAGGGAGAAATGAGGGTTTAGAGTAACACAGAGGAGCAACTGTGAAAATAAAACCACGCATGAGTTGATGGGTATAGTGGAGCCGCAAAGACGTTATACCAAAAATATTTTACCCTTATAATTTTTGTGGCAGTAGAATTATTTGTGGTAATCAACAATCCAGTTCAGCCTGCATCTTTAGGCATATCCAGCAAAGCAGGTAGAAAACTAAGAAATCTCTACCTGACAATGATTGAAAAGCTAGTATGGATCATGTTACAATTACTGATTTTTATGGCTTTATACAATAATACTATAAATGTCATATTAGCACTAGTAACACAACCTAATCTGATTGATAAAGGTGTTTAGTGGATACCTTCTCTATCTACACAGAAGGGGCCCTATTGGGCTTTATCTGAACACCATACAACCAAAATCGTTGTAGATTATTTGTTATTGTGTTGACCTCCTCTGAAGCATATAGTTTAATAAGACATAGAACTCAAGCAGTTTTAATATTTGGGATTGGAACAGAAGTACATTTTTTAGTCATTTTTAGCCAAAAGCTAATCTAACTACACATAACCATCTAATTATTTTATTCCTTATAAACATGTTATTCAAGGTCAAAAGTATTTTAATACTTCATACTGTATATAACAAAAAATTAACTAAAACAGTATGTTTAAATCTTGGCTTTTACTCTGTGTTTTTTATGAATTCAAAATCAAACTTATTAAGGAATTAAGGCAGGACACCATGATTGACTCCACGATTATTTAAAAAATAGATATGGGATCTTTAATGACAAAGTTATTAGGACCTTGAATTAATATTCCATACAAAGCATGACAACTGTGGTCACTTTATAAAACAATTGGCTTGGACATTCTGATCCAAAACACTTTTTAAGGCAGAGACTTGGTTTTGTTTGGAGATCTCACATCCCATTAATGACCAAATCCAGCTTTGCATAACTTCTGAGATCTGATGAGATTGTTAAAAAATACCTACTAAAATGTGATGATGATTGGTTGTGATATAGGGGCTGATATTTATGAAAGAAACAAGTACTGACATTTTTCAGAATTATCTATAATCAGAATTAAGTCAACCTGTCAAATTTTTATGCAATAATTTTAGTCTAAACATAATAACGAAAACAGATTATAAGAGCAGCATTTTCAGCTGTGAAAGAGTGATTTTAAAGAAAAAGAGAAATATCACTGTTAATTGATAAAGTATTGTAATATACAATAATTCACTGTATCATTTCTTTTAATCAAAATGAGCAAGATGGGTCAAACAGCTTATTCTTTATTGCAACCAAATTTCTGTTTTTATTTCAGTCCAAGGAAAATATCACATCACCTCCTTTTTTAAATTATATTCATGTTTTACAATTTTATATGAAATGGACATTCCCCTATCTCATCATCAGTACTGCACAAGAGGCATATTTAAGAGTATTACTATAAAACTGATCATCACAAACAAAAACACTTTTTTTCCTTAGAAGGGGGACAAAAGCATTCTTATGAGAGAGTTTTGTAATAATTTCATAATACTAAGCATTGTTGACAGAATCAATGAAACACTTGCTTAATCATAATGACAACATAATTCATATTTTTGACAAGCTGCACAAACATACAGAATTTCATATTGGATGCTGTGATTTGTTAGTGAAGACATCAACACTTAGGTGTTTGAAATTTCTCAGGGATGAGGCTCAATGTTTGACATTTGACATTTGATTTGTTTGACATTGCTCTCTGTAAGATATCCTATGGTCTGTACTTTGTTTTGTTGTACTGTAGTTCTGTGACATACGTACATGAACTTTTGTATGACTAAGTGTTACATTTATACTACCCAAAGCCAGCCCAGAACTAAAAGCAGTTACTGCAGATGTACAGTAGTTTAAGATTTGGGGAGGACATTTAAAGTAATAATTTACCATAGGTGTTATTAGAATAGATGTTCCTTTTTCTTGCTTACTGCAATCCATTCAGTATACTGTGCAGTCCCTGTGGCTACACAGTCAACTCCTTGACCATTTTGAATTTATTCTAATGATTCATTATTCTAATGATATTCTTTTAATTAACTTAATCACTTCCCTAATGTGAACAGTGCTCTTACTTACCCATTCCTTTAATAGCTAACAACTCTATCCGTTTTCATACAGTATGTAGTCTTTGCACATGCTACAGAAAAAAAGCGTTCCTGGTTAAACTATAAATAAAGAGAAATCACACATAAATTAAAGTGTTCCAAATGTAGCAACAAAACCCATCATTTCATTTAGAATTAATATTAATAAAGATTTCTTATAATCTAATGTACAGCCTGGTGCTGTGAGTGGATGGCATAGGTATGTGGCTGAAGAGGCCCCTCTGATAAGAGACATTGTAAACTGTACCAAGCTGAGCAATGCAATGATATATAGAGCAGATGGGCTCCAGCAAGTCTCCAGGCTAGTTTTTCCCAGAACCACAAGTCAAAGGTTACTATTCATCACCCAAAGGATGATCTGTAGAGTGAGTACCAGAACCAAACCTTGATGGTATCTCAGCCTATCACCAACTTGTGATGTCACCCTATAGAGAAGACCCCAGTTCATTCTCTCCAGTTAACTCACTGACTCTCTCCATCTAAACTGGCAAATTGACTTTTACAACCTCCCGACTGTAAGTAGCAACTTTTCTCCAAGCAGCCAGGCTGAGAGAGTGTGTCAGTAAAGTACAGAATTCTGCCCAAGATATTCTTCCTGAAAGAGAACAAGCCTTGTGTTCGCGAAACCACTGTCACTGTCACACTATGCACATAGTGTTTTTTAAAAACTGAAGTCAATAAGACTTCTTTGGCAGTTGCCTGAGGCCAATGTAAAATCTGAGCTATCACAAGGCAAAAACTCTCTCTTTCCTCTGCCAGCTTCAGCACCCCCCGAGCACAGAGAAGATGCCACTGACAAACCAGTTACTACCAGCTCCATTTTACTAGTAGAAAGTTTAAACTCATCAAGTTAGTTTGGCCAGTGGATTGTTGAGTAAAATTTATACACATCATTATTCTTGAGAACTATTATTCCAAACACGTTTGATGTTTAGTTCATGATAGTAAATGCATATTTGCTAATGCCCGAGAAAATAAATGTCATTTAGTTATATGAGACTGATTAAATCTACAAACTAGACTGTTACAAATTAAAGCCAATATGTATTTTAACTCTGAACTTATTAACTCCGATCTTTGCAATTCCTGAGTGAATCAGCCATTTGTATTCACAGCAGATTATTTCACAGATATGTTCTATTTCATTTGTTGCTTGTTATGCATGTTTAGGTTAAATCATTAAATGGTATATTGTGTATTTAGAATCCATGTGTGAGACTGTAAATTATTTTGTTTGATTGGTTCCTAAAAGTCGTCAAGTACTCTTGCAGATTACCGTTACAATCTGTGACTGTTACAGCAAACTAAAACCCCCAACCTCCTACACAGCCTTGGATGATAAGAGCAAAGTTGTGGTATGTGGGAAAACAACAAGTACCAGTACAAGTATTAAAATATTTAAATTAAAGTAGTTAATACATTAATGAAATTCAAACATTTTGTTAACAGCTTGTGTATTTGTCAATTCAGCAATACATGTGTTTCATATTTATCAAATTCACTTTCAATTTTTTCTTTATTTATTTGAGCAATCATCTGAAAGTCTAATTTTGTTTTTTGTGAATCACAGAAGTTGCAAGAGAAGCTGCTGTAAAAGATATCTGATGAATTTATGGATGCAGCTTACCTTCAAATTTATTAAGGTTGTTTCGGAAACAACATGACTCATTTCATGTTGATTAAGTTATTTCTATAAATAACTTTTCCAATAACTTTTAGAAATTATGGACCTCACTTTAGGAGTAAATTATTTACATATAACCATTTGAATTATCCACAAAAATATTACAAAGACACAGATCAAGATCATTATGAAACATTATTGCAGAATAATAAGCCACACAGCTAACATCTGCAAACACCGAAACATTTAAAGAATTAATAAATGGCAGTAAAATGCTTTTATGTATAATACACACTGAGTACAGTGTATATACTATATATAGAAGTGTAAATTATAGTATATCTCTATATAGGACATCCTACTACTAGCAAGAAAAATGTCATTAAGTGGAATCCTACAGTTCACAAACATCTTGAAATTCGAAATTAAGGATATGGATAAGTTAATATACGGTATAACACGTGTGCTACAATTTGTGTATGAAAACAAATGGTTTTATGTTAGCAGGACAGAAAGCATATCAAACTGTCAAATTCTGCTAAGTCAGTGCTCACATTTGAGAAGCCCACCCCAACATTGATGTGAGGGACATATTTCATCATTCATGTGCTTAATATAGTGAAATGTGTAAAATAATACCTGAAAGAAAACACAGTGTTTCCATAAAGAAGGTGTTTTTATGCAACAGAAGATATTTCCTTTTGTTGTGTTCTTGTTTAAACATTGCACATTGCTTTCATCTTATTAACTGATAGGATTGAAACTGACAATACTTAAGCCTGAAAAGCAGAAACACATTTATGGCCCGTGGGTAGGCTTGTATATTTTATGGGTAAAATCAGATTGTGTATTTCTGAATGATATAAGATGAATCAGTTGTTTATTCCTCCCAGTTATTTCCAATCTTTAATAATATTCATGAAGATAATTATCAAACTGAAATAGTACATCAAAAGTAATAAAATTAACAGAAGCAATGGAGTTAGTTTTTGCTTAGTTGTACATACCTACTTTCTGTTGAAACTGCAGTGAAACATAAAGCTATGAGACTTGTTTACATAATAACAGATTTATATATATGCTTCTTTGAATTTGATTTAACTATTTTTATACTAATTTCAATTAAAAATGCAGTGATAATGTACATTTGCTGTGCATTAAAATCTGTAAGACATCATGAGCTTCTGGTGTATTGTAGGTTAATTGTTTATGTTGTGAGAAACATATCCTTCTACTTTTACACACAACATAAAGCTTATTAAGGATACTTCAGCCATTTACTAAAGATACTTCTATTTATTAAGGAACATTCCTTAAGGTTAATCTTCCTTATCTCTTGAAATTGAAAATCACTGGCTCTGCCTTCATTTGTTCCACACATATGCCTGGTTTCCACAAGCCACTTAGAGGTAAAGTCTAGCTGGACCATCTGCAAACACTTAGAACATATCATCCTACTAAAATCACTAGCTTTTTGCTACGTATTGCTCTTATATTATAGTCTTCAAAAATACTATATGAACACAGGAGGCAGCAGTGCTTACCATTGCTGACTCATAGTACTGGAGCCATGGGAGCCATTCAAGGTGTGTCCTCGCTTGCGCCCATTGATTGCCAGGTAAGGCTTCACCTGCAACATTGTAAAAAAATAAAGCAGAAACTGGATGGATGAATAAATACAGAAAGAGCTACTAATCTTATTTCTTTAATCAAATGCATTTACACTAATGAAGGTCACAAAAATACTACATTGCCATGCCTTTAGCATGTGGAACTGTGTCATGAACTGAGCAGACCTCTGATAATGTCAGTGAGTCAACAAAATGAAATTTTATAGTTAAAGGATCCCAACAGTGCTTATAAGATGCTAACAGCAGAAACTTTGCTCAACAAATCAAATTGCTTATTTCAGGTTCCATAGCCACTGTTAGTTTACAATTATATATAACAACAATCCTGGATTTTATTATTGGTTGCAGCTGCTACAACATTTTCTTTTCTCTGTGTAAAAGAAAGGCATCATCATTTCCAGGTTTCCATTCCGTCATGTTTTAGATTTCTATGCAAAAAGCTCTTCCCCTTATTATAACTAAATGCTTCAATCCCTAGAATATGTATGTACTTTATTTTTTAACATAAAAATGATCCATTGATTTACAGCATTTGTTTTACATTATAATTATAAAATTATACTTAATGAGAAAAGGCAAACAAATATTTTATCAACCTCAGGTTGTATTTATTGATTAGACTAGGTTTGTGTCCTGTATAGTTGGGTCTAATCTCCAGTCTACTTTCTCCTTTTATATTATATTAGAAACTTAATTTAACATTAGATGACAAAACATATTTAATAGGACAGTGTTATAGATTGTCCTAACACAAAAGCATAGAACATGGCCAGTTAGATTAAATTTTACTTTGAAGTTGTATTTGTTGCTTTTTGTGACTCAGTTTGTCTTTGTAATAAGTGCAAATATACAGTAAATCTGACAAATAACATTTCTGTTGTAAATTGTAAATTTGTAAAAATTGTAAAGACACTTCCATGTCATTAATTATTCCTTCAAATATATTACATGGATAATTAATGTAACCAATAGGGAAATAATTAAAAAAAATAAATAAATGTATACTGTGGAGTGATACTGTACTTCCATGCACCATACTGAATAAACTCATTATTAGCGTTCAGCTGGATGATCATCTGTGGAAAATCTATTTTTAATCCTTTTCATATAGTGCACAAAATTAAATACTACACCAGAATATACATAATTGAATCATCAATATAAATAAGGGGCCAGATACAGTTCCCTGGGACATTCCTGTAGTTCCAACATTCAAATATATGTTTTCTGCCGTCAACCCTTCCGTTTTTCATGGATAAATCGATTCTCAATTTATTCAGTTTATTTGCATAACATCCCTTATATCTTATATCTTTCATCTTCAGAGTCAGCCTTTTACATGACATTTTATACGTGACATACAAAATGCTTCCTCAAAACAGTCTAAATCAAGGCTGACACATATCAAAGGTAAACCCTGCTGATCCATACTTGCATGATTCCGGTTTGTTTCTCTTTTTCTTGATGATACAGTTTGATATTCTCTAATTATTGGTCAAACCAAGAACTCCTAAAAGATAAGACCTAATGGTTTATGAATAGCAACCCTTATTTTTGAGACAATATAGAAAGATACAATCTGTCCCTGACAATTTATTTGCTTCAACTGCCCTTAAGCTTCTCTTGTACTGAGATTTCTCAAATTTGAGCACATTCCTATTTCAGTAGGAATGAGTCATGTTATCTGTATCTTCCTTAGTGAACACCTGTATAAAATATTTTTTCAAAACATTTGCCATTTTAGTTTCTTCTTTTTCATCATGTCTATTATTTCTTAAAGTATTTACTTTCTCTCACCCTTCTTTCTGTAATGGTGCTACTGTAATAATCAAATTTGTATTTAATTTGACCTCCATAGCAATATTCACCCTTTCATCCTTTTCTTTTAGACTTAACCCTGCTTCTGAAAGCATTTTTATTCTGCACTTCAGCCATTTCACTTTTACATGCTCTGCTGAGTACACACTTTCTCCTGGTGCAAATATTATATGTTTCAGTGAGGGACTGGCTACCACACCTGGCAGCATCACAAAGCACAATCTTAAAACTTGATGCAGCATGTTCTGTACTTACTCCTGGCAACCTGATGGCAAACTAGTCATGTGGCAGCAATCAGTGCTTTCCATGACATACCACTGAGGCAAAATAACTTTAGCCAAAGTTAACTGCCAAGCAGAGAAAGACATATGTTAAGCAGAATTCAAAAGCATCTAGAGACATTTTGTGTAAAGGTCCCAGCTGTGCTTTTCCTGATTACTTAAAAATTACAGTGAAACAGTTGTTGACATAATTGAATGTCAATGGATTTTCAGTGTAAGAAATCAAAAAGTACAGGAAAACGGGCCTTCCAATTTTCCAATCGGAAGTAGAAACCCACAATCTAAGTGGAGTGTCCTCAATGTCTGGAAAGATAATTGTTAAGTGATTACCCTACATGAGCTTTCCTAGGTAAAATGAGGTTCCAACATCTGCTTTACCTTAGTTGACAATAACTGTGGATCTTTAAGACAACTACTTATTTACACATACACAACATAATATCAACTCTTGCTAATAAACTTTCGGCTTAAATGTGCCTTTTTTCAGTTTTTACTTAATAAGTGATATTTTGTTGAACAATGGGGCATTCATTTTACACAGACACGATACATTGATGAAGAGACCACCTCCTTTGAAACCAGAAGATGACACTATAAAACTGTTATTCTGTGGAAACAGATTAGCTGTGAGATAGTCTTCTTTAAAATCACACACTAGATCAGGGGATGGGTAAACATTTTCAAAACCTTTGAATATCCCTTGGAGCAGTCAAGATAATTATGTCAAGAAGTTAAAGGTGCATGGCACCACCAATATTCTACCTAGATCAGTCAATTTCTCCAACCTGGATGACCAAACAAGAACTTGCTACTAAGAGTCCAATCACATCTATGAAAGAGCTACAGGCTTTTATGGCTAAGACTGGTCAAAGGGTGCATGTGACAACAATATTGCAAGCACTTCACAAATCGGGGCCTCTGTGGCAGGAGGACAAGCAGGAAGACATTACTGAAAAAGATAAGCAACAAAGCATTTACAGTAAATTATACTGAAAATGTAGCTAAATGTTCTGTGGTCTGACAGAACTAAAATGGAACATTTTGGACTAAATGCAAAGTACATTATTATGTTTGACTGAACATAGCATATTACCCAAAGATCACCATCCCTACTGTGAAGCATGATGGTGGCAGTATCATGTTATGGGGATGGTTCTCATCAGCTGGAACTGGGAAACTCTCATGACAGAAAGGAAAATGAATGGAGGAAAAAAGTCCTTGAGGGATACCTGATGTTCTGTTAAAAAAAGCTGAAACTGGGATGGAAGCTCAACATGCAGCATGACAATGACCCAAAGCATACAGCCAATTGACAAAGGAGTGGGAACGAAAAGTTAAATGTGGTTCAGTCATAGCCTCAATCTAACTGAAAACTTATAAAAAAGTCTGGAAGATTGCTGTCTCCAGTGAACTTGGCAGCGCTTCAACAGTATTGTAAATAACAATGGTCAAATATTGGCAAATCTAGGAGCAACATTTTTAGAGGCCTATCTCAGCTGTTACTGCTTCAACCACTTATAAACACAGGAGTGTGAAAACGTATCCAATTATGACATTTCAGTTTTGTATTATTAGTATATATTTTTAGCCATTTCCCCCCTTAAATTCATGTATAGTATGTAGATAAGAGGAAAAAAATCCTCATTCCAATGTATGAAACTCTGAAGCACTGACATAATAAAAAGTGAAAATGTTCAAGAAGATATAAACTTTCTACAGGTACTGAATATTATTATTCTTGCTGGTTTGCGATACATGTTTTGCTATTTTATTAATAAAGTATATATTACATATTTTGAATTTGAGTGAACCAACTGCTTGTTATTCTGCCTGACTGATTCCCATAGCCATAAAGCCCTCTTGCAATTTACTATCACAATTTCTTATTGTCACATCACTGCACTGGATTGTTGCTATTATGAACCCACAGGAACACGGATCCATCAGAAAGAGGAAAGTGGATGATTTATGAATTTTACAACAGTCCATGACATTTAGTTTTGAAAAGGAATGCACAATCTCAAACTAATTGCAGTCCCTGTGAGGGTGTGTCCCATCCCAAAAACATTTTACTATCTTACATTACACACTTTGTGTCTTATTACATTAAGGAGTTTTATTTACATTAAAGTAGAAAAAAGATCCACTCACGGATCTAATAACAGAAAGGCGGTCATTCTTGATAAATGATAACTCAGACCCTACTATATCCCAGAGCCATAGGGTACAAGACAGGACTACAAACTAAGTCACATGGTGGTCACTCACTCATTCATATACACTCAGACACTTTAATTCCTCCAAATTGTTTCTAGGAACAGAGTTTGTAGCAGCAGCTGGACAGTTGTGCGATCCGTTTTGTAAACAACAATATTAAGCATAAAGAATCATTGATGTCTGTACTTTTGTCAATAAATAGCCTCCTGTCTTTAAAAATCTAATAGTTCTTTACTATAGACTGTAAAAACATTTGGTGTGCAAGATCTTAATCCAAGAGGTGTCAAGTTATCTCACAAAAGCATTTAAAGATGGGATTTATTGTTTTCCTAGGAAACGTCTACTTTCATCAAAGCTTCTGTCAGATTAAGTCTGGCCGGTATAGCCAGATTTTGTCTGAGAAGTAAATAAACCTTATGTGGCTGCACCGTCTCCCCTCTGTCACTCTCGTTTCTCTTCATGTATTCCTAGGTATTTAGGCACTTGACACAAGTGTATTTTCTGATCTGGTCTGCTCCACTTTCATTTAACAAACTGAACTGCACAGAACAAACCAAAATTTTACCAAACAAATCTTAAAACTTACCACAAGGAAATCTTCTTTTGATTTGCTTCAATTAAATTAGCAACAAGTGTTTAGCTGAAATAGTACTACATTTATACTTTATAAAAATACTACACTTATACATATAAAACCAAAATACATCCTTGAATCCATCTATCCATTTTTCAAACACTTCCAATTCAGGGTTGCAGGGGAGCTGAATCCCAGCAAGCAAATGGTATAAGACAGGGTACAGCCTGGACAGGATCCTGGTCTATTATAGGATAGAGACACAAAAACAAACACTCACACTTAGGGTCAGTTTCCTAGAAGCCAATTAACCTGCCAGTATGTTTTTGGACTGTGGAAGGAAACTGAAGCAAAATCCTCACAGACACCACAACCATGCCACCTTTGTAAATAAAATAGTATCAAAATTAAATAGTACTGTACATAACAAAGGTTTTTCCATCATTTGTTGTGTTGTGTTTGGTTGTGCTCTCTAGGTTTTTCTGTGTTGTGATTGCAATAGAATCAGTCTTTTCATAAATTGAGTTTTTACATGCTTACTGTTATGCCTAGACGAGCTTCAGCACCGCCGCATTAGCTCCACCAATGTGCATTCCACACATGCTGGAGACTCATTGGGGCCATCCTCTACGAGATCAGGCCGGGCCTATCAGGCCAATTAGGGAACCTCACACAGTATTTAATCCCTGAGGACCCATTCCTCAGGGCTCAGACATTGAGTCACTAACCCTGCTTTCAGTTTGTCTCAGTTTCAGGTTCTCAGAAGTATTTCTCAGTGTTTCTTTATCCTCAATTTCCAGTTCCTCAGTCATCATTGCCATTAATCATCTCTTCAGACCTCTGCCTCTGCTCTGCTTGCTTCAGCTGCGCAGCTACTGCCTCAGCTGTTTCCTCAGGCTCAGCTCATCTACAGTATGTGTAAGAATTAAGGACAATAAACCTTTCTGAGCTTCATGTCCCACCTTCTGCTGAGTCCTTCTCTACATTGGCACTACATTGTATTTTACAAGCATTGTGTTTAGTTTGCAGTGCTGTGTATGTAAATGGCTAAAATGTACTTATTAAAATTGACTTGGAAGGTAGCAAATTTTTTGAACTTTGGTCACAGAAGATGGGAACTTGATTTTCCTTGATAAACTTAGGTTTATTCTGAACTTTGTTGGTGGCCAACTTTTTATGAATCCCAGGGAGAACTGTGTCAATGAATAAGATATTTTGGTGTAGTTTAAGTTTTGAATTTGGTGGAGTGATGATGTATGGTAGAAAACAGAGGTCTGATTGGGACCTGTTTTTTTACAGGGTAGTGTTCTTGTTTAATGATACATGGACAACAATCTGATTTTACCATCAGTGACCCTTTCACTGAAGTTGCATCTCACTGGATAAATATTACTGACACAACAGGATTACATTTTATTATTTCATACATACAATTAATTGTGTTGAACTGGCTTTCATTTTTATTTTCATATACAGCCAAATGTACCTCTTGCGAGATAAGACCGGTCTTTGCATTCTCTCAGTAACCAGCTGATTATGAATCTGATATGAACCTTGCATCATCATTAACAGGCTCTCCCCAAATACCCGTGAAATCTGTCTTGGTTGTAACGAACAGTTCTTTCAGGGCCCTATGCGGACGACACGATCCAGAATGGTGAAGACACAAGGGGAAAAAATAGTCATGCAGGAAAAGGGTCTGGAGACGGGGGGCGTGTCCATGCCGTGCAGGTGTCCTGGGGAAGTGAGTCCAGGCGAAGAATCCATGTAGGAAATCCAAAAGAGTAATCCGAGACAAAGGGTAGAGTCCAAGGCCAGGATACCCATCCAGGGAATTAAAACACGAACCGGGTCGGAACCGGCGAGGGGAACTAGGAACTAGGAACGGAAAGTTAAAAGCATGATGCAGCCAGACGCAGCTAGACCCCAGGCTCTCATGATGTGGAAATCAATGAGGAACCAGGAGTGAGGTCCGCGTCTGGCTTTTAAGGAGGAACGGGAATAGGGAACAGGAGCAGACAATGGGAAGGAACAAGGAAGGGCTGGAGCTCCCTTAAGAGGAGGGGTTAGCGATCGTGACATTGGTTTTCTTATAGATTTCAGGAACGTGTCTTTCAGGTCACAGTGAATCCATAAAAGCATTGACAATTGTTGTTTCCTTTGCATACTGAAGTGGTAAACTGAACCAAGCAATAAATCTGTCCTATGCATAAAATGGCTCATATAATTGTATTTCGGTATATTTTAAGGGAGATATTGGCATCTTATCAAAATGGCTACTTTCAAATATAGTTTTCTCCAAATTAAGTTTATTTAACCATGATTATGTAATAATTGTACTTCTGTATTTAAGTATAGTTTATAATGACAATTGAAACTTCACTGATTGCTTTAGTCTTTAAAATATTTTTGTAGATTAAAATCCTTTGATCAAATACCTAACAACTACTAAATGGGCTAGACAGGCTAAATGGCCACTCCTCATTTGTAACCTTCTTATACTGTTATGCTAGAGTGACTTGATTGATATCTTGAGGTTTGGGATTACAAAATAGGTTAGTCAGTTATTTATATTCTGCTTTTATAACAATCTAAGGTTATGATCTTCAGAAAATACTTTAATAACCTTAGCAATATTATTGTATAAAAATATGTAGAAAACAGAATAATAATTTATTATTAAAAATCTTTTTACTTTATTAAATGTAAGTCAGTGTCCTAATAGTAATATGACAATCAACATTTTCTACTGTGATTGTCACATTTTATATCTACAGAGGGAAGAGATATTTGTAGATATTTGTAGAGGAGATATTTGTGTCTTCCTTAAACTATATGACATGTTTAAATTAAACCAATACTGTGTTTTTCCAGCACTGGGATTTTGTGTCTGTGTGTGAACATGCACTGTTTTTCATTTTGAACCATGAAATAATGAAATGAAGTGAAATGTATCGTGGTTACTTCTGTTGAACCCAGAGTAAATAATTCCAAGGTTTCTACTTCCAATCTCATGTCCTCTTGTTTAAGTAATGGAGTGTAATGCAGTATTTATTAAGCATATAAAGTTCCATATATTTCTTATGTGTCAAATGTCATTGTTGTTTTTGTTTCTGGCATGGATGTGATTTATTCCTGAGGGAGACACTGCACATTCATTATGTATATTGTTTTGTGTCATTTCAATTTTATTAAACTATTATAGTATCTCAATTTTTTCCTTAAAAAATATCCAGGGGCCATGTGCTATGCCCTACTTGTTGCGCATGACAGTACATGAAATGAATGACAAATGTGTTGCCACAAGGATTTTCAACATGATGGAAAATAATATAGTCTTTAATTTTTTATTTTAACCAACATTAACTTTCACTTATTTACATAACAATATTATTTCAAAGTGAATCAGTATTCAGCTGGGAGTCCTGTGAATAAAATCTCCAGTAACTTAATATGATGTGACCAAGACTGCACAGTGGTGACCACATAAAATGACTGTTGAAGTAATTTTAAATCAATCGAATCAGTCAGAATTGTTTTCATTAGGCAGAATATGTATATTTCATTATGAGGACAATTTATATCCAATATGACTTTTAATGTTTTATAACCTAGGATATTTTAATTATCTCCATGGAACCTTGTTTATACAGTATATACTGCAGGACCTGAAATCAAAAGCAAACAATCTTAAAGCACATAGTTTTTACCAGAGTTTCCCAAGCAATTACAGCTCGATGCCCACATTACCGACCATAAAAACATCCGCGGACCATACAAGCACCAGGCCGTCCTCAGCGTTTGAAACAGACTAGTGTACCTCAGCAGTAGCCTAATTGACACCGGTAATCAAAGAAAATACGCATATAATGTACAAGCTACAAACATGGCTTTACAAAGACCTTTTATTGATTACAGAAGGAGTCCAGTCAGCACCTCACAAAAAATAAATACATTAAATAGAAATAGGAAAAAATATTGTAAAAACCAAGGCACCAGTACAGCTCTTTCTTAATTATGATATCTCTCGTTTAACGTTAGCCTTGTCAGAAACATAACTGAGCAACGGAATCAAGTGTGGGGTAGCCTTCTGTGCCAATGAACTTATGAAGACATGGAAAAAAACATGTCACTCAGTAGCTTGCAACTAGCCTGGCAGTAAACATGTGCACCTTACTTCTGGCTCACTTAATGAGAAGGCTGGTTCTCTTTGACACATACCAAATGCTGGATGTCGGGTTTTAGAGACTTATTTTGTTTGGCTTTAAAGCCTTGTTTGATAAATTCATTACTTCAATTAAGGGGGTGCTTTAGGTAGGCTTTATTGTGCAAGCCTGGAGTATAACTGAGACACCCCAAGTCTCTCAAAATATGCAGGGGACGGCCTAATGACCAAATAATCAAAACCTTGGTCTGAAGTCTCATTCAAAAGATGACACCACTTACAACATAGCATGTTCAGTCACTGCAGTGGGTCATTGGTTTGGAAATTCTGCTCCCAAGGAAGGAGAACTACCTAATGGTACACAAACACCAATTAAAGCAGCAATTTGTTTTTTTTCTAAAAGATCTCCCATCCCAGGCAACAGAGCATGGCTTGCTCAGCTTTTGATTTTAGACAAGATGAGGCTACAAGAAGGAGAACTGCTTGCTAGATTTTGATATCATTTAGTGGCCTGCTTTAATTTCTAGCTCATCTAAACTCTTATAACTCAAGAAGTCATATAGTACACGTTCTTCAGGTTTTTCATGTTTTGCAACTGACAGAAATTATTATGCTCTTATGGAATAAAAGAAAGTTGTTTACAATGTGTTTGTGTAAAATGCTATAACCCACAACAGAACAGTGATTGGCCAAATAAAGATATGATTTCAGTCAAAGGTGGCATGTGAGTAGCAAAATTACCAGTAAGTAAGTCATATTTTACTAAGCTAAATGATATGATGTAGTATGGTTTAGTTAAATGAAATATAATTTGAACTGTAGTTTAAAAAACACATACAACCAGGAAGCTGTTGCTATGCAATCGACTGTTTCTTGAGCTGATCACAGCATTTTGGCTTTTCTTTCATACTTTCTGCGAAAGTACTGCATATGCAATAGAAGTGGAACATGATTTTACTGATAAGACATAATTTAGCATATTAAAGTATTTATGTTTGTGCAGTTGTGAGCTGTTTGCGGTTTTGCATTAGGACCTATGTTTTTGGGGTGACAAATTGTTAGAAATCAGCAGTTCAGTAAACCTGCAAAATGCACAGAAATGCATTTTGATAGGAATATATGATTTAATAGGTATATTTGAAAACCATATGAATTACAGTGACGCTTATGGATTTTTAACTATATTTGAGCCCAAGACTACTGAAGTAACAATGTACAGTGTAATCTCGCAGGCAATCTGTGTTATCATTAATAAAATATTGACACATACCACAGCCATTAGGTTGCATTTTTAACAATAACAGAAACAACATCCAAAGGAAATGACATGGCCACAGAATTACCAGTGTTACTCTTGCCATCCAGTGTCTCATGGTTAATTGGTGGGAGGACTTTCAAAGTCGCCATGAGCAGGGCTGAAAAATGCCTTCCTCCCGCACAGCAGTCCAGAGCAGTGTAATTACATTGCAGTTGCCTGACACTAATTATTGCACTATTTGTCAATGCTGCAATTACTATGGAAATTGTACTTCTGTCGAGGAAGAATCATAGCAGGTGTCCTCCATAAAGAGTTGTTAATGTGCCTTTGTATTCCTTTATGCTCCAATGATGCAGACTATTTTTTCCACAATGCTCATCTTTGGTGTTGACAATGATGAGCTGTAGACTTAATTTTCAAATAATATCCAAGATAGCATGGGTATTTACAGTTTGAGAACATTGATGGAACACTATAAAAATATAAAGGTAAATATAATCCAGTCAACAAGTGATTTTGTAAAGTCTAACAAATTAGCTGATGAAGAAGCTTGAATATATCCTATTTATAATCATAAACTACAGCTCTGGCATTGCTCAGGTCAGTGAAGCTATATCTATATCTATTACACTCTTTCTTGAATTTCTATAACTTTCCACTGAGTAAGAGAAAAAAGGCAAAAAGGTGTATTGAGCATTTTATTAGCTATGTGACTTACGATTGAAACATTTTCAATCATAATAATACAATGTATGAACTAAATTGAAAAACACAATCATCTTATGAATCACAACTTCATTGAAGTATACTATAGCCTAATTTGAAACAATTAAAAAATGTAGTCTACTCTGTTACCAAAAGCAAAACCATATTTCTAATTTAATTAAGCAGTCCCTCTCCTAAGTTTTAACTTTGCCTTTTTTATTAACTCCAGTTCCGAAGATACAGATGAACCTTGATAATATAAGTGTATCCATCC
This sequence comes from Lepisosteus oculatus, assembly GCF_040954835.1. NCBI lineage: Eukaryota > Metazoa > Chordata > Actinopteri > Semionotiformes > Lepisosteidae > Lepisosteus > Lepisosteus oculatus. The sequence continues at coordinate 20,078,078 of NC_090697.1, read as the reverse complement.
ATCCATCCCTCCATCCATTTTCACTTTGCTTTTCCTGGTGAGGGTTGCAGTTGCAGCAAGCTGAGCAGATAAGCCCATGCTTCCCTGTCCCCAGCAACAGATTCCAACTCCTCCTGGGGGATCCCCAGGCGCTCCCAAGCCAGCTGAGAGATATAATCCCTCCAGCGCATCCTGGGTCTGCCATGGGGTCTCCACTCAGTGGGTCATGCCCGGAACAGCTCCAGTGGAAGCAGACTGGGGGTCTTCCTAATGAGATGCCCAAACCACCTCAACTGCCTCCTCTCGATCTGGAGTAGCAGCGGCTCTACTCTGAGGCTCTCTCTGTCATGGAGAGTCAGCCCAGCAGCTTTGCTGAGAAACCTCATTTGTGCTGCACGTTTCCGCAATGTTGTTCTTTTGGTCTATACCCACAGCTCATAACCAAAGATAAGGACAGGGACGTAGATCGACCGGTAAACCGAGAGCTCCCACTTCACCACCACAGACCAGTACAGTGCCCACAAAGCAGCTGACGCTGCCCCGATCCGCTTGTCGATCTCACGCTCCCCTCTTCCATCTCTCATGAACAAGATCCCGAGATACCTAAACTCCTCCACTAAGGGCAGCTGTTCCACCTCACCTAGAGAGAGCAATCCACTCTTTTCCGGGAGAGAACCATGACTTCAGCCTTGGAGGTGCTGATTCTCATCCCAGCTGCTTCATACTCGGCAGCGAATCACTCAAGTGCACACCGAAAGTCACAGTCAGATGATGCCAATAGGACAACATCATCTGCAAACAGCTGTAGGGGTTTAGTGCATTTACTGGGATAATTATTAATTGTAGCAGTAAGTCACAAAATGATTCTTTGATGGCTATTAGAAAACCGACCTTGTGGAAAAACTCAGCAACACACACACACAGATACACAACAATACATTTATTAATACATAAAATGTGTATATAAACATAACAGATCTTATAGTGAGGGTTAGCAGAATACAAAAGGTATATATTTAATAACGAAGAGTTACAAACCAAGAGGGATATACATTCAGTATACCATTCATTTATACCGTTTCGTAAATGAACTTGGTTACAACTTCTACACTAGATACTAAAAAGCAAGTACATCACTCATAGGAATTAAATTGATATCAACTGAGGTTGAGGTAACAATTGAATTCTCAAGCTGTAATACAGCATGTCAAATACTCATCCAATTTATGTGGATTCAGATCTCCTGTGGACACAAGGGAACAGCAACAGGCTGTTGCTGCATCCAATCGACGTCCTCTGGCCCGGTGCCAGGCAGTCCTGGTGTGGCTGGAGGTGTGGGAGAAGGAGGGAGAAATTCCTGCTGTGGCGCGCTGGCAGTGACTCTTGGAAGACTGGCTAGTTAGTCCTGGCTGAACTAGCAGCGTTTGTGCACATAAAAGTGACTGTGGGTCCAAGCAAGTCACACTCATTAGACAGGAAGAAGACCGGCTCGTTCCTGATGTAGTGCTAGTCCTGAATACTGAGATTCAGCTGTCGACAGTTCCGACCGTAGTTCACTCATTGATCAGGGCGAGCAATCATGGTGGGTTACTGGCGGTTCACGAGGCTTGCTCCTGGCACCACGTGGCTGTCACGTGGTTGTCAGAGATGAGTCTGAGAATGTCTTGGAGGGGCCTCTTCTGGGCCCTGTGCTGCCTTTTTTATCTGGAGGAACTACAGTCATTCATGGGTTGAAAGTTCTGCGGCCATTTGAGACCCACGTGGGGTTACCCTGCCCTACCAGTTCCTGATTGGCTGATCAAGGTGGAAGATGAGTAACCATGCTCTCTGACCTTGGTGTTGTAAACATCTTGGGATGAGACTCTCCTTTGGAATCCCCCAGACAGTAAGGCGCCAGAGATGACCATTTATTAGGGTTGCTGGAGAATCTCAGCATTGGGAGTTGTTCCTAATCAGGAAACTCTACCAGATAGAAAAACACCTTAAATCTGAACCAAATGGAATGGCCTCTCTGTGTCCAGCACCACTAAGATGAGGGAGAGAGACTGGCAAGGGAGCAGCAAACTTAACTCCTGTATTATTAATAAGAGATGCCACCCTTAGTTCCCCCAACTGGACACATTTACATTCTCGGCTGTGCCTCAATATCCTGTCCATGAACAGCCAAACAGGAGTGGTGACAAGATGCAGCCCCGACAGAGTTCGATGTCCACAGTGAACAAATTTGACATAATATAGGCTAAGAATTTTGACACAGCTCTCACTGTATTCATAAAGCAAAAGCAGTCCCGATACTCAATATTCCTGCAGCACCTCCCACATCACATGCTGAGAGACACGGTCATATGCCTTCTCCACATCCACAAAACACTTGTAGACTGGATTAGCATACTCCCACGCACCCTCAAGCAACTACCCCAACAGTGTTCAATGCTTCCAACATCTCTGGTCGGATCTCATCCACCCCCGCAGCTTTACCACTATGGAGTCCTCAGACCACCATAGTGACTTCGGTCACAGTGATGGGCTCCCCCGCATCAGGTATGTCTGTCACTGCCTCCTTATAGGATGGCATGTCCACCGGGTTGAGGAGTTCCTTCCACTGCTCAACAATTTCCCCCATGGATCATCACCTTGTCGTGGTGGTGGGGTTTGTGTACCTCAGGGATGCGCAGAGCTATGTTGTCTGGAGCCTTGTGCTCCTGGTAGGGTCTCCCTTGGTGAACAGGTGTGAGTTGAGAGGTCAGACAAAGAACAGTCCAAAAAAGACCCTCATGATAGGACAAATTAAGATCAAATGGCTCATGGAGCCAGGCCTGGGGCCTGGCGTTCACCGGAGAGCGCCTGGTGGCAGGGCAGCCCACATAACTCAGCCTGACTCAGCCTGAAAAGGCAATGTGTGGTTGTCTTGTGGGCTCACCACCTGTAAAATGAAGGGTGAGGGTGTGGTGCAATGCCAGCCTATTTGCAGGCATAAGTGGAAAGGACCTAGATGGACTATAAGTATAGCAAAACAGTAAAATTTGCTTGATATGTTTGACTTTTACCTACTTGATAATCAAATGCCAGTCTGATGTCTGCCAGGGTCACACGGGCCAGATGGTGTCCTCCAGAGATCCAAAAGTGCAAAGCAAGCAGGGCCCCACACATGCCAATTGATAAATGCTAAAATACAGTTCAGTCCTCTAGCAATTAAATTACGTTAACATTAAACATATATATCTCATGGAGAGGAGGAATATGCATTTAGATAAAGACAAACACTACATATGGTTGCAAAGAAGATGGGAGTTTACAGACACATTTGGGTTTTAAACTTGGATAAAAAGATGACAGTCTGGCCATATGGACAAGGCATCCTAACCTCCAAAGAGTGATCTGTGAGTGCACACACTAATTGAATACAAGATTATTATAAGCACCCTTAAAATCCTTTTTATCCAATAAAATAACAATTGGAGCAAAGAGCAAATGTCTGTAATCTGAGTAAGGAAATCTATAACAGAGACCAAATACAGTATGGGAAACAGAGTTAATGGGAGTTTTAGAGACATTAAGAGGGGCTGAAAGTTTTAAATAGTAAATTCACTCAAGCTGAATTTGGAGCAACAGATATAGCACTTGTGCCAGTCAGTAATGCTACTTGGATGACACAGAAAGTGAGTTAATGTATGATATTTTAATTACAGAGTGACAGCATTGTGAAACATCTAGTTGTATACCCCATATGACCTAGAGCTTTAATTTCTCAGTATAAATTTGTTTCCAGTTAAACTCCTTAAGATTCTGCTAAACATTTATGAATAACTAAAATAGCATAAAAAAGGCATCAAAGGGGTAGTGCATATCACAATTTTATAATGACCTGCAGTACCAATAACACAGTGCTAGTATAAAGTTTTGGTTTTAAGTATTAGCACAGTCTTTCTAACGGATTCCATTCTATGGCATATTGAGTGATCCTTAAATAAACAAGCTTAAACCTAAACAAAGGATAATCACACCAATTTTGAAGATCCAATACACCTATAAGTATTGTATAAAACTGTTTAGGCTAAGCATTCAGTTTTTCCATAAAATATTTAGTTTAAAAATGTGAATGAATAATTTGTAAATTTCTCAAAAAAGGACATCATGTAAAAATTAGACTCATACAGTGAAGCTGAAATGTAATAGTATAACCTAAAATAATCCTTCATTTTCACCAAACAGAGGATCACTTCACGGCACTTCCTGAACTATAATTGTATTATGTTGGGACACCCACAGTAGAACAGAGAAGGTAATGCTCAGCAATACTGCAGTAACAAAGACAGAATGAAGCTGAGTTTGGAAGGGGGAGGAAAAAATAAAAGCAGCCCAGCTGCAAAGGTATAAATCGTAAATGGCTCGTCCTGCATTTGAACAAGTAACTCAGGGAAAGAGGCAATAAAGCAAAGTGAATAGCATGCCCTACAAAGGTTTTTATCACAATAACATACTGTACTTTAATGAATGTTTATTTTCTACTACACGCATTTACAGTTGTGGTTCCAAACTCTGGTCCTGGAGGAATGCTGTGTGTTTAGGATTGTACTCCAGTCAAGTTATTAATCACAGGGTAATTAATTTCAGTTTTCAACATGGGGTATGTTTGCGAATTTGCCTTAAGCCCTTAAAAATTCATATGAGATTTGCAATTTGCATGAAATGTACAGTAACCAAGTTAATCTGGGTAGAAGGAAAAAATTCTCATTGTGGGAATGTATGATAAAGTGTCATTCCTACCTGTGTCTGACCATTATATATTGATCAACTAGTAGGAGCTGTTTCGTCAAAAATAATGGCAAGTCATTTAAAGACGGGATATGTGAAGTACTTTATACTGACATTGTTGTAAACTGTACCCTTGAAGTTAATTTAATGAACCACTGGTTTATTGGTGTTGTGAAGGAAGTAGGCAGGCAGTTTGCTATGAATAGAAAAAGAATGGATTATTGCCCTTAACGTTCAGGGAATGTGGTAATCACTTAGAGTGCAAAAGCATGAAAAATTTGTTAGCATCTCTTGAAGCACATCTCTCTTAGTTGAATATGTAATTTGTATGTAAAAAATGTAACACTTTTTAAACCCCTTTCTCAGCTTGCTGAATAAAGTTTTGCAGAGCATTTAACTGTTCTATGGATGTCAAAAACTATGATCTTTGGAATATTAAGAAAACTAGGTCATATTTATCTGTTTATTTCTTGTTCTTAAACAAACTTTTTAAATATAGGAATACTCATTGTTCCAAAATTTCAAATTAAGGTAATCAAGATGGGAAGTGCAAACAAGTTAATCCACCTGCTTTCTTGGATGCAATGAAACAAGGGACTAGCTCTGTTAGTATTGAGGACTAGATATAAATTCAGAAATAATGTTTTCTCCTGGGTCAGAAGATGTACAGTAAATGTTCTCAGTTTGACCTACAATTTAACCAAGAATCAATTCAGTGATTAAGAAGGGGCTAAAATTGATATCTAAATTTATAATCCTTGTAGATTGAGATAATGGAACAACAATGTGTAAAAGCTAACAAGCAAGGGAACAGTGGTAGTTAGAAAAGTAATTCAGGGAGCAGAAAGCATTTATACAAGAAAACTAATAAAACCTGTTAAATGGAAAAAAATCTTTCACACTCCAGTCAGGCAACCAAAGCTCGTCTTTAAGAGCATATACAAATCAACTTGACACAGAGATATGCAAATGATGAGAGAATAAGATTCAGGAAATTAATCTGAAGCTGTCACTTACCCAAGAGGACACCAGTCAGGTGTTGCAAGAATGAGAAATAGGCACCTTTAGGGCTCTATTTAGGACAACTGTATCAATTATAGGCTGACTGTAGGCATCTGATCTGGTGGTCATTGCAGGTTGTAAATGACAGGGCAAGGTGACATTTTTATTTATTGAACAGAGGTGTTCAAGTTTTATTTTCTTTTTGCATTTGTTTATAGTGTGTAACTGACAGGTAGTCCTACTTAACTAACAATAGTCATCAACTTATGTAGGGGTTGCGTTCCTGAACCTGCTATGTAATCCGAATTATGCACTGTCACATTTTAATATTTGATAGTGTAGTATTCATAAAGTATTTTCAATATGTATTGAGTCTAACACCTTTAGTAAACCTATGCACTATAGAACAAAATTCAATGTGTTTATACTGTACATAACATTACAATATTATCTATTAGCTACAAATATCTTCATATAAAAAAGAATAATCACAAACATAATTATTTATTGCAGTATATAAGGAATTGATACCATGTGTAGTAATATAGGGGCAACTTTTGTTGTGTGTTTTGTTTCCCCATGGAGCATAGTGCAGTAGCTAGGCAATAATGTTGTTGGAAGTGTGTTTTTCATAGTTTTACCTGCTGTCCAATAGCTGAACTGATGGCTCAGCAAAAGTTAAGAAAAGTTAACTTTACAAAGGGACATTTATATAAGAATAACCTTGCTTAAACAGCATGTACAGTATATAATGGTCCTAACACCTCCAACAAATCTAAGCATTACAAACATAACACAATCTAATTCATTTGTATGCACAATTACAAGACCTGTACGTGCAGTAGTATTGTATTAAAATCCCTTAATGATGAAAGGCCTCTATGTCTTTGACATGGATCTTCTGTCCACAAAATTAAAAGCGTTTACAATTCCTCTTTACTTAATTGTATTAGATGATTTCAGGAGGAAACATCTTTAGCATGTTCCACTATTCGGTCTTTCACAGTAATATACATTGTAGATAACACCAGTTTACATGCAATCTTTGATATTTTAAATTCATATTTCATATCTTTCCATTTTTGTTTCTGGCGTAATCATTGTATACTGTTTCTTCACAGCACCACTACCACTTTTCATATCAGATTTGTGCTTACTGGCCATGATTAGAGCAAATTCTCTGGAAAAAATAAACTCCATGTGCTACAAAGAACACACCACCGAGTAGAGTAAAGGTGCACTATGTTCTTTCATCACTCAGCTACATTGCTCAAGAAAAAAATAGTTTTGAGTTAAGTATGCTACCTACTGTAAATGATTGTACAGTATGCAACTTGGTATTTTTGTTTCTTTTTAATAGCGTTTCTACATAAGAATGAGTATACATAAGTTGCATAGTACCTAATTCAGTGTTCACCTAAGGTTTTATTGGTGTTACAACAAAAGGAGTAATTGTGATGTGGATGTGATCCTGGAGGTTTTGTGACATGAGGCATTGTGGAATGCAAGGAGAAAGAGTTATGGCTTCTGTATTTGTAAAACAATCATCAAGACAAAGGTGGGAAGGAGTATCACAGTTGAGGCAGTGGATCTGGTGATCTGGTTTTCTGAGTGGTAATTGTTTCCTAAAAGAATCCATTGACTGAATCACTGACTATAAAATCCACTACACAGGAAAGGCTATTAAAATGAGCTTTGAGGGCAAATGCTTGAGAAGATGTAGCTGGCATTTGTAATCAATAGTAATCAGTTGATTTCAGAGAGCAAGCAGCTGGATACATAATTAGTAGTCAAAGAGCTAGTTGCAGTGTCAGCGATGATGAAACATTGATGTGTTTAGATGGCACAGCACTGCTGAAAGAGAGCTTGCGGCTTAATGGCTAATTTTGAAGGCAAGTACAGCAAATTCTTGAAAGCAGCATACAGGAGTGTAGTGATGAGCCAACTGGCACATTGGTATTCAATGATGAATGCCTGGGTAAAAGTCTAAAGAGCTCTGTAAAAACTGAGAATTAGAAATGAGCAATTTGTGAGAATTAGGTTTATTTGTTCTCCAAAACCTTTGTTATGATCGTCTAATAAAAATGACAAAATAATGTACAGTAGTAGCTCACATTATTCTACATCCAACTTTTTAATGTTTTTTTTTTTACTTTGAGCTGGTTGATTTTGCCAGCTGTATTAATCTTTGCTTCAAATCAAATCACCATGTGATACAATACATAGTTGTCTCAAAACATTGCATTACTATATGGATATACAGTAAGAACTGATATACTTATAATGGATATTTTGTAAAGTCTGCCTGTGACCCATTCAGATATGGCCCTTGTTCTATATTTCTCACATTCTCAATACTCAGCTTAAGTCTTATCAGCTGGGTGAAAGGGATAAAAACATTTATGAAGGTTACTGGCTTACATTTTGCAATTTATCATGTCATTGACCAAAACATCTGTAACATAGTTAAAATGTATGAGAAAGCTGTGGAAAAGCAATAGTCAAGTTAACCAGTAAATAAATACAGGTGCCTGAAAAAGGCACAAGAGCCAAAATGTTGTGCTTATTTTATATTTTACAGCATAAAATTAGTTTACTTTTTCCTTTGCAAAATGCAATTATGTTCATGAGATATTCTAAGATTTTTTAAACCTGAGCCATACCAAGGCTTAGAAAAACCGTATAGAACTGAGTTATTACTTCTATTATTTAATCTGCTGATTGTTTGCTGTATTTAGGTTATCTGCTCTTGATTCCATAAATTTTACCTTTTTTTTTTACAAAAGAAGGCTAAACTGCAACAGCTTCTTATCTGTAGTGGGAATGAAGACCTAATAAAAAAACACCACTTTTCTGTTTTGTCTCTTTCACAAGGTTAGTGTAGTGCATTTGTTTTTATTTGAGGCTATAGCATTTGATTTAGGAAATTAGTATGCTGATAAACAAATATGTAATATGTCTGCAATACACAGAGTTAGAGATAGATAGGGTTTGAGTTATGGTTAAACAATAAAAATATATTTGGGCACATATTAATCTTGCCATCAGTAACTCCCTGAATGCCATTAGTCAATTTTCTAAAACAATTTTTTATGTTCTTAGTCCTGGACATTTAGACCCAACATTAAATAAATCATACATGGTATTTCATTCCATTTGTGTAAATGTAATAATCTCAGATATGACAAATACTAGACAATACATGTATGATTGATATAGCACACCCACACCACATTTTTTGCTCTTGTTTAGGGTGTGTGCAGTGGTTAGCAAGGTTACATGTAAATAATTGCTTCAGTAATATACTAAAGTTCTCTTTATTATTAAGATTATTGATGCATTTATTTTAAAATAAATTGGATAAGCAAATTATTGTTTAACCTTTTTTTCCACAATCGAATGATTATGTCAGCTTAATAATAATGGCTGCTGAACTACTGCCCACAGTTTAAAATGAAAAATGAGTTCCAGTGTGCTCTAATCTATAACAAAAAAGCAGTCCAGCTGTTCTGATTGTAAATACAGGCTTTCTCTATAGAGAGCAGGGTTCAATTCATTCAGGTGCTACTTGCAAAAGGCTTCTGCTGTCATCCTTGGCAGGAATGCAAATATACAGTAGGTCACCTAGACACAAGGTACAGTATTCAATTTTATGAGTTATCACCCTATGAGCAGTTTTTTGAGGAATCATTTTAAGATTGCGTAATGTGGGATTATTATACCTCCATACCAAAATCTGGTCCATTTAGCAGGATTGATGCTTCAAGTAGCACTAATCTAACAGTTTATACAGTACTTGTATGAAATTTAAATTACTTATACTTGAAGTGCTTGAAGCACTTGAAGTACTTATACTTGTACTTGAAGGTTATCAAAAAAAAATGTTTATATCTACTGTAGAAGGGAACCCACTTCATATAACACGGATGAGTAGATGATGATGTATGTTGTAGGAAATACTTAGAAGTTATAATTCCAAATTATTAATTGAATTAAGGGGAAACTTTAGGAAGGCCATATTTTGATAAATATGGTACAGTATATACTAACATTTAAGTAGTACACCAGGGTTAATGCCTGTATTTTTTCAAAAAGTATCTTAGTATCTTTTTATTTGTAACTATAATTACAATAAACATTAATCTCCAAAAGACATACTGAAGATAAGGAAGCAAATTAAAAATATTTGGAAGAGTTCAACAAGCATTTGTTTTAATTTTGTTAATAGAGATTTTACCAGTTTGACCTGGGATAAGTTGATTTGATAAAAAGTTGTATAAACTATATTATTTTGATAGATTTGTGCTTTTTATTCTGATTTAATTCATTAGCATTTGTGTATGTGAAGCTTATATATGCTGTCATATAAACACAGCAAGAAAATTTGAAGAGAATAGTCTGACCAAGATATAAACTAAATGTAAACTACATTAGTTAACCACTGTACTACTAAATTTACATCCCCATGGACTAAATGCAAATGTTACAAACCTTAAGCTCTCAGTCACAGGAGCAGCAGAAAAACAGGACATTTATTGGTTATTTCTGAAGCCAAATTAAATCTTCTTTCCTGGAACCTTTGGTTCTGTGGTATATTTGAATTTTGTAATTGACTGGTAATGAAATTTTGCAGAGAAAAAAATATCCAGTGAATCACCCTGTCAAGAATGCAGTCAAATGTCTAGAGGCTGTTGGCTTAAGACCTGCAACAATCTAGGAGCTTGTGATGGATGTAAATTTTGAACTGCTTCTTATTTCAGTACAATATTTAAAGGTTTCAAAGGACCTTTGTAAGGCCTTCTACTATTTTCTGATTTGAGTGAAACTGATTTTCTCAAGACATGAAACATTCTTAACACATCTGTAATTAAAATATAACACAGCAAGCAAATATATTTCTTTTGCTTTCATTACAATACAATGCATTAAATATTGAACCACAGGTCAGCCCAAATGTGGACACATGTGTGTGAATGTGTCAAAATATACTGATACACAATGAAAACACAGTATGTCCAATTTAATCAAAAGACTAATAGTGGCACACAGTCTGCTGTTTATGATAAATGATTAATGAGTGCAATGGTCATTTTCTGTGTCTGCTGTTTTGGGATTGACTTTTGCTTAGTGTAATCCATGTTATTAGGATGATGTGTTGTCTGCAAGTGTCTTTGAGAACAAACTGCTAGGTAGAATATAAAAAGCCCACAAAACAGCCAGTGTTAAAAAAAATAAAGATATAGCCTTTACATGATTCAATAACATTGTTAAATCCTTTCTCATTGAACTTAATTTTAACTTAATGCAAACAATTATGTTGATTGAACCTGATCAAATAAAATCATAGACAATCCTGCATTTGTACTGTGCATCAGTATGGAAAACAGTGAGTACAGATGCACCCTTCTAGAATGTGCATCAAAACTCTTGTTAGCAGAAAACAAACTGCAGTATACTATAGTCTGGAACTGCATACCAAATTCAGACCTAAACGACTCAATGAAAATCGCACTTGTATCGTGTTAGATGTTATTGAAACTGTAGCTAATCTGTTTTTTTCTTTGTCTAATAATCATATTTCCGGAGAATATAAGCCAATTTATATGATATGTAAACATAAAATACATAGCTTAGATACCATTTTAAAATGTAACATGGCTGTACAGTTTTTATTTTAGGAAAAAGAAAAATATGCCATGAATGGAGCCTGGATTCATTAAATTGAAAGCTCTCACTTTAGACCACGATGTATGAAATACAGTACTGTTACACTCATGCATTGATGCACTGGTAACCACCTTCTTTAAATCCACTTAATATGGAATCATGTCACCAAAGGGCAATTTTTGTAACTGAAAAAAAAAAACCTAACCAAAGTATAATCACGTTTCCAAACATTATCAACTATATTAATTTATGAATATAATTAATTATTTATTATTTATTATTTATTTACTTTTAGTGGTAGCTGAATTAAAAGAAGTACAAAACAGTATTCCACCCTCATCATAAACATTTCCTGCATCACATTTTGGTCACTTTGTTATTTTTAGAAAGCTTTAATGTGTTTGTTTTAACTACATTTCCCTTGAGCACTTGCAGGGTTCAAATTAAAAACTATAAACTATATACAGTATGATTGAACAAACAATTGAACAAACATAAGTTACAGTATGTAAGTGCTACTACTACTATCAAGAATGGTTGGGACCTGAAGAACTGTGGATTTCTGGGAGATGTAGCTGTTGTGGGTATTGATTGCTTCAGCTTTCCCAATCCACCTTCTTCTACTCAACTCTCTCCAGACCCACATGATTTATGGAATTATCTGTTCCTTCTCTGATTAACTTCTTAATTACACATCTCCTCAAAGACAAATATTTGTTTTTTTTTTCAGATGTTTCAGCACATTTTGGAATTCAATTATGTTAACTCATTTTAATTCATTTGAAATTCATTTGAAATTACTGTTGTCATCTATGTTATTCTCATGTATTTGTCTAAAATTGTATTTTAATTACATCTACTTTGTTTGGTCTGTATTATACAAAAAAAGAGGAATATTATTTATTTTGCTCTAATTGATGACAAGATTAAATCTTAATTTATGAGAAAAACAAATACCACAGTGTTTTTGTTTAAATTTAATAGATGTTTAATTAAAGTTCCTTGTTAGATAAAAACAAACTTAAAATAAAAATATGTCAAGTGTAGCAGAGTGAATCTTGTCTTCCAGTGAATTACAAGGGGTCTGTAAATAGTTGGGCGTGAAATAAAGCGCTCTTTGCCGGAAGGGGTAGTACCACTGTAGATTCCCAGTGGAGGGTGGGTGGACATTCGATTTTAATATAAATTAAATGCAGTAAAATTTGAGTTGGGAGTTTATATTGGTATAATTAGTACTTAGTACTCCTGGTACTTAAATTAATTAAAGAGTAAACTTCTCAAATTCTTCCCATAGTATTAATTGGACTTTTTGTCAAACAGTTGATCCGTGTCACTTTCTTTTCCATCATACTTACAAGCACAACACAGAGGGAGGGCTGACAGTTCTTGTTGGTGCATTATTATTACACTACGCAATGGACTGAAACTGTGCTCTTTATTGTAATGCCACAGCTTGATGAGGCTTACAGATACGGTGTTAACACAGACGGAGATCCAAGTACAGGGGCTCGGTGAGCCTTGGCGGATAGTTGACAAAACCAAGATGGAGGACCTTAGAGCTCACCAAAGACAGGTTAAAAACCAGAGTTCTGGTATACGTCCTTCACGCCAGACTTGTTGGCACACATTGTGAATTTTGCTTGTGAGTACTTCGCCTCCGGCCTTTATCATCTCAGCAGTGATTCCATCCAGGCCTTGTTACGATCCCTGCCTCTCGGCAACGAAAGAGGCAGAAGAAGGCGTAGCTTTAGTTCATCAGTCCACCTATCACAGTACGCGTTCACCACCACACCTCCGTCTCATCTGGTATTTAAGCATCAGTCTTTCCCTACCTCCTCGCTCAGTATTGGTTTCCCTTTCGAGCTTCTTAGTTGCGCTACGCCTTCAACTTCCTCGTACTGTTCTGGTTCTGACTTCGGTTTTTCCCCTTTTACTACGTCTATTGGATTACGGCTCGGCTTCGGTTGCTTTCTCTAGTTTGGTTCACTGGCTTCTCCTGGACTCTCGGCTCTCCCCTTCGTCTACGGTTTCGGATTACGGTTTGGCTTTGGCTACTCCCTCTCGGTTTGGATCACTGGCTTCTCTTAGACTCTCGGCTCTTTCCTTCGGCTAAGGTATTTGGATCACGAGTTGTCTCTGTCAGCTCCCGCAAGTGGGTTCACTACTTGGTTTCGGTTTCACTGACCGAATCCGTAACAGGCCTGGCACTTTATTGTCGCGTAGTTGCTTGATGGCTGCCTCAACCTCACAGTACAATATGTCATCAGCTGAGTCGTTCACTATCGGTAGCATTATTACTTCCAGTTCATCTACTGCAACGCGGTCTCCATCTGTATTATGATATAACTCGCTGCAATATTCTGTCCAGCGTTTTATAATTGCATTGCCATCCTGGAAGATCTTTCCATTCTTGTCACGGATAGCTGTCCGACAGGCTTCCCACGTGTGCGGTAGCATTTTAATTAAGATTAAGCATGCGGTTTTGTACCATGCCTTCTTGACCAATTTGTAAATCTGAAGGTAATTGGTCATTGCCTCTGGTGAGTCCGGACGATGCTACTTTGTTATACGTTTTTGTGCAGCCGGCTCAAGCATGTTAACTGTAATACATGACTTGTTCAGTTTGCATGTCTCTGGGATGCTTCCCTCACTGCCTTTTGAATTGTCCTGTTTATAAACATTAATTGATCATCAAGGTCCTGTGGCGTGTCCATTAGCTGGGACTTGAAGTGCTCAGTATATTGCTCCAGATGTTGTTGATGCTCCAGTTGATATCTGTAGATTTATATATCTCCCTAACTTCTGCTGAGCTGAGAGAGGGAGAAAACAGGTAAAGAAAAAACAGGTCATTTTTTTCCTACATGTTAGCAATGGCCGTGACATGCTGCTGCTGTCTGTGCTGGGAGAGAGCCAGTCTGCATTGTTTGAAAGCAGACGGTTACACGTGCAACAACTGCAGATTCAGCAGAAGACTGGCAGTTTTGTATATGATTTGTTGAAAGAGAAAACTAGCAAATTACCAGACTGTGGCTTTACTACCCCAGAAGGGGGCAATTTACAGCAACAATCCTGGAGGGGATTAATGGTTTAAGAAGGTAGTAACTGTGTAGAGGATCTTCTACCCCAGATGGGGAATGAGTGAAACTGAGGGGCCCAGAGGGGTTCTAGAATGTAGTTGACTGAAATGTCCACCAAGTAAATTTAATATTTAGAAATTGTGAATTAGTGTATGAAAATTTGAGTGCAAGGTGTAATAGAGAGTCTACACGTGAAGTACAGGATAACACAATGGTATTGTCTTGCTGATCTGATTCCAAGGAAGTGGTGCTGCCCCACATAGAGAGTGAGATGGAGAAAGCTGAGGCTTAGTTAAGGTCTTGTCCTTCATTGGAGTAAATTGAACAGACCTGCCTTGATTAACTGATTGGACTCCACAGGCAGAAAAGGGTTCAGCTGATTGTCCCTGTGCTTAAGTGGACATTCAGTTAGCTGTGGAAGCTGGGAGCTGTGTATTAGCTCCTGCAGTTTATAGAAAGAGTTAGGAGAAGAATGAACTGTAGTGAGTTGATGATGGTCTCCTATACTTTAACATCGGCAGCCAGACTGTAGTCCTAATCCCATACTTCAAAAATAGTTAGAATTTATGAGAGCTTTAGAAGAGGCAAGTATTTGTTTTAATGAGGATTTAAGTAGTGATAAGTACAACCACAGTGAATTTAGTATTTTGTATCTGTGTATTCCTGGATTATTAATTGAATTCTTTGTAGTCTTTATAGTGTAGCAGATTAGTAGTGTTTATTGTTGAAAACTAAGCGTCATGGGATAAGGGACATCAGTAGGTCTTGGAAGAGACAGGGAATGTGTATCTTCCAGTAAAGGAAAGACTAGCAGTGGAAAAGTGAGCCAGAGGTCCCGGAGTAGGAATGGAACCTTTCTTCCTTGTAAAGACTGGCTGTGAATGGGAGGGCCTGGTTCAGTGAGGCAGGGGTTCCAGGAAATGAAAGTGAAGTGTTTATATTTTGCAAGGACCAGAAATGGAGAATGAAGAGGAGTTTGTCAGGAATTTATCTGTTCGGCTTTTTAAGTGGAATAGAGGACTGAAGAATTTTTCCACATGAGAAGAGGAACTGGAGATCTTTTGTGGACTAATACCTCTTTAAAAAACTTGTTTTTGGGGCTGAGCAGGCTTCTCCAAAAGGGGACAACTGGTACATCGTAGGAGCCTGGAAAGGTACCAGAAGTCAACAGTGACATACCACACAAATGTGCATGAGTAATATGGTGATATACTTGGATCAGGGCTGCAGTTTGTGGCTCAGGAGTTATCATGTCCACATTTGGTGTCAGAGTGGGATCCTTGCGTACCTTGGTGGTCTATTGAGTCTGCATGTCCAATCAATTTATTTAGTGAAAATAGCTCCAATTGGAGTAAGCAAAAGCAAGCAAGATTTTACATCTTGTATCCGAGGTATCTTGCAAAGAAAAACCATACTCTTGGAGGAGAGTGTGATAGGGGAAAAATAGTACAAAAAATAGTACAAAATGTTTCCCAGTCACTGTCAGTGGTGTGGTGTCACACGTTACAAAAAATATATTGCCGCTTTTGAATAAGTGCAGAGCATAGCATCCAGATAAATTTCTAGACAAAAAAGAATGTCCAGCTTTGTCAATAAAAAAAGAACAAAACTTTGGACTTGAACAGAGAAGAGTAGAAGGAAACCCCTGATTCAACATATATACATACTATAGGCCTTGCTTGGTAATGAGTAATCTTTGTTTTCCCAGAAGTGATACCCTCTCTAAATGATTTTAAGCCCAAATTCAGCTTCTCTAATTAATCTATAGAATTTAAATTTTTGTCCATCAAAGTGGCATTCCAATAAAGCATGTAAGCAAGCTTCACGTCTTTGTGGTTTTTATGCCTTCAAAGTTGAGTTCAGGGATCAACTATGCTTTCTAAAGCTATTTTCACTTGAATAAGTCAATGAAACTCTTCCCTTCCTGTTCTTATATATTCTACTCATCCTAGGCATTCAGATGATCTTTTCTGTGTCCGTGTCCTCCGCCTGTCAAAAAACAGAGACTATCTCTGTGGATCTTATTTACAGTGGTCCAAGACTGTGATATGACTGGTCTCAAACTTCCAATGTAGGTGCCAGTATGTTTTACAAGATATGAGGAAATGTCTTGGGTCCTCTTTGAAAGGATCTCTCTTACTAAAGTCTGTGTAATGGCAAGGTACGCTATGCTGCTTACTTTCATGCCCAAGTTAAGACATCATGACCTTTAGACTCAAATATTTAGTACAGATACCTTCTTACTGTATATAAGTTCATTTGAAATGGCAATACTTCAGATCTTCATTGGTTGCATTCAAAGTGAAAGTAAAACAAAAATAAGCTTCATGTAAAACAAGACACAGCTGTGGACTGATTCATTCATATCTGAGGCAGGCACTAACCCGAGATGTCATATCTGGTGAGCAGTTCTGGTCTTTGTTAAACAAATCTCAGCAGAGACCTAAGGCAACCTCCTGTACCTTCAATGGCTGTACCACTTTCAGAAAATCAGAGCCTTACATCTGATTTGTTGGCAAATATTGTCAATCTGATAATTAGGAAGAACTGTCATTAAATGGGAATTGTTTTCTGAAGGTATGGTACAGTGGATTCTTCTGCCTTTCCCTTTATACTTTATACTTTTATATCTTCTCAGAGCTGCAGACTATTTCCTGTTCCTGTTTCCTAATATGCTGTTTGCTTGCTTAAAATGTATATACAGTACATAATGTGCGTGACGGTTTTTGTCCGTAGTGTCCAACGATGACGGTTGTACTTTGTGCAACTCATCTATTTGGAAGATGAGCTGCATGAAGAATACTGTGTGAGAGAGTTTTTTTTAAGTATGAAAACCGTTGCACTGGGGCAGTCCCACTCTCTCGACCTCAGAAGCCTGGATCCAATGGTACAAGTAGTCATCATGACTAGAGATGTCCTTGGTTGCAGTTGATGGCCATGACTTCTTTAATAATAATAATATTTGGTTACACTTATATAGCACTTTTCTGGACACTCCACTTAAAGTGCTTTACAGGTAATGGGGACTCCCCTCCACCACCACCAATATGCAGCATCCACCTGGATGTGCCTTGTCATGCCCTTCGCTTTCCATGGAGCGTTGCAACAATATAGTGTCCCATCACTATACTAAGGCATTAGGACCCACACAGACCACAGGGTGAGCACCCCCTGATGGCCCCACTAACACCTCTTCCAGCAGCAACCTTAGTTTTCCCCAGGAGGTCTCCCATCCAGGTACTGACCAGGCTCACACCCGCTTTAATTCAATGGGTTGCCAGTTTTTAGCTGCAGCGTTATATGGCTGCTGGCACATAATCTGCAATACAGGCACAAATTCACGCACTGTATTACATTGGTACTATAATTATTAAATCCATTCAATTATTAAAAAATGTCAGTGTGCTCCTGTGAATTACTTACTGCCCTAACAAATTAGCTTGTTTTCTTCTAGCATCATTTTATCTTCCCATTGAGTACTAGTTTGTACTTTAATTGTTACACTTATTCTACAAATGAAGAGGTGGCATTAATAGGCCCACTGAAGTAGTATCTTCCTCGAGTGGCAGGTTGATAATAGGGCAAATGTTGAATGGAGCTTAATGCAACATGTATGGCTGTAAAATCCCCCCCTAGGCTAGGTGTATGTTTCTTTCATGAATACACTGTAGGATCCATGAATGCTTTTCTCCTGGCTAATAAACTAATGAGGCAGCTTTCTTATATCTGGGAAGCAAACTGTGAAATAATCTACATTCAAATTGCAATCAAAGTTGTGTAGTGGTAGATGAGATTTGATCAAAATTTAATGGCCTAGTGCTGTCTGCCCAGATTGCTAAGCAGGAAAATTATAAGATAATAAAGGCATAAATCTGAGAAAGTAATTGTATTAGACATTTCCAGCCAGCACAGAGGCTGCCCACACAGTACTCTTCAGTGTGTCATTATAAAGCTAATGAAGTGATAAGCAGGACAAAATCTTAAAAACGGAAAAATCTCATTCTGATGGAGGCAGCTGTGAAGTTAATATTTGCTTATCTAGATTTCAGATGTAAAGCTTTGGACCCCATACAGTACTGCAAAAGATCAAATTAATTATATAAATATAATTATATAAATATCACAAATATGTGAACGATAATACATCCATAATGTTTATTTTTGTATTACCCAAAGAATTTAAAAATCTCCTTTTTTAGCCAGATTTAGTCAGTGTAGAAAATGTTGTCTCCTGTGAAACTAAAATACTTCCTGCTAATTGCATTTCCTTACAATAAACTAAAGGATGACAGTTAAAGTTTACAATATATCATTCACTAAAACAATACAACACTGAACACAAACAATAGAACAAACATAGAACAAGATGCAATTTACAAGTCTCAAGTTCATGCAATGCAATGCTTGTGTGGGTCCTAATTCCCCAGTATGCTGAGGGGGACACTATGTCACACCTTCCACATCTATAGGGTGCTCCTGCTCCTAGTTTCCTGTGCTTTACTTGCTCTTCCTTGCTCAGCATTGGGATCAGTTGTCGAGAGACTCGCCTCACCAGGTCACCCCACGTCTGCTATCTGAGGGCATATGTCTCGCGCCGACTCCTCCTGATATCTTGAGCCCGGACCGAATCCACTCGTTCTCTCCATTCGTACAGCTACACATAGGGTCCTCCCATCTCGCTGTGGTTCTGACTCTCCATGATCATAAAAAAATCCCAGAACATTTCTCGAATAAGAAATTATTTTTCCTATAAGAACCGATCGGTCTTTCACATCACCAGGGAGGAAATCTGTCCCACTACTCCTTACAAAACTGCTTCAACTTCAAGGGCTTTTTTTTGTATGCAGAGCACTCTTTAAGTCCTGTCATAGTGGCTCTATGGGGTTTAGGTCTGGACTTTAACTTGGCCTTTAAAAATCTTTTAAAAATCTTTTGAGAAGTAGAATTTCTTCTCTCTTTTAAGATATTTAAGAGATTTCTGTTGATCTGGCCATGACATAGTACCACATACTTGAGTGCGTAAGATGACACCGACAACGTTTCTAGTTTTATATACAGGAAGAATCATTTCCTTCTGATCAACAAATTGCACATGTTTTGGTGCACCTGATTCTACATATTCTCAGCTGAGATGGTAAAACTAAGCGTGCACGTATTTTTCCACACGAAGATATTGAATGCTGGTTGATTTTATTTTTAAATAAATAATGACAACACAGAAGTTTTTGTTGTTTTTACTACTGTATATAATCTTAAGGGTGTGTATTTATTTTTTTTACTGTACTGGATGTTTCAATATCGAAAGATGACCAAAGCATTTCACATGTAATAGGACTCACTTTCATTGACGTTTACAAAAAATGTTTTGGAGGATATCAATGTTGAGGATGATTGAGTACCTACCAGGCCTTAGCAAGAATAACTAAAATAATCTCATTCACATTTACATCTGCTTTGCATCTACCTACAGAATACATTTAATGTTTTTCTTCAATGTAAAACCCCCCACAAATGATCACATACATTTTTCAGGATGATGATGTGAGAGTTACTGAAGTCAGAGCAAATGACTGGATGTCAATGTTTTTTGAAAAACAAATCTAAATTTAGTGAACTGAAAAATGTGTGACTCTTGGTGTTTACAGAGTTGAATTTGCTCTGTTACAGTTGAGCAAATAAAGTCCTTCTCTTTTCCATTCCTCAGCATGAGTGCTCACAGCCTAATACAGAACACCTTAGGGGTCCCCACCTCCTGCTTGTAAGCACTAGTTAAGCATTCAGCTGCCATTAACACTTGCACATCTGCCCAGTAAATAGGTGATAGTTTTGGGATGTTTTTAGAAGAAAGGAAAAAGGGCATTGCCTCTGTTACTTTAAAAGGAGAGAAAAAAACTTAAAAAATAAAAAGACGAAAACACCGAAAAGAAATTGAAAATATTTGAACCTTTTAGGCTAGGAATACCTTAAGCTTTCAAAAATAAATTAAATGATAGGAGGATGTACAATTCCCTGCATTAAATTAACTTTTGAACAAACTCAGAAACCGGGAAAGGACAGTGTAGGCTATGAAATATGATGTCACAAAATACAACACGTCTATTTCATGACAAAAAAATGTCACTTTATATGTTTAATGTTTGAATATGACAAAATGGTTTATGAAAACTGTATACTTTTTTAAAATGTAAAGTAAATTTAAAACCAACTCTAGCATATGTATCATTGCCTACTGACTATTTGTGGATTGTGCAACAGTAGTTCCATATTTAAAGGCATCAGGCAACATGGAAGAAAACTGTAACATCTGGTACAGCTCTAGCACAAAGAAAGGCACCTCAGGAGGATGTACTAAGAACACTTTTGAAGTTAGTAGTGTGGCATTAATACGTTGTGGTGCACAAATTTATACAACCTAAAATACTTGTTTTATTCACACCTGAAGAAAGCTTCACAGCCGAAACATTGTGTTTTCTCTCTTCTCTTTTCAGCATGGAATAAACTACTTACTAATTACTTGTTCCTTTGTAAAATAAATCATGTACTGCAGTTTATGAAAATTTGTGTTTGATTTTTGTTTTGCATCAGGTATACCCTTTGCATGTATGCAGAAACTAAACATGAACCATTGAATTATGGAAAGATATAAGCTCTAAATAGTAAAGAAAGGTTGGATCATAAAAAACATGACGCCATTATACATGTCAAGAGATTATCATGGCAAAGCATCTGGCTCATAGCAAGAACAATTTGAAAATTAACTAAAATTAAAACACAACAAAAAAAATCTATTGTATTAACCTCATAAAATAAAAAGATAACAATATTACTAGAGACAATTACAGTCACAGAAAAAGGCAGCTAGCTCTTCTCTTTTTTCACTGAATGTAATACAGTATGCTGTGATTAACACTGTGTAATTTCTTTTGCTAACCACTGCTCCCTGGCAGATACATTGCACAATGAGTGGATAAAATTATCTGAAAAGCGTTTTTTTTTATTTTAGTGAGCAAGCTGAAGAGGACAAAAGTGAGCATGTCAAGCAGTTGTGGTCTCAATTGAAAAGTCAGTGAAAGTTAATCAATGCCCTTATTATAGACGCAAAGCCATGATTCATCAAGAAACAGACAGTGAGAATACATTAGTTGAAACATGAGTAGAAAGCAGTAGCTGTGCGTGATCTATTCAACGACCTTGTTTATCTGTATTATCCTTTCTAAGATCAACAACTGTATGTAAAAATATTGAGGAGAGCTATTTGCTTGTTTTGGTGACTTTGAAAATGTCCAATAACTTTGACACTCTTTTCCTTTTAGGATAGGTAAACCACAATATCCTTTTTGGTGTTTTTAAAAATCCTATATGTCAAAAACTTCAAGACGCTTGTATGACAGAACCTCAAAGAGATTCTTACTGTACAACAATCTGAAAATCAAATGGTGAACCACTGTCATGGTGTTTTGCATTCTATATACTCTACCAAACTATGATAACATGCATTCTAGAAGAGTGATACATCCTGTCCAAATTAGTGGGAATACCTCATGATTCCTGAGTATAGGTTGGATGTTCTGGAACATTATATCTGACACAAGTCACTGCTTCCCACATCTCATGCAGAGCTCCAGCTGCTATGGTCTGCGTATTTTTCATTTCTACATAAACAATTTGTGAACATCCAGTAGAATAAATAACATACTGTAATGTGTTTTAGCTGTAATAGATGCTGAAGGTATTTCCTAATATTTGCGCAGGGTAGTCTTCTGCTGGCAACGTTATTTTCCTAGTCAGAAACAGCCCAGCCCTTGAAAATTCCTGTTTATATATGACTGTGCCATAGGTGTAATCTCACTCCTGCAGACACAACTATCACCTCACAAAAAACTGTAGCTGCATGCTCAGCAGTCTTTTGCAACTCAATTTAATGGGTTTCTCCTTTTTAAATATTGAGTTATTACCCCCTTCTTTTTCAATACATATGTAAAGTGAAATTATTATAGGCAAGTAAATGTATTGTATTTCTGAATTTCACTAAACATTTTCAAATTGATATAAAATATTTTGTTTCATAAAGCCTATACAAAAATTTAAAACTGAAAACAAACAAAATATGTAATTATGTGAGAAATAAAACTGAACTACAATGACAATCAAAACACAGCTGTAAACAGTAATCATTTCTTCACCCCTGAAATTTGATTGGCTCATAGCAGTTTTGTTCTAAATGTAGTAACCTGTTTGGAACAAGGCACATACAGTGTTGGATGCTAATAGGTCAACTTTTTTATTCTCCTCCTCTACTTACAATTGCTTTGTAGTAAGCCCAGTAATAGTGTGTGCAACTTGGGAAGTGCATAAATGATACAACTACATAACAGTGGTCAAATAATTTGACTAATCCACCTGTCTTAATTAATTCTAAATTATGGACATGTGCTAACACAATTCAGAGCTGTACTTTCTCAGGTTTCAAAAATGTTTTGTGAAACTTGTGAGACACTCCCAAAAACTCAACTGTCGGAAACTACAGTACATCACCTGACTGATTATGGTCAAATAACGTGGCTTCATTTAGATATCCATATGAGCTCTGGAAATATTTGAGGTTTCATTAGCTTGGAAACTGTGCTATCAATTCATACAATAATGGAATGTTAGCAAACTACCCATACATTCAATTGTATTGGTTCATCGTAGCCTAAATACTGTAGCATCTTGCCACGTACAATTTTGACAGAAAATGTGATCTAACATGCTATTAATTACCTTGTCTAGTATTTATGCTTTATCATAGAAATGAGATAACATGAATCTTCAAACCTCTAAGAAATTTAAACATTTATACAATTTTGTCAAAAGCTTATATTATAGCCAAACAAATTGACCTGCCAGCATAATTTACACTTTGACAATTTCCCACAGATCTGTACTCTTCTGCTGGATGTAGTAAATTTTCAAGAGATGGGTTTGGATTTCATAGGCATTTGAAAATATTAATCTGAACAATAACTGGTACCTTGTCCTTATTCTTTAGTCTAGTTCTTTAGGTCGTTTTGTGCTGACATGATTTTTTTTACACAGGTTACAATTCTTGAGTGAGTCACGTAGGTGTTTCTCTAGGGTTCACCACTACTTTGCACCATTTATTTTTCACTTAATCCTTATAAGCTTCACAGTCCTTGATTGCAAGACGCATCTCCATAATGTGATTCTGCCACTACCATGCTTGGCAGTTAGGATAATGCCAAATGGTTAATGTGTTGTGTTAACCTTGTTCCAGATGTAATGATTTACATCTAATTGAAAGCATTTACACTGTTGTCTTGTGGACTGCAAAACCTCCTGTGACATGCAAACATTTTTCATGCATGATGATTTTTTGCAGTATATCTTATATGATACGGAAAAATTTTCAGTTTCGTTTTTTTTTCTTGCTATTCATCCATGCAGACTAACCTTGCATATGGACAAAGATGCATGAACTGTCACAGTAGCATCCCTGACCAGTTTCCTGCTCATTTTGGCTACTCAGTTAAAAATGGTGTCATGATCTATATAGTGTCTGGGTGGTATTATGCACATTCCACTTCTTAATGATGGACTAACTGTACTGAAAAGGTTACAATTCTATATCCACCTGAGGGAAGTTACATGCAAGAGACAGATGCATTTACATGAAGTCAAGTTAAAAAACTTTGATTAAGGCAAACAGAGAACATTGCACTAATTGTACAACCTTTCAAACTATTTTTGCACTTTATCATGATTGAGAAAAGTCATTCTATAGAATCAATATATAATAAATATATGTATGTTACATATAGAATAAATAATTTTCAGGTGCAAAAAAAATAAAAGTAAAATCCTGTTTCTGGGATCAAAAAAAATTATCTAATTTACATGTACAGTATCTGTTTTATAACATTTGAATGTGAATGTGAATGTGACCAACAAATGTTTCAACATATACTATCAGACCCAGTCCCTAAAATTACCCTGACACCCAGGAGGTGTAGCTTCTCTTTCCAATGTATAATAATGTTTTTTTGTGATACAGAGTCTGTTTTTTAACTGGCCTAGAAATTTTACCAAAGCTATCTGTTTGTGGGTACATTCGATTACATCCTCTATGTATCTATTCATTGCTATAGTTTGAGGCTTTAAGTAAACCTCTTCATACAAATGTATGGAGGAATAAGATGATGCAATGCCAGTTGTGCCAATGGTCTGTAAATTTACAGTTTGTGAGAAAGGGTCATATTTTAACAGTCTGTAATTCTATAAATTGCCAAATATATCCATGACTTTGATGAAAAAAAGCTATTTAAGAAGCCGTTTATGTCAAAGGTTGCATTTATTGCCTGAACAAAAGTAGAAATAAAGCAAAATTAATTGCAGCATTAAAAAAAGCATTTAAGGAAGCATTAAGAAACACATCGAGCTAGCACTATACTGCCCTCTGAAGACATTGTGAAGTTAAGTTATTAAAATTCTGTGGATATGTTAGAAAAAACAAAATTGTGAGATTGGCACACCTGGTACAATGCCACATAAATAAAGGTTGGAGCCAATACCTCACCTGAAATTTAATGTAAATATTAACACCGTTACACAGTCTCCATACACATACCGTAGATTGATCATTGTATTTAAAAAAAATGATATACAACTTTAAAAAACAAAACAAAAAATATGGCCCATGAACATGGCATGCAAATATAATTTGCACTGTGTACCATGCAGAAGCTCAACCCCCTAGGCAGCTATTAGACGAAAAGTACCATAATACCGCCAAGTGATTTACTATCTTACTGGGAGCTATAAAACCTTTCCTAAAATTTACCGTCTCTTTGCAAGTGAGAAAGAAGTAATGCATTTCATTGCATGCTAAACAATCCGCAGTTCTGCTCAGAAATGGACGAGACAAACTTACTGAAAATGCTCTGCAATCTGCATGTGCATCCTATTACATTTTTTTGTGGGAATCTTGAGTGTTATTTCATCTCTATACATTTCTGTGAAAGGGGTGTACCATGGTAACACTGTATATAATTATTTCATTATTTTTTGTTCATAACTTTCAGATTTTTTTAATATAATGGAATAATCAAACTAACTTTGGATGAAATGCAGCTTCTAGTTTAAGAAGTCATTCCTTTCAGATGCAGCATAGCTTTATTGCTAGAGGGAAAGTTAAAAAAAAGATTGGAGATTCTGCAAAATGTGTTATATAATGCAGGAACTAGAGCCCTTGCTCTATTCAAAATTGTTTTTTTTAATTAATTCAATTTTAAGATATGTTATTCTGTCAGTTTTGCCTGTAAATGTCTATACATATGCATTTTTTTGTATACCAGAACAGCAATCAATTAACTTGATGAAATAAGAAAATCAACAATGTTCTTATTTAGTTCATCTGTTTGCTGTTTGGTCATTGAACCAAGAATTTTGTCTAAGCTTTACTGAATAGAAACCAAGGTAAAAATATAATATAATATAATCTAGTGTGATGCAGACCACCACAACATTCTGTGTAAAAAAGTGCTTCCTTTACTCAGATGTAAAAACATTTCCATGTAGTTTCCACTTCTGTCTTCTGGTTCATGTTTCACTGTTGATTATGAAAGAAGTCCATTAGATTGACTTTCTCAATGTCTTTGAAGACTTTGAATAATTGTGTCAGATTCCCTCACTGCCTTTTCCATTCCAGACTAAAAGGATTCAGTTGTTTTTAGCCTGTCAATGTCTGACATTCCTTGAAGCCCAGTGATGCATTTAGCTGCTTATCTCTGGATTGATTCCAGAGAAGGAATATCTTATTGTAATAAAATGACCAAAAACTGTCAAAATATTTTAAATTACATTATATTATTGTACACGTCTTAATATAACATCCATTAATTTGTAATTGATATTTATACTAGTACATTATAATACACAGTGCCTTCCATAAGTATTGGGACAGTGAAGTTAAAATGACTATTTTTGCTGTAAACTTTGGACTTTTTATTTCTGGGAATTGTTGTTGATATACACTGTTTTAAAGTTTTAGAATAATACCACTTTTTGTGTTCCACCCCCGCTATTGTAGGTGAGCATAAATATAGGGACATTTTAACTTTAAGAGATTTAATACTTAGTATTATATCGCTGCACTTAATAACTGCATCAAGTCGTCAACCCATTGACATCACCATGCTCTTGGTTTGTATTTTTGAGATGCTTTTCCAAGCCTTTGCTGCAGCCGTTTTCAGTTACTGTTTTGGGGGGGTTCTGACTTTCGTCTCCTTTTCAGCAAGTGAAATGCATGCTTGATTGCATTTAAATCAGGAGATTGATTTGGCCAGTCTGAGATTTTCCATTTTTCCCCTGATGATCACCTTGGTTGCTTTGTCTGTGTTGCCCACTTTGCTAGAATGTATCTTTGTGCGATCAGAAAGTAATATTCTGCAGTTGTCTACAATTAACATTATACAAACAAAATTTTGAAGAATTACATTTTTTTTAATTCCCTTTGCGTGTTCTTTCGTGTTAAATAATTATTCTATTTTGGCAACATCAGCATCAACATCAACTTCATTAGTTCACTAACCATACCAGACTATATTTTATTTGTTTAAATCAGTATCAGGAGTGGTCCCAATCCAGACCTCATGTTACCCATACTTAAGTTATCTGTGACCTCTGTTTCTGGTCCATTGGTGAGTTCTTCCTCCAAATATATCTAACGCCTTGTTCAAAGAGTGCTAACAAGTTGATTAAGACCTATATTTGTTCATCCTACATTATCTGCTATCATCTTATTTCCATGTAAATTATCCATTGCTTTAGTTCTAATTATTGACTTCAGAATCTTATATGTGATAGAAATAAGAGGATATTAAGTCTTACTGGTCTATGATTACTTGGTTTGGTTTTGTCATCCAATGAAATAATGAGCATTAGTAGTCTACAATTAGTCTACTTCTCCCTATTAATTTTTTCTTTCATTAGAAATAATAAAGGTTAAAGACGAGTGAAGACATTTCAACCCTTGTTAGTAGGAGGTAGGTAATTGATCCACAGATCCTATCCAGCTGTTTAACAGTTTCTGATAGATGAAAGTCATGAAACATAAACTTACACATTTCTAACAAATGAGTATATTAAAGATTTTCTGGAGCTCCTTAGCCATACATGTTAATTGACAACAAAGACTCATGTACAATGACAACATACTACTGAACAAAGTACAACTTCATATAGAAGGGCTTTTAATAAAGCAATGTGAGTGACATACCTTGCTCAAGGGTACACAAATATTGTCAAACCCATGGACAATGGTCTTGAGTCTAGAACCTTAACCTTAGTTCATGATTCTATTTCAGAACCCTGTACCACAGTGGCAATTCACAGTAAACCAAACATCTTGATCTTTTTAGTATACTGTTTGATTGCCAGCCCTGTGTCTCATTAAGTAATTACTCTTTACTGAAAATATACATTAGCATGTGTCCCCTTAACAATCCTCTAATGTTCCGAAATTTTCATCCTCAATTGCCATTAATGTTTTAGAGGTCCCAACACATTCACAAATTGATTTATTACTTTGAGAAGCATCTTCTGCAAAGAAGGGGAAGCACAGATTAGTAATTTATTGAGAAATACATATAAGTACTGTAGGTGAATATGTGTGTATTGTTCAGCTTCCCTGTGTGTGTCTATTCAGTGTGTTTCAAAAAGGTGAAGTTTAAAAAAAATGAATTTGCTTTTGTTTTGTTTTTTCTTCTAAAGCTATCAATCATAAAGACAGCCTTACATTTGGGAATTCTACAAGTACAAGACTTAAGCTTTTCAGTGAAAAATAAATATTTAGCAAGTACTTCTTAGAAAAATAAATATTTTAAGAAAAAATGCTTAATATGAACACAAATTTACATTAAAATAAATGTCTAAATGCACATTATTTAATTTATTGTAATGCAAGTAAGGAGACTAGAATTGTGTGTAGGTATGTGTACAGTTCAATAAATATGTAATAATATTTTGCAATATGTGGAGAACATTACTGAATCTTTGAGAGATAGATTTAATGGAATAATCTCACAAAACGATAGTAATTCCATGAGAAATAAGCATTTGAGGATGCCATCACAAAGCAAGATACTGTACTTTATTAGAAACCCTAATGGCATCTTTAGGTCTTTAAAGTCCTAGATCTATTTGTTTCAGGTCTACCTGAGTTCTCATTGTGAACATTATTAACTAAAAATAGAAAGAGAGGTGATGGGAGGTCCTAACAAGTACAGAAATATTGTATAAATGTGTCTATGAATGTAGAAGGAGCAGAGTGGAAGTACATAAAATAAATACATAAAAACTATAAACATAGACTACAGCATTCATTATCAATTATGGAAGTTTTGGTCAGGATATGCACGATTAAAGTAAACAACTGCTTTTGAATTCTCTGTATCACAGACTCATTTATCTAAAAATATTATTTCAGGAATTTGTTAGATTCAAATAAATGTGAGATGTAGAGCAGAAAGAGTAAATGGTTAGGGAATGCTTGTAATTATTTATTTTTGTAATTACATTTTCTTTATTTTCAATGTATGAGCTTTGAACCTTTGTGAAACTTTAACCTTATGTGGGAAAAAAGAAGTACAGTGCTTATGTATACTTTATTAGTAGAAACTCAGAAATATGACTAAGAATGTATGCTGCTAGTTAAACATTTCACCTTTGTTTATTATAACTTGTTCTGCATGACTTACATAAAATATCTGGACACTTGAATGTACAGTAGGTAGTGTCTTTCTGGACTAAACACACATTATTAGGATTGGAAAGATAAGTTGTCTGAATATAAGGATAGAGTCTGCTAGATCCAGCTACTTTTCTCACATCGTTGAAAATAACCATAACAACCCTAGACACCTTTTCTCCACTGTCAATAGACTTCGAAAGCCAAACTACCCCACCAAATTACGTGCCTCATCTCAACTTTGCAACACATTTTGGATTTCTTTAACTCCAAGATTGACAACATCTTGCATCACATTCTCTCCACAACGCAAGTCACTTCCACACCTCGTCCTTCTTGTCTTACTTTACTTTCTCCTCAGAAATATCGCTAGACTATGTCCTATGTTCTCGCCAAGTATTGCTGAAAAGCTGATCAACACATTAGTCTTCTCCCGAATTGATTACTGTAAAGCTCTACTCACTGGGGTTTCTAAATCCACATTAAAAAAACTCCAGTGCAGTATGTTCCAAAATCGGCAGCCAGAATCCTGACCAGGTCTAGCGCAAGTGATTTATCACATTACTTCTATCCTGGAGAACTTGCACTGGCTTCTTGTCAGGTTTCAAAAGCCTCATACTCACCTATAACGCTCTGTATGGCTTGGCACCTCAGAACATGTCTGAGCTTCTGTTGTCCTACTCCTCACCTCGTAACCTTTGCTCTTCTAAATCTGGTCTCCTATCTGTCCCCCAAGCCCATCTACACTCTATGGGTGATAAGGACCTTCTCCTGTTATTCCCCAAAGCTCCGAAACTCTATCCCTAAGGATATCAGAGAGTGACTTTCCTTTAACCCTCAAATCTAGAATCAAAACCTTTTTTTTTAAAAGGGCCTTTACTGAACTGGTTCTGTTCTTTACCCCTCTGCTCCTACTGTAATCAGTTCCCCCATCTATTGTCTCCTTTCTTTGTGTATTCTCATTGTGTATATCTTGTGTATTTTTTATTGCTTTGTTGTTGTCATTTTGTCAAATGTGTATGCCTACATATCAATTCCTCTAAGCTAGCACCACCTTTAATGTGTCACCGGACAGTCATCACAATCAATAAAGGGATCCTCCTTCACACTGCTGTTTTATTTTGTGTTATTATACCAATTTATTCGGATTGGAAATGTTCCAGCTGGAACAGCTTTACATTATTTTTATATAACTTACAGTACATGTAAATAATGTTAAAGCTTTACACAAATTCAGTTAAGTATTACTCAGGGTTATAAAAATAAAGCTTCTATAAGTATAGAAGACTACTTTTTTAATCACAATGAATAACTAAAAAGTTGAATATTGTCAAAGCTAACCTTGGTGGTCAGAACAACCCAAATTTATGGCAAGACATAATTTTCTCAAATACAGATAAGAATACAAAAATTAAAAATTAAAAACTCAACACCCAAGGTGCAACCAATTAATAAATAATCTAACTTTATCATTTAAACATATGAGAAGATCTGAATTTTTGTGAGTAACCTAACTAATTAGAATTTGTTTAATGCAGTTACATATTAGTTTCAACACCGCTATTGTGAAGAATAACATGCAGGCAAATACTTTCATATTATTTATACATTTCATATTGTATATATATATTTCATATAGTCTTAAGCATGAATTTACCTTTTGTACAATAGCAATACCATAGCAAAACTATGGGCGGTAGCAAGTTAAAATGCCTTAAGAGACATTAATCTACTCTCTTATGTCATGTATATGAAACATAATATGTATCATGGTTGTTCTATGCAGAAATACACAAGTGCATTCTTAATGCTGTATATGACATTCCTTCTCATCATGCTATTTTCCATACTTATTAATTATATCATCAGATATAATGTTTACTAAACATGATCCAATGCACACAATGGCAATGGAAATAGACTTCTTTATTTTTAACAGTTTTATTTTTTTGTTAAATATTTTGTTTATAGCTGTCTTGTACACTATATCAAACATAAATTCAGCACAAAAACAACCAACAAAATTATTCAATCTTTGCCAGCTGGCAAATGAGAAGTGTGGTCACAGGGCATTCACCCCATGTACTCTGCTTCTCAAAGACACAACAGACATTTAGACCAGATTCTAATTTTGGATATATCTAGAAATGTCTTATAACACTGAAAAAAGGTAAATAAATGTTTAGTGTATGTTGCTGTGCCTTGTATGACATGCATGTGTACAATCAGGTAGGCATTATCATTAAAATGTTATGCTGTCTTTCCTAATTATATGATCTTTTTGAAGATTGTGCATCATATTAAATTACTGAACCGTATGTAAACACAATCGTAGCTGTTACTTCAGACAAACTGAGAATACTCAAAAGGCTTTTGATTCATGTACAGTATATACTGTATATATTGTAAAGGAGGTGCTTTTTTATTTAAATATTTTCTTAGGAAGCATGATATGTTTACCAAGACATAACCTGTACATTGTTAAAAATATACTGGAAATTGTACATCAGAGAAATGTTAGGTACACAGAGAACATAATGTACACTGACTGCAGTGATTCTGATCATTTTATGAGCATCGACTATTCTTGTGCAGTGCAGTTTCCCTTGAGAAATGTTTGGATGATTATTTTACTTTTTATGATGATGTTCTTCTTCTATGAACACAGCAGAGACAACTATTTTTCATGTCAGATTCTTTAAAAATTAAACAAGAAGCAGAAATTATAGACATATAAATACATTAGATTTGTACTGCCCATTTAATAATATACCAGAAATATATTTGTACATAGTGATGCAGAAAATATTAGCCACTGATGGGGGGGTGTAACATTTTTTTTAATATATTGAGTGGTTTGAACATCTTTCTTATTCCAGAAACTTCAACACAAATTCCACAAATATTTTTTTTTCCATTTCCCCCGAGATTGATTCTCAAATCAATATGGCTCACAGGGTATTTTATGAAATCATAGAAAGACAAATCCATCTGTCTTTTTCAAGAGATTTAAACAATAGAATATCTGCTTCTTTTGAAGCTAATACCTATTTCCATAGTAACCAAAGCTTTAATTCTTGAGCACCTGTTATGTTTTTTTAAATTGTGCAATGAGGATACATTACTTGTTTTAATACTTTATAATATAATTTTGGATTGCTATAGCACCTACTTTTAAAAGTGTAGTTACAAACTACGAAAAGCCATTCTTTCATTATTATACATTTCTCAGTGTTGCTTTGATTTCCTCAATCAAAATTTAATATCCCTGCATTACATGACAGAAAATTATTTTATAGGCCTTTCCAGCAATGCAGCAAATTTATGTTTAGAACGTATACAACCACTATCACTGCAAACAGTAAACACTTAGAAGCTTGTTTTGTAAAACACACCTCTACTGATTGAAGGAATACAATAGGTGATCTCCAAAAACACAAACTGAACCAAACAGCCAGGGAAATACTAATGAAGTGTAAAACAATTAACTCTCATTTGAATTAAAAAAGTAGAAGAATATGTTTGCAGTACTCAGGAACATAATAATACAGTACATACTGTACCCTGGATGTTTGTATTTATTACTTTTATGACATTTGAAAACTGGGCAGCTAGGTGGTATGGCTGTTTCATGACTCTTGGTTGCTGTGTTTGATTCAGGACTGGAATGACTTCTGTGTGGAATTTGCATGCTTTCCTAATGTTCACATGGGTTTTCACTGGTTGCTTTGGTTCCTCTTACAATTCAAAGACATGCTGGTTAATTTGTTTAGTGTCTCTAAATTCTCTCTGCATATGCCATGTTATGGTGTCCCATTCAAGTTGTAGGCCTGCATTATAGTCTGTGCCTCTGGGATAGGTTCTAGGTCGCTGCAACACTTAGAAGGAATAAGCAGCCTTTTGATAACAGATAGATATAAAAAATGTGAGTTTTATAAAAATTATATATTCAGTATCTTATATCATATTTATCTTTTCTGTTTTTCCTATCTATGGAATTTCTCTCACATACAGTAGCAAAATACTACATGAGTTCTGATCCATATTAAATGTATTAAATTATGCAAAATGTCATGGTGTAATTTTAAGTATACTTAAATACACTACCAGATTTTAGAACTGAAAACTGCATTAAAGGCTCTCAGAAAATGAGTGCATTTGAATGAACAGTGGAGAAATTATTGTGGTGCTGAGATATAATGGAGATGGTTGTGTTTTGGATTATTTGTAGCTGTTTGTTGATGGTGATGGATTAGATGCAGAAAAAATTGGGACTTCCAAAAACTTTAAAACTGTGAGACATCTGTGACCTGACATTACTAAAATTAAAATTATCCCCTTGAATCCTATTACCATAAAATGATCATCTAGTTTAGCTCTAATTATCATTTACATAATGTTACAAGAACTCGAAGAAAGATATATTGGTCTATAATTACTTCATTATTTTCAAGATAATTGATTTTACATTTGTCTTGAGTGATTGTTTGAAGAATTTTGTTAGCGTCCTTTGAATTTCATATCTTGTTTCCTTGGGAGCATACCATCATGTGCTAGTGATTTGTTTATTTTACTTTTCTTCTTTCTTCAGAGTTCTTTTGCTACTCAAATAATAAAAAAAACTTTATTATTTTAGTCTCCATTGAAATCTCATGTTATTCTTCATAATGTACTTTATACTTTTGCTTGCAATTCATTATACTAATTTTATTAAATATTTTATTACTTATTTGACATATTAAAAGTCAGTTTAAGTCACCACTTTCTAGCTAGCTAATATGTTATATGCTTCCATCTGAAAACCTTTAAGCTTTTGCTTGCATTTCTTATTTATTATGTATCCTATAGTGTTCTCATTATCTTACACTCACTGTCAGATTTATTAATAATCTCTCCTGAAATTGTAAACTTTTGTCTTAACAGTTTCAAAATATACTTGAAAGCATACCACCTTATGAAGGAAAAAGTAAAGTTTTATTCCGTGCTGAAAAGAAAAGAAAAGAGACACATTTCGGCTGTGGAGCATTCTTCCACAGCTGAAAAATAGTGCTGAAACACTGTGTCTCTTTTCTTTTCAGCATGGAATAAACCTTTACTTGTTCCTTTGCAGTCTACACATGCTGATGCAGCTACCTACTTGAACTTCTCGTACAACCTTAGGATCATGGTTTCTCCCTAAACCGATTCTAGATTCACTGACAAAGTAAGCAGTCATTAACTGTTTCAGTTTCAGATGCTGACATGACTCATGGTTTTTCCATAATTTATGTGGAGAAAATTGAAATCTTTCACTAGCTCTTTCTTTATACATACAGTACATCGCAGATTTTATGATGTGACTGCATTATAAATTATATTTTAATTTGTATGTCTGTATACGCATTAAATGTTTATATGTTGTACCTATATAGATTCTGAAATCATGGATTCGTCTAGCTTACATTTCTGTACCTGAATGCTCTTTTTGATATACAATAATATGTCTTCACCTACTGTATTTCATTTTTTGTCTCTTTGGAACCATTGTGTATCTGCTAATATTGAATTTGTCTCTGTCATTTTTGTTTTAAATATGTTGTACAATAATTCAAATTACATTATAATCACCAGCTAATTAAGTAGCTTCTTTTTATTGTATTTGGTTCCTAATATTCCCAACATTGAACATTGAATGTATAAGCAGTTATTTAAACGGTCTCACTCCCTGAAGATTTTCTTTCTGTTTTTGGGCAATGCTGACAGAAACTACAAGGCGAGCTCATGCACCATTAATTTTTAATATGGCCTTTACCAATTCACAGATAAACAAGTCCTCCCAAATTTTTGTGTGGTTCTCCTGAAATTCCCTTTACCAGACAACTTACTTCCTTAATGTTTTTATCTCACACATCTTATTCCTTGCTATTTTTACATCTATGGAGAAGTCAAGGTCAATATTTTTGTATTACCTGCTGTTATTAGTGTAAATGACCATTAAATAAAATGGTAATTACATATTAATGTGAGTGATCAGATACAATTGTTTTGGTTTTATTTTCTGTTGCAAATACAGTTCCTTGGATTTCTCCTGTTTAGTGCCTGTTTTTGTGTTCTCTTTAACCCAGAGTTGTCAGAATAAGCTAAGAGTTTTAACCTGCTAAGAGCTATAGATGAATTAGCAATTTTGTTTTAGTGATTGAAACTTCCTCATCTGCCACTGTAGTGTCATGCTCTTTATAGAATTCTGTGATTTATTGTCATAAATAATTAGACATATAATCTACAGATAATCAATAAGAAATATAAAATTATTATTTACAGACGTTTGCACATTCACCCTTTTAGAATCATGGAATCTTCAAAATCATTCAAGATCATTTTTGCTGTGTGGACATTTGGTTTTCTGTTGATGATATTAAATGATGTAAATATACATATTGGTTGATGTCTTCTGGCAGTATGGTGAGTGGTGCAGAAACTTGGGGCTCTAAATTCAATTTCTGGGGTGTTATTTGCATAGATTTAGTATGTTTTCTCTGTGTTTGTGTGGGAGTTCACCTGGTGCCCTTTTTAATTCCCACAGTCCAAAGACATACTGGTAGGCTAATTGGCTTTTGGGAAAAATGTCCCTGGTGTGAATGTGTGTGTACCATACAATTGACTGGTGTATCCTGCCTTGTCCCCATTGCTTGAAGGAATAGGCTCCGACACCATGTTTTTGATAAAGCAGTTAGAAAAAAGATGGATGGATGATGATATCTTCCAAGTGGCAGCAATTTACTTCAGTTTACTGAAGGAAGAGTTGTTATAAATTATGAGTAATTTAACAGGGCTCAGTGGCAAAAGGTAACATTACTTCCATTTAACCTGGATGTCACCAATTTCTCCAGCAGCTGGAAACCTGGAGTAGTAGAATTCACCCCACCATTCTGGGGAGTGGCATTACATTGTTCTCAAGCCAAAGCTTTGATCTAGCAGCTGTTATCGAATTCCAGAGGGGGCAGATTTGCACTCTACACTTACAACTGGCAACCCAATGAAGCTAATCAGGTGTGAGCCTGGTCAGTACCTGGATGGGAGACCTCTTGGGAAAAACTAAGGTTGCTGCTGGAAGCAGTGTTAGTGGGACCAGCAGGGGGTGCTCACCCTGCATTCTATGTGGGTCCTAATGCCCCAGTATAGTGACGGGGACACTATACTGTAAAAAGGCGCCGTCCTTCGGATGAGATGTAAAACCGAGGTCCTGACTCTCTGTGGTCATTAAAAATCCCAGGGCATTTCTCGAAAAGAGTAGGGGTGTAACCCCGGCGTCCTGGCCAAATTTCCCATTTGGCCCTTACCAATCATGGCCTCCTAATAATCCCCCTCTATGAATTGGCTATATTACTCTGCTCTCCTCCCCACTGATAGCTGATGTGTGGTGAGCGTTCTGGCACACTATGGCTGCCGTCGCATCATCCAGGTGGATGCTGCACATTGGTGGTGGAGGGGAGTCCCCATTACATGTAAAGCGCTTTGAGTGGAGTGTCCAGAAAAGCACTATATAAGTGTAAGCAATTATTATTATTATTATTATTATCTTCATGTAACCTTCGGTCTCACAGATGAGATTCTTTTCAGTTTGATGAAACTACAGTAGCCTCGAGATATATTCATACTTCACATGAAATATGAAGGCAAAAACACAAAAAATAAGAATGAATAATGTGTCTAATGTGTCAGAAAAGTGAAAAGGTAAGCTGAGAAAACATAAGTGGGTTTTAATTATATTTTCGGCTTGTTTTAATACCTAGAGTCCCTTATAAAGATAAAAGAACATTGAAATCTACAAAGACATATTGATCAAAAAACCCTGGTTCCCTTCACCAAGAAGCTCAAGCTTTGGGCAAAAATAGAAATCACAACATGACAACGGCCAAAGCATACATCCAAATAAAACAAAGTGGTTAACTACACACTAAATAAATTATGTAATGTGGTCATCTGAATCTTCAGACCTAAATAAAATCAAACCTTTATGGTTAAAAATTAGAAGGCAGCCCATAAATGGAAACCAAAGGTTCCGAAGAGTCTAGATTAATTATACATGATGGAATGGACAAGAATTTCATAATACACTAGAGTAGCCATCGTGCCTGTGTAATCCCTGCCAGAAGAAGATCTTAATACTAAAAATGCAAACTACTGGAGTATGAATAAATTTAACTCTTATGTGTAATGTCATTAAAATTATAGTATAACATTTCAGAGTTATGATATGTAGCTATGATAATGCACATAGACCTCTGCTTCGAATATGTGTTGTGCCTCTTTCTCCCATAACTTGACATGGTATAGTGCCTTGCAAGAGTATTGAACCCCTTCCAATGATGTCCCATATGTGTACACATATTTGTAAGAGAGTTCAGGTGGGTAGCTGTGTCAGCATGCGTAGACTGCAAAGGAACAAGTAATAGGTTTAGAGAAAGACAAGGCAATAAGCAAGGTAATGTAGCGGAAGAACAAAAGCTGGGAGAGAGGAGCGGCCGGAAGCAGGAGCAGGGGACAGACAGAGTGGTCAGTCAGATAGTGTGAAGTCATTATAGGTGAGGAGAAGTGTGAAATGAACCAACAATGAATAGAGAGAATTTAGAAGAAAATGAGTCTGTTGTAAAGAGAGGGGGAAAGGTGTGATCGTAATTTCAGGATAATTTTAGTTTCAGTAGTCTTTCTGATGTGGGAGTTAGGAAAACCATCTTTGAGAACACAGATGGAAAGAATAGTGTGATCATGGCTGTCAGAGGTAATATGAGAAACCATAGGCTTGGAGAAATCTTTAATCTTCACAGCCCTAACATGTTCTCTGAAACGGTCTCCAAGTCTTCTTCCTGTTTCTCCAATGTGGACGACTGGGCATTTATTGCAAGAAATACAGTAAATAAGGTTACTGGAGGTACAAGATGTCATCTGAGTGATCTGGAATTGTCCTGAGGAGCCTTGAATGAGTGTTGAGTTAAATATGTATTTGCAAAAAAAGGAGAGAGTTTGTAGCGTGTTTGGGGTGAAATGAGCTATACAGGAGATAGTTGTGTGAATCAGTGGGTTTGTAATAGACCAAAGTAGAGAGTCGGGGGTAGTTAATGGAGAAGTTGATGTCTAGAAATTGAAGGGTAGTAGAAGATATGTTAACTGTATATTTAAGGTGTTGTAACAGACAAATAAGTTCTGGATCCCCAGATTAGTTTTATTGCATGCAAGGAACAATAAAACCAAAGTATTGTTAGGAATACTGGTACAAAACTGCCAGTTTATATAGCCCTTTTCTGCCGCTTCTGACATAGCTCGTTACCATTATAATGGGGGGAGGTCACGGTGTCCGGCCAGTTCACAGATTTTGGTCACTCTTAATGGTCAGTGTTAGGTTTGCTTGGGGGGTTTCCTAGCTGGCATCTGGAATCCTTATCAGTTATCCCCCTTTCCTGCCACAATTCTAAGCCTGTCACAAGAAGTCCAGTCCTTGTGCAGAAAGGAATCAGTCAACCTCTTCTTCACATCTTATATCTTTCTTCAGAGGGATGGGTGGAACTTGATGAAATGATGCAGAAAGTGCTCAAGCTGGTCATTAGAGTATGTGGCAGCACCGATGCAGTCATCAATGTATCGCTTGTAGAGGTCAGGGACAAAGCCAGTGTAGGAGGCGAAGAAGCATTCTTCTACCCAACCGACAAAAATATTGGCATAGCTGGGTCCCATTCTGGTGCCCATGGCAACTCCATTAATCTGTTGGTATAAAAGGTTATTGAATGAGAAAGCATTCAGTGTGAGAACCAATTGTGCACATCATACCAGGGCGTGGGTAGGTGGATCAAGCACTGTGCGTTTGTCCAGTGTGTGCTTGAGGGCTGTAAGACCATCATTATGGGGAATGATGGTGTAAAGAGATGTGATGTGCTCATCAGTGCTTTTGCCCTCTCTTTCTGAAGAA
The DNA here is from genome assembly GCF_040954835.1 of Lepisosteus oculatus. Classification (NCBI taxonomy): domain Eukaryota; kingdom Metazoa; phylum Chordata; class Actinopteri; order Semionotiformes; family Lepisosteidae; genus Lepisosteus; species Lepisosteus oculatus. The sequence goes on along the minus strand of NC_090697.1, from coordinate 20,038,909 downwards.
GGCTCCACAGCCGAAACGTTATGCAAAATGTTTGGTGTTTTCTTTCTTCTCTGTTTTCAGCATGGAATAAACCTATTACTTGTTCCTTTGTATTTTTAAGGGAGATATTTTTATTTAAACATAAACACTCAAAGTGAACATTTTTATGGGTGAAATGTTAGATGTCATCAAAAACTAATTAAAATAACACATTGATTACATAAATATTCAACCGCTTCTGAGTAAATTCTTGGGGGAACACCTTTTTATTTTTTTGGGATAAGTCTCTACTTATGTTGTGCATCAGGACAATCTTATTGGTTTCTATCATTTTTGAACACTGAATTTGCAAATGTGTTCAAGCTATGTCACGTTCATGGGTATTGATTATGGACAATAACATTAAAAGGTATCAACAATTTGGGTTAATATTATCCCAGTTTTAGTTCTTTCACCAGTCCAAAGATTTGCCTGTACTTTGCCTAAGTACAGTATTTTCACCTCAAACATTTTCAACTCAATTTTGAGAAGGTTCCTAGTGCTGACTAGGTCTTGCTTTTTAAAAGCAGCAGTCACATACCACAATGCTACCACCAACATGATTGACAACCAATGCACTGTGCTGGATTTCCAGAAAAATGTTTGCCACCTGATTGCAACATCCCTTACTATAAATATCTTAGCTTTTTGTGCAGACTCGGTGTAGTATTTGAGATGTTTTCCTTGCAAAAAAAGCATTATTCTTGTCTCGTGTACAACTACTGCATGCCACTGTATGCCAAAAGGTGTTAGGCCCCTTATTACCTTTTCACGGGTTCTTTCCATCTCCCAAAACCACTAGTGCATCCACAGATCAGACAATTATCATATGTAATATCCTATTTACTGCAGTCTATCATTCTACCTTTCTCCCAAATATATCCCAATAATACAACAATTTCTATAACTACATACCCAGTACACATTGCACAGTTAATCCACCAGAGGCACTTACTTAGAGAACAGTGTAGAGAAAACCGGTTCAGGGACGCCAAATATGTAATCATAGTGGCTCTCTGAAGGCACCAGTTCTGTAGGGTTTGGGCATTTACTGAGACAATTATTAATTGTAGCAGTAAATCACAAAGTTGATTCTTTTGATGGCTTTAGAATCCAACCATGCGACATAACTCAAACAACGCGCACACACAGGTACTAATACACGAGGATACATTTATTAATACATAGAATATGCATATAAACCTAACAGATCTTATCGAGAGGGTTATCAGAATACAAAAGATATATATTCAATCAGTTACAAAGAGTTACACATCAAGAGGACATACGTTCAGTATATCATTCATTAAGACCGTTTCGTAAAGTGAACTTGGTTACAACTTCTACATTAGATACTCAAACAAGTACATAACTCTTAGGAATTAAATTGATATCAACTGGTTGGGATAACAATTGAATTCTCGAGCTGTAATGCATTGAAGTTGAATACTCATCCAATCTCTGGGGATTCAGATCTCCTGCGGGCACAAAGAAACAGTTGCAGGCTGTTGCTGTCCAATCTGCGCTCTCTGGCTCCGTGCCAGGCTGTGCTGTGCGGCTTGCGACGGTGCGCTGCTGATGCTCACTGACCGGCTAGTTAGTATTGGCTTTAACTAGCAAAGTTTGTGCACAGGAGAAAAGATGACTGTGGGTCCCAGCAAGTCAGGAAGAGGACCAGTTCGTTTATGATGAAGAGCTAGTTCTGAATAGCAAATCAGCTGTCCACAGTTCCGACCTGTTCACGAGGCCTGCTGCTGGTTACTCTCTGGCAACATCCACTCTAGACTCTTAGAACAAAGGAAAGTTCTGGCACTCGGACACACTGGCCGTCCCGTGGTTGTCCGGGCTGAGTCTCAGGATGGTCAGGAGGCGCGCTGCGAGAATGTCCTGCCCTTGGGAGCCTTCTGCTCCTGGGCCGTCCTGCCCTGGAATTCTCCTTTGAATTCCCTTTAGAACAGTCCACAGAATCCTCTCCAGAATCCCTTCTGAATCTTGTCTGAATCTCGTTGAATCTCTCAGGCTCTCTGTGTTGCCTGTTTTTACCTGGAGGAACTTCAGCTCATTGATTGGCTGAAAGTTCCATGGGCATCAGAGTCCCACGTGGGTTACTCGGCCCTACCAGTCCCTGATTGGTTGATCAAGGTGAGATATGAGTCACTTAGTCCTGACACTTAGGAATGCAATCCAGATGTCCAACTCGCACTCCCTAGACAGATAGGCACCAATGGATGACCATTGATCATGATAGCCAGGCTTAGCTAAGTGCATCCCCCTTTGGGAGCTGTCCTTGGACCTTAAATCACCTTGCATGAATGGTTTCTCTGTGGCTGCACCACAGAGATGAACAGAGAAATGAGGCCTAATTTGGGAAAGCTCAGAAACACTTAATTCTGCCTTATTATTAAGCCTCGCCGCTACATATCCCCCCTTTTTGAAGGCCATGAGGTCCCGAGGCATTGTTGCCTTCAAAACAAAACAGAGTTAAGTGATGTCCCTTGCCATTAGAACATTAATCTTAAATGTCTACATTACTCCTCGAGAATTCATACCGGAACCAGCATTGGATACAAACAGGATGAATAACATCTGGAGTATGTATAAACACGGTAGGAGACATTATCTCAGTCTAGGAATTACACATGAGGAAGTTCACTGTCAATATCTGATACCTCTGTAGTAGATATTTGGGGAGAAGTCACTTCCTTTCTTTTGACATGCTACCTTTGACTCATTCGTGCTACCCAGAGTACATCTTGATGTGAGACTACATCATTCAGAGTACACTGTCAGTCATGATCCAGCTACCTGGCAGTAGTGTTACAATAACAACAGTTCCTGTTCCCAGCCCCCCGATAAACCACAACACCTGTGTTGGGTATCTGCTAGGGTGATTTGGAGGTTTGTTCCATTAAAGCAAACTAACTACCTGTACCTCTTCAGGGCTTACTGTTTCTTGGATTTCTATCCAATTGAATAGTGTGGCACCTGAAGGCATCTTAGACCTCAAGTTTAGTCTTATATTGTCTGGTTCCAGACCGTACAGTGTAAAGTTACCATGCTGTACTATGGCCTCCTCGGGAACTTACAGGAAAACTATTGGTTAGATAGCTGCATTGTGGTAGCTGTATCATGCCTGTCACAAGTCATAGTGTCAGTTAAATGTGGTGTGCTGACCAGCCATTTACTTCCCACCTGCTCTTCATGGGGTTCATTAACCTCCCTCTGCTCATTAGTAGCTTTACACCCTTCATTGGTGAATCGTTTAGACACAGCCAATGGATAGCTTTGGTAGCCATACCCATCTCAAGATTTGGAACCGAATTCAATCTTGGATTGCCTTCTGGGTGAGCTATGAGCGATGGGGTTAATGTCACGCACTCCTCTACTGAGAAGAGTGGAATCAAGTGGGTTGGGAATTGTGCCGTGGTTAGACTGGCTACAGTGGCACTAAACTCCCTTAACAGGTCTTGTGTCAACATTCTGGCCTGTTGCACACAAGCATAAACCCACTGTATAACACCAACAATCATGTCCACTGTTTGGGGAATAAGGTTTAACCCTGTTGCATAGGAAGTTGCCTGTAGGGTTTTCCCTAAGCTTTCCAACTTTTGCTGCTGTCGATACAGTCTGTCACTACCCTCTGGCCTCTCTGACACCTGCCTTCTTGGGGCAGTCAGGGTGAGAGTGCCAGTAGCACACAAACCTACCAGGAAAAGCAAACGTGCAACAGTGGCGGCAGCAATCAGTCCTCCCAAAAGTCTTTTCGGGTGGCTGATCCCAGTCATCTCCTTCTGAGTGACTGTTGCCTTTCTAAGCTGGCGCAGCATGTACATGGTGTCTTTCTCAGTATGCCCTGTGGCATCTTGGGCACCAACATCCTGGAAATCTGGGGAGATCTGACGCAGCGGCTGATGCTGCTCCTCCGTTTCCAGGGCATCTGCTTTTTCGATTTGTTCATGCCTGTGCTCTAGTAACCCTGCAGGGGGCGGTGCAGCGGTGGAGCATGCCTGACCCTCGGCTGAGTGGTCATCTGGAGCACCTGAGTGATCTGGGATTGTTATCCCATTCTCACTGTTCAGGTCCACCCTGCACACCTCCTGATTGAGGAATCCCTCTATCGGCATGTTTACAATCGTTCGCTGGGGGTAGGTGTAGGACACCTGCTCGCTCCCCCCTTCCCTCGCTAGGGGTTCAGGGAGCTGCCCCAGCACTGGGATAGCTAGTTCACAGTCTTTGAACTCACTATCACTCACCAGGCCCATGTCAGTGCAGGCGGGGATTCTGACACCCCTCTTTGCGATGTCCTGCACTGGCAGGCGGGTGGCTTGACCATCCAGCTCCAGTCTGGCTGAACCACTGTTGGTCAGACTCAGACTGACAAACTGAGCTGGTGACTGTAAGAAAACCGGCTCGGCTTTCATTCCCTGTCCCTTCTGGGGGACTGGGTGTGTAGGCAACCCTGCCGTTGAGGCAGGAACAATCAGGTCAGTCTCACTCACTACCTGGTAGTTGTGAGAAATAATGTTACCTGACTGCAGGTTCCCTGGGTCACAGCAGAGGGAATCGGCATCTGGGATCAGGTGTGTCCACAGCGCAGTAGTCTCAGCGTCCAGCTGGACCTCCTGTCTAACCTGTGAATGTTGCACTAGGGGCACCTGGCGGTGGCCTTGTGACAGCTGCTCAAGCAGATCCTCACTAATAGAGGACCTCTCAGCGCTAAGGGTGAGGGCTACATCACCAACCTGCTCTCCTGCCATCTGGATCCCTTCCACCACTGCAGGGTGGTGGTCCTGACCCCTCTTGGGTGCCAGGGTGCACAGGGAAAGCTCCTTTTCATCGCCAGGTGGGGAGATCTGCTCCTCTTTAGGGACGTAAAAGGTGTGTGCTTTACCTGGTGGATCAGGCGGCTGCTTGGAGCACCGCTCCTGTGGCATGGAGGCTGTTGGGACCTCAGCTGGGACACGACTTCCCTGTATATCCGGGGAACAAGGAAATATTTTTATTTCTTGTCCAGAGGGAACAGAAGGAATCTCCGCATAGGCTTCTGTGTTCGGTGGGCACTGTGTGAGCACAGTTGGCCTCTTGGCCCCCCTTTCCTTCTGTACAGAAGGCTTAGGAGCCTTGACCTGTTTCCACACCTTGCCTTTCTGGTGATTCACCAAAGGTTCCTCTCTGAGTCGCATGCCCTTTCCTTTTTCTACCCGTTTGAGCTTGCCGTGTGACATCAAACACCTTTCAACCTCAGTGTCAATCAGTGTCTCACTGGGTAAGACATCTCCCATGGCAGCCTTGGAGTAAAAGCTTCTTGCTTTTCCTCTGCGTTTTACTGCCTGCTCTGTGACTTCAGGGGTGGAGTCAGCACTCGCTTGGGAGTGGCTGAATTCATCCAGGCAGGAACTCTTCCGCTCAATCAGATAGACTGAGGGAGGGAGAGGGGGCGGGTCTCCGCCTCCTCCAGTGGAGAGTATCAGCTCATTCACGCTTCCGGCAGCCTTGGGGAGCGGTTGTCCCTGTCCTAATAAAGCTTGTTCAAGCCTGGCCAGGCGGGCGGCTACTGAATCCTTTTGTTCAGCTTTTTCTAGCCCTTTCCCTCCCCTGGTGTTCTCATGGCACTTAGGACGCTGGGTGCGGTCCTGTGTGAGTGCTTTGGAACGGGGCTTAGCCAGCTCAGGAGCCTGTGCTCCTTCGAGCAGGGGGGAATTAACCCTGCTGGCTCTGACGGCGAACGCAGTCGCTTTAGCAACTTTTTGCTCAGAGCGACTTTGGACATCATACTCCCAGGCTTTCTGCACGAATCTCTTGATATCAGTCATTTTCATGGTCTGTGCATCTGTATGCATTAAGATCATCTTTCTGACTGACGGGTGGAGATTCGCAATGAATAAACCCTTGAAATGTGTGTTCTCTTCGCAACCCTCATCATTTCGCCCTGCAAAATAAGTTCGTCTAAGTCTCTCGTAATATTCGCGAGGGGACTCTGCTCTCTCGTGCTTAATGTTAAGAGCGGCGGCTATCGCAGCGGTCGGGTCAATAAACGCACTGTATTCTTCGATAAGTGCTTGACATAGCTGCTCAAAGTCATTGCAGACTTCTTTCATCTGCCTAGCCATCCACTCATGTACAGCTCTGCTGGTAGTTTTCCTGACCAGAAACACTTTCTCCTGTTCTGTGGCGTTTGGCAGGTACTGCAGGTTATACCTGAGGTCCTGAATATAACTCTCGATATTATTCTCTGACACTGCGGGGTCAAATCTCTCTATGTCCTTCGCTAGCTCTCTCAGAGAATGGAGGTTTATTCTCCTAGCTTCTCCGCTGACGGAGATATGGAAGAGATCGTGGTCAGACCTGTCGCTGCTAGAGAGAGTGCTTAATAGCGACTCGAATTCAGACCTTTTAGCAACCATCGTTAAACTTAAAGAGTATTACTTTTAAGTACGAAATCACAGTTTTACCACAGAAAACCACAAGATCAAGTATGCAATCAACCCGGTAGATCGCAAAAGATCACAAAACAATCAAGCACTGCTTAAAGAGCAAGGAGAACTTTTTTCCTTTCGGCTTTCAGCACACTGTATTGTCGTGTATGAAACCCGCGGCGTTTTATATTGAATTATTCCGCTTGGTTGACTCATTTCAGTCTTGCCACGCCCACCCAGGGACGCCAAATAAATGTAGAGAAAACCGGTTCAGGGACGCCAAATATGTAATCATAGTGGCTCTCTGAAGGCACCAGTTCTGTAGGGTTTGGGCATTTACTGAGACAATTATTAATTGTAGCAGTAAATCACAAAGTTGATTCTTTTGATGGCTTTAGAATCCAACCATGCGACATAACTCAAACAACGCGCACACACAGGTACTAATACACGAGGATACATTTATTAATACATAGAATATGCATATAAACCTAACAGATCTTATCGAGAGGGTTATCAGAATACAAAAGATATATATTCAATCAGTTACAAAGAGTTACACATCAAGAGGACATACGTTCAGTATATCATTCATTAAGACCGTTTCGTAAAGTGAACTTGGTTACAACTTCTACATTAGATACTCAAACAAGTACATAACTCTTAGGAATTAAATTGATATCAACTGGTTGGGATAACAATTGAATTCTCGAGCTGTAATGCATTGAAGTTGAATACTCATCCAATCTCTGGGGATTCAGATCTCCTGCGGGCACAAAGAAACAGTTGCAGGCTGTTGCTGTCCAATCTGCGCTCTCTGGCTCCGTGCCAGGCTGTGCTGTGCGGCTTGCGACGGTGCGCTGCTGATGCTCACTGACCGGCTAGTTAGTATTGGCTTTAACTAGCAAAGTTTGTGCACAGGAGAAAAGATGACTGTGGGTCCCAGCAAGTCAGGAAGAGGACCAGTTCGTTTATGATGAAGAGCTAGTTCTGAATAGCAAATCAGCTGTCCACAGTTCCGACCTGTTCACGAGGCCTGCTGCTGGTTACTCTCTGGCAACATCCACTCTAGACTCTTAGAACAAAGGAAAGTTCTGGCACTCGGACACACTGGCCGTCCCGTGGTTGTCCGGGCTGAGTCTCAGGATGGTCAGGAGGCGCGCTGCGAGAATGTCCTGCCCTTGGGAGCCTTCTGCTCCTGGGCCGTCCTGCCCTGGAATTCTCCTTTGAATTCCCTTTAGAACAGTCCACAGAATCCTCTCCAGAATCCCTTCTGAATCTTGTCTGAATCTCGTTGAATCTCTCAGGCTCTCTGTGTTGCCTGTTTTTACCTGGAGGAACTTCAGCTCATTGATTGGCTGAAAGTTCCATGGGCATCAGAGTCCCACGTGGGTTACTCGGCCCTACCAGTCCCTGATTGGTTGATCAAGGTGAGATATGAGTCACTTAGTCCTGACACTTAGGAATGCAATCCAGATGTCCAACTCGCACTCCCTAGACAGATAGGCACCAATGGATGACCATTGATCATGATAGCCAGGCTTAGCTAAGTGCATCCCCCTTTGGGAGCTGTCCTTGGACCTTAAATCACCTTGCATGAATGGTTTCTCTGTGGCTGCACCACAGAGATGAACAGAGAAATGAGGCCTAATTTGGGAAAGCTCAGAAACACTTAATTCTGCCTTATTATTAAGCCTCGCCGCTACAACAGTAAAAAGAAACCTTTATTGACGCCAGTTGCCAAAAGCAATGTCCCAAGGAAAGGTCCACCACCAATGTCCTCTGAACCCAGCTCCAGTCAATGACATTGGTGTGGCTCTTTCCATCACATGCTGAATCTTTGTTCTGTGTCTTCCTGTTCTTAGGCCTTAGTCTCAATCATAGGCCCAGTCAAACCTGCTTGCAGTCCCACACATGACCCCTGAATACTGTGGCAATTGCCCGGTGCTTATGCTAAAAGGGATGTTGATCAGGGCAGGAGACACAATCATGACTAAGATGTCACTGGCCCATCAAGGCAATTCACGTCCATACAGACCTCGACACCTGCTGTCCAACACGAAACCTTTCCACTCTGTGACATTAGCTTCCTTAACCAGTTTTCTTTCTGCTGGATTGATAGGTTTGGAAAGATAGTCTGATCTAAAAGCACAATCCACTTTTGAATGATCAGCTTAACCATACACAAAGGGATTATCAATGTCTTTACATTTTTGCACCCTTCTCATGATCTGTCCATTTCTATAACTTGTTCCTTGGTCTATATGCTTGAATTTTTGCTTGAAATTAGCAACCTTACTTAAGAGACCTTAAAGAGACAGGTTTACTAATTTTGAAATCATTGGAACTATGGTTGGGTCTTGACATCTGCAAATTTAACATTCAGGAATTTGCTTACTTGCAATTTGATCTGGTCAATGGGGACTTGGATGAATGAAGAGCAGAGCAGGATGAAACAGAACCGAAGATTTAACCACAACCCTACAATTACTGGCGCAACAATTTAGAATTGTGAGAAGGATGTAATGAGTAAGCCTCTTCCTGCCACCTTCCTTTAGTACCCACTAGCCAGCATCCACATCTCAACATCATTTTGTGTTTATATTGTAGCATACATTCCCCATTTCTGTGTCGGCAGCATGGGGAATAACAGAAAGGAGATGACTGACAGTTTTATTGCCCGTTTCATTACAGTACATTGCGTGCTAAGCACAGAGGTAGAGAAAAAAAGTCAGACTAGATACAGAGGAAGGATTTGTGTTGTTTATTTTATGATTATTATTCGTTTGTGATCACTGATGTTTTAGTTGAACAATGTTATTTGAATTTTTGAATATTTAAAGCAGATGCATTAGTATTTATTAGTATTTTAATTTTCATATGAGGAGGTTTGCTTATAGTATGTCTTTTAACCATACATACTATATACTGTAGTATGATATTCAACGTTATAGGGGTGGACTTGATTATATGCAAATTTAGCTCTTCACAGCAGTTCTCTGTATCAAACCCTTGTGATTGTTGAGACCCTGGTGTACATAATTGCACACAAAGAAGCAATTCAACTAATTGTGTGACTTGTTAAAGTAATTTTGTGTGTTGTGGAAGAGGTTAGTACGTGAAAAAAGAGATTCATGTCTGAGCCACAATTTCCAGAGAATAAGGATCAATCTTTTCTTGACATAAGACAGCTGATCACAATATTACTAAAAATGAGAAAGTGGAAAATCCTAGCTGGGCAGTCAATCTCTGGCTATTCAGGAGGAGAGCAGAGCCTGTGCACTGCACCAGATGGAAAAGGGAGCAAAGAAGCTACTGGCCAACCAATGAAGCTGACATAGTTATGATTGCAGGGCTTTTTTTGTGGAAAAGATTTGGAAATTCATTTTTGAATTCAGAGTTTAGATATCACAATAGAAATGTATTTTGGTGCCAGTAAGCTGATTAACTGCCCATTAACTGCCCAGCTGTATATTTAGTGAATATAATTGAGAAGAGTTCTAAGGAGAGCTAGGCTTTTCGTTGTTTTGGACATTTATTGCACCCTGTTTCACTGAGACAGACTATTAGAAGATACCTGCTACCACACCACACCCCCAGTAGTGTCACAATGTAGAAAAGGTGTTGACCCCTCTTGCAAATCATCAAGAATTGATGGTCAAGTCTGCTCCAATCTAGTGAAATGACACAATCCATGCCTGTGCCCTAGGTAGGTGAACTGAAACAATGTATATTTATAGCACATACTGGAATATATTTCATCTGAAGAGAGGATGACTCACTTCTAGACTTGAACATAGACAATTACAAGGGGATTTAATTCTTGAAGCATAAAACTTAAAGTGCACTACACAGACTGGGACTAACCCATGTGCACTCTTGATAAAACATCTGTTTCAATTATACCCAGTCAGTAAACTAAATGACAGTAAATGTCTATTTAATAAGTAGTAGTCACAATACTACTAATTAAATAAATACTAACTAATATTAATATTAATACTACAGATGAAAATTAATTGGTAGTATTCAGAATGTAATCTCAAATCTGAAAATACAATTGCACAGTATTTGAGTAAAGACCTCTAGCTCCAGTACTGTAATACTAAAAGACCCGGTAATGTAAGGAGTCATGGAGACAACAAAAGTACAGTATATTCCTTAAATATAAACTGTTTGTCTGCTGCTGTGTATTGTTTGTAGAGTGGGCACAAGCTTTTCTTTGATATTTTCCATGATGTGGATAGCAATAATTTTTGCTGCACATATTTAGTTAGATTTGGAACAAATGAAAAATATTTCTCCATTTTCATTTTCTTTTGCCTTTGCTACACCCCATGATATTGTTTCTGTACATAAAAAAAGAAACAATTGCTCTAGGAATACAACCATTTTGCAATATGCAGTTGGCTGGACAGTCTTTTCTTGAATTTGATCTTTGATTTATAAAGATCTTCTTAATAACACTATGAAGCAATTATTTTAACTTCAAATAATTAAATTAACATGCAGTTTGTACAGGCATTACATATTTTTGTATATAGTTTATTCGTAAAGAGTTCAGAGATAAATAATTTAATCACAGCCATTATACAGCAACAGTATGTTGCCAGGATTTTGGAAGTCAGGATCCATTATGATATAATTCCAATATCTTATTTAGCCAATTATATTAATCATGCTTTTCTTATTTTATTGATGATATGCATAGGTTTTATCAGTTTGACATTAAGTGAGAGGCGGGAGCAGGGGACAGAAAGGCTAATCAAGAGGTGTGAAGTCAGAATAGGTGTAGAGAGGTGTGAAATGAAACTTCCAATGAATAGAGAAAATTTAGAAGAAGAGTAGTCTGTTGTTAAGAGAGGGGCGAAGGTCTTTCTGATGTATGAGTTCGGAAAACCATCTTTGAGAACACAGACGGAGAGATTAGAGTGGTCATGGCCGTCAGAGGTGAAATGAGAAACAATGTGCTTGGAGAGATCTTAAATCTTCACAGCCCTAACATATTCCCCGAAGCGGTCTCCGAGTCTCCTTCCTGTTTCTCCAATGTAGTTGGCTGGCCATTAACTGCAAGAAATACAGTAAATAAGGTTACTGGAGGTACAAGATGCCATCTGGGTGATCTGGAATTGTCCTGAGGGGCCTTGAATGAGTGTGGTGTTGGATGTATACTTGCAGGTGATACAAGGGTGGAGAATACCTTTTTCTCCATGGTGTTGAGACAGTACGGCACCAAATTCATAGGCTGAGACATCAACCTCCAAGATAAACGGAAGAGAGGGATCAGGGTGAAAGAGAAGCGGAGCTGAACAAATAAGTTGTTTACGGTTATTGAAAGCCTTATCTGCTCCAAGGTTCCACTTACCAAGATTAGGACCTTTCCGGGTCAGAGCAGTAATAGGAGAGACAACAGAACTGAAATCTCTAATATATGTATCTGTTTTAAGTTCTTGGGAGTACGCCAGTTTAGAATTGACTCCGTTTTAGCAGGATCAATCTCAATACCGAGAGAAATGATGTAGTCAAGGAAATGCATTCTAGATACGTGAAAAGTACACATCTCTAGTGTTCTTAATCAGACGCAAAAGAACTTCAAGGACATGAGAGATGAGATCCTGGAGATTATGAGAAAAAATGAGGATGTCGTCAAGGCATACAGGAACATATTTGTGTAGAATATCTCTAAAGAAGTCATTCATTGAAACCTTGAAAAACAGCGGGAGCGTTAACCAGTCTGAATGGCATCACCTGATATTCATAGTGGCCGTGAGAGGTAATGAATGCCATTTTCCATACTTGCCCTCCTTGACACATATTTAGTTATAGGCATCGTGGAGGTCTAATGGTTGCCCCATGGAGAGATTCCAAAGAAGATGAAATGAGAGGTAGAGGATAGCTGTTCTTGGTAGTTATGTTATTAAGACCCCAGTAATCAATACAGGGTCTGAGAGTTCTGTCTTTTATCTGGACAAAAAAGAAGCCGGCACAAGCAGGGGAAGTGGAAGGGTGGATAAATCCAGACTTCAGCGATTCATTAATATATTTTCCCATTGCTTAAGACTCAGCTAAAGAAACAGAGTAAATTTGACCTCTAGGGGGGAGAGTTCCTGGGAACAAGTTAATGGGACAGTCATAAGGGCAATGTGGAGGGAGAGACAGAGCCTTCTGTTTACTGAAAGCCAGCTGCAAATCGGAATATGGGGAAGTTGACAGCAATAAGAAAGACAGCTGGGTCCCCAAGTGGTAAACTCATTCTGTGACCAGGAAACTTGGTATTTGTCCCAAAAAAGGGTTGTTGGGAGAAAAAGTCCGGATGCTGAAGAGGAAGTTGGTAAAATACTAGCCGTGAGCAGAGAAGTATGAAGCGGGCAGATAGGACGTGAAGCCTGAAGATTGTTTGAAGCTGCAGAGTAAAAACAAGGTCTCTCACTAAGCCGGCGTTGCCTCTCATCAGAAGACAATCTAATAAAGGGAGGTGCTTGAGAGGGAGTGGGAGGGGTTAGGTATTCAGACTTGCCTTCCTGTAGTCTGACGTAGAGTTCAAAGATCTGTGAAATGCAAGCCTGCAAGGTAGGAAAGTGATAGGTGAATGAGGTGGTCCTTGAGTTCATCTGACAATCCATGGTGGAACTGATGAATAAGGACCTCCTTATTCAGGTCCTTAGGGGGATCCAGGGGATTTGAGATGCCAATGAGAGGAAATCTGTGACATAATCCTGAAGCGACCAAGATCCTTGGGTAAGGGTAGTGAGACGAGATACAGCCAAGTGATGCAAATGGTGCTGACCGAAGACAGATTGTAGGGCTGCCTGAAAAAGGTAGATGTTAGAAGATTCAGGGATATTCCGATTGAGGAGGTTAGTAGTCCAATTCAGTGCTCGACCAGTAAGATAAGAAATCATTAAAGAGTTGGCCGAGCGAGTACTCTTGGAGGATAAAGAAAGGGTCATCCTGGCCCACTGGGTCCATGTCTTTCAGCTCACTATTTTGACAGCGTTTCTGAAAGAGGTGAGATGTTGTATGAGCGTGTGTGGAATCTTGTACACGTGGCGATGCCACGGCATTTACGAGAGAAGGTACGAGTCGTGACACACTGAAGCACAACATACTATAGATGGCTGTAGATGACTACGGAAGTGTCTCAGAGAAAATCTCTAGATATAATTTGGGGGGGGGGGGGGAGTTGCTGAGATGTAGGGGGTCTATATTCAGCAATCAAAGCAACCATAAGGTTTACTTTGGTTTACCTTCTACCTTGCAGCCCTCTCCTAAGGAAGATATTGTATGCAGCCTAATATAGGAACGTTTTGCAACTCAAGCAGTGTGGACACAGGCCATTTAAAACAACAGCAAGGAGGGTTTATGCTAATGCATATCTAAAATTTCACATTTATCCATTATATAATATTTAAATTACGTCTGAAACGTTACATAATGTGATACTGCTTGCTAGTAATAGTAGTTAGTAGATACAGTGGATGACAAAGGGGAGGTTGATCCAGTAAACTGAATACTATGGTCAGGACCCATGATAATGCTGACTGAAGCATGCCAACACGTGTGACAAGGTCTGTGAAATGAACCAGATATAAGAAGTGCACAGTCCTTAAAATGTTGTCACTGTAGTTATTACATGTCATCTGTAGTTCACTGACTTATCTTTTACATCTGTCAGCTGGATAACACTGCTACCAGGCTTATACTGTACCCATATTTTATTTAACTTAATTTAAATAAAATGACATATCTAATAGCCTTTGTTTTCCTTCACCCTTCCATTTGGAGTAGTGAGTAGTAAAAGCATAAGAACAAATGCAAATGAGAGGAGGCTATGTGGCACATCTAGCTTGTTTGGTAGTTGATCCCACAACCTCAACCAGGTATTGGCTCCAACAACATGTGTGGTAAGCTTGTTCCTACTCCCTTTTGCCTAAAGATCTGTTTGAAATGCACTTCAACAGAGTTTACGCTGTTGATTCAGAAGTGTGTACCCTGTGTACCCTTTTATTGACAAACAAGGAGGCATTTATATAAAAAATAAATTAATTGAAAAAGAGATTATCTCTTACCTAGTATTTGTCTGTTATTACATAAAAGAGTCATTATTAACAGCAAATGAGGAAAAAAGGCTAGATAAGTGATCTAAATTTAATAAAAGAATCAATCTAAAATTATGCCATCTTTAAAATAAAAAATAAATTTCATTCACTTAACACTTCTTAGAATTATGCTTTAGTTTTCAAGTGGAAAAAATGAAAAGTTAAAAAGAAAAAAGTAATAACTCTTTAAAATAACCCAATAATACAGTATTATCATTATTTTATGGTGGAAGTGTAAAGTCTCACTATAAAGTCATTGTTCTTCTTAGGTGTTGAACTCTCCGGAAAAACATATTGAAAGACATCCAAATGAAGCTGATAGTAATGCTTTGCTCTTCCTATAATCCTTCCACCCCTCCCCCATCCTGGATTAGAATTGGAATAACAAATGGCTCCGGAGGAATGTGTTTTTGTTGCAGTTGTGGCCACAACCCGGTCAGGTGATCTCCTGCCGAGAGTCCCTCGAGCCCTGCAGCGCCTTCTTCTCTTTCGCAGAAAATTACTGGAGCAATAAATCTAGTGCACTCATGGAGAAAAATTAAAGTGGAGCCTCCCATGTGGAACTGAGAGAAGAGGAGGGGTGAGGGGAGAGGGGGGTTAAAACAATCTGAAGAGCTAGAAAAACAGAATTATCCAACTGCAGCCTCTCTTGTGGTTCTTCAACTCGCATTGCTTACAAAAATAAAGCTATAATGGTCTTGTTTTTTGCCATTATTAGGTGTGGGATGATGTACTTTTTTTTAGACTTGAAACTACAAAAAACAATAATTAAATGTAACTAATCTACAGTACCTGGGATATGGGCAGCTGTTCTATTTGCCTAGAATAGAATCCTAATTTTCTTAAAGTGGGTTTGATAAAAACAGATTGTTCCAGCAGTATAGACTTCAAAACTTAACACAAGAAAAAGCCCAGAGGAAGGATTTGTGACAAAAATACAGATTTGATAATTACAATGTGGGAATTATATTAGTGTCTCACATTACAATTTGTCTTATTTTACAAATGCATTTCAATAAATATAGTAACAAGACCTCTCATCATCAAAAATGAGCTAAGCCAGTGGGATTGAAAACATACAGTGCAATGCTATCACATGCTTCATTTTGTGTGCAAGAGATCACACTGTCTCTCTGTGACAGTAATATCACCAGTAAAAATAGTAAAAAGAACACCCAAGGGAAAAACAAAACAATCAGCTAATTAAACACAGTATGTACATCTAAATGGACAGAAATATTAGAAACAAAAATGAGATAGAAGCTACCACATTAACAGACAGTTATTATGTTGATGGAATAACAGGAA
Organism: Lepisosteus oculatus; assembly: GCF_040954835.1. Taxonomy (NCBI): domain Eukaryota; kingdom Metazoa; phylum Chordata; class Actinopteri; order Semionotiformes; family Lepisosteidae; genus Lepisosteus; species Lepisosteus oculatus. The sequence goes on along the minus strand of NC_090697.1, from coordinate 20,023,068 downwards.
ACAATAAAGATTAATGCAATATTTGTGGACATACACAATTTCAAGCAATAAAGACAGAAGAGTTGGAGGTGTAGCATTATATACAGTAGCAAAGAGAGTATTCAAGGTTCAGAAATGTAGTCAAGAGTCAATAACCTGGAACAAGGATATCACACTCTATATGGGTCAGACACAAAAAAGACAAATGGATAGTATTAAAAGAATGGTATTTACAAAAAATATAAGTATCGATTATGATTTAACATTATATAATGAAATTAAATATTTGCACAAGAAGAATTGGTTTCTTTGGAACACTTCTTCAGAATCAAAAGATTTTACTTGAAGGACAGAACAAATTTATTTCAAGAGTAAATTAGAAGTTAAAAAACAGTATCCTATTGATTTAACAAATCAATTAGGAAAATATAACGGAACAGAAAGCGATAGAAAACAGAATCCAATTTCACCTCAAAAAGGAGAAAAGTAAATTGAAAGCATGGATAAGAAGCCAACAATAAGTCTCTGGTGGCAGGACAAAATACTGTACTAAATGATAATAGATTAATAAATATATTATTAAATCTCCAGGCCATGATTATATCTAAGAAAACAAATTATGCTTCAGAAGCCATTGGCACAAAACTTTCAGCAATCCTTTAAGACAGGAGTAGCACCCACAAACTCGAGAATTGCCAATGTAGTTCCTACTGTATAATAAGACATTCAGAAAGCATTTTATAATGTTCTTCATAAATGGTTAATTATCATATTACAAGTGGTATGCATACAGGTGCGAAATGTATGTTTTTGAATTGAGAACATGTTAATGGTGCACAGAGCAGCAATATCTTCTCTATAATGTGGTGACCACAATTTTACACAATATTTCAATGAGGTATTTTTAATAAATTAGAAAATGTTAACATAAGATCCCTTGATTTAATCCTATGTTTCTAACAATCAGTTTTTTTCCTTTTTTATTTCCCACACTGTCTAGAAGATATAAATTATGAAGGAATATAAACTTTTTCTTACTGTAAGTACCCTCATTTACCTCAGTATTTCCCATTGTATATTTGTCGTTTGTAATAGCTACTTTTACACAAGGCCTTGCATTTGTCTAGATTAAACATTTGCCAAATGTTTGCTCAGTCTTGAATTTGAACAAATCTTTTTGAATTTCATTTGCTGCCTCTACAGTGTTTGCTAATCCTCTTAAATTGTATTTCTATAATCTACAATGTAGTATACTAACTATTCTGGAATCTAGACTACATAAATTAAAGAGGAACAGCAACACTATTTTATGTTTCTGGGTTAGTTAGAATCAACGAGTGAGTGCATTTCAAACCACAATGAAAGTAAAATGTGCACAGTAACGTAAAAACTTCAATTTATCATCACAAAATAGACAAAAGTTCTAGGTATGTGCAGTGTCATATTCTGTGATTCAGAATGAAGGAGATAAACATCTGGTGAGGTAAAGTGGCCCTATTACTGTACATTGTAAACAAGCAGGCTTGAGAATAGATCATTTTTGATCCAATAGAAATAGTGCTCTAGACTTCTAGATGGTTTGCTGATAAATAATACTGACTTGTTAGCTCTAGATGCAGATCATATTAGAACATTTCTTTAGTAAAATGTCTGTTGCATAATCTGTACTTATTCGTTTCTATATGGCATTGCATTAGTAATTACAGTGACTAGTTGTGATGCATGGGTTGACACACCCGCGGGTCGGGCAGACTCGGGTTAATAAGAAAGATTGTAGTTCTGGTCAGGTGGGTGTGGGTTGATACAGTATAAGACCAAAAGCAAAATATTGCAGAAAACCGATCATTTGTATCTTAAATTGGAGAGATTTTAAGGTTTAAAACTGACGTTTTACCATAGGTAAGCCCCAGTTGATTGTTTCACAATGCAAAGGAGGAGAAAACGTAACCAAATAGACAACAGTGTATTGCAAACAAAAAACCATAATGGAAATCTCATTAGAGCACATTAGGACACAACTCCGGAAGAGTGAGATAAAAATAAAGAAGAGAGAGGGACAAAAGAGCTGGGTGTGAGAGAAGTTTGGTGAGCTAGTCAGCACAACAGAAGAAAAAAGCACATGTTTCGTTATCTGCATGGATTGTGAAGCACTTTACAAATATTACAGTCACAAGACATGGACCTCAAATATGACTCTCCATGTCTGTGGTCATGGAAAGGTTCCAGGCCAGGCGAGCAAGACAGGCGCATGTCAGTGTTAATCAAAAGTAAGCCCGCTAACATATTACTTGTCAGACAAGAAAGTACCATCGCATGTCAAGTCCAAGCTTGCCGATAGTTTTGTCGACTTTTTGTCTGTTGACCTGCGTCCATTTGTCATTGTGAGTAGCTAAGGCTTAACATCAGTAGCTCAGCCACTTATTAACATAGGTGTTAGTTATGGAACTGTGGATACTAATTCATTTCTACCCCACCGTCAAACAGTCTGTGACAGAACAAATCAAATATCAAAAGAACAGAAGGCAATACTGGCGGAGTCTGTGAATAAGTTACTCGAAGGCATTGCTGTAACTACTGATACGGATGGACGGATGAATACAATGAAAAGGCATACACTGCACTGACATGCCATTTGATTTCAGAGTTTTTGAAACTCACTAAATCTTCATGTCATGTCAATTCTTGACAAGCTTGAAAAAGACTGCAGACAACACACATGAACAAATAAATCAAGACCTGAACGACTTTGGAATTCTGATCGACAGTCTCACCAAAATTGCGTTTGTTAGCGACATTAAACCAGAACTACGAAACTATAACTGGATGCCATGCACCACTCATGTCATTAACACAATCTTGAAACACACCTTTCAGGACAAGAATGTGCCTGAATGTGTGCAAGATGTGAACGGAATGATGGACAAATGTAAAAACTTAGTAGCTTACTTGAAGAAATCCAGAGCTGTTGCGAGTCTGCCACTGCATTGGTTCAAGAATGTGAGACTCCCTGGAACAGCAAAGCAGCAATGATTGAATCTATCTTCAAACAGTATCAAGAAAACAGGCAGCTGCACCAAGAGAGGGGACAACTGGATCGAATGTAGGGCATTCAGTTAGATGTGCTGAATACGGTCGTAGAGTTTTTGTCCGTGTTCAGCACAGCATCTGAGGAGCTAGAGGGTGACAGATGTCCCACCATTAATTTGGTGACACCATGGTTTTTCAAACTGAAGAATCACTGCGAACCAAGCTATGGAGATCCCAATTACATGATTCACATTCGTGCATGAGCTTTATAACTTCTCAAAGTAAAACTCATCCTCACTAGCACACACAAGTTTGCAACGTTCTTGTGTCCAAGATTCAAGACCCTAAAGATGCTTCCACGTGACAACAGCGTGGCTATGTACAATCAAGTGAGGAAAGTGACTCTTTCATGTGAGACTGATGGGGATTCCAGCTCTAGGGCAGATGACGACTATCAAGGTAGGCCATTCATGCATTCATGTCAGAATCTTTGAGACAACAGCCTTAATTTTCAATAGAGTTTTGCAACCTAGCGAAGCTTGATTCATTTACATTTACATCTCACATATCCCTGAGACTGTTGTGAAAAGAAGAATGTTCACTGAGTGGGAGGCCAATATCGAGGACACGAGCAAGGATGAAATTCAGTGCTGCGCTGAGACGCATTTCTCCCTCAAGGACTGTGCGGAGGACAATCTTTTTACTTTGTGGGAGAAGCAGCAAAGCAGTTTTAGCAAAGCAAGCCGTGTTACAGAATCTAGATGTAACCGACTGAATCCTGGTACAGTGGATTTTATTTCTCCACAGTGCTACCAAAAACACTCATTAAGTGCTGTTTCAATAATTGTTGATCAAATGAATGTTCTAATATTGTTTGGTGTAACTTCTAATGGAGTGGGTTCACACCAGGTTCGGTTCAGTACTTTTATCATTTTAAATCGGGTCATGCAGGTCCAGGTTCGTTTCTCACAAACATTGGCGGGGCAGGTAAAAAAAAGCCAACCCACGCGTCACCAGTGACTAGTGAACAGGAAGTGCCGCTTTTCACATCACAGTTCACAACATGGTCACTATACAGTAGTTTCACAAAGTTCACAATTTTAAGTTTAAACCAGAATTTGCAAAACATTGCAATGTCAATTAATTTATTTTGTTACTGAGATTTAATAACCGGTCTGAGAAATTAGGACTGCATCTCTCCTTTAAGAAGAGCAGTGGACCTAGTACAGATCCTAGCATTACACCACTACATGCATCACCCCAATTTGTGTCCATAAATATTAATATTTCCCTGAATGCCTACCATTTGTAATTTGAGAATTAATCTTTTATGTGGAACTTTATCACAAGGCTTCTTAAAACATATAGACCATATAGTATTTTGTGTTTATTCATTACTGTTGCAGCATATTCAACAAGCTTTAACAAAGTTGTTTAGACAAGACCTATCTTTTCTAAATCAAACTAGGTTCTTATTGCCATGTGCAGTAGGTGATTCTCTGTGCTATGTTGGACAAGGTAACCTACTGCTGCAATGCAGTTAAAGGAGACGAAACACATGCCTTGTGTGAAACCAGAGTTGAAATTGACTTTCAGGACAGAAACAAATTGTCCTGCAAAGGTCCAAACAAAAGATGTTTAATCAGAAACATAGGTTATGTCAACAGTATTTTGGTGTCATGTGGTTATGTTTCTAGTTTATTGTCTATGCTAGATACCATAAGTTTAGTAATTATGTGCTACTAAATTGATGAACTGGTTATTTGAGGCATGGGTTACTGTGTCATTGCATCATTTTCAAAGGTTGCATATTAGTATTGCAGAGTATGTGGAAAAGTCATGTGTACCACATATCTTATTATAAGCTATCCAAAAGGCAGTGTGTAATCATGGAGCAAGAACTTTCCAAATGTCACAGAATTATTCCTTCACAGTTGCATGAACGCTTATTTACTGACTTGCAAGATGTAATGTGTTATTAGAGATTATTGTAAAATGATGGTGAAACAGATCAGAAACCATACACTTTTAGTGTGCAGAGTATAATTTTGGAAACTGAAAGAAGGACAGAATGCAGAGTGCATAAGTAGGTTGTGTAAAAAGTTAACAGTTCAATTCAAACCATTCATGATCTTTAGGATGAGTAGCAGTATTTTGGATATTTTTGTAATATCCGCTGCACGTCAGAGGAAATAAATTTAAACAGAAGATATATGCTCAAGTATTTTACTTTCAGATAAGTTAAGAAGAAGACATGCATTTCTTCAGACTGAGAATGGATATAGGCATTATTTACTCAGATGAAACAGACACCTTCACAACGTTGTGAACATGACCTTCAAATCCAAAGCTCAGATGAAAAATAACACATACTGTAATTCCTAACCTGAGTGCCAGGATTGAGACCTTCCCGATGCCCTATTCTAAAAAAAATGTAAAGGAAAAACAATCACCAATTTTAACAAATTCTTTAATATCAGCAAGATTAGATTTAAAACACAGCAAAGCACTTCCGGGAATACAAACAACCCTCTCTATTCTAATCAGCAAGATAGTGTGATCAACAGTATTAAAGCTAGCTCTGAGGTCCAGAAGGATAAGAATGAATACAAAAATACAGTCAGTAGTCATCAGCAGATAATTAGTAACCCTACCAAGAGCTGCTTTTGTTTGTGTGCTGTGCATCATTTTGAATCCAAAACAATATGGATCATTTTATTTCAGATAAGATAATTATCTTATAAATGAACACTAAGAGCCCATTTTAGAACCTCTGACAAAAAATATAAATTGGATACTTGCCAATAAGTACTGAGCAAACTGAAGCCTTATGGAATGCATTTGCTTTATAACTGTAAGTTATGCAATAATTAATTTATGATACAGGCATAATATCATTATAATATAATATAAGGGCTGTATATTAATTAATGAGTGCTAAAAATGTTAAGCTATTGACAGACAGAAAGTATTCAGTGTAGGGAAATTTGTTGTCCTTTTTTGTTTTTAATAGGTTATTATAGGTCACTGTTCCTGATGGTGTTTTTCTAAGAAAACTTCATTTTTGTAATTTCTTTTATCAGTATTACTGAATACTGTAGCCGTGTTTCAAAAATAGTCATTTGCCATTAGTTCTCCAATCTAACAGTTTCCATGGCAACACACCCTGCTTTCCGTTTTGGGAGATAATATTGGACTTTTTTAATAACTTTAGTAAACATATTAGCCTTTAACAATGATCAATTATGTAACTAGTGTCACATTTAAATCAAGGGTATTTTTTCCCTTTATTTGAGCAATAAAATAATGTGTTGACTTTATGTCAATATCAGACAAAGTTAATTAAGTGTGCAACAGTACATTTGTTTGTTTCTTACTGTCTATCAGATGGACAGAATTTTAAAGTTTTTAGTCTTGTAAAGCTTTAAGGGAAATAATTTCTATCCCAACATGTTTTACTTGTACCTTTCAGTTTGAATATGTAAATAATGTAAAATATTTCAGGTCCACTCATTACTTTCTATAGATACTTTAAGAATGAGATATATTTAGGTAATCTATTTTATATAAGCATTGTATTTTAGATAATTTTTGTCTATGTCTTTCCAACGTTTTGTCAATAATCTCATCCAACTGAGATTAAACTCTATAGACATTCTCACGTGTCATGGTAACTGATTTTAGGATGAATTGTTGTTGGAGTATAGTGCTTTTTTAAACTGAAACATTTGATTTACCAATTTCATTAACCATATTACACCAAAATATTATGCCCAAAATTTAAAATAAATCATTGGAGAGAGATATATTAATCTCTAAAAAATATATTTATTAAGTGTCTTCTGTCATTTAGTGCATTTTTAAAATCAGGACATACATTTTATAAAAATCAAAGGACACTTTATTATTTCTAATGTGTACATATAGGATGTAGGTACTTTGGAAACACATGTCCATGTGTCTCATCAGGTCTCATGAAAGATGTTGCTCAGGTTGATTCAAGTTTCAAATAAAATTATGGACAAGCTGCTTTGACTTTCACCCTTAACTTGACTGTCCTGTCCTTATCTCAGCCCATCTGTGACCTCATTGTGTAGGAAATGTAGAATTGTTACGTATAGGAAGGTCAGTTGAGCTGGATTTGTGAACCATTGCTGAGATGACTATCCTTGATTGGGACAAGGCTACTTATATACTAACTCTGCTGTTCAAAACCAGTGTGTCACAGTACTGTGTACCTAGTGGTGAACCTTCTGGTTGTGCTGCAGAATTTCGACAAAGTCACATATGAAAATAAATCTTAACTAATCACTGTTCATACATTACTTCTGTGGCATAAAAAATGCTTTGTGCCTGTTAAGCTTTTGCTCACAAGAGAAGGAGGCAAGCCCTAAGACATTAGAAAATCACCTGACAGACATAAAAAAGAATATCATAGCAAGAGCTATATGTTTCATTGTCAGGACAAGGCAACTATTTACTTTGAGGCAAATTCAGATTAAACATTGAAATAAGTTTTTTAGAATTTTAATAACAATGTGCTCGGTCAAGTCACATGTACATGTGTGTGAAAGGGTGTTGCAAAATGTTTATATTATTACGTAAGCAGGTATGCGGTAGAATAGAAGTGGTTGAGAACGTTGCCTATATTGTTTGTGTAATGTATGTAAACATACGGTATTTGCAGACTGCGATAAGCAAAATGAGCATAAGAAATGTAAGGGGAATTCAGATTCAGACTGCATTTTCCCAAGTAAATTTGAGTCCTGGAGTGCAACCACAAATTCCTCACCACCCTAACCTCTTGCATGTTTCTCTCAACACCAGAGAAACTAAATGGTAGCTTTTAAAGAGAAGCTAGTGGTGCTGTGTGAAGGCTATGAGAAACTGAGAAAGGTAGTTTTAACCCTCTAAAACACACTTCCACACTCACATTCCCTGATGGGCTTTAATACTAAGCTAAAGAAATATTGACTTTCAGAAAAATCAATATAAAAACTGTTAGTTTTAGGTGCATAATATCAATTGATTTTGCACAGCCCTAATGTTTTTTTCTCTGCTAAATAAGGATTCCATATAATCCTTAAAGTATTTTAATTTACAAGTTATTTTAAGATATCTGTATTGAGGGAGTTGACTAAACTTCAAGGATTTACTGAACTAAGAGCTTCAGTTGATTATTATCCATAACATGACGAATTCTGGCTTTTGTCTTATTAATATTGCTTTCTATTGCATGAACTTGCTGATGTTTTCACTGGTATTCGTCACCTTGAGATATTGTAATTGTCTTATTCTTTTTAAGTGATTAAAAGAATAAGTGAATGCAGAGTGCTGGAGACCAAAGTTAATTTAAATTAATTATAAATGTTCTAGGAATGATGCTGCCCAAATATTATTTATGTCGAATAGGTCACTCAAATTTAGGAATGCAAGACTTGGAGTAAAATAACCTATTTTATTATTCTGTACTATAAATCTGCTTTCCCTCCATGTCATTGAGCACTTTGCAGTGACATTATTTTCCCTTTGGAGTATTTTAATCAAATTAATAGAAAAAGCATGTCTTACCTCTCCACATATTTATCTTATGACCAGTCAAAAACTGATCTGTATATTAAATAACAAGTATACAAAATTGTATTGGAGTTTATTATGTAATAATATCTCCAATTTAATGTATTTAATGTAATTTAATTGTTGAACACCAATTTGCTTTCCTCATAAAGCAACTATACAGATAAACAGATAAAAAGTTCATGCTCAATTTTGAGTTATACCACTTGTAGAGTGTCACAGAAATCTGTGTTATAGCTATTGCTTAACTTAATATCAATGATCAAGATTGTTGTATATGTAGTAAATAAGCCACATTCTCAGATAATACTAGAATAGGCAGTTTGGAAAATAATGTAAAAGCAGATAATGAAATTTGAAATAATTTAGTTTAAAGCTGAGATTGAGTGAACCCTGGTAGATGTCATTTCATATATACAAATACAGAGTGTTACATGCAGATATCAAAAACACTAACATGAAAACACAAACCTTGAAGAAGATACTTATGAAACATGTACTGTAGGTGTTTATGTTAACACATAATTTACATATTTTTGACAATGTGAGAATGTAACATAAGAGCAAGCAGAATATTAGGGTATACTATATATTTAAAAGTGTGGAGTTTAAATCAAGGTATGTTGTGGTATTTCAAACTTGTAAAATGCACTAGTAAGACCTCTTTTATAACATGGTTTCAAAATCATCTGGGTATAAGAAATTCTTTTCTAAATTGAAAAAATAATAAAGTACAATACTCTACTATATTTGGTGCTGCAAAAATGATATTGCTGCTCTGGGACCGGTCAGGATAATAGTGACCAGATATATTGTCCTACTGTAAGTATAAAGTCTTTGCAATGACATGGTTAAAATTCTTCAAAGGCATAGACAAAGTCAACCTTAGGAACTTCTTCACAATGGTGAAACATGATCCAGGGAACACTGGTGGAAATTAGGAAGATGTGTATTTAAAACTGAGAATAGAGGGCACTCTTTTACACAAAGGGTTGTAGGACTAATGGAGAAGCTACACAGTCATGCTGTTAAAGCTTGATACCCTAGCTTCTTTTAAAAATGAATGGATTAGATCCTTAGCTCAATTACTTACTAACAACAAAATCATTCAGATGAGCATACTACCCTTCTCTTGTGTGTACTTTTTATTTTCTTATAATATTTTATTATAATATTGACTGATGCATAGTTTACAGTTTAACACCCTAGCGGTTTATCCATCAACCAAATTGAAGCATTTCTTATATGCAGAAAATTAATATTTCCTATAAAAAAATAAATATTCTGATTTACTATACTTAAACTTATTGCTGGAAGAGCAAACAAAGCACCTTTTAATTAGTATGTATTCATCTATGATGACCATCCCAAAAATATATTAAAAGCAAATCAAGGGGGTTTGCTTAGACATTTACTTTATTTGTACAGTATCTCACAGTATCTACACTGTGTAGCTCCTGCAACTAATTGTGAACTAAAGAAAAGCCAAGGATTGTAATCTTATATTACACAAACCAGAAACATAACTACAATTTCCCCTTAATTTTATTGGTTTCTGAGATTAATATACAGTACATACATTTTCTAGAGTAATTTAAATGAATGTCAGTCATTGATAATATCAAGAAGCAGATTACTGTATTACAGTATTTCTTGTATTCTTTTTTTGCAATTGATAAGATTCTACTATGATTCAGCATTAACATAGGGGTGATTGCTCAACCCACAGACTGAAAGCCAGGGTTAAAGTTTTGATTTATATTTCCTGATTGAAGAAAAATACCACAGCTCCCTATTGATAATTCCTGCCCCAGTTCATACTTTCTAGTTTAGAGACTTATTGGACATATATTTTAATAACTGATAGCCATGAAAGTATAATTCTTAATGATTTAAATCATAAATAAATATACTGTTGGTTGGGTCACTGAGATACTATAAAAGGTGAGTTTACTATCTGAATTAATCAATAGTGATTGATTGGAGTGCAGAAAAAGTCTCCCAATACCTTGGTTCTTCTTATTTCGCATAAAATGCATGAATGCTGTGCCTAAAAGGAAACAGAATAAAGTGAATTTGAGGCAATGATGTTACCCTATTTGTAATGTAGCATATTTTCTTTTCAAAATACAGTGAGAGAGCTCTCTTTATTAAACACTACTTGAAGTCAATATTTACTTTGGAACATAAAAGAGGTTACAAATGAGGTGCCAGTCTACATGATTCCATGTGCCAGTACATGGTAGCTACTTCCAGATTCTCATGATCCTTTGTGTAAACAATGACCTCTAGTTCTCAGTTTTAAATACACTCTCAAGTGGTTTCCACTAGTGTTTTCATGTTTCTTTGTTGATTATGAGTCCATTGGACAGACTTTGCATTTGATTTTGAAAATTTTAGATACTCAAATATTTTAATCAGGTATAAGCTACAGCATGAGACATATATACTGATGGAAAAAATAAATGCAAACCTCCTCCTCCATGCTCTGGCCCTCCCGTCTGCATGGAATAGGCTGAAGAGTGACTCATCCGTGAAGAGGACCTGATGCCATTGCTGACATCAATTGCAGCCTCTGTCTGGCCCAAGCCAGTTGGATTTGACATCTAGGAGGTGTGAACAGAGGGACTCTGACAGGTCGCCTTGCTCTAAGGCCAGCAGCATGGAGCCTCACTGTCCTGTCACTGATGTGGGCATTGTGTCTGCCAGCAGTTTCAGCAGCAGTTTGAGTGGCAGATCTGAACCGATCTCTTAGATGGACCAGTCTGATGTGTCGGTTCTGCTCTGTTGTGGTCACTCGATGGCGACCGGATCTTGGCCAGTCATCTGTCCTGCCGGACTGCTGAAACCTTCTCTGCAGTCGGGATACAGTGGAGCGGCTTACTCCATAGTGTGTGGCAACGCTGGCATATAACGTGCCTGCCTGCAGCATGCCTATGACCCTCTCCCTTGCTTCTGGTGACATTCAAGGCATTATGAAATGCACAGAAAACTAAGTGTGGCCTTTTTCTTTCAGTGACCTAAATTTTGAATTACGGCCTTTTTAAAGATGACCTGATCAGGCATTGTTCCACCTGGACCTCGTTGGGTAAAAGTGCACCTAACAAGCTTTCGTGTGATTAGCAAGTTGTAGTGCCTCACTGCACAAGCTGTATTGCTGGTCAGAGGGCTTAAAAAAAATTGACAACTTTTTGTGAAAGTACATAAGCTATAACTATAGTATTTTCATTCCAGAAAATGTTGCGTTTCTTTTTTCCATCAGTGTACACATACTATATACTGTACAAATAAAAAAGAAAAACACAATGTTTTGATTGGGAGTTTTCTTTTTTCATTTTACTTTTCAGCACAGAATTAACTTCTATCATTCTATCATTGCAACTTGTGTGCTGATGCAACTCCTAACTGTAAGGTTTCCATATACTGTATTGCACATAAAAGCTACCTTGAACTGGATTTCAAATTAGGCAATTTATATTACTTCTATGCCCTGGCAGAATTTCTTTGTACACGTTCAGCCAAGGTCACCTCAATTTCTCCCTTTATTTTTCATTTCACCAACTGATATGCTGAGTAGTGGAGTTTCTGGTACGAAATGGCTACTATGTATCACTAAATTAGGTGCACTTTCATATGTAAAGAATTTCCCGATTCCTTGTCATGAAAGTGCTATACAAATTCCAGGAATTGGAAATGTCAATTTTGTTTTGTGATTCCACAGGGGTAGTGGCTGCCATTGTGAGCATGAACAAGCTTTTCCATTGCTCCAAATGTCCTCATAGCCTGCTGGGGGACCTTTAGCCCCTTTTCTTCCTTTCCATGGACTCTCGTCCAAGAGTGGCGATGTACATGGCCTCCTCATTGGGACAACCAGAACATATTGTGCACATATTCAGAGATGTCTGGGTCCTTGGATCGCGGACACTCGGACTCGGAAAAGAGGCTCCAACTTGTAGGGATGCAAAGAGTCACAGCACAGTCCAGTGAAGGTTTGAGATGAGTTTCACTGTAACGAAAATGGCTGCTTTGGGAGAACACTGAAAGAGACACACATGAGGTGTATTTCACACAGTGCCCCGGATAGTTTTACAGTTTTACAGAGGTTTTTATTGTCCCAGTCCAGCCATTTTATAACATGAATGGGGGTTAAAGAGTCCACATTCACTTATGGTCCAGTAGCTATTCTTGATGATGTTGTCCAGCCTTTCAGCTATTTCTGTGGTGTCACGTATAACAGCAGATGTCTGTTCTAAAATTCTCTAAAGCTAGGTCAGGAGACCAGGTCAATAACCCCTGGCTAGAGCCAGATATCTACAAACTCACCCACGCCACTGTCCTGTATGATCTCCTCTGGGATCATCTTTCGGGTCCCTCACATTGCTGAGCCCTTTGCTCATAGATCGCTGGGATTGACAAGCTTCACCAAAACTCTCGCCATCTATCTTATCCCTTTCGGGGAAGAACAGTGGAAGTTGGGCGATCCTATTGCCACCTTCTTTAATGTGGTTGCTTTCATGCTCTTAGCCACCAAACATGAAGGCTCCTCCTGGTTCTATCGCAACCAGTCAGCACATGGACTTCCAGGTCTGCCTCCAGCTGCTGGAGTCACAAGTTTCAAGTGAGGGCTCCTCTACAATACCTACAGTCTGTTTTATAACACTCATTATACTCCACTCTCAATTCACTAGAGGTCAGCAGCTCGAAGAGCCCTTTCCTTCATCCAATGCCACAATGTTTTCCAGAGTGAGGACTACTCTACAGTATCCTTCTTCCTAAAACACACACTAACACATAATACTGCACTATTTCTCACATTAAACTCACACTATTTCTCATTCAGCGGACTCCCTGGCCAGCCCTGTTCTTCCCCTCATATAGGCTGTAATCTCATTAAATCTGTCTCTTTCTCTTAGCTACGCAATGCCCTCCGAAGTGGAATGCCCTCCACTAGTGGAATGCCAACTCTGTAATTAAACCCTCATACTAGCATTGTCTCACACCTGCTGCTAACTGTACTTCAGTCCAGCCCTCTCACTACCGAACCTCAGGACATGGGAGACATGATCTCATGTCCATTCACATCTGCAGCTAGGGCAGGACTGACATCCTGACTTGGGCTCTTTTCAGGAGGTAGACCCACAGGTGAGTCTTTTTAAACCTCAACTCCGCTCAGCTGTGGTTGCCTGGTACACTGGGCAAAGCGTCGCTCTTTCAGTGAAGGCTCCGCCCTTTTAAAGATGTCATACCCTGGACAGTATTACATTTTATATAGCTAAATTACTGTAATTAGATTTTACCATTCATTAAATTTTGTATAGGATTTTTTAATCTTCCTGTGCATAGTGGTTTATGCTTGAGTGACCCTGAGTATTAGAAGCAATTTATTAGCAGCAAATTAAGGGAGGGGTCACATATGGAGATCAGTGTGGAAGATTTCCACAGAACTTTCTATGGTCTATGGGTACAAAGTGTTACATATGTCTTTCAGAATGGTGATTTGTATTTTGATCAAAAACCTGATTTTCTAACATAGGGAGCATGTTTGGCAAACCTAGTGTGAATGAAAATACAGTACATTAGGAAAATGTATTTCCACATGTATTTTGATTAGGCAGCAAAAAATAAATCAGAGCTGAATTCATCTGATAATGTCCATTCTCATGATTTGTAATTTTAATTAAACAATCTGGAACAAAGTATTAAAATAACACAGCCCTTTGAAGCTTTTAGTGTGTATATAAAGTTGCAATATCACCATGGATTGAATATAGAAGATTGCTCTGCAGCAAGATAATGAAGCATAATAAGCTTATAACTAGGATTTAAAATAAATTGTAAGCATTAATTTTGGCATTGCACCAAGAAGCAAAATTCTCCCTTTATTGGGATCAGATATACTGTAGGCAGTCCGTCCTTCAATTCACTCATATAATTTCACTCCATTTTATAATATGATAGCTGCAGTGTTTGTGTGTGAGTCTTATCATTTACAAGCTTCTAGACGTCAAGTCACAAATTCATACTGTTTTCTTTAATCCTCCCAGCAAACAAAGATTATGTTTTACATCCTGGAGCCCTGTCTCACTGTGTAACTTTGTATTTTTCCTTGCTGCACTTATGAGATCAACTTTGACTCATACTCAGTGATTTAGTTGAATAATGTTCAGCAATTAAATTCTGAGGACTTGGATTGGGAATTTTGCTAGGAGGTTTTAGAAAAGCAAAGTGATTTCCAGTTTCAATTATCATGATACTATATTTAAACAGTCTGATGAAAGAAGGGGTATTAGTGAAGTAATTAATGGTAATTAATGTAGTTTCAATTTTTTCAATTTTTTTTTCCGGTATAGCATACTATAACTTGTGGACATTCCTTTAAAATGGGATTATGCATGTCTATTCTATGCTTTAATGTGCTTCGATGTTGTTCATTCTTCTGTTATTTATCTACTATTAGATTTATTTGACATTGGCAGATTCTATTTGTTCAGAAACATACAGTAAACAAAAACCTTTGTGTAAATTCAGAAAGAAGTCTACAAATGTGTAAATATTTTCTAATTTATTTTGAGCTACAAATGTCTGTTCATTTTATTGAAAAAGCTGCCACAATTAATTGATTCTAAGCTTCCTACTTAGTAGCTCATATAAGAAAAAAGTTTAGCACACTCCTCCCTTCTTATAGGTGATATAATTCATAGCAAGGATTGTGAATGAATATGGAATTTCAGCTGGAGGCTTGGCAATAACCTTTTACCGGGACACAAAATTGCAAACTACCAAAGGGTATTTTCTCAGTCATGCTAATGGCTTAGAGGCCACTGTACAATGAACAGATATTCTTCTTTGTAAAATGTGCAATCTTTTCACAAACTGCTTCGATGCAGCTATTTTCATGTGGATGTTCTGTCAGGTGTGATAAAATGTGATTTTTCACTTAGGGACTTTGAATAAATATAGGTAGTGCCTGTTTTGATGATAAAACCACATTCACACACAATAAGTTAATAAACAAATTAAATTGAATTAGCATCCTGAATGATAAAAAATATTTTTTTTTGGAATATTTTGCTGTCTAATACAAACCATTTTTAAAAGTCTGCCACATTATTTAATACATTTAAGAAACTGCACAGTCCTGTATTTTAAAGATGGCTGGATACAATTACTAGCAAGCAGTAAAAAAATACTACAATAAAAAATAAGCAATAAAAAATACTTTCCCTCATAACTTTAATATATACAGTAAGTTTAATATATAAATGTTTTTGTCCCTACATAGAAATAATTGAAATATGTAAGAGGATATTCTACCTAGAGCAAACATATCATTTCATATAAATGATATAGATGAAGATCTAATTTAGTTCTCTTTATGTATTCCATATGTAATAGAAGTAAGACATATTGACTTTTTGGGCACCATTTTCATCGATAGGGAAACATTAGCAATTGTTCCAGCCAATGAGCATTACCTTTGTCTTGAAAAGTTGTCGGAAGAGTTTTGTTCATGGCCTGTAAATAGCACATATTATGTCCTAAAGTAGTGGAATGCCATTAGGTCCTGGAGATTTGTTTATTAAGAGCTTTTATTAACTCACACTTTTGCGTCTTCTATCTAGAAGTTTCTCTCCTCAGTTTCCTCAGCTCAGTTTCCCGTTATTATCCCGAACACATTTTCCTTCATTTTATATGTTATTTTTTTTGTTTTGATACTGAAAAGAAACTATGAGTGACAGAAGTGGTAATAGGGGAGCAGCTCCAGGTTAATGTTTGCTTGAGTTATGCACATAATGGCTGGTCCTTTTGTTGGATATGGTATGTGTGCTTTTCATGGATGATTCTATCTGCTTTTCAGGACTTCCTGCTGCCCAAGTGTAACCAGTAAAGCAGGAGGCTATATTCACAGGTTGAGTGACATACTGTTTGTCTATATATCAGTCAATTACCACACAGTCAGAGATGACACATAAGGTGTAGTGGTGCAGAGTTGGTGGGAACTGAACCTGGAACAGAGGGATGGAAAATTAACAAAGAAGGGAGAAGAAAAGACAACATCCCTGTTAAGTAGTATGAGGTGGCTACAGAGTAAAGCAGGCTAGAATGAGAACACCTGGCAAGTGGTATCCAGTGGAAGCTGGATTCCACAGGCTCTGTGTGTACAGTACGTGACCACTTACCAAGAAGAACAAAATCAATAGCAACTGGTTGAGTTGACTTATAGGCTTGTGGAACTCAGTGAGCAAAGGAGGCTTGCAGAAAATATAGCTCAGGCTAGACTGAGGGATGCGAAAAGTACTGAACTGCTGTGCTTTGTTTTTGGGGTTGAAGTGCACAGCTGAGCAACAGGACTAGCCAGCTGGACCTGGGCTGATGGGACGTGTTAGCACCTGGACATGTAGGGTAACACCTGGCAAGGTGAAGGAAAATCGTTTTGCCACAGATAATATGGAAGGAGTCTGGATAGCACTGTTGTAATTTTGAGTACTCCTGTGCTATTGCCACCACCAGACAAGTGTACAGTCTCAGATAGGGTCTGTGAGAATTTAAGATCAACAAACTGGCTGATTCATTGAAACTAGCTGCAAGTGCATGTCAGAGAACTGTATCCCAAACAGGATCAGCTGGTACAGTTAGATATAAAGAGTGAACAGAGGGTTTGAGAAGAACATATACTTACAAAGAAGAAAGTAGTGAGTCAAGATACTGAGAGATTGGGTGACACAGTGAGTTGGATTGAATATTCCAGTGTCAGATTAGTTAATTAAAAGATGATCAGACTAAATCAAAGGGGGTTCCATCTACACCACTGTTTGGCAGATCTATCAAAATGCAAACAATTAAGGTGACAATGGCATGGCATCTGTGACATCTGTGGTTTATGTGCTGGAGTTGTTACAGCTCTACAACACTTGATAATTTTCTTTCGGACATGGTCCACAGGTAGCACACAGTAGTTGACATCTGCCTATCCTCTGTGATCACCCGGAGATTACTGTTCCTCGTTTAAGTCCTGGAGTTCTAGTTCATGAGAAGAGCTCCAAGTAAGTGGAATTGGATAACAATATAAAACGATATAAAGAATATAAAAAATCTCTATCTGTGCAGGAAGCAGCGCTTTATCATTTTCTTCCATGCCCTGCTTCTTATTGCCGACAGCTATGGTAGAGGAGGCCCAATACAACATATTGGTTTGTGGCTATCGGTACAAGAAAGAAGTTGTGAGACAACTTAAGTACTGTGCTGAGTATTTTTCATGCAGAAGGAAGCATGGCTGAATGGCTAGACTGAGCAAAATAAATACTCATTGGGAGTAAAGAGGGTGGCAACACACAGAAGAGAATCCTGATGTGATTGTTTTTGCTTTTTGGAATTAGAATGGTTGGTTTGAAAGACGTGGTAACTGTTGAAAGATTTGTTTTTGTATTTGTAACATGGCATATGATGGAGACAGAGACTAAACTCTTTGATGTGCCAAGGGTGCTCTTTTGGATATTTTTTTCTCTCCAGGTTATGTGGGACTAAAGTGTGAATTTGTTTTTTGTGTACCCACTGGATGTATATATTTGTGTTATATTATTGTTTTCAAAGTAGAGTGACAATGATAATTACCTTATTGTAATTGCAAGAGAAATAAAACAGCAATCCTCGTGCTCGTGCTGGTCTGTGGGCGCACTGGTGGCTCTGGTGAATCCAATTGTCTGCACAGGGAGAATGTCCAAATACATATAAAATTGTTAGGTGGTGTAGTATCCTACAGTAAGTGCAAAATGTCACTGTTTGGCCTTCCTTACAATATTACTTTCTTTCTCTTGATCTTTCTAATATTCATTTTAAACTTGTGCTTACAATTCATTATTCCTATCTGTTTTATTTTATATGATCATTTCTTTTTCAAACCATTTTATTAAGTGTGTTTTTTTCTCCTTATATTCTTCTTAGTTGGTTTATTAAACCATTCATGCCACTGTTTTCTAGCTTTTGATTTTTTCACTCTTGTGATACATTTATTTTGTGCTTGAAGCAGAATCTGTTAAAACTGTTTTCCATTCCGTATCTATGATATCAGATTTTACTCCTCTTAAACTCTGTGTTATTCTTCCAAAGTCTTTTTTTTTCTGAAACTGCAAACTTTTGATTGGTACTCAGAAGTTTCAAAGTATATCTTAAAGCACACAATATTAACACAGTTCCCCACTGGTTCTCTCACCTGTTTTCTCACTTGGTAATCTCTTTATCTTGATTATTTAAAATAACTACAGTGTATCGATACAGACATACCCTTTTCCATTAGTTCTGACAAACTAAGAAATCAGTCATTATCCATGTCTACCAATTTGGTTGGTGCTCCTGACATTCCTGTTTTTCCCAGTTAATCAGAGGAAATTTCCCCTTCAAACCACTTCTTTCATTGAACTTATGTTTTTTTAAATTTAATTACAATGTTGAATGATAGTTAATATTTAAATTTGGTGGTGCGTACCATAGTTCTAACGCTCATTGTCATGTTTATTTCTATGTAAGACCCATATATTTTCTGAGATCCTTTAATCACCTACTGTAGGTTTATTTCCTTTGCTTGAATACTCTTTTTAATATATACTGCTATGTTTCCAATTCTTGCATCTTCCTGTCTGCCCAGAACACTGTGTATCCACTAATGTTGTATTCATCATTCATCAATCTGAGCCATATTAATGTGATTCCAGTTACATCATTATTGTCTGCTAATGTGGTACCCTCTATCTCCGGTTTATACTGCTACATAGATTTTGGAAAACAATCCAAAATGTTAGAAGCAGAATCTGAAATGTTAGACATACAGTAGCTAATGATTGCTTCCTTACTCACTTTTTCACAAGTCCTGCTGGAGGCAATGGCCGTATTGATGTAATCTGTTTGAACAATCAAGATACAGTGAGAAAAACAGAGATGAGAGAACCATTAGAGAACTGTATTTTGAAACCATACAGACAAGTCCAAAACAAAGGTTTACAATTTCAGGAGAGCAGATTATGAAACAATGAGACAGATTAAGAGAAGCATAATGGGACTGGGATAAATGAGGGGAAATAATATATAAAATGGGGAAGATAAATGCTATCTTATCAAGAGAGCCCCCTGGTTAGCTGAGAAGATAGAATTTGCTCTGATCAAAACATCTGATAATGCATCTGTAATAACTAATGAGAAAAGATACCATGGATGCAAAAGATCAATATGTTTCACATTAAGTACCTCTGAACTGAAAGTTACATTAGCACATATATTTTATCTGCAGTCTGTGAATTACTTGTTTGTGACACAGGGCACTGTGAAATTCAAATGCATTTTAAGTGATTTTGATACTGTGAGTAGATATGCCTCTGATAATATCAGTTACATGATCAAAGCATATAATGCTAGTTTTAGAAATGTATAATAAAGTCGCTAATTTACTATATACTACTACAACACAGAAGAATGCGGGAAAAAAAAGTTTTATTCAGCCAACTCACAACTTTCTGAAAAAAGGTGGAATATTTGACCTGCATCAAGTGTGTAGTTTGGATCTAAAACCCATTATTTATATTGTATGTTGACTGTAAATCAAAAATGGATAAGTTGATATGCATATGCAAACAAAGTCAGCAGTGGAATATCCACACATGAACCTTGGATGAAGGCAGAAGATTTTCACAATTTCTAATGAAAAGCCAAAAGATTTTTGTCAGTGATTACCAATTCATTGAATGCTGAAAAAAGTGTTGCTTCAGAATTAAACAAATTACGATGCTTTTATTTAATTACAAAATATAACACTCTGGAACATTTCTTTGCTAAAACTGTAAATTATGTACTCTTTTAAAAAAACATATCATTGTTATGACACAACAATTATTATTTTCTCTTCAATTATATGTATACTATACAGTTTAAATATTTAATGGGATTGATTTTCTGAATTTAGTATTTTATACTGACCAAAAAGGAAAACAATAAAATATTAATAACTAACACAATCACAAGGTTATTGACAAAATGATTTTTACAGCAGGTGCACTGACAGGTTTTGAGCAGACAGTGTTAAATTGACTATGCCAATTAACATTTGTAATCAACAAGGTTGATAAACTGGGGAAAGTGACTTGCAAGTAATATACGTGGCCACAGTTCGAGACAATACCAGCTGTATATTTGTGACGCGATTTAGACCATGTTTCACATGTTGTCTTGTGGGATTCTGTCCTGTTTCCTGTTGCCAAATAAACTCACTAATGAGGTGATTCAGTGCTTAAGAAACAAAGCCACCTGAGTGTATCACGGTCAGTTATAAATGATCAATTAAGTGAAATGACACAAATTATACTCATTCACAAATTGTAGGGCTCTTTTCAAGCCAATTTTTTAAGAATCTAAATAAAATGCGTGATGACAGTGAGACCAGTGCTTGAGTAGACATTAGGGGTAAACTAAGTGATACATTTTCTAAAGGAAGATGCATACCTCTTTACACCAGTGCAATTATTTATAGTTGACTTATAATTATGGTCACAAGGCTTTGACCTTCCGCCTTACAATTGTTGTTACAACTGTAAGAGGACACGGGGAAGGGTCATCTGTAACAGATACTTCCGAAACGAAACGCTGAAAATGCTAGAGATGGACCTTAGCGAGATGGCGGACAAAAAGAATCAGCTGACCAGTAGATGGAAAGGGTCTACCTTAAGAGACAACGAGACACAGCTGAGAAGCATCAGGAACCGGGATATAAGTGGCCCGGAGGCAGTGAACAGCGCGGAAACCGGTAAGGTGAATGCGTTTTGGAGGAAAAGAGTGGAAAGAAGTGGATGTTAAGGATCGGGCTAACGAACGACTGCAAGGAGAAAGGTTTATGATTTTGGATTACGGAACTCGGAACGAATCAGGACTAAGGGAACGGATTACGGACTGTATTAGGAAGACAGTTGTTGGAAGAAACGCCACGGATCGGAGGACAGTAAAGTGTGGTGTAAGTACGACCTTCGTTTACATAAACTATTCCCCCGGAGACACCACAATTGGTGGAGGATGCGGGCATTCCCCCGCTCGGGTTTGAGAATCGAAGAGAGCAAGTTTTTTTTTGTGTGTGTGCGGGTTCCGCTTTGCGCGTGTGAAGAAACGCTATGGAAGAATTAATACAGCAGTTGTCCCAGGCCACCCTCGCCCAATTCCAGGCATTAAAAGGACAACGAGAAGCTAACGAAGCGCAACTGGAGGCGAACCAAATCCAAAAAGAAACCAACGAACGAATTATAGAGGAGCAAAAATTAATACGCGCAGAGTTGTGCAGGTTAAGGGAAGAAATCCGGCAGGCCCCAGTAGCGGGGAGAGGCACCGCTCAGGAAGAACAAATTACGCTAGAAAAGATGACTGAGCTTGATGATGTGGAAGCGTATTTAAGCACTTTTGAAAGAACTGCAGCTCGAAATGCATGGCCCAAAGAGCAATGGGCTGGGAGAGTAGCCCCTTATTTAATTGGAGAAGCCCAAAAGGCATATTATGATTTAAAAGAAGAAGATGCAGAGAATTATCAGACTCTGAAAAATGAAATATTGGCAGGACTAGAGATTCAAAGAACAAAGGGAATACCTATTACTTGCATTCACGGGGACACCAAAGACTATCCGACGGTCGAATTGAGCATCTCTACAGAACAGGGGACCTACCGCTCAACGGTAGGAGTGGTTGAGCAGTTGCCATACCCTGTCATACTGGGACGAGACTGTCCCCATTTCCTCCAGATTTGGAACACGATCCAATCAGCTAGGCCAAGACCAATCCCCTGGCCGGAAGACAGTGGTGACGCCCCTGCCGACGACCCTGATGAGACGGACCCACAAGAAAGCGGAACTGAACTTGGAGTTGAGTTTGGAAATATGGAACTACCAAACTGGGAACCCCCAGAACGTCGGGGTAAGTTTGGGACGGCCCAACTAGAAGATGGGAACTTGGGACATGCGTGGGGACATGTCAGGAAAATTGATGGGGAGTGGTGTACTGATCCTAACACAGTGAGTTACCCATATTTTATGACGAAGAATAATCTCCTTTATCAAGTGCAGCAGAAGGGACAGGAAGAAGTGGAACAACTCCTTATTCCCCAGCCTTACCAGATGAAACTCCTCAACTTGGCCCAAAGCCACCTCCTGGGTGGGCACCTGGGGGTAAAGAAGACATCCGAGAGACTCCTCTCTAGGTTCTTTTGGCCAGGGATCTATAAGGCCATCGAGAAGTACTGTCGGGAATGCCCCGAGTGTCAGAAAAGTGCACCACAACTTTATTATAGGAACCCTTTGATTCCCCTCCCAATTATTGAAACCCCCTTCGAACGGATTGGGATGGATTTGGTGGGGCCCCTGATCAGAACCACCAAGGGTCACCAATATATTCTAGTAATAGTAGACTATGCTACCAGGTACCCCGAAGCCATTCCGTCGAGAGCTGCCACCGCCAAAAACATAGCTAGGGAGCTAGTACAACTGTTTGCTCGAGTCGGAATTCCTAAAGAGATCCTAACTGATCAAGGAACACCTTTTATGTCGAAAGTCATGCGAGACTTATGTAAGCTGCTGGGTATACAGCAGATCCGAACCTCTGTTTATCACCCTCAAACCGATGGTCTAGTAGAACGTTTTAATAAGACCCTGAAAAGCATGTTTAGGAAGACGATGCAAAAGGATGGAAAAAATTGGGATCAGCTGCTCCCGTATCTCATGTTTGCGGTTCGAGGAGTACCGCAGGCTTCGACTGGATTTTCCCCCTTTGAATTATTATACTCTCGGAAACCACGGGGCCTATTGGACGTGGTCAAAGAATCGTGGGAACATCAACCTTCCCCTCTACAAACTATCATTGAGCATGTGGAACAGATGAGAGAAAGAATAAATGTTATTGTTCCCTTAGTGAAAGAAAACCTGGAGAAAGCCCAGGCTCAACAACAACAAATTTATAATAGGGGAGCAGTTGCGAGGGAATTTCAGGTTGGGGACAGAGTACTGGTGCTAGTTCCAACCCCAGAGTGTAAATTCTTGGCATCCTGGCAGGGACCTTATGAAGTGGTGGAAAAGGTGGGGCCAGTCAACTATAAGGTCAAGCAACATGACAGAAGACGGCAGCATCAAATCTACCACGTCAATTTGCTAAAAAAATGGCATGGCTCCGAAGTTCTGCTCACCCACTTTTCCCCAGACCCTCTGGAAGAAGAAACAGGTGTGGTAGCCGTGGGAGACCTGGCTCCGGCACAAAAACAGGAACTACAAGAATTCCTGTCCCAAAACTAAGATGTTTTTTCCCGGACACCTGGTCGAACCCACCTTATACAACATAAGATCGTCAATGAACCGGGGAAAAAGGTAAGGCTACCAGAAGCCAAAAGGAAACTGATTAAAGAAGAGGTGGGTAAAATGCTGAAGATGGGAATAATCGAGGAATCCCATAGTGAGTGGGCTAGCCCGATAGTTCTGATCCCCAAGCCGGATGGAACGATCCGATTTTGCAACAATTTCAAAAGGTTAAATGAGATCTCGCGGTTTGATGCATACCCCATGCCCCGTATAGATGAACTAATCGAGCGATTAGGTAACGCTCGATACATCAGCACTCTTGATCTTACGAAGGGATATTGGCAAGTGCCGCTGGCCAAAGAAGATAAAGCCAAAACCGCTTTTGCCACACCTGAAGGACTATATCAGTATAGGGTCCTACCCTTCGGTTTGCATGGCGCTCCTGCAACATTCCAAAGATTGATGGACCGAATTCTGAGACCGTATCAGGATTTTGCAGCCGCCTACTTGGATGACGTTGTAATCCATAGCATGACCTGGGAACAACATCTATATCACCTGGAAGCAGTGACTGGAGCGTTGCGAGCAGCAGGATTAACGGCTAACCCAAATAAATGTTGTCTGGGGGCTAGGGAAGCCAATTACCTGGGTTATACGATCGGGAGAGGATTGATCATGCCCCAAGATCAGAAAGTACAATTAATCAAGAACTGGCCCAAACCAGCTACCAAGAAGCAAATTTGAACGTTTGTGGGACTGGCAAGTTACTATCGGCGTTTCATCCCAGGGTTTGCAGCCATGGCCGCCCCTCTACACGATCTGACGAAGATGAGCTGTCCGGAGAAAATTAAATGGACCGACGTGGAAGAGAGGGCTTTCCAAGACTTAAAAGCAGCTCTCACTTCTCAACCCATCTTACAGGTACCAGACTTCAGTAAGCCTTTCATGGTACAAACTGATGCTTCAGACACTGGGATTGGAGCCATTCTGTCGCAGGAGATTGAAGGACTGGAGCATCCTATTCTGTATATCAGCCGTAAGTTGAATCCGGCCGAAAAACACTATTCCACGATAGAGAAAGAATGTCTAGCAATCAAATGGGCCCTAGACTATTTGAAGTATTATTTATTGGGAAGACAATTTATATTATACACAGATCATGTGCCATTAACATGGATGTTACAAAATATGGATAAAAACGATAGAATTACGCGGTGGGGTCTTAGTCTGCAAAGATTTCAATTTCAGACGGTCTATAGACCCGGAAGGAAACAAGGAAATGTAGACGCCCTCTCCCGAATGCACTGTTTGTTTTTTTCTAGATCGCCCGAGGTCGGGGCTGATCTCAGGGGGAGGGAATGTAAGAGGACACGGGGAAGGGTCATCTCTAACAGATACTTCCGAAACGAAACGCTGAAAATGCTAGAGATGGACCTTAGCGAGATGGCGGACAAAAAGAATCAGCTGACCAGTAGATGGAAAGGGTCTACCTTAAGAGACAACGAGACACAGCTGAGACGCATCAGGAACCGAGATATAAGTGGCCCGGAGGCAGTGAACAGCGAGGAAACCGGTAAGGTGAATGCGTTTTGGAGGAAAAGAGTGTAAAGAGGTGGATGTTAAGGATCGGGCTAACGAACGACTGCAAGGAGAAAGGTTTATGATTTTGGATTACGGACACTGGTTTAGGATACATCGCGGAATGTCTTTATTACGAACTTTTGGAACTCGGAACGAATCAGGACTAAGGGAACGGATTACGGACTGTATTAGGAAGACAGTTGTTGGAAGAAACGCCACGGATCGGAGGACAGTATAGTGTGGTGTAAGTACGACCTTCGTTTACATAAACTATTCCCCCGGAGACACCACACAACGCTGTGTTTTTCTTTCAATTTCACTTATTAATATAATTGAACCTTGTCCATAATACATTGCTTACTTTGGATAATTATTTAATTACAACAATAGTCAAGCTGCATAGTTTTTACAAATTAAGTACAATATGTTTTTAAAATAATTAATTATCTCATGAATGTTCACTTTTTCAAAGATTTGTTTACATAAATCGACACACCCTAACTACAGATCTGACAAGGGAAAAAAAGTGATGTTTGTTTCTGTATTTCCTTTGGCAATTACTGCATAAGAGATAATGAGTGGATATGCATATGCTGTAACCATTCAGTATAATCTGGTAGGGAAAGGAATTGGGTAATAATTCAAACCTTCTTTATGTATGCAGGGCCTTTTAGCATTCCTGTTAAATATGGAAGACAATTAATTATTTTAATAAATATGTTTCTTTAAAAATGCAGTCACCAGATTGTTGCTACCAAATAAGAGAGAGGTGAAAGCATATAAAGATGGCTTTGTTTAAAAACTGGTATACAAAGACTATTTAGGAAAAAGGAACAAGTAAAGCTTCATTCCATGCTGAAAGGAGAAGGAGGGGAAACACAACATTTCGGCTGTGGAGCCTTCTTCAAGCACCTGCCTTCTTCTTCTGACACCTACGCATGCTAACGCAGCTACCTACTTGAACTATTTAGGAAAAAGATTTCTTAATTGCTAAGTTACTGCACATTATGATTTCTGGCCTTTTTGTTATGTCTTCAGCCCTAATCATTCTATTATCCCTGTTGCTATAATCCCAATAGAACCAACTGCTGTTATTTGGCTAGGGACAGATATTATACCCACAACACTTCTGCCCCTGACACAGCACCAGTCAGTATGGAGAGATATCAGTTAGCTTATGTAAGATTTTCACCTCAGAGCCTGTTCACAGTTGACTTTTTTGTCTTTTGCCAAAACTTTCATATTTTCTCACCTATCAAATTAGACACCGTTCACTCTGAGTTAGTCTCTTTTACAGTAAGAAATCAAGTCATGGACAGCTGAAGCCAGTTCTCAAATCTTGTGAGGAATCAAAACTTATTCTTCTTGGTTTCTGGAATGTTCCAATACTATCTTTAGCATTTTCCTCCCACAGCTACACTTCAGATCCTTTGTTCTATTACAAGGACCAAATCATAACATTATTGTGGTAATCTAACTATAATCATGAAAATCAAGATACAGTATCAAACTAAACTACTATATAACTGGACGTTATTCAAATGACCACAAACAGAAGTTTAGTAAAGATAATGCTCACATTAAAAACTGCTGATTTAGGTAAGAGTCTCAAGGCTATAACTATAACCTTCAAGGACAGCTGTAATAGGACAAACAGTAGATGGCAAACTTCCCGAGCTCCAGTCAGACATTTAAATGTTTTTTTAATGTAATATTTGTTTTAATTTGTACTCACGCTTAAAGTAAAACTTTTTAAATATTGTATGTCTTGTAAAGGGTGCCCGCCAAGCAATTAAAGGAAACAAATACAGGCCTTCAGTTATGCTTTACAAAACACCAGGCTAGCTGATTTTCTTCTGAAAGATGATCTCAGTGAGGCGCCAGCTTATATTGTATGCAACATCGACGTCAATCCTGTTTGCAATCACATGAAGCTGAAAATGAAGCTTGATACTTAGGGATCACTGCTAAAAATAAAATGACTACATGAATAAACTACAGCTCCTCTTTAAACAGGGTAGTCAGAAGAGCAGAAGAAAATATACTTTAATAATAGAACAAATATATTTGACCATCAGTTGGATTGCTTCCCTAACAGCAAAAAAGAACTGAATGAAGATGTAAAAAAGTTATAAAGGAATCATCATGCCTAATAAATTTAAATTATCTTTTAGAATTAGAAAGATATATTCAGAAAAGTAAATCAGCATACCCCAACAATTTCAATGACCTAAACTAACCTCATCGTAGATTAAAATGAAATATTAGGGGAAATAGGAGCCTGATGGCATTGACTCATTTCAGTTGTGGAATGTCATAAAATGTGTCGCTCCAGAGGACAGGAAAATTGCAAATTTAATTTCCATGCATAAAAGGAGGAATACAATTTACAGAAGTAATACTAGACCAATTAGTCTCAATTTTTTTATAGGAAGATTATAGATTTATTGTTATAAAAACTAAATATTTGGTGTACTATTAGTGCTAAATTGTTTGTGAGGATTTAGAATAGTGGGACATACATTAAACCTACCATACAGTACTTTTGTGAAAATGCACACATTACTAATGTGTCTTAAACAGTTAGACCTGTGAGATAGCTTTTCTAGATGTTCAAAGAGATATTGACATGATACAGGAAGAAAGGTTAATTCTTGAATTCAAATTGACTGAAATATAATTTTAAATACATGGAGATATAGCAAGTTATTTTAAGATCATTGGCAGAATTCTGAGGTGCAATCTTAGTTGTACCACACAAGTCAATGTAAGGATCTTTGCTATTTCAAATGTACTTACTATAAGTATCCTAAAAATTGGTCAGACAAATGCACATTTTTAAAAACCATGAGGTGGGAAGTTTTATATGTTCTGAACTGCAGTGTGGAATCGTTTATGTTTTTATTAACTTTAAATGTTAATCCATCAACATAAAACGGATGAGGACATTGTGGGCAGAAGGCCTCAGCTTTCAGCTTTCTTGGGCACTTGAAACATTTCCAATTGCAAAGGCTGTCTACACAGATGTGGCAGATTACATGCTAATAAGATGGGCACCAGTTGTGTTAGCAAAGGATCTCCAAAGAAATCTAGGAAAATTTAAACCAAAATGGAAGGCGATGAAGCCAAAGAAAATTCAGAAGGATGAAACTGTATAAAGTACATAGAAAACACTCAAAAGGAGAGCCCAAGGGAAAAAATAAAACAAAGCAAAACAAAGAGTTAGGTAACCAACTGCATATACTTTAAATGCTAGAAGGAATAAAATGCATAAGATATAAGTTTCCATATTACCAGACAATTAAAAAAACAACAGAGAAGAATGCAACATTAGAGGACTGGCATTGATTTAAAAAAACTAAACGGAATACCTAAAACCTAAGAAATATCTATAAGAAAGTTGGTAATCGAAACTAAAATGATAGACATTATTCATGATTGCTTTCTAACTCAGTTCGTAGATCACCTTAAGACATGTTTGTATTGATTTGGACTTTTTAAACAATGATTGAACTGTAAACTGTGATCATAATATGGTGTGCTTTGAAGTACAGTCCAAATCAAAGGGTTACAGTTTTTGAAAAGCAAACATGAAAGAAGAAAACTGAGCTTAATATATATAAGGAACCAGTGGGTAACAGATAGCAACAGTTAATCAGATTCAGCTTCAAGCACAGACCACATTCATTTCAAGTGTGAGGAAAGCAAAAAGTGTACAGTGCATATAGAAATTCTACACCCTCCTTGGACTTTTTCACTCACACTTTTTTTTTTGTTACAGCATGGAACCATGGTGTATTTAACTGAGAATAAATACACCCGTGTCTGGGAGCTTCCCCACTTAGTGTATTTCCAAGGAAACACTACACTATGAAGACCAATGAATATTGCAAGCAGATCCGAGACAGGGCAAGGCATTGCATATACCTTGAAGCACAGTGAAGTCCATCATGAAAAAGGTGAGAAAATATGGAACAACTGTGAATCTGCCCACACCTTGCCATCCTCCAAAACTGAATGTCCAGGCAAGAAGAGCCATAGTAAGGGAGGCCACAAAGAGGCCTACGGCAACTCTAAAGTAGTTACTGTACAGTCCTCCATGACAGAGATGGGAGAAACCGTGCATGAGACAACAATAGCACGCACACTTCATAAATCTGGCTTGTATGGAAGGGTGGCAAGAAGAAAGCCTTAAAAAATAACTCATATCACATCTCGGCTGGAGTTTGTCCAAAGGCATGTGAGAGACTCAACAATTTGGAGGAAGATTCTATGGTCTGATGAGACCAAAACTGATCTTTATGTTTGGTGCAAACCTAACAGCACATCACACTGAGAACACCATCCCTACAGTAAAGCATGGTGTTGGCAGAATCATACTTTGTGGATGCTTCTTTGTGGCAGGGACTTGAAAACTCATAAAGATAGAAGGAAAAATGGGTGGAGCTAAGTACAGAAAAATCCCAGAGGAAAATGTGCTGCAATCCGCAGGAGCACTGGGACTTGGAAGACAATTAATCTTACAACAGGACAATGACCAAACAGCAAAAGCCACACTGGAGTGGCTTAAAACCAAGAAGGTCAATGTCCTGGAGAGGCCCAGTGAAAGCCCCGACCTCAATCTAATTGAGCATCTGTGGAATTACTTAAAAATTGCTGTTCACAAACAGTCCCCATCCAACTTGATGGAGCTTGAGCAATTTTGCCAAGAAGAATGGGCAAAAATTCCAGTGTCAAGATGTACAACACTGATAGAGACTTACAGACTCACAGCTGTAATTGCTGCCAAAGGTGGTCTTACCAAAGGTGGTCTTACTCTGGGGTGGTGCATTAAAAATTATTTTCTGTTTTTTATTTTTATTTAATTTAGTAAAATATCTGGATTTTTTTTCTTTGACATTATAGATTACTGTGTTGATGAGTGGCACAAATTCTCAGTTAAATACATCATGGTTCCGTGCTGTAACACAATAAAATGTGAAGAATTCCAAGGGGGGTGTAGACTTTCTATAGGCACTGTGTAAAAACAAGATCCAGTTAAAACTGGTACATAGAACTAAAAGCACTTAAAAACAGACATTAGAAAGCTCAAGAGAGATAGAAAGCAACTTTACAGTGGGGGGTAATATACTGAAAATATATTTTTTTCAAGCATTTTGCTTTTGTTTGAAATTCATTTTGACTCATTTTATGCAATTTTTTTGTATGTTACTACACAGGAATCCTGAAAATAAACAAACTATTCATATAGAAGAAAACCCATGAATAAAAAAATTGCTTCTCTTGTTTTGTAAAAAATGTATAACAACACCTATGGAAAGAACAGCAAAGGACTAAGTAATAAGTATCTGGGAGAATATGATAAAATAGCTGATGTACTTATTGAGTATTTCACTCAGGTGTTCATTAAGGAAGAAATACAAAAAACAAAGAAATTCAAGCAACAAGAAGACTTTCTATTTTAAATCTGATCTATTGTCACAGATGTCAGAAAGGCAAGCCGTGGAATGGCAGGAGAGCGAAAAAGACCCTATGCATAGGGTTAGCCCGTGGCTCAGCTAGTTAGATAATGTCGTATAGAAACCTAGGTCCTTAGGCCACGGACATGGAGCAACCTGGTGCTAGGCAAGTCTCAGGACATCCAAACCTCAATGCTGAGTGAGGAGGAAAGCGTGACTGGAAATATATAGCCCCAGACAGAGACACCGGAAGGACAAGCAAAGCGCAGGAAACTAGCAACAGAACAGAGTAGGAGCTCCCTCTAGCTGTAGAGGGTGTGACACCTATGTAACATGAGGTTATGGAAAAACTAATTTGAATTAAAGAATTATTTGTATGGAAATAAGATCCTAGAGCATAGATTTAGAAAAGGTAAGTATTACCTTGATACAGTTCTTTGAACAAACAATAAAAGTAATGAAGACTCATGCAATATGGTACATTTAACTTTTTACAATAATCTGATAAAGCTCCGCATAAAACATTAATTGTCAAAGAACAGCAAGTAGACATTTTTAGAAATATTTATTTGGATTGATAACTGGTTAAAAGAAGAGAGTACAGATAAGGCTTGATACTCAAATTGAAATAATTTAATTAGTGGAGTACCACAGGAATCAGTGCTAGTGTCAGGGGGAAAATGACCCACTAAGGTAATGGGAGGATGGTCCCTATATGGTACCTAAGGAGTAAAACGAGAGGCAAAGTCCAAGTCGGGTTCCAAGGTCTGTGAGGAAAAAGGCAAGAGAGAAAGTATCCTAACCAGAGAAGGGCAAGGCTGAGGTCGAAGTCGAGTAGGCAGAGCCAGAGGTCAGTAGGAGGAGAACAACGAGTGGGTTTCCAAATCTGTGGGGGCTAGACAGGAGGTGAGGTAGAGTTCTGTGGTAGGTAACGAGGAGTAAGAAGGCAAAGAGATACAAAGGCAAGATAGGTGAACTAAAGTACAACCAATACCAGGCGAAGAGCAGAGGGTTCAGAGGGGTTTAAGTACTGTGTGAAGAAGGAAGGTGCGTTGATTGAGGAAGTGTCGTGGTTGGCTGATTTACAGGGGCGGTGTCGTTTGGCAGAAGTGCTCAGGGGTGGAGTGTAATTAGTGCGGGTGCGTTTCCGTGTGAGAATGCTGTGAGTAGAGGGTGTGACAGCTAGGACCACTACTATTACTAAATTATATTATCTGCATTCTGGTATAGTTAGTAAGCAAGTCAAGTATAGATACATTTCCAAATTAGGTGGATCACAAAGACAGTGGAAACAGTAAATAGATTAAAAAATAGATCAAATTTAAGACTGGGAAAACATCTGGCTATTGATATTTAAAGTGCAGAATATTACATGAAGGTATCAAAAATAAACTAGAAACAAAATGGTTAACACTGAGCATGAAGAGGGTACTTACATAAAAGATGTAGGTGTTTACGTTTGCTTGTGTTCCAGACAATGAGGTGAAACAATAAAAAGGCAAACTAAATGTTAGGATAATGTACCAGCTCCGCCACTCATCACCAACTCATCACTAACATTACAACTGTGTTTACTGCCATGCTTGGCCAGTGACTCACAGATTGCAGCTAGCAAATCTTATCTGTGGATTTTAGCTGACCTGTGACATGCTTTATTTTTACAATCCTGTCATTATGTGGCTCTGGGTAGGCTCAAACCTGAGTCTCTAACCCTATCTCCCAAAGCATGCTAACTCCAGATCAAGACCAACAGCCTTCAGTGACACCTTGAGCTTCCCAGGATCTGACTGTGAATTACATTTAAAATGTTACCATTAGATTACAGCAGACAGAGAACCTAGCAATCTTGTTAATTATTTAATCCTCTCGAGGATTATGTGATGTTCATGTTTTCTTCTCCCCAGGGAAACTCTTTGCTACCCATTGGAATCATGAGGGAGAGTATCATATCTAATAAACCAGGCAATACTGCTTTGTAACAATATCTCTCTACCCCTCTATCACCGAACCCTTTGCTTGTGGATTCCTGGGCTCAGTTATCCAAATTTAAATCTCACCACTCCACAGGCTTCAAAACTACTCTCTCTGGTTATAAACTATTGTTACTCAATCCTAACTTTACATAACCTCTTCCACGATTTTTTAGGTTATTATACACTGCTCCTTGGGTTTCAGGGTTTTATTTTCTTTATTAACTGATGTTAGGAGAGTTCTGTTTGAACCACTTCACGTTAGAGGATTTACTGTTGGCACCTTTACCTTTATCTTTACCAACACAGATCCTAAACAGTCACTTCCTGCATACAGTAATTTACTGTATAACAGGATCCCATCTCCTTACCTCAACCATAGCCTAGGAATTCGATACAGAAAATACTATTACTATATGCTGGAATAACTATGTCCCCATCCATGGTGAGAGAACCCTACAAGGCCTCTTGTTTTCTCAAACCATCTATAGTAGAGTAATCACTACCGAGTGCATCCTGTTTGGCCAGGATGCTCTTACCCTAACTGTTACTTTACTGGCATTCTGACTTGACAATAACTGGGTCTGCTGTAACTTTCCTTTATTGTTCCTGGAGATGATGATGAAAACCTAGCACCTAACCTAATGGCACTAGGATGGTTTCCACCCAAGTGCTGCTTTTCCTCTTCTCATAGGTCAGACCAGAGCTCCCAAACTATAAAGTTAAACTCCTTGAAGAACTAAACTTTCCTTCTCCCCTTTATCAGCCTGCCCGTCTGCTATTTAGAGACTGCTCTGTGGGTGATGCCTAAAGCTATCAGTCTGAAAATTGCAGAGAGCTGATCTGCGATGGTAACTGAGATCTGGTTTAACGGTAACTGAACTTTCTGTGTCTGATTTAGAGTGTAAGCCAAAGTGTAGCATTGTTTAAACATGCAGCTACATTCCTTGGCTCCCACATGCACATGGGCGGAGTGGTGGCTCTGTGGCTAAGGATCTGCATCTGTGACTGGAAGGTTGCTGGTTCAAATCCTGTGGCTGGCAGAGGAATCCTACTCCATTGGGCCCCTGAGCAAGGCCCTTAACCCCAACTGTTCCAGGGGTGCTGTACAATGGCAGACCCTGCACTCTGACCCCCAGCTTCTCTCCCTGTCTGTGTCTCCTTGGAGAAAAGCTGGGATATGCCAAAAGACAAATTCCTAATGCATGAAATTGTATAGAGCTAATAAAGAAACATTATTATATTATGTGTGCTGTTTACCCACACACACAGATTTGCTTGATCTCTCCTATTAGTCATGATAAACCCTTTATGTGGTGATCTAGACTCTCCAACCATATAAACTCCCCTTGGAAATGTGTACCCTGCTACAGTTCGTAGTTAAAAGTTTAGAATTTAAATCATGTGATGCTAATGTCGCACTAGTAAGACCTCATTTTAAATATTGTATATTTTGTTGAGCAAATTACCAATATTACATTGGTCCTCTGGAGTAAGGAATGACCTACACTAACAGGCTTCTCTCCCTGTTTTTAGTCTTGAACAGACAAAACTGAATGGACCAGATCCAAGTTATTAAAATCCTTAGAGGTACAGAAAAAGTGAACAGTGAGTTTGCACTGAATCAACAGAAACACAGGTTCCAGATGACACAAGTGGATGCTAGATGGCAATGTATTTAAAACTGAGATAAGGATGCATGTCAAAGATCAAAGATTCTGGGTATCTGAAACAAGCCTAGCCATGTTGTTAAAACGACAGCCTGGCTTCTTTCCAAAAGTGACTGGATGGATCAATGAGCTATTAGATAACATACAGGCTAGATGGCCCAAATGGTCCCTCTGAATTTGAACATTTCTTATATTTAATATTTGTTTCAAACCAGGTTTCCTCAGGTTTTATTACTCAAATCAAAGTTTTATATTCAGCTGATAAAAATATACAACATAATGGTCACATAAGGGTTACATAAGTCACATAAGTAGTACACCTCTTGGATTTCAAGAGGCATATAATTAAAAAAATAAAATTAGTTTGGGAATGTTCATTAAGTGTTTAGGCAAATGAAAATTTGGCTTAACCTGGTTAGCTGAAGGTTTCCCCTCTAGCAGTAGAATGAAGAAATTAGGACTCTCGTGCAGAGTGAGGAGTTAAATACCAAGCAGCTGCAAAATGAAGGACATGGGATGGAGGAGGGATGTCCAAGACTCATGTAAAGACATGGTATTTATCATTTTTAAACTAGTTTGTTTAGCCAAGATGAAAGAACGTGGTTGTTAGCATCCTTCACAAACTTCAGTTGAAATCTATAGTTTAACATTTTGTCTTTCTTTGGCAGTTATAGTGGAAAAAAATAATTCCCTAAAAGTAGTGATATGCAATAATTTGACTCCTGTTGGTCAAAACACAGAAGTTATATACAGTAATATATAAGGGTCATTTGCTTAAATAAATACACACAACAGAACAGTTGTATTTTGAAAGCCATGCATGTTCAGTGTTTTATGAGATTGGAGTACTGAACACAGTGTTAACAAGAAGTGGTAAACTCACCATTCCTAAAAGTCTGTAAAATGTATATTAGTATCCCTATCACTGAATATGGAAACAAGGTTTCCATCAACTACAAGTGAACCAGAAGCACAGAGATTAAATCGATGTACACTATGTTATTACACAGATGTTCAAATGGTATCTATTGTAGTTAATTATTCTACTGTATTTGTGTCACTTTTTTAATTAGTACAGGTTCAATGAAACTGTTGCATTAAATATACAGTAACAGTGTACAACAAGAAAAACATTATAAGGGATTCATAGTTAAATTAGTAACTTCAAGCAAATCAAATGCCACCTTCTAAGCGAAATATCTGAGTAATCATTTAAAAATTAAAAAAAAGCATCTGCATACTTTGCTAGATGAGTGGTGTCCCAACATATTAAATATTATTATTCACAATTTCACAATTGCTGTAACATATATCAGGTCAATAAATACTAATACAGTATGAAATACTTGTTGTTGAAAGAAAGTGCTTTCAGGGTGAGAACCAGCAGTAATTGAAAAATAAAATAATTTCTTACCTTAAATGTATTCTTGTTTGCTTTTTTAATCTTTATTGTGTATTATGCATGCATTAACATAATACATATTCTTAAAGCATAAAACTTGCTTAAAACATAAAAGTTGTTTTGTATAATTCTAGTTAAGATCTAACTAGAACTAGTTAAGTTCTTTTTCTTGTCCTGTTTCTGCTGAAATCCATAGCAGAACACTTACTGAGAAATTCCTCCTTCAAAAATTAGCATTAGCTACAGTACCGCATGTCCTGTATTTTCAAACCAGAAACTTCAACATATGAAAGTCTGGGGAAGATCTCTTCCTTCACCCGCTTAAAATAACATATTTATTAACTTTCATAATATGGGCCAATAAACACCATTGATATCGTCTTTCACACTTCAGATAAGGAACAGTAATGTTATTCAATGTTATTCCTTACCATCTGCCTGAGTTATTTTTTTTTTAAATCTGTCAAACAGCTAAACCAAAAACAGTGGTGGCATTTACGATAGAAGACTTCACACTTCCTATGAATTGTTTTTGGCACTTTTTTAGGATTTATTTCTTCTACTTTTGCTGCTTCATAGTTTTCTTCTTCTTCTTCAAATGATATAATTATCATTATATGTGATGTTTTATGTATTAATTAATACCGTAAGATAAGAATTACATTTAATGGTTGAATGTTTATTAACCTTTACGTTCCACACTGATATTTTTTACTTTTGTCAAATGCTCCGTGGTTCTACTCAACCGAAACACATGATCCTTTAGTAGATTTATAATTTGAGTTTTCTGGAGAGTCAAAAATGTGATTTTGTCTGGTGTCGTAGGAGAAAACAATCATGAAAGACCCAAGTGTGAGAAATGCAGTTCATATGCTTGTACCATTAGAAAATGGTGACTAGATTTAATATAATCAAATAGGAACAAAGCACACTGACAAAAAAGCTATATGCATTGAAAACACTGAGATTTTTTTTTATTACTCAGATTTCATTATTGGTTTTGTTGCATAATGAAGATTGAATTATGCACAAATGTGACATAAAGCCTATTTATACAATGTGCTGTTTACTACATCCCCCCCTAATATATTGTATTTACAAAAAAAGCAGACTTTGTCATGGGTAGTTACATAATAACATAAACAGCAGCAACCCAAGCAACAGCTGATTCACAAGTGGTCCTGCACAGCTGCAGCTGGTTTTCCTCCTGTGTCATAAGATAATATTCTTCCTGTCACATAATTGTATGCTTGCAGCCCATCATTGAGGCCAATAATCTCTTGGAAATGGAACTTACATCTCCTGGGAATGCTCCTGAATAAATGAGGTTGAGGGAGACATTTCACATTGAACATTATGTAAATTTCTTAAGAAAACAAGGACATCTGCTATTTACCAGTAAACATCCTTCCAATGACAAAGAATGTACTTAATGCAAAAATTAAATTGTGTGTTTTTTTGACAGTTGTTGGACTAAACTTACTTTATATGAAAACCATCTACAGTGGACATTTACAGAAACCTCCTGCAGAATGTTATGGTGAATTAAAGACACGCATATAGAAAATTCATTCCAATACAGTGAATCAGTAAATTAAGAATGTGGTTTATTGCTTGGTACCTGTCCGCTTAATTGTGTTGGTTTAACAATACTAGAGACCATTCCTAGCTTTTTTGCTTACCTGTTTACAATGTCGAATAACAAGTGACAGTGGAATGGTCCAGTGTCATAGTGGCTAATGTTGTCCTTGTCCAGTGAAATAAATATTAGCAATGATGTGTTCTATTTTTATAACTTGATACATATACACAATTAAGAGACTCCCTCTATTCTTTTCAAATAGAGTTGTGCATTCAATTCTTTTTGGAATTCACAACATTTTCTCAATGTGTAAGAATTAATGTATTAATTTCTAAACAAGTCCCTTATCCCCTTATCAGAGATTGTTCTTAATCTACATGTGCATGTATGCCTGCAAGAATATCTACCGAAGTTGAATGAATCAGTTACCTTGTTTATTATTCAGACGTGTCTTTGGCTTCATCCAAAACTCCTTTTGCCAATTCATCAGGACTAATGTTAGGCTCACTAACCATTACCACTGCATTCCTGATATTAATTTTGTGATTTTTTTGCAGATATACAGTTTGTGGTTTATGGTTCTTTGTGCATTAGATATGACAATATACATGGCCTTATTTTAAAGTTTCATCTAAAGGATGGCACTTTCTGCACAACAATCTCTCGGCAACTACTTGATTTAGAAACTCATCAAGAGGGAGGATTGCCCCCCTCAGGTGTATCAAGACCCCTTACAGCAGCAACCAAGTTTTCACTGGTGGTCTCCCATCCTGACTCTGTGCTAAGCCATTCTTGCTTAGCTTCATAGACAAGTGATGAGACTAGATGAGACTAGACTCATATTTATTATATGATCAACCAATGCCAACCTCCCACCGTGTTGCCACCTTTGACGTGCACAAACAAGAAAAATATAAAAACTATCCCCCAAACACACACACTTATGACCATTAAGAAAAATTGTGTCATTCTAAAATATGACTGAATTCCTGTTAATAATTAAAGCATGATTTACAGTACCTTTTTACCTATTAACTATTTACTAGTTAGAACTGATATATTAACTGGAGAATACAAAGAAAAGAAAGCTGGTAGCGGTTTGAATTTTGTGGGTCTATTTTAAAAAAAGATTCTCGATTTGTTATATCTTTGAAAATGAATATTAACAGTATAAAGAGATTCTGCTTGAAGCACTGAACACATTTATCCCAACACTTAACAAATCAAAAGCTAAAAAAATAGTATATTAAGTGGTTAAAACATTATGAAAATTCTAAGGGAAAGGAAAGTGCTTTATATAATTATTAGATATCCAAAATATATTATAAAGGCCAAAAGAGAGAAAAAAGGGATAGTGCCATGGAGACCATAACAAATAATAATATATTCTTTCAATCCTACAACTGTCAAAGAAGCATTAAGAAGTAATATGTACTTAAGACAATAATGACAAGTTTCTAGAAGATTAAAGGGAAATGGCAGATGTCCTACGCAAGTATTTCAGGCAGGTCTTTACTAAGGAAGAAGTCAACAAAATTCCACAAGCCGTTTATTAAATAGTTAAGTCAGTTAACTGATAGTACCAATGAAAATAGATGTTATTCAGACGTTATTGGTGAACTCCTCCAACAGTCACTCAAGATGAGGATACTAACTATGGCTCATCACCTTCAGCGATCACTCAAAGTGGAGTATGATTTCCTCCTTGCAATATGTCTGGTTACTTGTGGAACTTCAGACACCTGTAGAGGCCGATACGTAATCCACAGATTGTACTGCATATACTGAATGTTCATAGTGATTGATGTAGTGAGTTGAGCTTGTTTGTGGATGGGGTGGTGATCTTTCAACTGTCATCTGCATTCACATTGCTTTGGTGATGGATGATGACAATCAATAAGATGCCAAAAACTACAGCAGGGATGTCTCTAGGATGTCTTGAATTTGTTCTTTTGACTAAACAGTGAGCTGCTAATAACAAGGTTATATTCAGCAAATTTAGAGCGGAGCTGGACTTTACTGGAGTTGATTTTGCTGATCCCTTCCTTTCTGATCGTTGTAATCCCCGACAGCTCTTGCTTTGAAGTCCCCAAGAAGGATGATCCTATCTTCCTTTGTGATGGATGATAAATGTGAGTCCAGGTTGTCACAGAAGGCCTCTTTGATGTCTTCCTCTGAGTCCAGTTGGGGCATAGCTCCTCAAAACTGTTTCCACATGCTTCTCTGCAAAACTCTTTGTTTAACGGATTCTGACCTTGGCTTGTTTACTGACTAAGTCTCTTGGTTCTTGTTTAGATTGTTGTGGATTTTTATGCCTTTTGACCCTGGCCTGGACTTTGGACTCACGGATTTGGATTTTTACATCTACGAGGAAACTTACATGCAGAGGATTCTGCATAGGGTCCTTGGACACGAGATCATTACATGCACCACACAACCTGGGATTCTAATTGTCACCATCTTCCACCCACTCCACTCTTGAGAACGTTGTTGGATCGCACTTTGTCTGGATGAGGTGTAAATGTTCAAAGTGGGGTTATGTATTTAGTGGAGTGCCACACCACTGGGATCTGGACTAATATCATTCTACTTGGTATTTTTAAGTAAATCTGACAATGATACCAAATTAGAAAGATTAGCATTCATTTGCTACTGTAGAAGTAGCAAATGAAAAATAAAGACTGAAAAAAATCAAGACTGGTTAAACACCTAGAAGAAGAGACAATTGCAGGGTTTTTCATATACAATAGACAGTAAAAAACAAATGAGCTAGATGGGCAAAATGGCCTCCTCTCATCTGTAACTTTTTTTAGTTCTTATATTGCTTTTAATTTAATTACCCACTATAAGAGGGAAGTAAGTTCATTCGAGATGGAGATGCTTGTCTGAACCACATTTCCCAGAAGAATGTGGGGAATGAACTGCTGCCCTTAGCCACCTGATCAGTTACTAGAAGACACTGTAAGAGACTGTAAATAAGTGCTTTTGTGTTCACTTAAATGCATTTCCATACATTCCATTCCATTAGTTTCCTGTGTTAGTCCATTGGGTTGACTTTGTCAACACCTCTGAGTAGCATTAATTAAATTCCGTCTCCTCCTTACAGCCTCCTCTGTTCAATACTAAATATATTCCATTAATTAAACCTGTGATTTATGACTATCTTTAGTTAGAGACTATTATGGTCACTGTTCTTTGAGCCTTTTCCTGGACAAAAATTTTTTTTTTGCATTTTTTTGAGCAATTACCAGTGCACTACATAACTCCAGCATTACTTCCCTTAAATTAAATTCTGTGCTTTCAATTTTGATTAATAATCCTAGTATTCTTTTTTTTAAATCAGGTACTTATGTGAATTAGAAAAGGTAACTTTATGTTAAAATGTAAATAAGGAGAGGCATGGTGGCACAGTGGCTAGTATTGCTGCCTCTTAGTGCTGTGACCCTGGGTTAAATTCCAGACCTGCAGTGGGCAGTGTGTAGTTTGTCTGTTCTCCTCATGTTCTTGAGTCTTGTTTATCCACTAGTTAATTGGCTTCTGATAAAATTGGCGTGTGAGTGTGTGCATCTTTTTGTTTGTGTGTACCTTGTGATGGACTGACATGCCATGCAGGGTGTATCCTGCCTCGCACCTGTTGCTTCCTGGGATAGGCTCTCGCTCCCCTGCGACCCTCTCTTGGATAAAGCAATTAGAAAATGGATGGATTTTAAATAAGCTCATCTTTGATTTGGAAGTGATAAATGAATTATGTTAATATATGCACAGAGAAATACCTGCATCTCACAGTATATTATGTCTCTCCTTTTGTTTCCAGAACACCAACTACAGTGGATTGTCACCAAATATTCCCATCCTGCTGCTGATTTTTGCCTTTATGATTGTATATTTATATGTATTATAGAACATTATCGCCAAAATATTGGTAATACAAACAAAATTAAGACTTGAAAGCTGATGTTCAGATTCATTGTGCATTTAAATATATTTTGCCTACTGTAATTACATTTATAAGACATCATTAAGGATTGCACGAATTGTGATTTAAAGGAAACACAGGAGGGTGAATGTTATAGTTTGAAGATAAAAAGTAGTGGCATTTGAATTAATACGATTCATTATATTCAATATATGTATGGAACATTGCTTTGTTCTTGGTGTTGCAAACTAACACACTAAGGGAGGGGTTAGCTGGGGTATAACGGAGAGCATGGGTGGGTTTTTGGGCTCACTGTAATTATTGTACCCTTGTTACTAAATCCTCACAGACAGTGCTGTATCTGTATGGATGTACAGCAGATAGCGTGACATGTTGCTCTATGTATTGCCATTATAACTGATTAACTGAACTGATCAAGTGATCAAATGAGATGTGTAGGATTAGAGTCTGTCTGACAAATAAGCCAAACTAGATTACGGAAACACAAGAGTTTGTCTCCTTAATTGATTAGTATGCTCTAATCAATTAGTATGCAGCCATCAGCCATATCACCCTGCAACTCACAACTAGCAACCCACTGAAGCTAAGCAGGTTTGAGCCTGGTCAGTACCTGGATGGTCCTGGGAAAAACTAATGTTGCTGCTGGAAGAGGTGTTAGTGGGGGCCAGCAGGGGGTCTTAATGCCCCGGTATAGTGATGGGGACACTATACTGTAAACAAGCGCCGTCCTTCGGATGAGACGTAAAACTGAGGTCCTGACTCTCTGTGGTCATTAAAAATCCCAGGGCGTTTATTGAAAAGAGTAGGGGTGTAACGCTGGCGTCCTGGCCAAATTTCCCATTGGCCCTTACCAATCATGGCCTCCTAATAATCCCCCTCTATGAATTGGCTACATTACTCTGCTCTCTTCCCCACTGATAGCTGATGTGTGCACTATGGCTTCCGTCGCATCATCCAGGTGAATGCTGCACATTGGTGGTGGTGGAGGGTAGTCCCCAGTACCTGTAAAGCGCTTTGAGTGGATTGTCCAGAACAGCGCTATATAAGTGTAAGCAATTAATAATTAATTATGCTATTAACAAAGTGCAGCATGTCTCTGTCATGGGAAATTTCTTTAAATTATGCATTGCGTATACCATATTGGCATTCTCTTAGCCTAGTAATGCCACTAGTAATACCATTAAGATCTAGTCTTTTGGGAATTTTTAAAATTATTTATTCATTGCATCTTATTTTTTACGGAGTTATATGGTGAAGTAGTATTCATGTAATTATTGACATGTAAAACCCAACTATTTCAAAGTGCCAATTGAAAAATGTATCCCTCAAGTGTTAAAAAAATATTTTTTCTACAATAGTAAGAAGATCATTTTTTATAAATAGCCTAGAAAACAATTTATAATCTAATTATGGTTTTGTTAATCTCAATGTGCAGTCATAGTTCTAAATGAAAATTGCGTATTTTAACATGTTGGCTTTTGATTCAAATTCTGCTTCTAGGTGGAATGTTTTCTCCACTCTAGAATAAATGTTTATTTATTGTTAATGATTTTTAATAATATTAGAACTTTTCATGACGGAGGCTCAAACTCCACAAAAATTATTCCTGAGCAGTGGTTTTCTTGGCAGTATCTGTTTCCTTCCGTGTAAACATATATAAAAAAACTTAA
This sequence comes from Lepisosteus oculatus, assembly GCF_040954835.1. NCBI lineage: Eukaryota > Metazoa > Chordata > Actinopteri > Semionotiformes > Lepisosteidae > Lepisosteus > Lepisosteus oculatus. The sequence continues at coordinate 19,979,909 of NC_090697.1, read as the reverse complement.
TGTGCTGAGGCTATCTGCTTTTGTAGGTTTTATACCAGGCCTCTTGCACAGTTTAATCTTAGGCATTTTTTGAATGGCAACATTTGGTGCAAGAAACCCTTGGGAACTAGACTTACAAGACAAAGAAAAAATAAATACTCACATATTGTACACTATATACTTATATCTCTATACAATACAAAACACGTACATGTATATTTAACTTATACTATATTTGAGCAGTACCTACACTATGTGTGATGGAGCTGAGGCTTAGTTAGAGGCCTTCTAGAGACTTCTAGAGACACACCTGCCTTGATTGATTTGCCTCCTGTGGAATGGAATTCTACAGGCAGGAAAGAGTTAATCTGATTGGCTCTAATATTTTGTCCTAATTGGACATTCCTCAGGAGTAGCAGACGCCAGTATATTCGCAGATGCAGAAGGGAGGGGGTTGCTTCTGAGCACCTGCAGTTTAGGGAAGGTGGGTGAGTTAGTAGCATCCAACACTATAAAGACTTTAACTAGCACAGGAGTGTTTATTCAGCTTCCGTGCTTTTGTATCAGCAACCAGCTGGCACTCCTGACATCAGTTTTAGGTTTCAAAAGTCAGAAATAATGAAGACTTGCAGGGATTTTGTGATGGATTGGATTTAGAAAATTGCTGACTAATACATCCATAGTGAAATGTTTTTTGGGACTCGGCAGCCCTGTTCAAAGGGGGGCCACTAGTACATCACAGGAACCAGAACCCAGAGAGGTTCCGCAAGCCGACAGTGGCGCCCAAGCGTGTATGTGTGATCTGGTGACATGATGGCTCAGGGCTTCAATTTGTGGCTTGGGGGTTGACATTCCCATGCTATGATTACAGCCTACTAATATTACAATAATAATGTACATTCTGGTGATAAGCATTTAGTTATGAAATGAAATGATAATGTTTCATTTTTTTTCAGCTACCTGGGTTAAAAATCTGATGACACCTTTTGTACATAAACCCTACACCCTAAATTGCTTAGATAAGTGTTTTTTCAGTCCATGACCTTTGAATATTCCTGTGCGTTTTTGTTTTCATTTCAGCTGGGCTAAATAAAAGATCAGTGAGCCTTTAATTGATCAAATTGGTTGCATTTTAACTGTTTTCTCCACTTAGGATTTGATAAATAATATTTTTTTATTAGTCTTTTAGTTCAAGTAGGTAACTGCGTCAGCATACGTAGGCTGCACAGGAATAGGGAAATATTTATTCCATGCTGTGGAGTCTTTGTCAGAAGCAAAACCTCCTGGGTTTCATTCCATTTCAGTACTCCAAAAGGTGTATATACTGTACAGTATAAGTTGAAAATATAAGTTGAATCAATTAATTCTAAATGTGCAGGTAATTTGTTATTTCATTAAAGATTCAATTAGGTAAGTGCATTAAAACCATTGACTACTGGGGTCAAAAGGATCAGGACTGGACAGGACAGGACTATATATTTTAAATACATTTGCTAAGCAATTTACTTTCCTGTGATAAAAAGAAATTGAAATACAAATAAGTATAATAACCTTTTTATAATTTTTTGGCATACCAATAGTTGTTTCCCAATTTTTAAGTGCATGTTAAGCAATACTAGCTTTTCATGAGTAGACCAAACTGAATAATTGTATCTGTCCTCACAAGAATTACATACCTGATGCTTGACTGACAGCAAGATGTTGACTGAGTACCTAAGCTGGAAATAGGTACTTTTCAACATTGGTTACCAATCCTGGTCCTGGAGGTCCACAAACATACTGGTGTTCATTTCAGCCAAGTTTAATTACTTAATTAACTTATTTGGTAGAAGCCTAATTGGCAGAAATAACAGCCATCCTTTTGGATAAGTCTCTGTTAGTCTCTATAATTCTCTTACCACAGCTGGGCACTGCAATTTACTGTATGCCCATTCTTCCTTACAAAATTGCTCAACCTCCCTTAATTTGGAAAGGGACCAATGGTGAACAGCAATTTTCAACTCCTGTCACAGATTTTCGGTTGGGCTAAGGTCATCGGCTAGGCACTCCAGCTGCTACCACCATACTTCACGGGAGAGATAGTGTTTCTAGGAAGATGTGCAGTGTTATGCTTGCGCCAAGCATAACGCTTAACATTGAGACCAAAAAGGTCAATTTTGGTCAAATCAGACCATAGAATCTTCTTCAACTTGATTTCAGAGTCTCCCACATACTTTCTGGCAAACTAGTCAACATTTGAGTTTTTTTTCCCAATAAGGGCTTTCATGTTGCCACACTCCCATGAAGCCCAGATTTGTGAAGCACCCAACTCTGTTGCCGGAAACGACAATTTCTTTATAATTTGCATAGGCCTTTTGGTGGCCTCACTGACTAGAGCCCTTCTCCCACAGATACTCAGTTTTTGAGGATGCCCTTTCTACATAAATTCACAGTTGTGTCATATTTTTTCTATTTCTTAAGAATGGATTTTATTGTGTTTGGGGAATATTCAATGCCTTGGAAATTTTCCTGTATCCCTTATCCAGAGATAGACTAATTAATGTGAAACACCACGATTGCACACAAGTGGACTCTTTCCAATTAAATATGTGACTTCTAATTATAATTGGTTGCCACTGTTTGGGTTTTTCTGATTTATATTTATATTTAATTTAGGATGATATGTAGAATTTTGTTTTCATTTTGACTTTATACAATGTTTTGAGTTGATAAATGGCAATTTAAACACATGATGATTCTTTTTTTAAACAATAAAATGTGACCAAAAGTCCAAGCAGTGATGGGTGAGTGGGTGAGAAGGGAACTGTAAAACACATAGTGGGCAAATATTTTCAAGATACCATTGTGTAAATATCCAATGAGTTAAGCTTCTCTTTAATTCTTTTTCAAGAATGTCACATATGATTAAAAATAGAATACTTTTGCAGCTTTAACACTAATTACCACCTTTACATTCTCAGGAATAATGTTTTCACTTTTAATTTTTTTTTAATTTTGAATTACTAAATATTTATAGATAAAAAAATCAATAGGAGAACAAAATACAAGACTTAATTTCTGAAATATAATTAAAAAGAATAATAATGTACTTATTTATTTATTATGTGTACTAGAATATTTCTGCTAATTCCTTATATCTTCCATAAAATATCTTAAGGCATCACCAAATGTTTTCATTATGTCATGAATCATGACTGCATTTATAATAAAGCAGTAAGTTACATAATAAAGCTGTATGATTCACTAAAAGGGCAGTCCTGTGACACAGTGGTTAGCAATGCTGCCTTGCAATTAATACAAAATGGAAAAATATATACTTTTCTTTACTTTTCTTTCAAATAAATTGAAAGGATAAATAAGAGCTGCATTTAAGTTACTTGGTTTATAATTCAAAATGGCAAAATAAGAAACAAGTCAGTGGGCTAAATTCCATGTATTTTCTGAATTAAAAAAAAAGTGAATGGCTTCTTTGCCTTGAAGGAAGTTTACTTTTTTCCTTGGCTTTTAATGATTATTAAAAGAACCTGAAACAGAGTCCCAAGAAGAACTAACAGACAATATTTTCCTCAAGGTGACTTCCAAGTGGGCCAACAATCTAAAGATCTGGAAAATTGGAACAAGCAAGAGAAACAAATATGAGCATTTGTTGCAGACTTATTTCAGCAATAATGTACTGCAATGCTTTTGTGGTAAATTAAAGCAAGCCACAACACTTTATTTCACTTTATTGTAGAATTCAGTAAAACCTATTTCCTTTATACTTAAAGGCAGTTGCCTGCTGTAACTCTGATTTTTTATTTAGACTGACCAGAGTCTGTAAGTGATGTTTGACAGCTGGATATGAATTTTGTGGAATTAGCTTTCTCTGTTAAGGCATACAAAATTTAATGTAAAGTATGCCTTTTTTCCTTAATGGGGGAAATATAGGTAACTGTCTGTGGCTCTGTCAAAGGCATTAAATGCACTCAGATGCCTGTGCTTTAGAGCAAAGTGAATGAGAACATGTTGGTGCCTCACTACTTGGCTCTCCAGAGGTTTCTTGGAATAAACTTATTACAAAGCTACACAAACTCATGCTGTGACTTCTTGCATCCTTACAATACAACTCTAGTAGTCTGCTACAAACTAGTAAAACAAATGTTAAAACAGAAGCAGTTCAGGATTTCAGATATTTGCTTAGATTTTTATTTGGGGTACCTGCACAACCACCGCCACATTGTACAAGACCGTCCGTCACAGTTGTCTGTGGAGCAGAATTTGTGCCATGGAATCCTAAAACTTTTCAGTGCAGTTGTTTTCAGACGTCTTCTTGGTACATCCCTTTTCAGTAGTTCCGTTAAATCCTAAGGAATATGACAGAGGGACAAAATATGTATAATAGTTGGCATGACTCACCCAGCTGAGGGAATGGCAGCCTAGTCATATGAATAATCTGTCCAACCCTCACCCCCTTTCACTATTATAACACTATTGTACAGTAATACTAGGGAGTTGCTGCAAAGGTGTAGATGGGGCGGTGGAAGGGATGTGAGAGAGATAAACAGAGAGAAGTCCTGGGTGCGAGACCTATATTCATACCTGAGCAGAAATATCCTAGATTAGGATCTGTCCTTCTTCCTGAACTTTGGTTACAACCTCTATAATAGCATGCTAACACAGATTTATAACATACTGTATATATCTTTATTACACAAAGATTTGCCATGTGAGAAAAACAACGATGAAAGCTATACGGGGCTGAACATATAATTCTCCATATCAAATGTACTTATTGAGACCAGCAAGCACTTATTTACAAAACAGGTTGTTAAGAGTATGGAACACACTACCCAGCCATGTTATTGAATATTTATACCGTAGCTTCCTTCAAGAAATAGATAATGTTGGATCAATAACCTGATAACTACTGAGAGATGTGCCAAACATTTTTGTCTGAACTGTTCTGAGGTTCTTAACTGTTGCTTTAATAGTGTCCTTTCGAGGAGGATGTATGGGAACTATCTGTTCCCTGTAAACAAACTGTAAAAATAAGTAGAAAATGAGCATTTGACAAATTAAAGTTCTTATTTTTGACTACATTCCAGAATAATTGCATAAATTTGCATTATCATTTTGAACTTTGTACCTGCTTTGGTTATAAATTGAAAACAAAAATGAGAAGAATAAAACTGAAAAAGAAAAAAAGGTTAGTGGTTATATGGGTTCTCTTTGACTCAGAAAGTTTGCTTCAGAAATGTTACTTTATGTAAATGAAACACAAATTATAATTGAAAGGAGTATTATAGGTTTACCCATTGGAGAACTAGCCTAGATTTTAATCTCAGAGGAAGTCCATATTACACTCAGTACTCATTAAAAAGGTGTCTGCTGTCTTTGTGCTGTTACATGCTAGCTCCCTACTGCATTACATCCCATTAAAAATCATCTTCATTATAACCTGCATTGAACAACAGCATATAAGATGCCCAACATTCTGTAACGTTGTAGCGGAAATTTAGTGGTGCATATTAATTAAAAGAGAAAGATGAAATAATTTATGACATTCTTTTTCAAATTCTCTTCTTTATGATTTTTGAACTAATTCTTAGGCATTTTACTTATGACACTATAAAATTGCTGACCTTTGAAACCAGGTGAAATCATTTGTATTACAATTGCAAATTAAAGTATAACAATGACACAGAAACCAAAAGCAGACAGTTGAGTGATAAGGCAGTTAATATTGCAACCTCATTGCTCTTGGGTCATGGGTTCTATCTTAAGATGGGAAATTTTGCCGTGTGGAGCCTCAAAGTTTTTATAGGTTTGGTTTCTTCAAGTGGGCTAAATCAAAATGTGTAGGTTTGATTAACTATTAATCATTAACTATTTGTCTTTTTCTTTCTGGAAGCTGCAGTGAACTGGAGTTCCATACAGGGCAAAAGTCCTGCCTTGCTCTTAGGCTTGTAGGTAGGATCAGGTTTGCCACATCCCTCTTCTTCTTCATGGTAGTAGCTGTAGTATTCTCTTCTCTGTTTGAGGTCTGTAAGCACCATTATTCACATTTGCATTTTGATTTTATGTTCACCACAATGCGGTACATTTAAGGAGATCCACCCTCTGGAATAGAGAGCAACAGGTCTGCAGCCACTAGGACCTCTTAGCTTCCTGTTCTTATAGCTTCTTGTTTCATGTGAATACTTTTATTACTTCTTGAGAAGCTTGAAAATGATAATAACCAAAATATAAAATGTATGGACAATAATAATATTAAGACCAGCATTTGAGTTCTGGATTTTTCCAGTTCAGACATACACTGTATCCAGTGGGGATACTTCATTCAATAGCAGATAGTCATTTGGTTGGTGCTTTATTTCAGTAAGACAATAGAAATCCACTTTCTTTTTAATACTAATAAGAATAAGAACCTTGTTACTGAGAATTAAATAGAACTAATATAGCAAAGACTATTAACAAATTTACAGACAGCACATGTTGCAGTTTCAGTTTTGGAGCTATAACCAATGCTATAGCTCTCAGTTAAATACAGATTCAAATATGACAAGATAGTTCAAGATATTAGTATTATTGTAGACAAAACCTGATTCAGGCTTCTGCACAGAATTAACTGTGGGCTATGATCATACAGAATTCTGTTTTTGTTAACAAAGGGAGTGAAAGATAGTTAAACACAGGATAAAATTATTATATTTATTGGAAGAAACACAAATGTTACTATACAGTAAGCCTGTTCAAAACAAAATCAATAAATCAATGCATAATCAATCCAAAGTAATGCTATACTCTCCTCAAAACATTCTCAATGAAAACACGGCTACTTAAAAGGACAGAAATAAGCTGTTTACTAAAAGTCATCTCTGAAATTCCTCTCTTAAAGTTTTAAACGTGATTAATTCTAATTAAATTTCTATTTATATTTACAACCCTAATGTTGTGTACAGGTGTGTACAGCTCTTGCAACATAAATGCTAGAATGTAATGTTTGTAAAAATAAATGATGGAAGACATTAGTCTGAAACACAGCACTTAACTAAATGACAACATGCTTAACTAAACCTGACTTAGTTGGCCAAATGTGCCCACTTAAATGTATCTGGTCTTGTTCCCGGTTACTTAATACATTTTTCCATAAGACTGTTGTTAAAGCAACAACTACAGGACTAATGACATTTAGATAAAAAGGGTTAAATAAATACATTTTTCTTTGGCATTGCTTTGTATTCGCCACGATCCTCCTCCTCTTAAGGGCACTCCGACCCTTTCGTATTCTAGTTCATTTTGTGCACCTTCCCCTGTTTGTCCGTCTTAATTTAAGCCTGGCGCTCCCGCTATGCCTGGCTCAGCATTGGAAGATGGAGGCCTGGAAGCCCGCCTACCATCAAGTCGCCCTACGTCCAGGAGAGACCCGATGGCATAGGCTTCAAAACGGCATCCTGAAAATCTGAGTCCAGGGCTCTGAGCACCTGGCCTCATTTTCCTGGTTTTATTCCCTGTCCCTGTTCCGGATCTCGTTCCAGATTTGAACCTTCTTTGTATCATCTTGGATGGATACCCCTGGTTTCGGATTTTCGACTGAGCCCCGGATTACCCCTTTAGACTGTCTGGATTTGTTTGCACTTACCACGCCACCCGAGCACCAGATCAGTGTCATCACACCCCCCTGTCTGTCAACCCATCCTGATCCTGTTGTCCCCGATCTCCTTCTCCACTTGCTTCCAGATTATACCGTCTGCACAGGGTCCTGAACTACACCTTACGGACAGGCTCCCGTTACAGTATTTGTGTTTCCTAGAGGTGAAATGAGAAGAAAAATAAAATAGTATTGCGTTTTGAATAATACAATGAGATTGCATAATGTTATTGTTTTTGAATTGTACCTAGGACAAATGAAGGAAAGTAAAGGGATTTTATACACACTATATTTTGTTAATTCTTCTGAATGGATATAATTAATGTTTTTTTTTCATATTTAAAAATACAGTATCACAAAACATTAAACAGTTCTTTTTAAAACTAAACATGTTAAAATGAAGGCACAATAAACAAATATTTTATGGCTTGTGTTGCATGAATTCTGGAGCCACTGAAAGAAGAGAATGAGGAGCCACAGAGTGACTCCTCTAGCCAGTCTATACATCTTGTCATTCAAGTATTAACAGGCTACAGGCTCTGCAGACACATTCAGGAGGTTCAGTTAAGATTGAAAGAGAGCCTGCAGCCTACCTGACAGAGCAGGCTAACTAATTCCAACACAGCCCTGGTGGAGATGACCCAGTTGTAAGCTGCTGCTTGGGTCATAGTCTGGTAGGGATATGACCCAGGTTTAAACCCCATGTTTAAATACTTTTTATGTAAATGTCAGTAACTAGCACCTTCTGTCTTTGCTGTTTGATAAACAATATGCAGTTAAAAAGCTCACATTGCCTGATTGCATTCAACTGTGAAAATGTTAAGGGGAAGGATACAGGTGTATTATTATAATCAGTTACAAGTTGTTCTGCTGCTTAATTAACACTTAAAGGGAACTTTGGTGCAAAACAAACAAAAACACTAACTATACCAGGTGCAGTTCAGAAAATGTTAAGTTTTATTTTATAATCACTCTATGCTATATAGTATCTCCATACTACCTTATAGGTGATCTCAGAAATTACTATTCTCAGACATGTAAAGGTGCCTTCCATACAAACCAGAGCTTGTACCAATGTCACAGAAATTCTCAATGCAGTTTCTGTTGACTGACTAAAAACTGCGAAAATGCCAGTTATCGGCTGTGGACAGCATAGGGCACAAGTGTAACACGGCACATTGTTGTTCAAATGAAGAACCCTATGCGGAGGTGGGAAGCCGAGTCAAGAGAGATTTCAGGTAATCCCAAAACGTTAGGCAGAGACGTACCAGGTTCAATACCAAAGGTTATCCAAAAGGGGAAAGGCAGACAAATCCAAAGCGCTAGACGAAGTCAAGGTCGAAGGTGAGTTCCGGGTTCAAATATCCAAAAGCAAGATCCAAAGGTTTATCCAAGGGAGGCAAGAAGGTCTGAAGAAGCTAACAGTACCAAGCAATGTTTAGTGAAATGGAGAAGGCTTAAGTAGGTTCGGAAGTGGAGGGTGTGTTAGCAAGTGAGGCGCTCTGATTGGAAGAAGGGTTAAATCAGTAATGTTTGAGGGGATTGCATCCCATATTAGATAGATAGATTGCAATCTCCCATATTCATAAATTTACCTGGCCTATTTGTATTTGATTGTTAAATACTGTATAGCAATCTAAAACTAAGGACAGTAGCATATAAAATGATAAGGGATGTACACTGAGGTAAGTAATGATATGGCCTATGAAAAATATTTCTAAAATGAATGGGGGAAAAGACTTATTTTCCATATACCACCTTTGGACCGGGACCTTTATGACACTTAAAAGCATCTGCACAATTACAGTCATGGATCATAAATCCAGCCAGAGATAATGACACCAGATACTCACACTACATGACAGAGGTTTTGGTAAATGTTTACATGGGCTTTATTGATAGCTAATGATTTGCTTGAATCATTCCAGTATGGTAATCATAACACTAAGACTGTTTTTGTCTAAGTAGTAGTGAACAATTTATTTGTTTCATCTGATTTGCAGGAGTATTTTTCTGCTCCTTGATGTTAGTGTGGCTTTTGATAAAGTAAATCATTCAGTGCTGCTCAAACGTTTGCAAACATTCCTGTCCATCAATTGTACTGTTTTTAACTGGTTCCACTCATATCTAACTGGCAGGCAGCATTTTCTTTCCCTTGGCCCTCATAAAATTCCCCATAGCCACACTTGATCATATCCTGCACAGTTTAGTCTTGGAACCATTTGCTTTTTATTTTTAATATGCATACAATCGGTCAGATTATACATAATCATGGTCTACAGTTGCATTGTAATGCAGGTGATACTCAGATGTACATTAAAAACTCATCATACTTTGGTTGGTATCAAATTCCTTGGAGCTGAAATATGCCAAAACAGAGATTTTACTAGGGAGCAGCAAATGTCAGCTGGTACTGTATAACTGGAAAACTTCACAATAATGGTGAATAGTTTCCCAATCCAAAAGCCAATGATGGTCAGGAACCTGGAGTCAAACTTGATCGTCTCTTGACTTTTGAGCCTCGCATGACAGATTTGATCAAGACCTAATTTTTTCAACATAGAAATATTCCCCGCATTTGACAATTTTTGTCATTGTCTAATGCTGAGCACTTGATTCATTCATCTTGCTCCTTCATATATCTCTGAACTCTGTCATATTTACACTCCCTCATGATTGGCTCTGTTCAGTTCAGGCTGGCCCTTTTCACTGTACCTAGGACTAAATCTTGGACATTTGGTGACTATGTTCCTTTCTTTAGCAGCTCCATTGTTATAGAATGCCTTTCCCCTGCCTATGTCAGCGACAAAATATTTAACTCTTTTCAAGTATACCTAAAACTCACCTTTATACTAGGCACTATGTCTGATTGCCTTACAGTTAATGCTGTATGTTCTTGTTTCATTTGTTATGTTATTTTTTCTTTGTCATTTTTATCACTGTGTGCATTATCCTTGGGTTTGGAAAGGTGCTTTTCAAATAATAGTTATTTAATAGTTGAATGATTAAATTATTATTATTATTATTATTATTATTATTATTATTATTATTATTATTATTATTATTATTATTATTAGTTGTAGTAGTAGTAGCAGTATTGTAGATTAAATTTGTTACTTTAAATGTAAAAATGTCAATAACCTTTTTTCGGTTGTGCCCTAAATTCATATGCTAATTAGTGTTTCAGAGTTACTCTGCAATTTTTCAAGCACGACCAGGCTAATAACGTAAACCTAATGTGCCTCAGGACAGCTTGCTGTATCATCTGTGATATTGCTGGAAAGCCAGAGATTTAATTACAAAAACACAGTATCTGGCATCATGTCCAGATTACTAAGTAAATGGCTCTTTGTGAATTAGGTTACCTATTGTTTATACATTTTTAAGTCATTGCAAGCAAATAAAGATTGTTAGTGTTAAACATTATGCATGTTAATAGGGAACAATTATTTTGATATTTGTACTGTGCAATTTGTGTATTTTTTAATCAATCACTCCGCTTATTTGAAATATATTTATTTTTACTAAACTATAACAAGGGGTCAACTTTTTATTTGCTTATAGAGCACAAAATTCTCTGGGTTCATTCACAGTGTACTAAGATATAGGATTTGAAATTAAATACTAAAATGAGATTTTTTCTGAGTTCTATTCCCGTTTCAGTGTTGATTTTTCCATGATATTCCACACTTTTTTCCCTTAAGCTTTGTCAGTGATTGTAGAAGAAGGAAAAGCGGGACAGCATAGTTGCACAGTCAAAGGGGTTTATTGCCCTTAATAATTAACAGGAGCAGGCAAGTCACAGAGACTGGTAGAGAGATAGAAAGAGAGAGTGAAAGAAGAGCCCTGTCAGCCAGCTGGCCCTGAAACGCACTGCATCGAGCCACACCAATACCAACCAGCCTCAGGACAGCACTGCTAGAGCACCCCAAAATCCCAGAATCAACCACATCACAGCCACAAGCAACAATATCTCACACACTGGGACACACAAACACAACAGAAATTGGAATGCTACAAAACCCTAAACAAACAATATATGCTAGCTGAATATCTGACCTAGATAAGAAACAGCAAAAAGAAACAGACCCCGATTAAATATAGGCTCAATGAACACATTCTGGCCATAGACACTGGGTGACACAGACAGTCCTGGCTGCCTAAAAAGGTCAGGATATGCCCCCACTGCCAACAGGGAGAAACTGAGATAGAGATGCACTTTCTGCTGCCATGGGAGAAATACTCTGGGATAATATAAATGTTCTTCCCCAAAATAACAAAACTAATCCCAGAATTCCCTCACCTGCCAGAATCAGAACAGCTCCCAGTCCTACTGGGAGAGAACTCAATTCAGCTGGCAGCCCTGTATGTGATCTCCTGTGACAGCCAGAGGAACGGTGAACCTGTATCTCAGTAATGTTCTATGTGTTGTATGTTGCATGTAAATGTCTAATGATGTGTTTGTATTGTAAATGTGTGTTAATTGTATATGCTCTGGCAACACTGTAATTCATTGGTCACGTCAATAAAGCTGTTTGAATTGAATTGCATGAAGCATCCAATAGTAGCCCATGAGGAGGGACAGAGGACAGAGGTAAACCTCTCTCCTTTTATAGGGGGGAAAGGGAAAGAATGTGAGTATACATAAGGACGGAAAAGGTGAAAAGTCAAATAACAATCCTGGCTGTCCATCAATGGATAACAAAATATGTTTAGGTTTTATAGTTAATTGAATACTTTACAAAAACCTTTTCAGGTTTTTACATATATTTTTTTCTGATGTTCCAGTGCTGGGTTGAAGTTACATTCTTCCATAGGTCTAACTGATTGAATCTTCTCTTCAAAAGTAATTAATCATTTATGCAAGCAAGACAGCTTTTGCCAAGCTATTATGAAGATCGTTGCATGTAAAAATAACACAAGTACTTTCTTTTTCTTTCTTTATTCATTTAAAGACATATTGATGAAATAGAAAGTAAATATGTACAAATGGATGGTCATGGCAAAATGAGTTGGAATTGAGGAGGAGGGTGAAAGGAATGAAAACGTAAAAGGGTAGAGCACAAAGTGAGAATGGAATTGATTGATTGAATTGATACCTACATTAGATGGAATTATTGCATCACTGTTTATTGCATCCACAGTTTAATCAAATGGAGTGATATTTGTTTGAGCCCTTTAAAAATGAATAAGAAGAAACAGCAAAAAGAAAAGTACAAAAAAGATTTTCACTTAAAAGCTTAGCAGGAGTGAAAGGTACTGTACATCTAACTTGCAAAAAATATTAATCATATCTGCAATTACATGCAATGTTCTATGATCATTATAATGTTATTTATATTTGAATTGTGTTTAAATTTTAAATAATTGAGTGTTAGATATAAATATCCCTTGTTGGGCTCTAATGTATACCATTTTTGTTTTTCTATTTCTGAGAACTGGAATATGATTGTAAACAGAATGTTCATAATCAATGTATTAATTTTCAAACTTTATATTTCAGATAAACAGTACTGAATGAAAAAAAAACTGTAAACTGTTTGTAATGGTTGAAACACATGACACAATTAATGTAATCTTTACATTTTGTTCGAATACACATTACACCTGTCTGATTGTTTCTCTTTTCAGCATGAAATAAACCTATTACTTGTTCCTTTGCAGCCTACGCATGCTGATGCAGCTACCCACCTGAATCACATATAGATGTACTGCAAAACCCATGTGGGTTTGTGTCTGTGGAAATTACATTTGCATCAAAGTCCGTGCAATATAAAGAAATCTAGTGATGAGTGAATAAAGTGTAACATTCAGTAAATAAGATAAGCTGTAAACATAACCCAAACATGTGCTGGGGAAAGGTGCCAGCTTGGCAGCACTGGATGAAGTAATGGCTAGGCTTCTGGACTCATCACTGGTAGTTTGCAGTTCCAAATTCCAAGTTGGACACAGCTATTGTACCCTTGAACCAGGTACATTACCAGAATGACTCCAGTAAGATACCCACAATGATAATAAACAGTATAACTGGTTGCAAATCCCAGATCCACTGCCTGCAATACCAGTTTTAGCCTGAAACCTAGTCTTAGTGACTTCAAAGAGTTTATAAGATGGAGGAAGTGGAGGAGGCAATCCTCCCAAAAACTCTTTATATTTAAAACACAGTAAAAGTGGTTAACAAAGTTTTCACAATATAGCTGATGAAATATTCATCTTGAATGTTTTTAATTCTAAAACAAGTGCTTTAATTCTAAAACTCCTGTCTGGCCCAAAGCCAGACAGGAGTTTTTCTATTAATAAGAATATAATAATAACAACTTAATTTACTTGTTATAATATCCATCCAGATAAATCCCATAAAACTGTATATGTAAGAGGGGATTTATCGGGAATGAAAGAAGAAATTGTGGGCAGTGTCATGAAACTAATTTTTCAAGCTGAATTATCCGAGCTATGATTGAACAATGGATGTTGTAATGTAAGGAAAATGTAAAATCTTGGATTCACTGGTGTGCAGAGAATCAACTTTAATACCCTTAACCATGTATACAGGGAGCTAAGCCTAAATGAACAGGGAACTGCAAGGCAGGTTGAACTTGTTTTTAGCAAGGGAGATTCTGGCAAGATTACTCCTGTGCTCATCGTTAAGACCTCTCCTGGGGAAATAAAAAAAAACATATTCACAGCTGAAAGCATAATATGTGCATTAATGAAAATGTAAAAATGGGACAATGTATTATATCATGCTCTCAACATAGGTAAGTGCCTAAAGCCAATTTTCACATTTTGTTGCTTTAAAACTTGCTTTAAAACTTGAAGTCATGTTACTATGACTTAACAATTAATTTCTACATATGCAACATACTAAAAATATTCAAAGCAGAAACCAAAAAGTAAGACATAAATGGATAATTAATTTGAGCAAAAAATGGATTGCATATGTAGTCAATGAGATTAGAATCTGTGGAAAGATTGAAAACTGTTGTCCCTAATCAATCTCCCAGTGGCTTGAGAGAGTTTGAGCAAATCAAGAGGAACTGGTTTGCAAAATTGGTATAAACAGAGACTGTACTTGCTGCCATCAGTTCTTGCTGTACTTACTTCCACCAAATATTGAGTTCATGGATCTGAATTCTAATGCAATTAAAATGTTTAGTATTTTCTCTTTTGTTTTTGATAAGATTCAAATTCAGGTTTTCAATAAAGAATTAAGTTTAATTCACTAAGGTAAACCAGAAGATTAGTTTGATCAGTGTGCCTCACACTCAGCAGAACTAAGTAAATATCCCTTGGTTTAAAGTGCTAGGAAGTGGAACTATTGACACTAGTTAGGTGTTACCCATTGTGTCTAGATTCTTAGACACCTCCATTGTCAACTACCTCAGCCTGTAATAATATGGGTGGGTCATTTTTTCTATATTTTTTAAAAAAAGGTCCTCTGCATTTCTGTTTGAAATGTACGTCTGCTTAATTTCCACATGGTTCATCCAGTATGTGTTTTATAATTGAATCTTTTGAAGTGCAATATATTCACTTTATCAATGCTTTTTTGAGGTTCTAGAACACTAAAATGAGATAATATTGTAGTCTATATTTATGTTTTTTCTACCTCTTTTGAATTGTAACTAAATATTGTTACTACAGTGGATTCCAATCTTGGTTCTGGTGACCCACACACCTGTTGGTTTTTGTTCTACTGCATCTTCTTATGTGCTTGTTTTGTTTTCATCTTAAAACTTGATTAGTTTCCAAATTGTACCAGAATCTAGATCATAGATGTAAAATATATTTAATAGAACATATTTGTCTATAATTAATTTATTATGTTCTGTCACCCTTTTTATGTCTGAATGCCACATTAGCAATTTTAAAGTCAGTGGGTACCACTGTCTTCAAGAGGCATTGGAAGAGTTTTGTTAATGGCCTATGAATAACACCTCTTTTTAGTTTGAGTAAAATTAGTAGAATGCCAAGAGGCCCAGGAGTTTTACCTTAAGTGCTTCTGTTGCTTGAAACACTTTTGTCTTTTCTACGCTAATATAATTTGCTATTATAAAATCTAGTATTTCTGGGCAGAAATACTGTTCAGAGACAGCAAAAACAAACTGATGAAACTAGGTAAAGTGTGCATTACTTTTATTCTGTAGCAAGAATGGGGAAAGAGGATATGAACCACTGAAAGAGAAAAACATCTAAACACACCACATCCCTTCAGCTATTGGACTCCCAAATGGAGGTAGCAAGTCTCAATTTGTGATTCTGGGAGCGAAAGTGCTCTCTGCATGCACTAAAGACCTAAATTAACTAAATTACATTAACCCATTCTCTTTCACCCATATGCTCTCTCTTTCTATTATTACATGATAAAAATCAGGCTTGGCATAAACCAGCATCAACTATCTGGTAACTTGATCTTACTAGCTGCCATAAGTGAGGCATGGATGAACCTGGTTAGTACTGGGATGGGAGACCTCCAAGGAAAAAACTAATTGCTGCTGTTAGTAGCTTTGGTGGACCAGTAGTTGGAACTCTTCTCTCTGGACACTGTTTTCTAGAGGGTGTCATTCTTTGTATAAGATATAAACTGAAATCCAGAAGATCCAATACTCATTCATTAGAGTAGAGGTGTTTATATCAGTGTCCTGGTTAAATTCCACTCTGTCCTACCTAACAGTCACCCTTAGTTCAATTGGTACAATATTTAATTGCTTTTTCACCTGATCTGCTGTTAACATTTGTTGCTACTCAGTGCTTTGGGATCCTTTGGGATTAAATCTAGTATTATAAAAACAGACAATTAAGTATAATAACACAAAATGTGAACAAAATTCTAAAGGGCTTTAAATGTCTCGATGTTCTGCTAAAGAGAAAGCTGATCTGATTGCTAATGGCTTTTTAACCCTGCAAATGACCTGTTTAATCAAGGCATAGGCAAATGAGAAGACGTTTAGCATATACCTTTAATGCTTTATAACTAACTAAAGTTGTAATTAAAATGTTATTTCAGAAGTAAGTGTCAAAGGGATGGATTTAAAACTGATATGGGGGTCACTGAACTGTATATAATTAAAAACATATAGGCTCTACAGTATGTATATGAATTTCTTCAGTTTACATCTTCCATGCAAATGACCTGGCATCGTGGACTAAAATGAATATTTTTCATGATGCTACAACTGTATTGCATACTAATTGACTAATTGACTAATTGTAGGTATTACTGTTGTCTTGCTCTTTACATTTTAAGAATACACGCATGTGTGCTCAAACAGTTGACCTACTTCATTCTACCTACTACCATTCTAAAATTGAGTAACATTGACTGCTACACACTGAATTACCCCATTAGTTAGAGCTTTGGGCACATTTGAAGATGTGGTAATTTAACTTGTTGAATGTCAACCCAGGTAAAAGTAAAAAAAAGGAAAATATATTATGAAGGGAACAGCTTCATAGTGTACCATCTCAGGATATAGCACTGGAGCAAATTATTATTATTATTATTATTATTATTATTATTATTATTATTATTATTATTATTATTATTATTATTATTATTAAACTCCCTCATATTCAGAAGAAATAGGGGAGAATGGGATTCTAGGAGGTTTTTTCTAATAGAACTTAGCCCTAAAGCAAAATGATTAGGACAACTCCACAATGATAAAACCAATTTCTCCTTGTTAAAAGAGTTATGACATGGGATGCTTTGAATACTTGAATTGGAAGATTTAGATAGATAGATACTTTATTGATCCCGTGAGGGAAATTGCAGTGCAACAGCAGCTTAACACACACAACACAGCCACAGTGTAACGAATTATATACTAATAGTACAATACATACAATACAATACAATACAAGAGTTACTCACAGTCCGGACACACAAGAGGAAACTAGAACAGAACAGTACAAAGAAAATCGTATCACACGTATGAATATAAATATAGATGTAACCATAGATATAAATATAAATATAAATGTATTGCACAGGTCCCTGGCATATATTGCACAAAAGTGGTCGTCAACGGGAAAAAGAAAAAGAAAAAGAAAGAGAACAGATGTAGCAGTAGATGTGTATATGCGTTTAGTCCAGAAACAGGTCACTGTCGCTGTTGCCTCTGCCAAGACGCACGGTGGATGCGTTGTACAGTCTTATGGCAGACGGCAAGAATGACCTCCTGTAGCGCTCCCTGTCACACCGTGGATGAATCAGTCTATTGCTGAACGTGCTCTTCATTCCTGCAAGCCTGTCATAGAGGGGATGGGAGAAGTTGTCCATGATGGCCTCTAGTTTGGACATCATTCTCCTCTCAGCCACTACCTCCAAGGGGTCCAGGTCAGACCCAATGACAGAGCTCGCTCTCCTGATGAGCTTGTTCAGCCTTTTGGAATCTACTGCTCTAATCCCAGAGCCCCAGCACACCACTGCGTAGAAAATGGCACTCGCTACCACCGACTGATAAAACATGTGCAGCATCTTACTACACACATTGAAGGACCTGAGCCTCCTCAAGAAGTAAAGTTGGCTCTGTCCGTTCTTATAGATGGCCTCGATGTTCTTAGACCATTCCAGTCTATCGTCGATGTGCACTCCCAGGTACTTGTACGAGTCCACCATCTCCACGCCACTCCCATGGATGTAGACAGGAGTAGGTTTGACCTTTTTCCTCCTGAAATCTACCACCAGTTCCTTTGTCTTTGTAACATTCAGTTCCAAGTGGTTCACCCCACACCACTCCACAAAGCTGCTGACCAGTCCTCTGTACTCCTCCTCCTGCTCACCCTTGATACATCCCACAATTGCAGAGTCATCTGAGAACTTTTGCAGGTGGCATGACTTTGAGTTGTACTTAAAGTCCGAAGTATAGAGGGTGAAGAGGAATGGAGAAAGAACTGTCCCTTGAGGTGCCCCTGTGTTACTCACTACCAGTTCAGACACACAGTTCTGAAGTCTCACAGACTGTGGTCTGCCCGTCAGGTAGTCAGTGATCCACGAGGTCATGGAGGCATCGACTTGCATCTCCTCCAGCTTCCTCCTTAGAAGTAAGGGCTGGATGGTATTGAAGGCACTGGAGAAGTCGAAAAACATGATCCTTACAGTGTTGCCAGCCCTGTCCAGGTGTGAGTAGGCCCTTTGCAGCATGTAGATGATCGCATCCTCCACACCAACACTGGGCTGGTAGGCAAACTGTAGGGTGTCCAGTGATGAGCTGACCAGGGGTCTCAGGTGGGATAAGACCAGCCTCTCCAGTGTCTTCATGATGTGAGAAGTCAGTGCAACTGGTCTGTAGTCGCTGAGGACAGAGGGGCGCCCTTTCTTTGGTACCGGGACCAGGCATGATGTCTTCCAGAGCACCGGGACTCTCTCCAAGCGCAGGCTCAGGTTGAACAGTCGCTGGAGCACTCCGCTCAGCTGATCAGCACAGGCCCTCAGAACTCTGGGACAGATGTTATCTGGTCCTGTGGCCTTACCCTCGTGCAGCCTCTTCAGCTCCTTCTTCACCTGGTCAGCTGTGATGGTCAGCCTGGTCCGGGGGATGTTGCTCATAGTGCTTTCAGTGCCGGAGGTGTTAATGGCGGAGGTGTTGGAGAGTGGCAGCTGTGGGGGATGGGTGGGTGAGCAGCCGTCGGGGGTTGTATCTGTATGTTTAAGCTAATCGTAACGCCCTGAAAGTTGGGAAAGAGCTGTGTCTTATATTTGGGTTATACATGTTTGTTCAAAAAATATCAGTGAACCTGCTACAAAATAATGTTGCAGTTATTTGTGATAAGTATCTTTTGATGCTCATATATACATATGTATGCACACACAGGAAAATTTCCTTAATGAGGAATTCTGAAACCTTAGAAAAGTCTATGTTTCTTTCATGTGGTAATACCAAACATATTTTAAGGGAATCAGTGCTGAATAAACCTTCTGAAGTACTGTTCACTAGAAGTGACACTGTGAGCAGACTTTCCTCCAGGCAATCATGCACATCTGACCACTGATGTAAGTTTAATCAGAGAAGAAAAATCCTAAACGGACTCATCATCTCGCGGCTATAGCTTTTTAATCTCCCTAAAAACTCTGAGAATGTGTTTCACATAACTGCTTGTAGAAGCACAGATATATTTAACATTCTTGAGCATTTTTCTCTGACCTACCTGTATTAATCATAATATATTGCACAAATATATATATAATTGAGAAAATTATCACTAAATATTGGAGATTATGAAGGTCAAAGGAGAATTTGTTTTGGATTTTTTTGCGTCTGTATGGTTTTAGTGATAAAAAAGGCTTTTGGTTACTGTATATCAGAATGTTTTAAAAGAAAATTTAATTTCTGGTTATTCATACATCAATCTCATGGTCCTTTTCCAGTAAGTCTTGGTACTATTCACATAATGATTGATGTTGTCCAGTTTGGTCTTCATTAATAACATGTCTGCTGTATTTTGACATACCAGTTTTTGTGGAATGTGAAACAATGTGGAGAATGATGTACTATAAAAGATAGAAAAAGACAGAGAGTGGATGCATTGCTGCCTCATTGTCTGTGTGATATTCCGCTTGGTAAATTGTCAGATACTGGAAAGATACTGACAATAGTATGACAGCTAATAATGAGCAAAGTAAATCTTCTCCCAAGCGAATGTCAGCTGGGCTGCTACTAGTATCCCAGTTTAATTTAGCTGTGACAGATGAATGTCAAGTAACTGCCAGGTTAACAAGCACCCAATAATAATAACAACAATAACAAAAAACAATTTTTGATTAAATATTTCAAAGTCTTAATAACAGTAGTGATAAAACACTGCTTTTAGTCGAGGTCTCACAAGAAATTGTAACTGAGTTATGAGAACGTAAAAAGGTTCCATATAAAAGAATGCCATTCAGCACATCTAGCTTTTTTGAAAGCCACTAAAACAAGTCTCTCAATTAGCCCTATGTTGAAAGTGTACAAGAAGTTGAGGTTGATATTCTGATAAAGCTTCAAAGCTTTTAACCTGCATTGGTAACTATTCTTTTACAGGATTGTTTTTAAAATCCTCTTTTTGACCAATCAGGAAACAGGAATGCTGCATGGTCTGTTTCCTTTGTACCTTCAAGAGGTACTATCCCCACACATCCCATTTCTCTTACTTCATTCGACTGGTTCTAGGCTCCTCGATACTTCAGTTTTTACTTTATATTATATATATACACATTATTTTATATGTATAATTTATTTTACATTCCTCATTACCTTGCGAATACTCTGTTTTGAAAGGTGCAATATAAGACACAAAAATGATTCATTGCTCAGAGTATTCAGCCTTCTTAGTGACAGTGGTTTCAGTCTTCGGTATGGTGTTTCCTATTGACTCTGTAGTCCTGTTGGAAGACTTTAATGCTGACGTGGAGCATGCTGGACAGACCTGGGGTGTGTGATTGGGAGGAATGTCCTCTGTCATCTGAACCTAGACGGTGAGTTGTTATTGAAGTTCTGTTCATGGTCATGTCACACGATATTTGAACACAAGGTTGCTCATACCTGTGCTTGGAACCAGTGCATCTTTGGCCAATTTTTGATGATTGACTTTGTGGCTGTATTATCAGACCTAAGACTGATAACCCAAACCCAAATGGGTAGGATGTCCTGGGAACTCCAAGTAGATGTTTCTTTGTGGGATAAGACCAACTCCCACCTCCAGAAGAGCTTCTCCTCAATCCCAGTGGAGGTTACATACATTGAGTCTGAATGGACCTTGTTCAAGACCCCAGTTGTTCAGGGGTCAGTGCTGGACACCCCTGGTCAGACTGGGTCTATTTCTGTGGTGGAAGCCATTGCAATGATTAAAAGATCTGTGGTGTTAACCTTTTAATTTGACACTGCCATCTTCTCCTCCTCCCATCACCTTGGTGTAATTCTTGAGCCCTCCCTGCTATTCTCTTCACAGTTTTTATCTGATCCAGTCCTGCAACTGTTAATTCATTCCTTTGTGTTTTCCCATCTGGACTATTGCAACTTCCTCCTTGCTTGTCATATCACAAATGTTATTCACCCTTTCCACATTTTTAAGAATTCTGCCATTTACCCTCTCTTTTATCTAGCTTCTCTCATGCCATACTATTACACTCATTCATACCTACTACAGATGAAACCACTATGTCTCTGTCTCCAGTCTCTCATCTATCCCTATTGTATATCCTCTCCCAACCACTTCACTCTTCCTCCAGACTGTGTGTTCCTCCTCTATATTTCCCCACATCCAGGGCCTGTTCATTTTCATCCCTGGCTCTGTGGTGGTGAACACTCAACTATTGAGTCTCTGAGCACCTTTTGGCATATCCTCAAGACACTGCTTAGACAGAGTAAAATGTTTGTGTTCTAGATTGCAGCTGAAAAAAACATTTCTCAACAAAAAAGACTAAATAATGATATTTTTCCATTGCAGCCCTATCAGATAGGGATCAATTGGGTAGGTTGTTGTACGGCAATGACTATCCCAGGAAAGTTGATGACTAATGACTGGTTAAATTTGACAGCAAAATATAACAGTGAGTGTTTTCTTTTACTGAAATTAAAATTACATTTGCATGCTACTTACAAAGTGCCTGTGATTATTTTTTTGCTTTATAGTGTTTTTATATACAGTGGTGTGAAAAAGTGTTTGCCCCCTTCCTGATTTCTTATTTTTTTACGTTTGTCACACTGAAATGTTTCAGATCATCAAACAAATTGAAATATTTGACAAAGATAACACAAGTAATCACAAAATGCAGTTTTTAAATGAAGGTTTTTATTATTAAGGGAAAAAAAATCCAAACCTACCCTGTGTGAAAAAGTGATTTTCAGCTGCACATTTTTAAATAATTATTAATAGCTTAAATACAAAATTCAAAACCTGCCTATAAAATGAAGTATATTTCAAACATTTTATTTTTGGGATACTACTCATTTTATATGGATTTTATATCCTAGATAATTGTTTCTCACACTGAGTATACAGCATACTAATCAGAATGGAATCTGCATGCAAATGTGCTGAGTGGGCACAAAGAAAGCTTGCTGTGTGAACAGAATTTAATTGTTGCAAGGAAAGCTTAAACGTATTTAGACAGGAGCTGCTTCTTTTGGAAATGTAATGGGGTTATTTAATTTCTTGATCAGCATATCCACTATAACATTTTTAAATGTAAGAAATCTCAATCCATTTGCTTGTAAAATCACTTATCATACATACTGTATATTGTCATTGTAAATAAAATAAGAATGAAAAAATCTAATCATTCTAGATGTCTACTGTGAGGCACAGTTTCCGTAGCATATAGGCACATAGAAATGAAACATAAGGTGCTTTCATTGAACTTTATTTGAATTACTTTATAAAGGGTAAAAAGCAGATGAACAGTACAATTGATTTTGTTTGAAATGACCTCAAAGATAAAATAAGCTATCACCTCCTGTTGTTACTGGGGTATAATTCAAAGATGTGTTCTTTGATGCTGGGGTTATCTCACCAAGAGAGAAAAAAATCATAGATGACTTCACCATCTCTCAATAATTCTGACATCTAGTTAGTCTTTTCATGTCAAAACCAAATGTGAGACATCAATAAACCTATGGCTAGAACAATAGCTGACAAAAGAGGTACTCTCTGTAGCACCAGGCCACAAATCACTGCCTGAAAGGCCTTACCTAATGTCATTAGTAGGCTGAAAAACAGGGAAGAAACACTACAATTTGCAAACACATTGGATATAAAGATAATTTTACATGTGCCTGGATGACACAATTCTTCTATATAGGGCCTCACCTCACAAAGAAATAAAAACAAGTGATGGTATTATCCTCAAATATAAACAAAATTAATCTGTGTTAATAAGCGTATGCTCTGTGATTTTCTGTATTTATTTGTTTAAACAAGAAAACATTTATACTTGGTATCCTCTGACATTGTGAAAAATTAAAATTTGTCTTTATAAATTCTTACAGGGGAGCTATAAGTCAAATGAATGATTGCAAGAAACATAAACATCTTATTTCATTAAGCAATGAAGACTTTAATCTCATCAGGACCCACTGCATCCGAAATTCAATGTTTGTCCTCATTGCTATGAAGATGTGCATACACTGCAACATTGGTATTTGTTTGATTAAAATAATATTATCAAACTGATTTTTTTCCACAAGGAGTTGCCAAGCTTCTTTCAAGCTTCTCTACAATATACACGTTCTGAGATTTTAATTATGTGAAAGTCAATTATCACAATGTAGCTGTAAGTAAAAACAATTTAGCAAAACAAATGTTGTCAGAGTTAGAATAGTTTAGCTTGTATCTCAATTTGTACATGATGCATATATATATATATTATCCTTAATAGCTGTTCCATAATACAGACTTATTTTACAGACAAATTATAAAAAACACATTTGTGATGATAGTTTGCAATTCTTTACAACACTAATGCAAGAATAAGTTAATGGGGCTTAAACCTAAATATTATTAACTGCAGAGAAAACGCCATGAGAACATTTGTTATGGTTGTAAGTGGTTAAGTAATGGCTGTAAGTGGCTATGCAGACATCATTCTCTATTATTAGAAAACTGCTTTTTCAACTAAAGGGTCACAGTAACATATCTGCCATTGCAGGGCACACAAGGATATATTAGAAACAATAATTAAAATAGCCAGCATATATTTGTAAGCTGACAGGAAACTAAATCATCTAGATAAAAAAAATACACAAACATGAAGAACATGTAAATTCCACATAGGGGATGAAGTAGTCCATAATCGGGCCAAAGACCCAAGGCCTAGTGGGCTGCAGGGCTAGCTGCCATACCACTGTGTTACATTTATGCAATTCAGAAGAACACAAGGCATTTATGTTTGTATTTGATATGAATTAATAATGTATACATTCAAGAAACAACCATCTTTATTCTTTCACATATTATTTCAATACACAAGACTGTAAAGTAGGCTGTGAAATACTCTGTTTAAGAGTACAGGAACCCATACATAACCCATACATTAGATACTCAATCTACAGCCCTAACCATTACTCCACAAGGCTGTTTGTAATCATGATTCAGGGATACATGATTGGACTTATAAGGTTGTCAGGTAGTAATGGCCTTAAAAATGGTCATTTACCACAACTTTCTCTTTTCTTCACTGACTGGTGAAGACTGCTGTCTAGACTGTTACACCTTCTCCTTCAAATGGTTGTTTCAAATGATATCATGAACAGCGTGGTCAGTCATTATTTTTTGTGCAAACTGATCTAATGTTAGAAAATAGTAATGAAGCCTATCAGAATCTTGTTCACATCACATAAATATGTGCCCCTGCAGACAAAATTGAAGACCTCTGTGGGTTTTCTATCATATAATCTCTGTTGTTAGCGTTAAATGTTATATGATATGGTCTATCTTTATATAAAGGTGCCTATCACCTTTCTTCTCTCCTTCAAGTGTTTCTGGAGCTGGCTGGTATAGGCATTGCTCTTCTGGAGGGCAAAGGGCATTAAGTACCAGTAAATCATTGGCCTGAAATCTTGGACCTCTCACATTCAGAATGCAGAATCTATGTGTCTAAAAACCTCTACAAAGTCTGCATCTACTGTAGCTGTCTTCATCTGTAAGGTGCCATTGTCTAGAAGATGTAAATGATACATCAACATAAATGCATTTATGTTTTTATTCTGCTTGCATGCAAAACCCTATACATGTCTACATCAATCAATCAAGGTTTATTTATCAAATGCACAACAATACAGCTTACAGCGGTGGTTGTCGGCAATGAAATGCTTTTTCAGCAAGCTCGCAAAGAGAGATACTGTAGGACAAAAGTTGATAGAATTAAGGTTACAGAGCAGAATACAGGGTACAGTGATGTGTTTTATTCAGCCACTTGAAGCATTTCACGATGACTGATGTGAGTGCAATGGGGCAGTAATCATTTAGGGAGCTAAATCTGGTTTTCTTGGGGATCGGAACAATGGTGGTTTTCTTGAAGCAAGAGGGGACTGGGTATTGAGTAAGGGAAATATTGAATATGTCCATGAAGACGTCTGCCAGCTGGTCTGGGCAAGCCTTTAGAACACAGCCAGGAATAGCGTCAGGGCCAGGAGCTAGAGGACATGGATACGTCTTCCTAAAAACTTTATACACGTCAGCTCTGGAGACAGACAGTGGGTATTCCCGCTGGTTTACTGGGATTTGATTTTCTTAGCTGGTTCTGTATTATGGACTTCGAACCAAGTGTAAAATGAGTTTAGTTCTTCAGGTAGAAAGGTTTGTAGTCTGTGAATGTGCGAAGTTCATTCCACATATTCTGGGTGTCTCGATCAACATGACAGTATGATTCTAGTTTCACTCTGTACCTATATTTAGCTTTTTTGATGGCTGTTCTGAGGTCAGATCTGGCATTTTTGTACATGTGTGTTTCCAGAGGTGAAAGCAATTGTGCTAGCTTTGTGCATAGCGCGTATTTAGCTATTTACCCACGTTTTTTTATTTGGGTATGTGCAAACTGTAATCCTGGGGACAATGTCTTCTATGCATTTATGGATATAGCTAGTAGCGTAGTCCACATACAGGTTAATGTCATCCCAAGCAGCAACAGGAAAAATCTGCCAATCAGTGGTGGCAAAACAGTCATGTAGAATACAGTAGAATCTGATCCATCCGACCAGCACTGTTCCTTGTTGTAGGCTTCTCCTCCTTGAGTTTCTGCCTGTAAGAAAGGAGTAGCAGAATAGAGGTGTTATTGGATTGCTGAAAGGAGGATGGGGGAGGGCTTTGTAGCCATCCCGCAAGGGAGTGTAAACATTATCCAACGTGTTTGTTCCGCATGTTGGGCAATTGATATGCTGATGCAGGTTAAGCATGGTTTTCTTCAGGTTAGCGCCACTGAAGTCTCATACTGTGATGAAAGCGCCTTCAGGGTAAGAGTTCTCATGTCTGTTTAGGTGTCTGAGTAGTTCATACAGTGCTCCTGTGGTGTTTGCCTGCGGAGGAATATGCACCACTGTAAGGACCACCAATGTAAACTCACTCGGTAGATAGAAGGGGCAACATTTTATTATTAGGTGTTCAAGATATGGAGAGCATGACGATAAAATAGTCTCCATATCTGTGCTCCAGGAGTAATTAACCATGAAACACATCCCTCCACCACTGATCTTCCCCAGAGTCCATTGTCCATTGCTCTTCCCCCTGAGTCTGTACCTGTCCATTGTACATTAGGACATCAGGTCAGGTGTCTGCCCAGTGCTGACTTTAATCTAAATCTTTTTTTACTACTTTTGCAGCTTCTACAGTTTCGCTAAATACTTCTAATTTTGTCTCATCTACAAACTACACTAGTCTTATAAAACTATGCAAAAATCTAAATCAATATAAATGAACAACAGCAGTGGTCCTAGTACAGAATCCTCTGATACTTAATAAATTACATTTACCAATTTTTAGCTAATTTATATTATTTGCTCATTATCTTTACTCTCTGCTTTTCATTTATTAACCAATATTTAATCCATTTACGATTCCCTGTATGCATAGCACCCATAATTTGAGACTTAATTCTCAATGACAAACTTTAACAAAAACCCCTCTGAAAATCTAAATCCATTATATATTAAGCTCTATGTGAATATACATTACTGTTGTTTCTTATTTACAGGATGTATAAGAAAGACCTACCTTTTTCTGAAATCATGCTAACTATTCCCATTTAACTGATGTGTTCTGATTTTGTGTTTATTATACAGATGTAGCCACTCAAAATTAGCAGTATTACTGTGGCAGGGTGTGTAATTCACAGGCCAAAGACAATCGATAGGTGTCTCTTGCTGTGGTGTTGATGTGCCCTTTTAACTGCATTTGTTGTAATGTGAAATCAAATGCAAATCAGAATGACTAATTGGTGGCTCAGTGATAACATTTTGTGCTATCACACAATAGAGTTAGATTTCAGCCAAAACCCAAAATATCTTTTTAATAAATTGTCCCTTGGGCATAATAAAAACTTCCTCTAACAAAAAAAATAATATGCAAACTATATTCAAATTTTTTATCATTTTTATATATATCACATAATGTCAAATATTAAATTAAGATTAATAATAAAGAAGTGATATGAATTAACTTCCAGATTACCAATGTATAGCATGCTCAGAAAGAAACACCTTTTAAATTTAAAGATTTTCTTGGACAGAAATTGCAATTTAGTTTTTTAATGTGTATACAGCACTGGGTGTTAAATACAAATATGAATAACACTATGTATGTTTTTAAACTATAAAATTTAAAATCTGAATTTTAGTTTTTTTTTAAACTAAACATTTTTGCTGCCCCTTTTCTTCTTAGAAGCTGATATTTTATGTCAGTTGTATCTCATAATATTACATTAGTAATTTTTATAATTATTTGGCTTGATGTTTTGCTTGAAAAAAATGATGTAATATCCAAGAACAATAAAGTTGCCCTTGTTGTGTGTAGCTCCTATTTCAGCTTAACTGTTCTGATGTAGCACTGGAAGAAGTGTTTCATGTCTTGATGGTGTGCATTATTTCCTTGCAGGAGGGGGAGGTCAACTGGGTGTGGACTTTTACTTTCATTGTTTTCAATTCAAATTCCCAATAATCACTGATGTTTTAGTTTAGGAACTACAATTCCCATGAACCCCACAGGACGAATTTCTGACAGCATCTGCGTCTCCTGGTTATGCACCTTACCATAAGGCAAATTACAGAACAAAACAAATTCAAATGTCCACTTAAAAGTTTTGTTTAATCTGGCCTTAAAATAAGATTTTAAATGATGTCTAATATATGATATCACTATGTCTAATATATTTGTATAATTTAAAATCTTACATAAATAAAATAATTATCCAATGATAAAGTATAATTAATGTGTCTACTATATTGAAGTTTTCATTAATTTTATATAATGCAGTATGTTAAATATTCACTTTACAATTATGAGGTATAAAAGGGGAACTGCCTGCAGTCCCAATTTCTCAAATCAGTTATTAATGTCAGTAACAAAATAAATTCATTCACATTACAGAAAAAAATTACAAATTTAGAACTAAGCACAAAATCGTGAACTTACTTGTGAAAGTACTGAAAGTCGCCAAGTGGTCACAAACTCGCATTCGAGTTCTCATGGTTAGTGACACAATGCAGGCTTTCCTGCTTACAAATCACCGTAATGACTAATGTAATTTGATGTATAAGTGAATAAATACAGGTTGTGCAGCAGACATTTCACTATAGAAAAATTTTAATGTGATCTGCATGCAGAATCAACAAATAAGTAGTATTTAAAAAAAAACATCTCAAAATTGTGAAGCAATATGTTATAACACTGCAACACCTTAAGACCGGTGAAATGTCAATGGAATTTTGTTGCCTTGTTTTGAATCACATAACATGGCGCTGCGCATACCTAGAAATTATGTCTATTTTGTGATGTAAATTGGAGGTTTTACAAGTTACTATGTACATTTTACTTTTATTGTGGTTTAAAATGCCCTCATCGATGCTGATTCTTTCTAACCCTGAAATATGAAAATAGCATTGAAGTTTACCCTTTAAGCCCACAGTGGTACCGGGCACGTATCAGATATTAAATTGAGGAAGGGAGAACAATAACTTCAGCCCCAAACCCCTCTCCCCAGATAAACTGAGAAAGGAGTTAACTATCCGGTCAAGAGGTTGCAGTGTCACAGAGATTAGTGCAATTGCAAGGTAATGCAAGGCTATGAATTGCAGCAGCCACAGGTGCTGCTCCTGTGTCGATGTTAGTGGTTTTATAATAAATCAAATTCCAATAAGATTAACTAAAATATGCCCTCTTTTTCTGTTTCAGCTAAATGAGGCAAATAAAAATCAAATCAGTCGGGATCTTAGAGTTTAATGAGCAAGTGCATTGATATAGAACATTTTGCATAGCAAGACCATCAAAGAAACAGACCTTAAGTTAAGATTGGATGTCCCAGTAGATGTCAGAAATGTTGAATTTATATTATTTCCCTGAAAGCAGGGATGAACAAAAATAATAAACACATTTTTATGTGTTAACACAAACTCATCTGTTAACACAGTTAACACATAAAAATGTGTTTATTATTTCTGTTCATCCCTGCTCTCAGGGAAATTATAAAAATTCAACATTTCTGACATCTACTGTGACATCCAACATGAAACACTTATGAAAGCAAGGTAACTTTATGCTCATTCAATAATTTATAATTTATGATTAGGTCCATAGATTTTAAATTCTACAAGCAAAATTATCTGTTAAAGCATGTCAGAATCATCTACTTAGCAAGCAGTACACAGCTTCTCAAAACAAACCCAGTTCTCTCGTACAAACTCAACAAAGGTTTGATTTACATGTTTTTTGTAATTTCAGAAACTTTGAGAGAATGCTTTAGGGACTAATTCATAATATCAAAACAAAACACCCACTGGGAACACCGCAATGTCCAGTGTTGGTGTGAAACACAGTAGTATTAATAGCTCCTTTTAAAAAGATTTTGAATATTTTAAATTTTTTATCTGTTATAACTGTTAATACAATAGCGAATATAATTGTGATTATGCTGTTTATTGCCAAATACTGCATTTCATACATGTGAGTTGTTGGTTGGGTGTACTCCATTACTTACAGATTAAGTCTTAGCATTTTCACATTGTAAATGTGACAGGAGTTATCTGTGTCTCTGGTAGAGGACATGCATGTGAAAATGAAATGGATTTGTTGTGCAATTGCTGGTTGCTCAAGGGGAAAAACATTTAAAGAGTAATTATATTATGTGTGTTGCATTTTTTGCCTGAAGGAAGGCAACTATACATTACAGGTTCCCCTTCTCTGGAAAGCATAGAAATTCACAGAATGAGAACATATCTGCAATTGCTTGGAATAATGTGAAGTTTTCTGGAATATCAGATTTGACAGCTATTGGATGAAGGATCTCATTTGCTTTAATTCTTAAACCAGACATAGCACAATGTAAGTTTTGTATTTTGTATTTTGTAAGCACAATGTAACTTACTCTATTTTCAATTTAGTTATGAATATTAAGAAAACTGTAACTCTGCCTAAATGATGAGGCCAACAAGTATGTTCACAAACACAAACCAAACGTTAAACAACCAGACACAAAGAGTACAAGCAAGATGCCCTAGAAAGCACAAAGACAAATAGCTTACACATACTGTACCTTTTGTTTTATTATGAATGACACTACCAAATAGAAGCCCCATCAGAAATGGCCAATCATAATCAAGAACATAATGCTTCTGAACATGCATTTTTTAATTTGATTTTAAGTCTGTCAAATTCAAGTTACAAGCAAGTAGTGAGCAAATCACATTTTCAAGCCAGACACATGGCCTACTGTAATACCGTAGTTTAACTAGAAGTTAACCAATTCAAAGTTCCCACAATTGTAAACGTACCTTGTGGGTCGCCTGGCTGAAAATCTGTGCTGCCCAGTCAAACAAAAGTATAAATGTACAGTATAAAAGGAGATTATGCATTTTTTGCATTAAAATGCATTGTTTTCCTTGCAGTTTCAGCTGTATTTCATTAAATGGGGGATTTGTAAACCCAACCTGTACCCAATATGTAGGGAAATTGGACATACGTATGCAGAATGCAAAATGTAAGGAAATGTAATCTGAGTGGGAGTAATCATTTGTTTATAGTCCAAATTCCATTGCAAATAATGCAAAACAGGGCAAAAGTGATTATGGAAGAGGATGAAGAACAGGAATCGATGTTGTGTGATAACAGAGAGAGCAACATGAATGGAGAGGGTGTGGAGAGAAGACAAGGTAAAGGAAAGGGACAACAGTGATGTAGAAAGGAAAGTAGAATTGGATTTGATTGGTAGCATTTTTCCTGATAGTTGGGCAACCTTGAAGACTGAAGGTATTCAAATGTAATTTAAAGGACATGTGGTGTGGTCAAAAAGATCAAGGGAAACATCAAATTTAGAAAAAACATTTAACACTGAGTGGAAAAGTGAGGGAAGACAGTTGCCAGAATAGTAAGAAACCAGAGATGATTGTGTTTCCTGTGGGGTCGGAGGACTCATGTATAGTTCTGCTGCCCAGATTTTAGGATCGTTTGTTGAAGGAGGGCGGGCAAGAGCTATGCTTTAGGTAGTGGGGAAAGGATAAGAACACAAAAAAAGAAAAGGTCCTAGGTAGTAGATGTCATTGTTGATTGTATGGTTATTTACTTAGGTTTTAATCTTCCTTGATCATGTTTTAATCATGGATCTTAATATTGTGTCAATAAATGCGAGAAGCATTGTCGCCTAGCTGAGGGCTATGTTTATTTTAACATTTGTGAGTAATTTTAAAGCTGATATAGTTTTGTTATAGGAGTGTGGATTACTTTTTAAAATGGCTATAAAGATATGGAAGAGTTGTGGAAGTTTTGCCTGTCAATTTGGAGTGGGTCAAATGAAAATAAATCTGATGGTGTTGCTGTTTTGTTTAAACATAATCAGGTGGGAATATGAATGAGGTGTGGGATATCAGAGTGAAAATTAAAGAAATATGGCATGACTATTTGAAAATCAATGCTTTTCAAAAAGGCTACCTTTCCACAAAAGCCGTCCCATTCAGTCATCAACTCTAGTTTCCTATATTGATGGAGGCCTTTAGATCCCTGGATGTAGCTTTGGGGTTCTTTGTTATCTCTAGGAGCATCATACTGTCTGATCTTGGGGTGACTTTGCCACGGTGCCTACTCCTGGAAAGAATGGCAAAGATCTTAAACTTTCTCCATTTGTAAATTATCTTTCATGATGGACTGATGGCATGATGGACTTCATATTTTGGAGTGACTCCTGTTGCTGAGATCCCAGGAAAAGAGGGCCACATGGGTCTGACTGCCCGTTGAAAAGCTGTTTATAAACTAGAGAATAATGGAGAGAGTGGAGGTTATACTGTAACCAGGGAGAGCAGTGGAGATGTGAATGAACAAGGATGAAATGCCATCAAAGCAGTGCCTTGGCATTAAATAAACAGAGCAATTGAATAATTGAAATCATAATTGCTTATTAGAGTGGATCTCTAGAAGGGGATCAGGGCAGAGTGACAATACCCAGAAAACTGTGAGCTCTCATGAAAATACAATGGTTCCTAGAGTAACTGCAGGCCGAAAGATGGCGCAAAACAGTAGTCATAACACTATAAATATAAAATTCAAAACACTAAACTGTGACAGAGGAAACAAGAAGACAGTAGGACCCTGTGTGATCACTGTGGCGAGGTTACACACGTGGACGAGGGACAAAGGAAAAAAGCCAGGTGTTCTTATCCGAAGGGAGAATCCAAAGTCATAGTCAAAGAAGCAGTTCAGGTCATAAAGCCAGAAGGTCAGGAAGAACACAGCGAAGAAGCACAGGGAAGTTTATGAGAGAGAGAACTCCACTCGTTGACTCAATGCTGAGTACAGGGAAGTAAGCAGTCTTTAAGTAGTGTGTAAGTGAAGAGTGTGGTGCAGGATGTGGAATGTGGTTGGATAGTTAATCCATGCGTGGACGTTTGTGGGATTCAGTGCTCATGGGAATATGCTGGCATTTATGTGCTTGTGTCTGGTTGCCTGCGGTCATGACACAAACTTGAAGATTCTGTGGATGAGACAAATAATACGAATAATATTTCAATTTTCTAGAGAGAGCAGGGTAACACTAAAAATAGCAAGTAGAATGTTAGGGAATGTAATTCAGAACACATAATTTAAATCAAAGTAATTCAAGACCTCATTTAGAATTGTGGGTACAGTTGTGATCACCATGTTACAAATTATCATTGTTGATTTGGTATCAGTCCAGGTAAGAGTAACCAGATACAGTCCTGGGCTCAAAGGAATTCTGTGATGATTGCCGACGTCCAAGCGACAGACTGTACCCTGAACCTGATTATTCCCCCAAAAGTTCTTCAGTTCCTCTTCTCAGATGGAACAATTCTTCAGTCCTCTATTCCAGTGGTTCTCAAACTTTTTGGACCAAGTACCACCTCTAATCCAACCAAAGCATCCAAGTACCACCTACAAGTCATCATCTCACAGGAACCCCAGAAATTATCAATGACCAACATGAGCGCATGTGCACACACACTCACACATACATATAATAAATATTATAATAATAAACTTTGTTTGATATATTAAAATGTGGCTTCTCAAAGTGTTTTACAGAAAAAAAAACAACAACACATAAAAAAGCACCATTTCAGTGAGAGTGGTGAGCCTGTTTAGTTGAGCAAAGCAGATGTGAATTAATTTTTCGAGCCTTGATACAATTCACAACAGTCTAACAGATTTTAAATTGTCAGGCATTTTCTTGACGGCAGAGGTCTCGCTGTGGATGTTGCAATGAAACCATTAATTTCTGGAGCAACCTCTCTAATTCGTGCAACTACACCTCTGTGTCGGCCTGTCATTGCTCTAGCACCGTCTGTACAAACTCTGACACATTTTATCCAGTCGATGCCATTCTCTTCGATAAATTCATTCAGAAGCTAAAATACGTGCTTTCCTGTAGTTCCTGTTAGTAGCGGCTTACATAACAGAAAGTCCTCACGGGACATACCCTCAAACTCGTATCTAACGTAAACGAGCAAATTGGCCAAATCGACTACAGACTCATCTAATTGCAGTGAAAAACATCTGCTCATCTTAATGCGCTCTGTCAGCGTACTTTTGATATAATCCTTCATTTCAATAATTCTATGAATGACTGTGTCTTTCAGGGGGGGCAGCAGGTTGAGCTGTTCAGCAGCTTTTTCTCCACACATAATAATGTGGGGCTTACCTGCTTTAGAAATCCGCAAGCTTGCATTTTTTTTTGCATTTTTATTTATTTTAAGTATTTATTTCATGCGCATGGGAGAGAAACACAGAGACGCTCGGTGTATTTTTCTCAAATTAACTTAGAACAGTTCTTAAATATTTTTCTGTTATTTTTCACGGTTTCCTGTGCTCACAAGATTACCAGCGTTTGTAGCATGCATTTTTATGTATTCCTGTGTTTACAACGTTGGCATTGTTCCCAAATCACGCACATTCTCCTTTCTCCCTATTTGCTGGAGATACAGTAGCTTTTTTTAAATACAATTGGTCACTTGTGTCTGTAGCACGCATTCCTATAGAGCAGTATAGAATTAAAGAGTATCTCTTGTTCCACTGAAGTATTAGCGCGCACTGTATTGTAGTACGTAGGCTGCGTATTTGACACGTATAAAAATACAAAATATGAAAACCCGTCCCGATTTTTTCAGCGCACACAACACAGTTCCAGGGTCATTTGGCGTACCACCTGGCGGCACGCCATGTATCATTGCAGGTACGTGTACCACAGTTTGAGAACCCTTCTCTATTTAACTGAGAACAGACAAATTTCTTACGAACTACTGAATTCTCCATTGTGGAGAATCTCCCTCAATTCCTTCCACTGTTAGTTCCTCACATTTACAATATAAATATTTTCACATTAAAAGATACATTATTGCTCAACTCAATGAGACATTGGAGCTCAGCATGAGACATACGAGACATTGAAGTTTAATAATGAGAAATCCCATAGTAAGTAAAACTGGCAAAAAAAACAACAGCAATGGAAGGAGATGCCAAAATAGACCATTAATAAGTCAAAAGAAATGTGTTATCATTCTAAATTCTGTATTAATATACTCTCAGTTGTGGGAGTAGCCATGATGTAGCAATGTTGAATGGTCCACAATTGTAAATAATAGCTAGAGAAATCTGCCCTGCAGCACATGGTTCTTAAGGTACATATAAGTACAGTACAATGCACGACTCACTTAAACAGATATCATTCCTGAACAAGCTAAAATAAGATTAATAAGTGAAAAGGCTGAAACAGGCATATCCTTATCGAATTAACACAACCACACATCAGGTTGAATAAAGGTTTAAATTAATTAAATTTTAAAAAAAAAACGTTTGTGCTGTGAAATAGCCTATTCAATTTATTTGAAATAGTGAAACAACATTATAATAGTTCTGCGCATTTTCCTCAGCATTATGACAGATATATTACACAATTTGTGAGGAACAAAATGGATTGATGAGCAGATAGAGAATTTTTTGAATCTATGGTCAGGCAGAAAATTTTAGATTATGTCTGACAAAACATAAAACTAGAATTTCACATTTTTTTCTCAGAGATTGTTTGTGTGAAGCTGCAATAATTTGTTGGTCTTCAAGGGCACCATGTGAAGATCTGTGGCCTTAAGACAAGGACTGTAAGAGTCAGTCCTGACTAGAAAATAGTCTCACTTTACAGCTTGCTATGCATTTAGGGAGCACAGTGGTAGTACAGTCTTTCCTTAATAATGGATGCTGTGATATTACACTGTTTGTTAGAGAAGGGTCTTTAGAAATGATGTAATACTGTACTGGTGGGAAAGGGCCAAGCCCCAGGACAGTCAAGTCATGCATTACAAATTGCATTGATCTATGAATTGTGGTTAAGTGAAGCTCACCCAGCATTTACCTACTGAAAAAGCATGTTTGGAAGCATGTAAGGCAGTTCTTAACCAGTAGAAGAGAATGAACTATCCTATAGAAAGCATTTATTTCCTTTCCTGTGAAACCAGGGAATGCCAAGGGCTGTTGTAAGATTGCTGGCTATGAAAGCCAAAAACACCCATAATCATAACAGGAGAAAGACAATGGAGCATCTTTGGACCCAAGTTCTGAACCATAGGTAGGAATAATTCATTTGACAAGGTCAGCAACACAGGTTGTTTCAATAGAAGTTTAGAATTCAGAGAGTTATGTAGGAAAGGGCTGTTTGAGTCTTATCTGTGCAGGTTACAAGAGAGAAAAAGACAGAATCTAGACAAATTATGTACATGCTGCCTCTGCATGCCACAGAGCATATGGGCAAGAGAAACACGTGATACCACACTTAAACTGTTACAG
This sequence comes from Lepisosteus oculatus, assembly GCF_040954835.1. Lineage (NCBI taxonomy): Eukaryota > Metazoa > Chordata > Actinopteri > Semionotiformes > Lepisosteidae > Lepisosteus > Lepisosteus oculatus. The sequence goes on along the minus strand of NC_090697.1, from coordinate 19,943,335 downwards.
GGATATTTGAAATAGACTGTTTTCCATTTACCTGACTTTGTTTTATTTGTGGAATTCAGTCTGTCTCAGGAATTAAACATAAGACTTGTTCTCACTGTTAGCTTTACCAAAGATTCAATTGTCTCAAATCAAAAACTCAGATTTCTTCATTATATGGTCTTCTCTTGCTTTCTCAGACTTTCATCATGTTTAATCTCCCATACTGCAGCTAAAAAAAGAGTGTCTCTGAGTGGTGGTAGATGAAAGAAGATAGATATCAGCAGTAAAGACAGCTGTGTGTATCAGTTACATGTCTTTCTGCTTTCTGATTTCATTACTTTGGGTTCCATTTTTATAATGGATTCCATGTCAGATACAAACATCTTTAAATTGTCTTTCTTCACCACAGAATTCCCATTCCTTACAGTTGAAAATACTTTAAGGAATAAGATTCCAATAAAGGAAATCTGGTTGTCATTGTAATACATCATACAAAAAGACTGTAAAAATATGTTAATAGCAGAAAATCATTGTAAATAACAAAAAAGTAACTAAACAAAAAAAAAATAGTATTAAAATTGTATCAGAAAAAAACATAGGAAAACACCACAAAATCTCAACCCCAGATTCAAAATTAAAGTTACATGGATAACTTTAGTATTTTTCAAGCTTTTCAGGTTCAGTTGTACAGTGTAGGAATTGTGTGAATTAGTTTATTGGTGTAGTGAATTACTTTATTCATTGTAACAGTAAAATGTGTCAGCTTTTCTTAGCTATTAGTAATCAAGCAATAGACTATCTGCACACTCATTTAAAGTACACATTATTCTAAGAAAAATATATTTCTTAATACAGATAATGAATACATTAAACATCCAAAGTAAATACGTAAAATAATCTGCTATATACAAACAGCAGAATGTTTACTTAAAGGTTACCAGTTTAACAGTTATCAGTTATCGAAAAGTTATCTTATTTATTAATCAGTCTCATAAAATACTCAATACTCAGATACTATTAAGTACATACTATTACTTAGATCAATTAAATTTAAATCAAACATGTTTTAGGATAGCAAGTTAATTCTCAAGATCAATTATACTGAATTATATGGAATCTTACATCTCCTTTCAGAAGGAGGAGGAACAGCTGATGGGGTCTGTCTAAGCAATGGCCAATCCATGGTCTGCTGGTCCAAGTCTTGGTGTGGCATCAGAATGTTAGTGAGAGAGAGAAAGTCCTCTTTTAGCCTTTCAGTGACAGACAGTTTTTTATATTAGGACATCCTGGTTAATGCTAAATTGAATGATGATAATTGATGCACAAGTATGACTGCTTAGTCAGGTTGAGTCACGGATAGACGGAGGAACTCCTTGCTCCTGGCATAGTAGCTACATCTGAATATTGAAATATTAAGGTGTGTCAACAATTATCCATAATAAAGTGCAGGCTAGACCTTTGGCAGAATTCTGTGTTTATGGGCTCCCTTTTACCTCAGTGCTTTGGGCAAAAGCTTAATGTGAAGACCCATTTTAACTTTTAACTAGAGAAAATATGGTTGGTGATTGACCAAAAGATCAACAGGTCTCCCCGATTGGTTGGTGATCTTTTAACTGATTGACCACAACCTTTAACTTTAAGACCATCATCCACGTGTGGCTTTGGCTCTCTGGTAGACATCCAAGCACTAGGAGTGGACATCCATCATGGAAAGCATTGTGCTGGGTTGTGTCACTGTCCCGAGACATGCTCCTTATCAAGTAAACTCATCTTTCCTGCATTCCAGCATTTAAGGATCAATAGGTTATTGTGTGGCTGAAAATGTACAGCAACACTGAATGCTGTGGTTCATTAATAAGCAATGCTGCTACAACAATAATGCTATCAGCAGTAAACATACTTTAAATAAGGCATTTAAAAATAATTAAAAATCTGGTTGACTTGGAGCATTCAGGTTCAGTACCTGTTCATAACAGAGAACATGATGAATGGATCAGAAGCTCAAACACAGCCATGTAAAAAGATGGATAAAATAGAAAAGGCATTATCTGGGGACCAAACAGATATTTCGCTGTATTTAGTAGCTGTCGACACACGTTGATGTGTGCCTGCCCAGTTTATCCCACAGCTGTTTGATTGGATTTATATCCAGCAATATTGTAAATCAATGCATAATATCACCCACACAATGAGAGAGAAAATGTGTATAACCCTTGCCTTGAGGGTATAAACATCATTGTTAAAAAGATTAAAAAGACCTTCCAAAACAAATCAAACATTAATCAAAAGTGCAGTTTTCAAATTATTAAGCTATTTTATAATAATCTGTATATTTCATAACATCTTTGTAATGACACACTGATAAACAGAAGGCGGCACAACTTTATATTTAAATTTCACATCTTATCAATTAAATATCCCCATACACCAAATCTTTGATCTTGTGACACATCACAACATTCAGTTGCTGGCTGCAGTCTTTAAATATTGAAATATTTAACAATTATTAAATACCATAATAACAGTTAATACATCCATCCATAACCTACTGGTATATTTTTGGACTGTGGGATAAAACTGGAGCACCCAGAGGAAACACGAACACGATGGGAATTTGTTCATACTGTGATACACAATATAATATTTTTTGTTGACCTTTACCTTTTCTTGTCAGAATTATAGAATTATTTAAAACTTCGCATATGGAAATATTAATTACACTAAATTTTAGAATACATATAGAAATTGAGTGTCCAGTATGCAAAGCAAAAAATTGTCGTGTTCCAACTCTGTTAGACTTTTGGATAACTGGTTCTCATGTATCATCAAACCATATATAAATATGTAATTAAAACAACAAATATTGCTCATCCAGTACTCATTTGTTGCGTTTTAATAGCTCTGTTTACATGTATATATACAGTTTTAAGTTAATTAGTTAGTTTGTGGTTCAATTAATTTCTTTAAAATATTGTATGCGGCGCAGTTTAAAACTCAAGACCTGGTTTAAAATAAAATGTATAGTTCATGGATCATACAGCTGTGTGGAATATGGATTTATATGAATAGATGCCTTTTCTGATTAAAGATGATTATAGCAGGAAAAGGTACAATTAGGCTGAGTCTATCATAGCCTGCCAGCTTTTTAATTCAAGTTAAACCAAATTCTTATATATTGCCCACTGATAATAGACATATTTCACCTGGAATTGTTATGATGCAAAGCTTGGAAATATGAACACAATTCGGCCATAATACCGTTACAGGCTGAGATTGATGATAATGGAGGTCTCTCTAGGAATTTAGCCACAATAGGTAATATCTAACTAGTGTCAATATATCCACTTCCTAGAACTTCAAACCAAGGGATGTTTACTTTGTTGTGCTGGGTGTGAGAAACAGAAGATTCGTTTGATCAGTGGTTTACCTTAGTTAATTAAATTCTGGGTAAATGATTGAATTTCAATCAACAGTCCAGAAACAGACAGAACATGAAGCTTGTGTCAAGTGAGAGTACCTTTATGATCATCCGAAAGAACCCAATTGGAATAGTGTATTTGAATACGCTATAATATTTTGGGGAATACACCCAAAAGTACAGTAAAGTTATTTGAATCTTGCCAAGAGAACTTTCTATGCTATATTACTTTTAAGGAACATGGAGTTTCTGAATGAAGAATCCCTTGGTTTAAAACTGCCTGTCCTGCTTAGTGGGTGCATTGTAAAATAGGGAGATAGGTTCCCATTTATTTTGTGGCATCCAAGATAGAGGGAGAGGGTTTTAATCATAGGTTGTATTCTGTTGATTTCAGAAGGCAGCTTATCTCTTTTTTGTCTTCTATAGGAATTATTTAAGTGTCTAATACTGGTAGCAGCCTGTATTTCCTGTGTGATCTTGTCATAGTACTCTGAAACCCCTTATCTGTAAACTTGCAAATACAGTTACGTGTGTCTTGCATGATTATGGTCTGTGTAGTGCTGTTTGCATCTCTGTCATTATTAATAAATATTTGTTTAACCAAGGGTGCCCAAATTATTTCTCTTTGCACCAAAGCTGTGCCTTAGAACAAATTATTTAGATGCCTCTAATTTATACCAACCATTTAGGTATATTCTTGGATAAGTCCTTAAAAGTTGAGAGTTATGATTTTTATTTTACTTATTGACCAAGAATTCTGTCAATTCCTGTTATTCACCATTTTCATAAACCCCCAATTTGTAACAATACTTTTCTATATGAAGTTAAAGGAAGTAAGGGGTCTAATTTTATGTCCAGAAATAAATTAGCATTCACTTAAGCAATATTCAGTGATGTTGTTTTGTCAGGAGAAATTGAAATAAATACAATATTCAGAATCTATTATGCCACTGACATGCCGCTATCTTTATTTGATTTGAACAAAAATAAGTCCTTGTATATATTGTATATATTGTATCTTGTGATCATATCACATGATCCAACATAGCATTTGTGTGGTAGAGTGAAGTCTTCTTTATTACTGCAGCACCCATAAAGCTTTGGGAGACACAAGGGAATGGACCCACAAAATATTACAGTTTTCTATTTATCTTATTTTGGTGGAGTTACCAAAAATAATCTAGTATTTATTTTGAATACTGTATGTTGGTTAAGAAAAAGACCAAAAAGGGCATCCTTACAAATTCTGAATCTTTAATGTAATTATCTTCCAATATGTTGAACTTATGGTGTACTGTTTCATTGCATAGAGATGCAAAAATGTAATTATTAGGCTTAAACTTTAGAGCAAAAGAAAACACAAACTATGCATGACCTGCCTTTTCTACATACTTTCCATGTTAGTAGCTTCCATACTTTGAATAAAATAGACTGGCCTAAATATAGTATCAGCATTGACTTTTTGCCCATATTAAAAACTCTCAGATCGTATACCACAACCGAAAAAGACACTTTCTCAAAGTGCAGCCTGAACTCTATAGTTCACTTTGACACCACTGAGGGTGGGCATAAGGTGTCAAGGGTGTCCTTCATCTGCAACACACTAGTGAACCCTGGGATTTGTCAGGCACCTGCAAGCATTCAGTGATGACAGTGAGAAATACATCATTCATCCAGTCAATATTAACTCTTTGTAGCATGCTGTGCATGCTGGAGAAGATCATTCACAGTCCTTATTTCTTCTATACAGTCATACTAGTAAGGTAAGAACCAGGAGGGCAGGATGTTAAATTAATGGGAAGTCAGATATATTTAGATTTGGCCCTGGATAGAAGCAATATTAGTCTGTCAGGAAAGGAAGAGTTCTTCAATTAAAGCTTAACTGATAAAAAGAATTGTCATTTAAGAACAAATTGACAGAACACAAAACAACCGAGTGATTTGAGGTCTTCATTTAAAAACCAGAAGTATTAGAAATAAAATGGCAGAATTAGAAGCAACAGTACTGGTACTGAAATATGATATTACAGGAGTTAATATCCTGGCATAATCCTGCCAATTTATTAATTGTAGCACTAAACCACAGGGTGATTCATTAATGGCTATTAGACAATCAATCATCAGGAACGGTCAGCAACGCACACACATTAATTCAACAGACAATATATATTTATTAATACATCAATTGTGGATGTAAAATATATAACAGTCTGTAACGCATTTCACATGCACCCTTATTCCCACATGCTCGCATTCCACTCATTCTCACATATCCACGCGCACCCGCTTTCACAAACGCTCATGCCGTAAGTGATTAGCCTATCACTATTCCCTGCCTTCAATACTTTAGTTCCCCTCTTCTTCGGTTTTTGGACTTTTTGCTCGTTTATTGGATTTGAAATTTTTGGCTGTGTTTTTGGACTTTGTTACTTCCCATAGGGTCCTTTCACTCTACCATTCCTGACATAGACTGCCTGGATTCAGATGGCAGATATTACTGTGAGGATTACCAGATACAAAATACTGTATATATTCACAAAGAGATGGAAAGCACAAAGATATACAAACAAGGAATATGCATTCAGCTATACTGTTTCGTTAATCAGTCTCATGAGCATGAATTCTACATTAGCTACTCATAAGTAAATATGTTGAATTAAATGGATCTCAACCTGTGTTGAGTTAACAACTGAACTCTTGAGGTGCAATGTAGAATATCAGATTTACTTATCCAATGCATATGGATTTGTGTTTCCTGGCTCGGACACCAAAGGCCAGCTGGCGGCTGCATCCAATCGCTGCGGCGTTCGATAGTCATCCTTCTGCAGGAGAAGAGGAGGAGGGAGAAATCTAACTGCGGCGTGCAGTGCAGTCGTCTCTCTCCCAGGGATCTACAGTGTGCTCCAGAATTATTGGCACCCTTGGTAAAGTTGAGCAAAAAAGGCTATGAAAAAATATCTTTGTTGTTTATCAGCTTGATTTCACACTGAAAATATGAGAGAAATCTAACCTTTCAGTGAGGTAAAATTATTAAATGAAAAAACTCAATTTTTCTCAAAAACACATGTGTCACAATTATTGGCACCCCTTGAAATTTCTAATAACAAAATCTAATTGATACATATTACCATTCATATTTTACCTTTTTTAAGCACATCTGAGTCTTTAGGAACTTTTAAGTGGTCATCCATGACTTCCTGTTTCACTCATAAATATGAGGTGACACACAGGCCAAACACCCTTACTCACCCATCAACATGGGGAAGATCAGAGAATACACAAATTAAATGAGACAAAAGATTGTTAACCTTCATAAATTAGGCAATGGGTTTAAAACAATAGCTTTACACCTGAAAATACCCATCTCCACTATTAAGGAAATAAGAAGTTTAAAACAACTGGAGCTGTGATGAGCCTGCCTGGAAGAGGACACAAGTGTATTTTGCCCCCACACACACAGTGAGGAAGATGGTTCGAGAGAATCAAACCTCAGAATCAAGCTTTTGCAGTGGCCATCCTAGTCCCCTGACTTAAACCCCTTTGAAAACCTGTGAGGTGAGCTGAAGAGAAGAGTCCACAAGCGAGGACCAAGGACTCTGAGATATTTTGTAGGAGGAATGGTCTCAGATCCCTTTATACAGTATGTGTTCTCCCACCTCATCCAGCATTATAAGAGAGGACTTAGTGCTGTTATATTGGCAAAGGGAGGGTGCGCAAAGTACTAAATGCAAGGATGCCAATAATTGTAATACGTGTTTTTGAGAAAAATGTTTATTTTTATAAGGATTTTTTTTTTCATTTAATAATTTTACCTCTCTGAAAGGTTAGATTTCTCTCATATTTTCAGTGTAAAATCAAGCTGATAAACAACAAAGACATTTTTTCATAGCCATTTTTGCTCATCTTTACCAAGGGTGCCAATAATTCTGTACTAGAAGTCCGGCTGAGTAGTAGAGAGTCAATATGCACAGAAAGTGACATACAGATAGTAGGTCTGAGCAAGTCACTCTTTTGGGGAAAGAAACTTGGTTTGCTTATGGCATAGCACTACTGCTGAATAAAAACTTTATCAGATTATTGACAAGAGTTCAAACGTATCACTTCAGTGATCAAGCGAAGCATCCACGTTAGCTTACGTAAGGGCATTCCACGGGCTGATGTTAACAAAATCAATTAGCAGTAATTAGTTAATGGGATGGAAATACATACCAAAGATGACATAAAGACACAAGAATGAAAATAATATGAATGCTTATAAGTCTTTCTGTTTTGGACTTGAGAATAAAATATCAAGAGATTTGGTGATAGCTTTGGGCGACAGGTCATCCAATCTTGATCATAATATTGGGAATTTCAAAGTTCCTCACATAAATTGGCACAGGCCAACTGGGAACACGAATTCTGAGACTGAAGCAACTGACATTGTGAATGGCTCCTATCTGACCCAGCATGTCAGAGCACAAAAGGAATGTGGTTACACTAATTTAGTCTGATATAATACAATAATAATATAAAGTAAGACAGAAGTAACAGAAGTAAGCATTGTACAGTTGTAACCAAAATATTATCACTTCTGAGGTATATTCCAAAACTAGAAAGAAATTATTTATAATTCAAAAATGCAAAGGTTAATAGAGTGAGATAGAGCTTAAGGGAAACATAGATAAAACAGATAAGGAATCAACTGAGCATGCATGGCAGCATATTAGAAACACAGCACTGGGAAAAATCTAATATTCTATCAAAGGATCTCATCAATACAAAATAGAATGTTTTAATAAATCAGAAAATTAAATGATTAATTTACATTTTTGCCTCACAAATTCCTTGAAGGAAGACTAAATTATCTAGACCTATGTCACAATTATTGGAGATAAGCCAATATTACACCCTTGTTAGGTATAATTCTAAACTGATAAATACCTAAAATACATGATAAGGTATGTGAACTTCAGTCAAAAGAGGATACTGATTTTGCACTAAATGTTTGCATGTGTTGAGTAGTTTAATCAAGGGTATGTGTAAAAAATTAAATCAGTCTCATAAATAATTATACATAATCAAGTCAGATCTTGGACCTAGAATAATGAAAGGTTAATTTTCCAGAGAGTATACAGTATCTAGATGGCACATATGATTGTTCAAGGGAGGTGCCTTTTCATAACGAATTGTGAGAGCTTTTCAACAGTTCTTCAGAAAAGATGAAGATACAGAAGTTGATCAATGTTTTGCTGCAAACCTCAAGTTATTTAAGATTTTTATGGACATTTTTACCATGGAGAGAGAAAGTCAACAGGTGAGAGGGATTTCCTTTTGTTACCTTTTTATTACTTTAACAAAGTAAAAGCTGTCTCTACACATGACAAAGGTTAAATACCTTGAAAACACTGCACTATATTCTTTAATAGGTCCCTAAAAACAAAGATAAAATGACTTTTAGAATACAAAAAGGACCAATATGAATCCAATATGAAGCATATACAGTATCAAACACAGAAGAACTAAGAAGAACGGAATAGTGTAAGGGAAATAAGTACAGGCCGATGACGGTCATGAAATTGCTATTTCATTAGCATGGTGATCCATAGGAGTTACTATATGTTAATTGATAAGTGTCATGGCATACTATATTTTAATCCTTCTTCCTTTGTTTTCTCTCTTTAAATGGGGTCCAGAATCCCACTGTTTAACATCTCCATGCATTTTACACATTAGACCTGACTGTGTGGCAAATGAAAAGCATTTCAGCATTTTTCAATCTGTGTGAATGCTATCACAAGTCATGCTAATGTCATTAACATCCCCTCATTTGTAACCATGATTTTAATGTATTAAGTGGTGGAAGCTGACTCTATGAGATCCTTTATGAAAGAATAGGATAAATAAAATATTTAGCTCATGAAACTACTATTAGCAAACAATCAAGTGAAATAAGCCAAATGATCCCCTCTAATTTGTAGCTCTTTATGTTGTAACAAATTGTAATTCCAAATTGAAAGGGTCCTAAAGGAGACATACAGTAAGTATTGATTGAGTTGGCTAGGAAAAAATAATAATTCACTATATTATTGAACATATTAAAAGACTTAGAGTATATGTCAAGTCTCGTGTGCTGATTCATCAGATATAAATACATGTTTACCTAAGTCTGTAAAATAGACAACTGCTATCAAGTACTGGGTGTTGGATTATTTGGTGGGTCAACACTCTAATTTGTCAATTGTGTCTTTGTTTTCTACTGACATTTAATGTGAATTATTAAATGCTAACAACCTTCAGAACAAAGTGATAAAGGGATGAAAACTACTTTTCATTTTGATTTTAATTTAGATTGTATTTCGAGCACAAACAGAAAATTTTATATTGCTGATAATATCTTCACAGATATTAATCAGATTCAAAAGCTAATGTGGACTAATTACCTAAGAAAAAGATTCTGAATAATTCTTCATTGATTACATTAATCGATTACACGACGAATATGTTTTAAATACTATGCTTTAACATATATAAATACAGTATGTGAAATAATTACTAAACGGTAACCCACAAAAATCTCCTGATCTGAATATGACTGTAGTTCAAGGCATTCCAATCACATGCAGAAACAACATGGGTCACAGATCAAACAAATTGAGTATTTTCAATGAATCTCGAAGACAAAGATCAGGTTTTGCTTATTCACATTGAGTGCAATCAAAATCATTTATCTTTGAAAGTATGCAGTCTGAACATTTTAAAATTGGAAAGCATTAACCTATTGCCCCCCTCTTGGTATTTTGCATATCAAGAGGACAGTTAAGTTCCCTGAATATTATGGTTATGATGCATTTCACAAAATATCATCCATATTGCAGGAGTTCCTAACTACTCCACAAAACCTACAAGATTTTAACAACTTGTTGAATAACTATTTTTAATTATGTGATTAATTGACATTGGTTCAATTACATTATCTAATAAAATGATCATAACTAAGACCAGCATTTGTCTAGAAAGTGTATTACTTGTGAATATCAGCCCATATTTTTTAACCTTTATGTACATATGGTCTGCAGACCTGTATACTGCACTCAGCTGTCACAGATAGCCAGGTTGGTGGGGTGTCAACTGGGAGCAACGTTTACTACTTGGTCCAGCTGCTGGTGTCATGGAAGCCATTGGATCTGGACCTCACCTTTTTCAACTCCATCTCCACTATCCAGTTCTTTAGGCACCACTTCTCCAGAAATTGAACTTAACTACCTGCTCAGGCAGAGTCAGCTATTCCCTATGGAGCAACACCCACTTGTCTATTCTCCCTTCTGCAATCACTAGAGCACCAGGTCCAGGTCTGAGTGAGCAGCCTGGTAGCCTTATTCATCGGCTTTTCTGGCTGTTCCACCTGGCCTCAGGAATTGTGCTCCTCCTCATCACAGGGACAGTGAGTTTGAGTTCAAGTGTTTTGCTGCAGCCCAGTGTTCAATAATGAAATTGTTCTGGTACAGAACATAAATCCATCTGGCCATCTGTTGCTCTGGATCCTTGACGTTTAGCACTCAGTAGAGAATCCTACTGTATGTTCAGTGCAGGATTTCCAGATCAATATCCACCTCCTTCAGACATACAACATGTCCAAGATTTTTTTTTCTTACATTAGAGAAAATGCAGTTCTTTGGTGGCAGTTTAATCTCAGTCCAGAAGCAGCTAAACACATCATCCAGATTCTGTCAAGTCTTATGAAAAGGATCTAGATGCACGTAAACATTATCCAAATATATACCACGCACATGTCAGCAGTAGAGACCTTACATGAACCTATCCGCAGTACATCAATCTCTTTAGTCAACTAAGTGTTCAAACATAGTGGTGTCATTGCATAGGCCAAACTGTAAAACCAAAACCAGACACAGTCTTCTATCTAATGAAAAAAATGGTCTACAGAATTAATCTGTCCTTGCCAATGAATAGGTATTTTTAACATTCAAAATCCTAAAAGGCATTGACAAAGTCAAATCACTGGATTTCTTCAGAAAATATGTGGAAGAGTATTTGCAATTGCATATAGAAGGTACTTATTTACTCTATATTAAATGGTGTTGGGATATTGGACTAAATTACATAGCCATGATGTTGAAGCTGACACTTTGGCTTTCAATAAACAGTTGAATGAGATCTTTGAATCAATTAACTACTAACTACCAAATGTGTTAGATGGGCTGAATGTCTTCCTCTTGTTTGCAAACTGTAAGCTCTTAAGTATCTGCTTCTCAGGATAAGGGAGCTGAATCACTGTGAGCTAGCAATGTGGTTGGGGATCTGTGATCAAATCCGAGTGCCATCAGCACAGCAGTGAAACCCAAGCCCATGTTGGTGAATAAACTGACCAAGAGATAACATGTCAGGCTAAAAAGTAAATGTACTGTAACTGGGATAACACCATATTTTAAGCAGTTAAGGCCATTGGCTAATTGACTTCTCATTGCAAAATAGGGATCTGACTGACAAAGGGAAGTACCAGTGATCCTTAGATAAGTTTCCATATGATCTAGCAAGATGCCATAACTGAAAAGTATCAAAAGCTGTACTTACAGTAAGTCCATAAGAATAATTAGAACTAGAGTCAAAAACTATCAGGAAATCATCTAATAGTGTTTCTTTGTTTAATATACTGACTGAAAGGGTTAAAAGAGCACCATTCATGTAGCTATAAAGTTAGAATGTATTTAAACCACTAACAACACTTTAATTAAGTTTTGTAAAAACAGGAAATTTAGGATAGAGTTAAGATGGTACTTGTAACATACCTGGGGGTCCTGGCCAGGTTTAATCTTAAAACAGGAGCAATAACAGCAGTCTTTATGAAGCAGAAGGTGGAATAGTTATCATGGCTGTACGAGATGAGGTCAGCAACTGGTGATACATATTATGTATTTTGCTGTGAAGGAACTCCATGAAGGTGTTACATTGTTCAGTAAACTGAAGAAAGAAAAACAGACTTATAAGCTTCTTTTGAACATTTTATTGCTCATAAAAATGTAGATTAGCATTAAGCTATGTTATCCTCCGAGAAATTCTCATGGCATCATCTATCTGTTTTCATTGAATTAATCTCATTTGTGTGCACAGGTGGGGGAAGCTTATCAATACCTTTTGATAGGATTTCATTGTAAAAAACAACAGAATTGTCAATGAAAATAGAAGGAGCTGCACAAAGTAGAGTTTTTGTTATCTGCCAACCAGCTAAATTGACCAAACTCAGTCTATGGAAGGTCATAGTCTTGTGACTATTTATAGAAGGAGGAGAGGCTACCAGGCCCAGGCTGAGGCCAGGTTTTGTGATTAGAAATGGCCGGTTCAAATTCTGATAGACTGAAAATACTCACACCTCAAGAACTAAAACTAATCTCTAATAACTTATATTGGCAAATTGACATGCAGAATAAAGCTAAAGTAATCCAGAGTAACTAAGGAATTAACAGTAGCCAATCAGTTAGGAGAACCCATGTGCGAAATCCCTAAGATAAAAAATAAAATTTGAATAGTTGGACAAAGCTGGGTTAGTACCGCTAAATAAACAGATAGAAATCCACTTGAAGGTTTAAGGGGATCAGGAACCAAGATTATCTACAGAGACTCAGATCTTTTCCAAATTAAAACAAAGCATTCAAAAGATATAACTTTCTGCACAGAAATTAGACAGCATTGAAATGGTGAATGACTGCTATATCACCACAACATCAGAACTGTAAGATTTATCAATATAACCATGTCCCATGGGAGTAACTAGCTGTAATTGAACTGTAAACAGTTCAGTTAGACAAAAAGAAACACATGTTCTGGTCATTAATAAATGTGAAGGAATCAGAGCCTTCTAATTTTGCACTTGAGTATTAAAGATAGCAGAGTTTAAATTTAGATAGAGCACACATTGTATGTTTGGGGTGTTACACAAGTAATCATGAATAAAATCACAGTACTCAGATTAATACCAATTTAGATTAAAACAGATGGTGCTAATATTGTAGTTAGAGGTATTATTATGGACTAAACTGTGACTAGAGCTTTGTGATTTTAAGGACACCTGTACAAAATTGCAGGACTATGGTAGATATCATAAAACGTATTCTCATTAGTAAAAAAGGATTTTGCGGATATTATTCTGGGTGCAGATTTGAATACTGTTTGAATCACATACTGAATAGATGAAAATTATAAGAGACAAGCATCTGCATTATTAAGTACACTATATTCACCCAGAAATTATTGTGCAGAAAATGAAAATATGCAGAGGTAAATATTATTTACATAGAATTTTAAACAGTGTAAGACTAGCTTTGGCATTGTGCTGCACTACAATTTCAGGAAAACTTGTTACAAATACCTGTCACAAACTAAGTCAAGTCTTTCCTGGTCTAAACATTTATTGTAACTCACTAGTTAAAAGGTGATATGCTATACAGTATCTGAAGCTTGCAGGGACCATCATTCTTCATCATTAAATAAAAGACTTGCTTGATATAAAAAGCATTAAGGAACATGAATGGCTATCATTAATGAAGCATAACAATACAATGCAGTTGTCCTTATGGACTTCTGTAACAGATACTATTGTTTAAATACATTTTAGCTATGTATTATACAGTAAAGGTTTATCACACATTTAGTGACAAATTAAAATTGAAATACAATATTGAACCCCAGTCTAACACTTACACCATCCCTATTCAACAGCAAACTATAATCTCGATTATACCTTTATCAGAGGAAACACATTTTAAACAAACTGAAATTTGTAAAAAAATAACATAGTTGAAACATGCATATACTGCAAATAATAGTAATTTATTGGTACCAATTAAAATGAAATCAGAACCATAATCAGGGACAAATATATCAAATGCAGAAAGGTGGAGATGGTACTGGTGTTTCTTGGTATCTGGCTCCAGCACAGAAGTGTAAGTAATTGAACTATTTAATGAGCACTTTTTTCCAATTACAGTTCCTAGGATTAGAATGAAAATAAATGTTTGATACTCAAAAATAATAAATCTAATTTCCCCTTCACCTTTATATCTAATTATGTAGACATTAATAAAACTATAATATACACAATTCTTTAGTGAGATTAATTGTGGTTTTTCATGCACAGATTTAAAAGCAATAAATCAGGGCAATATGTTTCCACTTTTCACACATGTGAGGGGAAAATGCAGTCTAACACTTTTGTAAAATCAATGCCATTCAAACTCAAAGCTTTCTCTTTGTGATTTTGCTGAAGTATTACAACAGACAAAAATCATTTTATGGTAGATTCGTGTTACTTTCTTATATAAAATATAACTATATTGGGATCACAGTTGAATATTTTTTAGGGCTCTGGATGCAGTACCATTGAGTAAAGTACTTTAGTTCAGTTGCTTCAGTAATCACTGTTCTGTAAATGGAACCTGGCAATCACTGGAGGTTTCTTTGCAATAGACTAGTTTCCCATCCAGGGGCATTCAGGCTACTTATCACTGCAGACATTTATATAAGCTTTGGCCTAATGAACTATTAATGCTGCTTAGCACTACAGACAGTAGTATAAGCTCTTGCCCTGTGAGCCCTTAATGCGCATGAAAAATCCTTAAATAGCATTTACTTCTAGTACATATGATTAATTGTAACAACGTTAAAAATACCCCTTTAACAGGCTTTATAGGTACAGTAGTAGAAGCTCTAGCTGAATTTATTCTATTTTTTCCCTGTGAGTCAGACCTGCAGGCATTCTCAAGCTGTTTTCCAATTCCAATGAAAATTTAATAGTCATACAAAAGACAAAGTGATCAAGTGGTGTTTAACCCTTTAGACAATTTTCAGATGCAATAGATCTAAACATTTATTTACATAAGGCATCTTTATGATAAACCTGCTATCAAAGGGCTTCCAGACAGCTGATGGATTTCAACATTTTTATAACCATTAAGTTCATTATTAGCTGTTAGATGAATTTTCATGCTAGTGCTACACAAAGTGAGTGTGGTTGTTAATCACTTTACTGCACCTTCTGAAAAAGCATGACTCAATACTGTCTCCCTTGAAGATCAATTTAAAATAGAGATGTACTGTAGCTGATTAAACATTTTTAAAATGTTTCTGATTAATGGACTACTACAGTCTGTTCCACAGTTGGTGCTCGTGGAAGAAGTGTCATCTTAATTTAAAAAGTAGCATTACAAATCACTGGGATCCAAGACAAATAGAATAATGAACTGAATTAAGAAATAAGCAATAAAATATATAAACTGGAGTGTTGATTTTTTCCCATGATTGTAAGTATATGCTTCAGAAACATATGTAATATGTGTACCTTGGTTGGATTAATGAAATACATAACTAGCAAAATATTAAGTATAGAATGATGTATCTACCCTTTCTGCTGGGCAACAGAAATTCATCATCCTCTGGGTTGTAAAAAGCTCTTATTGAATAAAATCACTCTGTTATGATTTCTGCCATTTCCTTTTTAATCTTTAATCCACAATTTACCAAGGTATACTAAGGTAAACCTTACAATTGTTTCTGCTCAAGGGACGCCCCAGACCTCAACAAACATCCTCTCTGCTTTGAAGTTAGAAGTGTTACTCTTCCCAGTGTCGCAAACTTTATCTAAAATCTAAGAGACACTTCTCAGTCACCTAAAGCTGTAACAGTATATTTATACGGTATATGATCACACTGCAGTTCATTGATGTGTATGCTACTGTTTCAGTATACAGTATATTGTATGTGAACATGACTTCAAGTGATTCACATGTGTGGAAAGTTGAGAGACAAGAAAGCGCTGCTTAAAAAATCCTGATTGGGAGACAAAAGTCCTGTCTATGATTATTTTTCTTATTGCAGTATAAAGCAGAAACTTTGTGTTTCTTTTCTTCTCTTTTCAGCATGGAATAAACCTTTACTTGTTCAGAATTTAATGTCTGTCCTCCTGACTGTATTGCAGCTTATTTCATTGAGCTTTCACGCTTTTGTTATGCAAAATATTTTTTATTTTTATTACACTTTGAGATCCTGACTGATTTGACTTTCTATTTGTCTCATTTAGCTGAAACAGAAAAAAAACTGTTCTATAGTTAAACTTTCTGGAATTAGATTTATTATAAAACCACTAACATTGACACAGGAGCTGCTGCGGTTCATAGCCTCTTATTAACTTACAAATGTGCTGACCTCTGTGACACTACACCCCTTTGAATTTTTATCACCTTTGTCTATCCAGGGGATGGGGTTGGGGCTGACATTATTGTCTCCCTTCCTCAAACTAACGTCTGATATGTGTCCAGTGCTGCTATGAAATTGTAAATGTAAAATTAATATTTAAATACTGTGATATATAAAATAAATACAAATAAAATTGAATGAAAACATCAATCATTTGTTCATTTGTAACAACAGATGGCTCAATCTCATATAGATGTTCCCCTTGCTAACTTTTGAGTTACCTGTATGTGCTGATAAAACAGTGGCCTGTGTGGCCCTCTGCAATAGTAGCCTGGTTCTCGCTCCTCACTCCCTATTACAAGCTTTCGAGCCATGAGGCATCTCACAAGCATGGTCTTTGAGGTGAAATAGGGAGCATCTCTGTCTCTCGTTATTCTGAAACTTTTTGCTGAGCTGGTCTTTCACATACAGTCAACTACACACTGATGGGTTCATGCTCAGTTGCTTTATTCTAAACAGTTGAGGAGCTTTCACCCATCCAAAAAAAGAATGCTGTTCAACTGGCATTCCTAACAGAATTCCATATGCAGCATGATCCTGGAAAGTTCAGGAGGAAATACATACAGCTAAATTAAGAACCTGGTCCATAAGCGGCCAGCAGCCGTATCACTCTGCAAGTCACAACTGGCAACCCACTGAAGCTAAGCAGGTGTGAGCCTGGTCAGTAACTGGATGGGAGACCTCCTGGGAAAAACTAAGGTTGCTGCTGGAAGAGGTATTAGTGGGGCCAGCAGGGGGTGCTCACCCTGCGGTCCATGTAGGACAGGGACACTATACTATAAACAGGTGCCATCTTTTGGATGAGACGCAAAACCAAGGTTCTGACTCTGTGGTCATAAAAATCCCAGGGTGTTTATTGAAAAGAGTAGGGGTGTAATCCTGGCTTCCTGGCCAAATTTCCCATGGTCCCTTACCAATTATGGCCTCCTAATAATCCCCATCTATGAATTGGCTTAATTGCTCTGTTCTCCTCCCCACTGATAGCTGATGTGTGGTGAGCGTTCTGGCACACTATGGCTGCCGTTGCATCATCCAGGTGGATGCTGCACATTGGTGGTGGTGGAGGGGAGTCCCCATTATCTGTAAAGTGCTTTGAGTGGAGTGTCCAGAAAAACGCTATATAAGTTTTTAATAGGCATTAATGTGGTCCTTCATGCCCCCACCTTGATTTACCCAAGTACAACACCAGGTTGAAGGGGAGGAAGACAATTGCTGGGGTATTTATCTTCTGCTCTCAGAAGAGTCCTGTCATGGGTGCTGTGCCAGTCCCTCGTGTCACCTCTGAACTGTGTGGTAATTAACAAGTACAGTTGTAAGGAGGACCTTTGATCAATGGGAAGTTCCAAGGACAAGGAGAAACATGCATCAACCCATAGGGAGACAGTGGTCATTCTACAAACTTAAAGTCAATATTGTCCCTAGCAACTGATGTCCCACACCCATTTTTTTCACTCTGTGACTCTAGTTTTCCATTCTTTGTGTTTATTTATCCTTATTTAGCCAGCAGCCATATCACCCTGCAACAGATAACCCACCAAAACTAAGCAGGTGTGAGCCTGGTACCTGGATGGGAGAACACCTGGGAAAAACTAAAATTGCTGCTGCAAGTGGTTACACTGCTACAGTGAATCCAGTACCGCAGCTGTGTGTGGTTGCCAGATAAGTCAGTAGAGCAGCAAATCTTTATAAAACTGTCATGGAAGGGGGAAAACCAAACAAAATTAGAAATAGAAGTTACCTGAGGAACAAAGACAATAGGAGAAACTAAGGTAAAAATCAAACGGATGATCAGGTAATTACATGCTTATACTTACAGTAAATGCTAGAGTGTCAGATGCAATTAGACTAAATAGCAGCTACTGTACCACATTAGCACACAAGGAAAATGTTATTGGAATCACAGAAAACTAGCTCCCCAAAAATGATAGGAAAGAGTAAAATTTAACTGGATACACCCTAATATATGAGACAGGAAAGAAAGAGAAAGGGGAGGTATAACACTATATATAATAAATATGTTCAGTTTTAAAAACTTAAACTCTAATAAATATATGCAAGTTAGTCTCATTAAAAACATTACATAGTTATAATATTAAGAGAATGCTATAGTTCACCAAATACAGCAAATACAGATGTTATAATAATTCTATATTGTACAATTAAAATAAAATGTACAGTATGTGCTAAGGAAAACCTTTTTAGTTCCAGCTTTTACGGGATACATCAATTTTCTCATCATAGACTGGGAAAGGTCTGTAACAATATCAACTGCAGAAACTGAAATGGTAAACATAATTAATCATTGCTTTCTTACTCAGTTTATCAGACACCTACAAGAGGAAATGCTTGTACAGATCTTGTCTTTTCAAACAATCAAGACAGAGACAGAGTGAGGCAATCAGAGATGAGAGAACTGTGATTCTAATATGCTGTGCTTTAAGTATAGATTGAATCTGTATAGGAATAAGAAAGCATTTTTAATTTCTGGAAAGAAGAATATGATGGAATGAGACATTTTTGAGGATAGATAAGAGATGTATTCCAAAAAGTGGAATTAGAATTAGAATATTAGAAAATTGGTATAATGTAAATTGGTAACATTGTTAGCACAGCAGGGATTTGTACAATGACCACTTTATTTATATAATACTTTATATCCAAGTATAGTTAACACTATAATGGCCTCATTTAAAGGATTGTGTATAATTTTGGTCATCACATCATAGAAAAGATATTGCTGTTTTGAAATCAGTCCAAAGAAGAGTCCAGATAAATTCTGGGTCTTATGGAAATTGTCTATGTTGACAGATTGAAGTAATTGAACCTTTTTATTCTTAAACAAAGAAGACAGTGAGGGGAGTTTTCAAAATTCTCAAAGGCATGGACAATGTCAACTCAGTAGACTTCTTGAGAATGAAAAGTGAAATGTGAACTAGAGGGCACAAGTGAAAATTATGTGAAAGTATTTTTTAAAGTAAAAACAGGAGGCACATGGATTAAGGTACTGTATGAAGCCATGATGTGGAAGCCAATATCCCAATTTCTTTCTTAAACATGTGAATTAGTCCCATTTATCAATTATCTATTAAATGGGGTACATGGGTCCAGTAACTTCCGCTATTTATAAACTTTCTTATACTTATTAGTTATGATATTTCTTATGTATATCCCTAGCATCCAAAAGGATTCTGACAAAGAAACTTGGAAGCAAAGAATGTTATTTGTAACCCATTAGCAAAACCTTTCCAGGAGTCAATCAATTGCTATTGCAGCATCCCTCTAAAATAAGGGTGACAAAACCAAACCAAGTAACGTTTTGTTCCCATAAACTTGCATATACTGTAATAATTATGAGAAATAAAGCTTTTATCTTCTATATGGCAAAAAGATTCAAAACAATATCTAAGTTAAACTATTTTGAAAAAGTAACATCAGATATGCATACAACAGAACATATGCTATTGTATATTTCAAGTAGGTGGCTGCGTCTGCATGCATAGGCTGCAAAGGAACAAGTAAAGGTTTATTCCATGCTGAAAAGAGAAGAAAAGAAACACAATGTTTCAGCTGTGGAGCCTTCTTCAGGTGTGTGTCTTCTTATTCACACCTTGTTTCTTTGCTTTTGTATATTTATGTTTTCACAAGAGTTTTAATAGTGGGTAGGTACGTACACCATGAATGAACAATCTGGAATTTCCTCTGAAATTAAGACTTTTTTATTGCTCCATAAGGATAACAAAACAGAAACTACCCTTTTGGCAAAAAAATTACCTGTGTTTGTTTTGGAACGTAACAAAAAATAAACTGGACATCGCCTTTATGCTTGTACAGGCAAATAATTAACATAATCAGGCTTTAACAAAAAAAGTAACAGCACCAAAAACAAAATAACTAGGTCAGTCTGAAGAGACAAAGGAGCCAAGATCAACAGCCTCCCACCCCCACCCCCCCAAGGTGTTCTTAATTAGTCCTTAATGATTTCAGGTGAGAGTCATGGAGAGAAATGTACAGTAACTTCAGGATTAACCCGTTTCTAGGTCCACGTCTATTGTGCAGCTGGTTTGACTTTAACTTAACTGACTTTCTACTTATACAGTATACTTCCTAAATAGAAGTGAATAAGTTACATTTTAGTAAATCAGTTCCAGAAGGTTGTTGACCCTTGATTTAGATTTTAGTATGAAGGATTAAGCATACTCCTCAATTTTGCAGATGATATCACAATACACAAATAAGTGAGCAGTGCAGAATCTGCGAGAGAAATTCAAAAACCTTATTCAGGAAAAGTTAAAACATTGACAGATTACCTTTTAGCTGTGGGGTGTTGTACACAAAAACAAGCAAAAAGAAATTACAAAAATAAAATGGAAAACACTTATCTTATGAAAAATAATAAGGCATCTATGTACCTGCACCATTTTAGCCTTGAGTAATCAATAATAAAGGCAAAACAGAATATAAAGAAACAGGTAAAGGTTTATTCCATGCTAAAAAGAAATACAACGTTTCAGCTGTGGAGTCTTTTTTGGGTGTCAGGGTTCTATAGCTGAAACGTTAGGTTTCTTTTCTTCTCATTTCAGCATGGAATAAACCTTTACCAGTTCCTTTGCAGCCTACGCATGCTGATGCAGCAACATACATACAACTAAAACAGAATTTAGTGTAAGTATATATTTAAAATTATTTTTTAGATTTTTTTATTTAGCACCTTTTATTATCTCAAGGTACTTTACAGTAATAAAAAACATAAAAGAAAATCTATAAACAAATGAGCAAATTAAACATAATTTTTCAAAGTGTTGACTGACTTAATATAATTTAATATAGGATAGGAGATAATTTCACTGTTTTGAAACCAGAAAACAAAAAAACAGTCAAAGCTTAATAATGGGAACTGAAAGAATGCCAATAAAATAGACCAATGAGTGCAAATGATGTATAACTGTAAAAGTAGCTAACAGTACACTAATGCAATCACCATCTGAACGATTGAGTATATTTCATTATATACTGAAATAAATAGGGAACTAGTGCAAAGAAGTTAAAAAGAGGTGCTAATGTAGTTCAGGTGGGTAGCTTCGTCAGCATACAGTTCGTAGTCTGCAAATGAACAAGTAATAGGTTTATTCCATGTTGAAAAGAGAAGAGAGAAAAACACAACATTTCAGCTGTGAAGCCTTCTTCAGGTTTGAGGAAAGGATATTATGACATTATGACACACATATTATGACAAGGATATTATCCTCACACCTGAAGAAGGCTTCACAGCCGAAACGTGTAACGAACAGTTCTTTCCGGACCCTATGCGGACGACACAGTCCGACGGAGTGGGGAAACACTAGGGAAACGTCATGCAGGAAAACGGGGCTGAAGACAAGGGGGCGTGTCCAAGGTGCGCTGGTGCACGGGGGAGGTGTGGCCGAGGCGAACAATCCGAGAGTAATCCTTAGGGAAAATCCAAAACGCAAGGGTAAGTCCAAAACCAGGAGATCCATCAGAGGAAGGAATTAAAAACCACGAAGGCCGGGTCGGAACCGTCGGAGAGGGAACAGGAACGGGAACCGAGATTAAAACCTTAACGGGACCAGGCGCTTCCAGGTCCCGGACTCGCACGATATGGAAATCAGATGCAGAGCCCGGAAGAGCGTCAGCGCCTGGCTTTTAAGGTGGGCAGGGAATGGGAAACAGGTGCAGAGAATGAAGTCTTGAGTGATAGGGCTGGAGCACCATTAAGGAGGGGGAACTAATATCGTGACAAAACGTTGTGTTTTCTCTCTTCTTCTTCTTTCCAGCCAAGTGTGTGAAGCTCAAAGTAAATTAATTTTAGATTCATTTAGCTACTAAATAACAAGATGGGGATGATGGGCCAAATGGCCTCTTCCCATGTGCAATCATTCTTGTGTTCTTACAGTACATGCAGTACTTGTCCCATATAAGCATAAATGAAAGGGGATTGATTTCAGAAGAGCAGAGAAAGGACTAGACTCCTAATGGTGACTGTTGAAACAATTAGATTAGCCTCTGAATAGGAGCATCCCACATCACCCCATATGTGCAAATGGCTGAGCGGATCCTGACAAAACCTAAATAAGCAAAACATAAAATAGGTAGTGAATCTGTTTCCCTCTGATCCTAAAACATGCATAGATATGACAAAGAGTGAACATTTCTTGTAAGCAAGGATCTGTAGATACAGGGCTGAGAATTACTTAGTAAAATCAGTGAAACTTTATAGCATTCCTGATCTTGCCAAGAAAGATGTTGACTTTATTCCAAATTTCTTGTGCATTTGTCATAATAACTCCCATTCAAAGTGAAACAATTCTATCTTTGAGCACAGAAATTAAAAACATCTTGGAATCAAATAGGTTTAATTAATGCATCCTCACTGGGAGGAGGATTCTCAAATGAAGAGCTCAATAGTAATATTTGAAATTACAGTCAGTCAGTACAGTCAGACCACCAAAAAATTTGGAGCACTATCCCATATATGTCTGCCAAACCAGCAATTGGCTACTACCCCCTACAAATAAAACTATTTATAATGGGAATCTGGATCATGGGAAAATAAAATTATAATGAATATTTTTTATAATGAAGATTCTACCATGAACTGGAAACTGCAAAGAAAACTATCTTAATATTATTTATTTAGGGCCTCAAACATATTTTCATTACAAATCACAAATTATAGAAGATATATGATCTATCCAATAAGTAAGTCTGAGGGCTGTGAATAAATAAGAATGTGTTGTCTTATATGGAATGGAATATTTTGGCAACATAAGGCACAAGTACAGCTTTTGACCAATTTTTTTCCAAGTTATGAAATAAGTTGAAAATAAGAAGACTCAGTAAGAGATATAAAGAAAACCCATGATCATTTAATCAGCTTGGAGTGAAACATTGTGTTAGGACCCCCATATATCAAGGGACATAATGCTGATACTGTATATTGTTTAATAGCCTAAGCCTACAGTTTTATCAAAAGAACACATAGTAAAGAAGTTAATGGACAACCCTGTGAAGTACTTTTATCAAGTGCAACATGAAAGAACATTGCAAATTGGCCTAAAACAAACTGTAAGATATTGTACAGGGTACCAGTAAGATTGATGCATGTTTTGCCAAACCATAGCATTCTAGAACAGTGAAGTGTTCCATTCTAGTAGATCACAAGTATGTTATCTTGAATAATCTATTGAGGGCTGTCACCATGTTTGTATTAACTACTACTAACTGTCAGGAAACCAATTGGTAGAATAGGAAGATCCTTATGCGTAACCGTGAATCTCATAGACTGCAGAGTAGCACAGGGACAATCCAAATGACGTAATCCAGGGGCTAGGTCAAATAGGGAGGTTGAAGAGTCCAATAATTAGGAAAATCCAACACACACACACACACACACACACACACACACACACACACACACACACACACACACACACACACACACACTGAAAGGAAAGGGATGTGGTTGGATAATTGGTTTGGGAGTGAGAATTTGTGGAATCTAGTGCATGTGGGAATGTGATGGGTTCAATTAGGAATGAGATTGTGAAACAGTGGGTTCGGGAATGCAACGCCGTTTGTGAGGGAGTGTGGGGTGTGACAGGAATGGAATGGTGTTTGCGAGGGAGAGTGTGGGGGGTGACACTAACAAAGCTTAATTTATATAATACTTTTAAAAACATTCACCTCAAAGTACTTGTAAAGGTTTTTAAGTTTTTTCAGTCTGTTCCATAACACAATTTTTCAGTTGTTTCATTAATGTCTAATAATAAGAAAACCAAACAACTACAGTAAAGGTATATCATACTTAATACTGCAGTATTTGGAGTTAACTAACCTGGATGAGGAAATGACAACCTTGATCAAAGGTCTGAGCTGTAACAACACCTATAAGGATCTCTAAAACACATATGATTCTTTCTTAGATTTGGATAGTCAACTGGGAAGCTGCAGAGTGTTTAAGCTGCAAAGGAACAAATACAGGTTTATTCCATGCTGAAAAGAAAAGAGACACAATGTTTTGGCTGTGGATCCTTCTTTGAAGAAGAAAGAAGGTGTTTAGATACATTTTTCTGTGGAAGAAGTTTCTACAACTGAAAGATTGTGTCTCTTTACTTTTCAGTATGGAATAAACTTATACTAAGTTCAGATATGCAGTACTGATGGAGAATGAAGTGAATAAGAGTCATTGTAAAGGTGGCAGCATGGGCACCAAACACTATTTATCATGCAATGGGAATTCTGTGGTGGGCAGTTGAAGACATTGCAACAATAGAGAACGAGTAGCCTGAGGTGGACTAGTGGACTCAAGGACCAGTATCATACTTGTTGAATCCTAGTGGAGGACCAGTGAGGTATTTCCAGGGTGTGGGCACCGAACGGAATGGCTGCGAACAAGGAGCACTGACTGCATATGAGTGGGCATGAGCAACTGGTGGGGTTCATACAGAGACAGTAAAAAATAGGATTGGGGAAAGGAAGAGATGAAACAATTAAGATTGGCTGGGCACAAAGTTGCAGGAAGCCACTTCTTTTCCATTAGAAAGAGTGAGGTTGAAGAGCTAGTTGTGTGACAAGAGATTCCTGGTTTGGAAGAGGTTTGAACACACCAAAGGTATGCCGTGCCGTATATGATAAATGTCTGATACAAGATCAAAACTCAGAGGGCATGAAAAGATTAACACAGAGCTGTGGACTGCAGACAATTATTTAAATATAAGAGAGCAGCAGTGCATAACTACAATTTGACATCTTCCAAACCTTCTGTTTAACTAAACCATTAAGAAGACTTCATTTAGCTTGGGCAAATCCCAGAAACAATTCAAGTCCAAGTGCTGTAAGTATATCTGTGCATGTAATGTGTTGAAGCAAAAGAAACAAAGATATATTTGGTATGAGAGTATATTTGTGCCTACATATGAAAATGCAAACTCCTTAACTTCAGTATTTTTCTACCTCCATGCATCAAATATATTTTAAATTTTTTGCAAAAATTTGAATGTTTCTTAAAACAGATGGAAAGCAAAGGGGTAAAATTGGAAAAGAAATAATAAAGTGGTGAGAAGTGCAAGTTAATACTGTTAAGTGTTACCATAACGTGACAGAAGCAACCTTCAGTATCATTGCTAGAAATGGGGACAATATTTATTTTCCTGTCAATCACAACAATAATTCTCTTTTGTAAAATTCTTCATGCTAGAATAAGAAATGATTTTGTAGTGTTTTTGTTTTTAATCTATGAATGTCAGCAAACATATGCAAATCAGTTTGAATATTCTTATGCTGTAAAAATCTAAACATTTAGCTTGGATGGATTCATGCTGTGCATAATCCAAGATATAATATTATAAGCTGTCATTTGCAGACATTTACAAACATAGCAATGAAGGACAACCTGCTCCCTGGAAACCATACAAATATGACATGAAGCACATCAGTAAGCAGAAGAAACTAGATGCATTTTTCAATTAACATTAAGCAGATAAAATGCACTCTAGGACTTTTTTAATGTGCCAGACATTCAATGAAAGAGTTTAAAAACACCAAGATGTAAGACCACCACGTAGTCATTGGCAAAGTCTCAAAATCATTCATTAGGTATTGGAAGACAGTTGGAGCATTACAGAGACTGAAGAACATTATGAGGTACTTATAATGTCCTGTACTTGTGTTAAAGGCTGTCTCCCATTTGTCTCTATCTCTGATGTGCTGATTTGGAGTAGGTTGTAAGTCCCTTTGAGATCAATTTTACTTACTTCTCACTTGATGACTTCTTCAGGAGTGACCAGAACAACAGTAAGGGGACATGTTCATGCACAGTCGCAGAGAACCATCTTTTTTTTTGGACAAAATCCAGTCCTTTCTGGTGATGTGGGTGGGTGGATGAATTCCGTCTGGAAAATTCTCCTCAATATTTGCCTTCATGGCTTCTGACTCTGAGAGAGAGAGGGAGTACAGGCAACCTCTAAGGGTTGTAGTTCTAGGCAGAACATAAGATAGCCATAGTCTCATTGTGAAGGCAGAAATCAGACCATAGTTTTACAAAAGACATCCTTCAATTCGTGGCATTCTGGTGGAAATCCAGAGAAACTGATGCAGGAAGTAGGCAAGGTGAGGTTTTTTTGTTTCTGACACTCCTCTCCCCAGCTCAGGAACTCCTGAGAGGGCCAATCTAACTGTGGTTTATATTCCTGCAGCCAAGGAAAGCCAAGGAAAGCCAAGGACCAGTAGACATCATGAAGATGGAAGATCTGTATCTGTGGGCCTTACTTGATACCAATCTTCAGGATGAAAGAATTGGTTCATAGTTGGATCATCCTGGCGTCTCGGGTTCTGTCATCCATTGCCTTAACAAGAATGCTGGAAGAGCATGGAGCTGAAAAAACTCACAGGTCACTGTCCAACAGTTCAATGAAATTACCTGCTGCTCCCAAGTTGATAAAGGCCTTAAGATTATAAGAATGGATATTGCCCAGGAAATATCGGTATGGAGCAAGAATTTCGAGATGTCATTGCCCTGCTTAGTTTCTCAGCAGAACTGGACAGTGGTGGTGCCAGTGTCCCTTCTTTCCACAATAAAGACAGAAACCCTTGCAGTGATAAATTTCTGAAACTCCGTGCCGGTGATAGTCGGGTCTTCCTGATCTACATGTGTTCCATTGGTGGTCTACTGGGAGGATCCAGAAATGTTCTTCCTGGTCTCTCCTGGAGATATTCCTGGAGGCAGAAATCTAGCCAAAGGACTGCAGAGATGAGGTCTTCCAGGGAGGAGGGAAGATCCTGACATGCGAGCTCAATCATTGAAATTGTGCAAAAGTCCTGCCCAGAACAGAGAGCTGGTGGCCTCCTTTTCCCATCTGCTTTCTATAACTAAGGTTTTAAACTAGATTACGTAATGCAAGGACGGATGATTTTCCTTTTGAAGGTTGAGGCTGCTTGTCATCTAGGTCTGTCAAATAATTGACAGATGGTGTCAGTGAAAGACTGGTAGTTGAGACACAGCAGACTCTCTTTCTTCCAGAATGCAGATGCCCATGCCAGGGCTTCTCCTGTCAACAGTATGATAGTATTTGCCACTTGGTATTGGTCCATTGCACAAGAAGGAAGGTTGCATGGTGAAGATGATGCTGCATTTTGTCAGGAACCCTCTGCAGGAATCTGGGTCTCTTCACTATGAAAATATGATATGTTGTCATGGTAGTTAATGACTGTAGATCTGGATCTCTGTGTTATGACAGATGTGCTCCATAAATGTAAGGGCCATTATATAAAGATTAAATCTAAGAACATGAACAAACATAATAATATTGGTAGAACACCGATGAGTTTAGAAAGCTGAATTCATGGCTCACTTCTGACCCTCAATGCCAAAGTGAAAAATAACTGTCACTTGCAAAAAAGATTTGAAATGGACTCTCGTGAGCACAAAATATATTGAAGCAGAAAGTAACAACAATAACATAGAAACATTCCAAAACAATACAATTTAAAAAATAACACCCCAACTACTCTGTAGAGCAAAAATATATAGTAAATAATGTCATGTCATGTCATTTCCCAAACCACTTTATATCATACGGTGTCACAGGAAGGCGGATCTTACCCATCAAGCAATGAGCGCATGGCAGAGTACACCCTGGACGGGGCGGCAGTCAATCACAGGGCAAGTGCAGACCTAGTAAATAATGTACAATGTATAATAATAAAACTTAGTGAAATCAGAAACTTTACAGAAAAATCCAAGAATAAATTGGACACCAAGAATGTCTTCTAAAATAAAAGAAAGGGAGAGTCAGAAAATAAGAAATAGTAGTAGTAGTCCACAGTCTATATATTTCTTATCTTCAGGCTTGAGACAAATCTCTCTGTTATTTCTTCTGATTAGCTTTGACTACCCAGCAAAAATAGCCTCCAGCTTTGCTGGGAAAAGATGGAAACTACAGTACATTGTAATAGCAGGAGAAAATATTTAATCTCTGGGAAGAATCTTTCTGTGCTATTCAATGAAAGTGAACTAATCTGTGAAGAATAACTGTAAAGTTTTTTTATTATTATTTTGAGGTGCAGTATAGCTTCCTAGTTGCCAGAATTATAACCTGTTGGTAAATACAGCAAAATATTCTAAAGGTAAAGGTGCAAATCCTGTCTGTGAAACCATGGGAAGCGGTGTGTCATAACATAAATGAAATGTTATGACACACCGCTTCATAACATGGGGTATTTTAATAGGCTAGTCCCAGAAAAACAGAAACACAGACACAGCTGTGAATTACAAACCAATGATATTTTATTTACAGTGCATGAAAAAATATTAAAAATCAAAGAAAAAAAACTCACCTTTGATTTTTTAACTGTCCTTCCAACAGCTGGTCAGGTGAGTAAGTGTGGCAGTGTATGTACAACCTGATACATTGTGCACTGAACGCATATAAAAGCTACCATGAACTTGGCTGCGCTTTTGGTTTAATGATCGTGTCAATGTCCAGCACTCCAGAATTTGAATGTCATAATGAAATCTTGCAAGGTTTTGCAAATATTAACAGAATCATTATAAGCATGAGGACCAGTTTTGTGGGATTTAGAGATCAAAGCAATGATGGTTCCATTATGAACAGCTATATGTGCAATCAGTTCCACTGTTTAAAACTGTATGTCTGTCAATCTACCCATCACACAAACATATCCGCATAAATCAAATTCTATAACGTCATCACTATATTTATAACCACCCACCTGGTATGCAGAACAAAAGAGACAAATTGTCCACAAGGGACTCATACTCACATACTCACCTGGCTAAATTTCCCATTGGCCTTATCCTTGGCACTATGGCTGCCGTTGCATCATCCAGGTGGATCCTTCATATTGGTGGTGGTGGAGGGGAGTCCCCATTATCTGTAAAGTGCTTTGAGTGGAGTGTCCAGAAAAACGCTATATAAGTGTAAGTAATTATTATTATTATTATTATTATTATTATTATTATTATTATTATTATTATTATTATTATTATTATTATTATTAGGCATTAATGTGGTCCTTCATGCCCCCACCTTGATTTACCCAAGTACAACACCAGGTTGAAGGGGAGGAAGACAAATGCTGGGGTATTTATCTTCTGCTCTCAGAAGAGTCCTGTCATGGGTGCTGTGCCAGTCCCTCGTGTCACCTCTGAACTGTGTGGTAATTAACAAGTACAGTTGTAAGGAGGACCTTTGATCAATGGGAAGTTCCAAGGACAAGGAGAAACATGCATCAACCCATAGGGAGACAGTGGTCATTCTACAAACTTAAAGTCAATATTGTCCCTAGCAACTGATGTCCCACACCCATTTTTTTCACTCTGTGACTCTAGTTTTCCTTTCTTTGTGTTTATTTATCCTTATTTAGCCAGCAGCCATATCACCCTGCAACAGATAACCCACCAAAACTAAGCAGGTGTGAGCCTGGTACCTGGATGGGAGAACACCTGGGAAAAACTAAAATTGCTGCTGCAAGTGGTGTTAGAGGGACCAGTAGGGGTTGCCCAACCTGCGGTCTATGTGGGTCCTAATGCCCCAGTATAATGACAGGGACACTTTACTGTTAAAAAAAATGGTGATGTCCTCTGGATAAGATGTAAAACTGAAGTCCTGACTCTCTGTGGTCAGTAAAAATCTCAGGGTGTTTCTTGTAAATAGTAGGGATGTTACCTTGGCATCCTGGCCAAATTTCTCATTAGCTTTTATCAAACATGGCCTCCTAATAGTCTACATCTATGAATTGACTTCTTCACTTTGTTTTCCTCCCCAATGATAGCTGATGTGAGGGTACTGGTACACTATGGCTGTTGTCGCATCATCCAGGTGGATGTTGCACACTGGTGGTGGAAGCAGATCCCCATTGCCTCTAAAATGCTTTGAGTGGAGTGTCCAGAAAAGCTCTGTATAAGTGTAAGGAATTATTATTATAATTTTTCTTTTTTTAGATGTATCGATCTTTTCATTCCCCTGCTTCCTGTTCTGCTAATAATGAATGTTCATTCATTTATCTATCAGCTTAATCTTCATCTGTCTATAAGGTTCAGTGTCATTAAAGAGATCTAGGAACCTGTAAACACATTATACCTCCTGTACAAATATAAATATAATATCAAGTTTATTTGAAATTAGATTCAGACTTATATGGTACTCCTTTTTATTATAGCCTGGAGTACCAACGACCTACAGAAGTTTCTCTTTTTTTTTTCTTTCTGTTTTAATTTTATTTATTTTAATAAAATCAAATTTAATAGAGTTGTTCTTATAGAATTTACATCTGTGTGTGGGAGCATTATCACGTGCTAAGTGTCTCTCGTTGCCATTTAAAAGTGAGTATTTTCCTCATGAGGAAAATATGGACAGTATCTTCCAGTTACTTTGGGTATGCAGCTATAGTGAAAGAAACACTGGAGGATGTAAGGCATTGCCTGTTGTGTAAGTGACAGCACTACTATCATTTTGTCACTTGTCCCTTTTAGAAGACAGCTGAGGGCAATCCAGGTCTTATGGTTGTAAGCAGTGGCATATTTCAGGTTTCTGCAACTTCTTTACATATACAGATGGGTTTTTCTCCATTTCAAAAGCTTCAGGAGCATATTAGGAAGGCATTTCATAAAAAAAAAACATGTTCCAAGAAGTCAGTAAAGCAATCAATTACATGCTACACACATGAAGATATGTACAATGACTAAAGATAGTTTTCTTTACATAATAATAACAACAATATGTATGTCCTTAACATGCCTACTGCTGGAAAAAATTGTATTATAGTAAATTATTTTACAATCTCTTTTGCTTACTCATTACAGTATTATGGAACATACAGAGCTCAACATTATAATCAATACCTTGTTAGTTAGAAGAAACACTTCAGGTCTCCTCTGCGTCAGGTCATTGAAAACCTGGCAGGTACCCAGGATGTTAGTTATCTCATCCTACCTCAAAATTTAATGTACATATATGTTATTTATAATACTGTGAAATTTTTAAAGAACATTTCATCCAATGTTTCAGCAAATGTGGAAACTTTTTTTTTCAGATGAACATAAAGTGGAGCATTTGACACAAAAAGATGTTTGAAAAAGAAAAAAAGAATCCAATCTGCCTGCAGGATTATAAGCAAGACTTAACATTTGCTTAGAACTTTATAGTTGTCGAAAGGTCAAATCTCTCTCACTGAAAAACATGAACAAATACATACGTTAGTGAACCAGATGAATAAATATTACACAAAACCACCAAGTGGCATATGTAGACTGTTTTAACTGCCTGTAACATATGAAATAATAGTAAAGCTAGGAAGTGAAATTAAAGTATCACTGAAGTATTACTGTATGTTGACAATGTATCTCAGATAATATCATATACCAATTAGCTGACATTCTGTGCTCAGACCTTGCTTGCATAAATGATTTATATGTATGCCAGGTTAAAGTACATCAAAGAGGATAGATGGATATATTAATGTTAATATAAATAAAAAAGTCCTAGAACATGTGTGTGTGTGCATTCTATTTCTTGTTTCAGCAGAGAATTAATGAATGTCTTCTTGTGATTGATACTTTCTTTTCTTTCCTCGCAGCAAAGCTGTTTTTAATGTGGTGTGCTCAGGGAAGCAGCTGGCTAGCCCATCCCCCCAGCAGAATGCAGCATATTTCTGAGGGAAGGCCACATGCTGTTAGCACTAGCAATTTGTGTGTGTGTGAAAAAAGATTGCTTATGCATAGACCTTAAAGGAGAATATCTTTTAGAAACCACTAATCTGCTTTTCTGCCAACTGTTGATATATGCTTAAAAATTGTAATATTTATCTATAAATTCCTAATATGTGAAAAGTTAGCAGCTTTAAAGTTCCAAAGTAATTTAATGTGTTGTATATATTTTAGAGGAAAGGAAATTAAATGCAATCAAAATTAGAATTTCTGTTTCGGCTTTTCTGTTCCTTAAAAAAAACTAAGAAGCTCACACAAACCACTGCATGAAATTTGAAAAAAAATTAAAAACCATACATCCAAAATGCACTTTTCAAATTACTTGTTTTCGCAGGAGCAAAGATTTAGATGTTTTCTCAATCTCTTATCAGCATGCTGTTAAGTAAGTGCCTGAGGGACTGCATAAACAATTTAAACAATATGATTCGCTTCTAAATGTTTTCTGGAAAGGAAGAGGCATATTGAAATGTCCCTCAGGCATTTGTCAATATGCTGATGAGGGTCTGAGCGAAGTTGAAAATGTTCATACTTACAAAAAACTATGAATTATGGATGTCACAATACTGCTCTTTTTTAAACAAATGCCCTGTCAAAAGATGAAAAGAAAAAAAAAATAACTTTGCCACACAAATAAAGATCTTTGGAGTATTTCTTGTTAGCATTCATGTCAGGTACATGTAGTGTTGTACTTTTTCACCACAAAATCCACATTCTGTTTCCAGATAGGAAATAATGGGGCAGATTAACTTTACTAGTAATGCCCTTAAAGTGGTTTTAAAAGCAAAACAAGGAGAGAATAAGCCTCACACTATATAGAAATATTGAGTATATTATTATCGTTGGTGGTGGTATTGCTGTAATAACTATATTACATGAATTACATTTAATTAAAGACACTAATTTATAAAGAGCTTATTTTATATTCTAGAATCGATTTCTGGTTTCCAAATTTTAATACATTTCAAGTTTTACTACTGCAGAAAGGTGATCCAGCTGAACGCAATTATGCTGTTAGGAGTAACAAGGCAGAATATGTTCACGACACCTTTTCGAGGCCCCTCAACAGAATAGACAAGCAGTGTAATAGAATATTACTGGTCAGTTGTGGTTACAGAAGTCCAGGATAAAGTCAACTTTTATTTATTGTTGCCCCTCCACTCCCTTACGTATAAATATTCCCTGGCTGCACACAATTCTATACATAAATCTTCTACCACCCCTCTTTCTACTCCAGCATGTCAGCATCCACCCTAGAGAATTCTTTGTAATTGGGGGGATTGGACAGGACTAATTTTCAGCCAGTCTTCTGATTTCCTCTGCCAAGTGAGTTAAAGCCAAAGTATTAAGTACGCTATCCCTTTACATTCATTAGATCATGTTGTACTTATTAGACATTGACCGGCCTACTGAACTAGAAAGTTGCAGGTTGCCCACAAAATCCCAAGTGAGAAACTGTTGCTTTACCCTTGAGCAAGGTACTACAGCAAAATGCTACAGTTAAATACCATCCATCTGTTTTCTAATCACTTTATCCAACACAGGATCATGGGGGAGCCATAGCCTACTCCGACAAGCAACAGGTGCAAGGCAGGACACACCCTGGATGCCAGTCCTTCACAGGGCACATATACAGATGACGACAAAAACAGGCACACACTCGTACCAGGGCCAATTTCCTTAGAAGATAATTATATTACCAGTATGTCTTTGGATCACGGGATGAAACCAGAGGATCCGGAAGAAACCCACATGGACATGAGGAGAACAAATTCAAACTTTAGGTACCCAGTTGCATAAATGTTCCAATGAAAGTTGATTTGGATAAAAGCTTGAGCCGAAAGTAGTTATGTCTTCTTTAGTGTGTTCTACCATTGAAGACTTGGTTGGCCTGTTTGCTATGTATGGAGGATGAAAGAATCCTAACAGACCTTCACAGAAATGGAACTGGCTCCAGGATTGAAGGAGAATTTCCATATTTTACTAGTTCATCAGTGTGGAGTTGTTATTATTCATTGACCAACTATATTTGTATATTTCAGTTTTTTTGCAATGTGTGTCTATAATGAAGAGAGCTTTTGCTCAGGGAGTGACTGTTTCTTTCAATGTAAATGTATTTTTGCAGTTGAGTCAGTACACAGTATCATGAACTTCTATTGATTTGCACGTATTTCAGATGTGTAACTACTGTAGCTCACTGCAATGATATTAGTCCTCACTGCAGTCTAAGTAAAAATCTAGGAATGGGATAAAGGTTTATTGTTAAAGTTTCTTAATATGTATACTGGGGAAAGCATTATATGTACAGTTTAAAACCTTATGGATGAATAAATGGACAATATTTGTATCTAACTCTGCTGATCTGGACTACATTGATTTACTTTAGGTTTTAGACTTCACCAACATTGGTCTACCTACAAACTGTAAACAGAAAATCTTCATCTGAGCTACAACACTGAATTTTTGAGTATTTGTTTGGGAAGAGCATTTTGTACAACACACTGATATGTCAACGTTTTCAAAAATGTTTCAATTTATTATTTTATGATTTTTACTGAAAGAAGTACTGTATATTAAATGATTCTGAATGTGAGATACTGTATGCTTTTGGTTACTGTGCCTAGATACAGTATGTGTAGTCTAATTGTTTTCTGATTTTAAAGAATAGCATGCTGTGTTCAGATCAAAGTACTTAATATTCTAACCATATTTTATTCACACTTATGCAACAGCCTGGATCCCACTGTAATTATTGAATTTCAAAGTGTATTCTATAATTAAATATTTATTGCAAACAAATCTTTCAGTATTGACATCTGTTTAAATTGTTCAGAGTACTGCACTGGAGACTTAAAATGTCTGGCTTATTTTGCAGTTACCACAATATGTTTATATATTACAAAGTATTAACATTATGTTAGAGTATTAGGTTATTTTATACAGTAATCCATTGATAACCAAAAGGCTTATGTTCCTAAAAATCCTTTTGGTAGGTTAATACAGAAATGGTAAACTTAAGACTTTATTGGAAAAATAGGATTAGGGGACCCAAAGTCAAACTTCACCTTATTACAATCCAACAAATATTATTTTCACCTTTAACAAAGCAAAACAATAACATTAGAATGTAGAAAAACACTATATTTTGGAAATTATATTGTATAGATAGTTTTTAAATGTTTTATGGTATAATTGTTACTATTGTTGCTCTGATGATGCCTATGCAGACTGGGTAACGTGGCATGCATGAGACGTTAAGTGCCATCACTATTACATGTCTTATACTAAGTCTGATAGGTTCTTAATTTTTCTTTATTGTACAAATTGTAGATTAATTTATACCAAACAATTTACCAACAGCAGTATTACTTAGTCCTTCATGCAATTTATCAAGCACTTCAATTTTTTCTTCTAAGCTTATCATGGATATACTGTAGATCACTTTTAACAACACTGGACTCCTTGCTCTTTCTCATACTTAAGAAACTGGTGAGAGCATGTTTTGCAGTTCATGGATTCTTCTTGACCTCATGGATACTCAAATTATGGGGGTTCACACAACAACAATAATAAGAATTCCTTACATTTATATAGCACTTCACTCAAAGTGCTTTACAGGTAATGGGGACTCCCCTCCACCACCACCAATGTGCAGCCCGACCTGGATGATGCAACAGCAGCCATAGTGCACCTGTATGCTCACCACACATCAGCTAGAACTGCGGCATTGCTTTTTACTTTATAGTGTCCCATCACTATACTTGGGTATTAGGATCTATACAGACTGCAGGGTGATTGCTCCCTACCACTCCCTCTAACACCACTTCCAGCAACAACTTTAGTGTTTCCCAGGAGGTCTCCCATACAGGGACTGACCAGGCTTACACATGCTTAGCTTCAGTGGGTTGGCAGTTGTGAGTTGCAGGGTGATATGGAAAAATTCTGTGTAGATAATCAAATGTGCATAAGGTACATTTTTGTATAGCAAGGGATTACAGTACATTGATTCCCATGTACTTACATAAAGGGATTATTATTCCCTTTATGTTATTTTTTTATACGGTGTGTTATATGAACACAACCTAGACCACATTCCCCAGAAACCTCTGGGGCAATTAGATATGGCTCTCAGTCACCTGACCAGCTGCTGGAAGACCATTTTGAGGTGTGTGGAACTGAAGAATCTGTATGTGTTTGTGAAATTCTGGTATAGAAAGTGTATTTTTGGAAAGGTTAGAAGAACTGAGAATTTTGAAGCTGGCAAATAGCTTAATTGCTCAGTGGTTAAGGACAGACAAAGTTGGTTTGATGAGATTTTTGGTTTCCCCATAAATAAGGAGTTTAAAACTTACAGTAGTTTAAGTGTGTGTTGTCCTGAACCTGCCTAAAATATCCTGTTAGGAAACATCCAGCAGGCTGTCACAGCACAAACATTTGATGCCACAGCTGTAGTTATTATGTGTGGAAGAAATAAAGTGAATGTTAGAATGAACGCACATGTTCATTCTAGGATCCATAAATATATTCATGTCACTCATCAAAGTTACCTTATATTAATAAAGATCAAACAGCTGTCCATGTCTGCTACTGATAACTTTGACTAATATGCTCTAAAAAGCAGAATCAGAAAGACAGTGCTGTCTGCTGTGGTGCCATGATTGGATGAGCAGTAAGCAAAATTCTTAGGCTTAATTTATTACAAAATGCATATTGCTGGATAAAACCTAAAAAAAGTATGTTTTGTATATTAATCAAATCTTATGTCACTAACTATTAAATAATCAATGCATCTGTAGTTAAATCAGAGTGAGGCAACAGACCTGCCCCTCCATTTTCTGCATATATATTCTATTCTTATATATAAAATCTTGGCATTCTGTAGTTTGACATGTAGAGTAATAGTGTTTAAAATGAATGAAATTTAAAGAATATTACACATTAAAATTGTTCAGGGAAAAAGTTTGTATTTATGAATTCCTAGTAAGTAGAATGAAAAATGAATTAAACTTTAGTATATGAGATTAATTTTATTTTTTTATTTTATTTAATTATTTAGTATTCATTTCTCTTTAGTATTTTTAATTGGTTATTTTTATGTAATGGAGAAAATGAAGTGCTTAATTATGTTTAATGACTTAGTTTTAATTTTAAAAATGCCACACATCCAATAAGTCGACCCTGAAGTCTTTTTTTTGCTCTGACATTACCATTCATTAGTAATACTAATCAACTGCACTTTGTTTCAAGCTATCAAATACATTTATACATATTCATGCAAGCAATTAAGCATCATTGTGCATTTCTTTGATGTACACCAAATGTTAGTGGACATATGTTAATTTGCTTTAACCAAAGAAAAACACACGCTGAGGTATTAAATAGAAACCAATTATATAACTGAGCTCACCCCTAACATTAATATACAAATATTTATCCTTCTAATACATTTTTATTACCTTAAAATCTTAAAGGAATGGAAAACACTTAATAGACAGGCTTGTTTATTGGTGCAGTATATCATTTATACATTAATTATATACTTCACCAATTTTAAAAGGTTTTTTTAAAACACCTTAAACAAGTGTTACATTAAATTTAATAAAGATGTACTATAGCATTTAATGTTCCAGTTTGATATTTGTAGGAAAATACCATGTTGGCCATTTTGCAAACACTGCATAACATCCCTAGTATGTCTATCAAGATTCAATACCGCAAGGTGGCATTTCACAGAGCATACCTTTAATTTGATACACAATAAGAGCAGGCTTAGGCTAAACAGGCTCTGTGGGAATGTGAAATTATAATTGGATCTCATGTAACATTAATATAAGTCAATGTAGGCAAGTGTGTCAACATTTCACAAACGTAATGCATTTAACAGTTCACTAACATCTATACTGATACCAACAGCTTCTGATATGTCTCTGCTCCAAAAGTCTGCCCATATGCACACTCTTGAATATAACCTTTCACATGCAATTCTCTGCGCTGGTTCAAGCTCTTGATGCATTGGCCATTGGTTACCAATGTTCTTCATGTTTCTGAAGAAGCACTACCCTTAAATCAAGTTGTGTAGCATTTGCTGATATTGTGTATCCCTTCATTGGATCATAGAACTACAGTATTGGTTCTTTCAACTTTTTCACTTATTTGGAAGTTCACATCTATTTATTCTTTTCATGTAACTCAGCTCTTATCCTTCTGAAAACTGAGGTATGAATTTTCCAAGATTCTTAATTGTACCCAGTGTGGTGCCACAGGGGTTGTGGGCACCATCTTAGGGATGGTCAGGCATTCCATTCACCCTGACACACCCCTTTTTAACCTTTTAGGTTCCTTTTTTTCTTTGCACACCCTCTCCTCTGAGACTGGGGTTCACACTGGCACCACCATCGGGGTAACAGGACACATGACTCCACATACCATTATTTCTGGGCCCTTTACCTGCAGAGTCCCAGGCTCACCAAGTTTCACCCTGTTATCTTCACTACTAGGAGCCTCCTGCTTCTACTCCATTAGGCCACTGACTCATACACAACCAGTGCCTCGGACTCCCAGGTCCACCTCCAGCCCCGACATCCTCTCCTGAGGCCACCAGGCTGGGCTACACAATCACACACTACCTACATCACAAATTCTCTTCCACACTACACACTGTCCCTCTCTACAAACACACACACACAACCTCTCTGGCGCCTCACTCTCGTGCCCCCTGCCACCACTGCACTACCACACTCCACTCCGTGCCCAGCCACCAGCGCATTACACCATGCAGCTACCAGTGCACCTCACTGTGCCCAGCCACCACTGCACTATCTCCCAGAGGGTGCAACTAGATAGACCCCACTCGCTTCCCCAATACCTTATATTGCAAAGGGGAGGGTCCTCTACCACCCGGCCCACTCTGGTCCACACACTAACACACACTAACTCACTTATCAAATCACAACTCATTCAGTGGACACAACAGCCCTGCTCTCACACCCTAGCAGGATGTTGTCCCTTTAAATCTTCGGTTGATCTCATTAAGCTCCGTTTCTTCTGTCTGTCTCCTTCGAGACTGACCGTTCACACTCTCTTCCTTGCAGGTTATTCCTCCCACAATCCCCCTCGGGATTGTTGTTCTTCTCCATCCACCTCACGGGGTTTCTGCAGTAGCCAGTCACCCTTTGTTCACTCATGCATGTCGGCACGCTCTCCTTACATCACTCTGACCAGTAGCGTCTCACACCTGCTATCTGCATTCGGGAGAGCTAGTCTCCCACATCCTCTCACCACTGCAGCCACAGCAAGACTGAACTGGATCTTTCTTTCTTCCGGGAAGTATTCAGGCTGGTTTTAAACCACTCCCACACCTGCGGGTCATTCCAGTAATTCACATCAGCAGCAACGCGTCTCCCTGAACACGATCCCACACACTAGACACTCCCAGTTGGTTGTTACTGATATCTTCCTTGCATCAGGTCTTTGTTAAATTTGAGATGTATCTTTCTGGTCAGGTCCAGCAATTTCTTCAGTCTCCTTTTGTTGAGCCCCCAAACAATTATGTTCATCATTGTTCTGATTCCTGAAAGATACTCGAAGGCCATGTGTATTGGCTTGTGGTACACTTCTAGTGCAGACAGCATTCTATAAGATAATAAAAGAAATGTGTATCTTGTTTCAGTCTGTTGAATGTATATAGCTTAGATCTTTCTTAATCTGGCTTCATATGCCACAAACCTGCTGTGTCCAATTTGCTGAGCCAATACCTGGAAACTGTGCCTTCATTTCTTCTCTCATAGGTAACTTGTAATCACCTCTTTTTAATTCATTGTTTAAATATATGGGATCTAAACTCAACTCCAGATAGAACTTTTTACACAAGTTTATTCCTGGAGTGATTTGCTCATCTGTACATACCTTGTGTTTACTTGGTAAAGAACAATGACCCTTAAATACCACTAGTTTTCAAGAATCAGTGGATCTTATTCAAAATGTTCTTGTACAGCCACATCGGACTCTCTTCACAAGTTTTAGTTCCTTAAATGTGCTTTAAGTTTACTTGCACTCTAGTATTGAGTCATCAATGTAGAAATCGTTTCATTTACAACTAAAGGAAGAATCCACAATTTTCTTTAATAGATAATGTGATCAATTACAGTTACAGTGTATTAACAAAAACTTCTTCCATCTCATAGTTATCCACTTCATGCCCTTTCTTTTGTTGTTCTCTTGCTTGGCAGCACCCTGTAAAGTGAAACATTTTACCAATTTTTCCTAATTCCAATGTCCATAATTTTCCAAATGCAGGAAAAGCTCTTGGCATGTGACTGTGTGCATTTGCCACACTCCTTGTGATTAAACTGCTTCCTCTGCTGTTTTGTTCGAAAAACCCGTCTCGTTTGTGTTCCGGCTTTACACAACATGCATAGCTGACTCATCTCCATTATTCAGGGCTCTAACCTATGTTCTTGTAGTTTCTGTGACTTGACATGTGTACTGCTTTGTACAATGATCAATAAAGTTCTCTCAGGAGTCTCTCTCTCAATCCATAATCTGAAGTTCCATGTGTAATGTTGTATTCTATCAATGAATCTTTTAAAACTCTGTGTAATCTAACACAATGAGCCTCTTAAGTGATGCATAGAAATATGCCGTGTTTAATAAATTGTTGTGACAGAAATGGGGGAGAGGGATTACAAAAGGTAAAGTATAGTGTACGCACTGTATATGAAGAGTGCTCATTTTAGAATGTGTTTAAGGAACATTTTTTTATAGACAAAGAGCACTTTAGAAACAAGCATCCAATTTGATAGCTTTCAGCATGTGATCCTTCTTTCCAGTCATCCTTTTGTGCCCATTTTAAATTCATAACATTTCCACTGACTCTGGTTCCAAGTCCACCTGTTCTTGAGATATTTATTTCAGTAGCATCTACGATAAGGTTAGCATCTTTGTTAAATAACGATTGTGTCAACTGACAACACCTTTTGTGTACATCTAATCAAAAAGAAACTGGGGTTTGCTAATTTTGCATTCACTATTGGTCATATAATTTTGCCTAAATATACATTGCTTATCTTATTTCTCTAAAATGCAAAGATGTCTGAATGTTGTGAACCTGCAATAAGGATTTCATGACATTTTAGTACGGAGATTTGTCAAAGGCTCTTGAAAAAAAAAACTGGAAGCTTGTCCCCTTTAACTCCCTTTCAGCCGCCAAAAAGAACTCCTATGTTTCCCGAAACCATGTATATTTTACAATGCTATTTCAAATAGATATGACCATTTTCTAAACACTGTCTCATTCATTTATGTGAAACATCTTATGCACAAAACCCTTAATCCCACCACAGATCGTGTCATCTTCTCCTTTCTATTTCTGCTCCCAAACAAATGCCTCTATTAAGATGTTATCACAAAAGCTTCCTTGTGATGAACTATGCACTACATTCATAGATCAGATGTAATGGACTCATTGTTAGGTGTTCTTATTCATAAAACATAATTAGTTTCTCTACAAATTTGTGAGGATAGATCTTTTGTATTAAGATTTACAGATCTGTATTAACTTATTTATTGAAATAAAACTTTTGAGTCTTATTACCAGTTATTTCAAAATATTTTGCCATGTCCAAATGTATATACTGTACAGTGTGTACAAGCAAGGAACAGAATAGACCTAAACCTTTGGATTAGTATGCAACTACATTTGTATGTCATCAGCATACATATACAACATATGCATCCTGATTAATTATATTGCCAAAGGTAAGCAAGTATTTTTAAACAGCAAAAGGCATAGTATGGACCCCTGAGGAACTCCAGATGTTACAGAACAGACTATCCAAAGTGCCAGACTTTTTTAGATAGATAAAAGCTAAATATGTTTACTACAATACCAGAGAGCCTAATATAATCCAAACAAATAAGAGTGTTGATGAATTAATAGGTTTCTAATTGTTTTTACAGCAATTTAAGTAATACGTGGGCAGTTTTTAAAACAAATGTTTATCAGGCTAGCAACAAGAAGAATTCGAAACATGTTTTTTTACTGAGGTTTTTACTGAGAAAGAGATTGAAATGGAATTAGTTTTATTCACTACTTTTCACAAAGCCAAAGATGTAACTTCCCCAAAGTCTTTCATGACTGGTCCAATATAAGCAGTAGAATGAAAAGTAAAATTAATTCAGTGAAAGTGATATTGAAGAATATGCAATCAAATATAATAGATTTTGAAAAACATCAAGAAACTATTGTACTGAACAATTAAAGCAAGATGTGAGCAAAGACTCTCTGATGCACATAAACCCAGTATTAAAAAGTAAGATGGGCTCATTACAGCCTCCTTCAATTATGTTAGAATAAAACTGAAACAACTGCAGCTACATAATCAAATTGCTTAAATGATTG
Organism: Lepisosteus oculatus; assembly: GCF_040954835.1. NCBI lineage: Eukaryota > Metazoa > Chordata > Actinopteri > Semionotiformes > Lepisosteidae > Lepisosteus > Lepisosteus oculatus. The sequence continues at coordinate 19,900,555 of NC_090697.1, read as the reverse complement.
CTGATAGACTGTAAGAACTGTTTTTCTTCAACACCGAAGCCCATGCCCTCCTGCTATGCATTAAATTGCAACATGAGATTTTTTGGAGGGGCAAAAAGTCCAACTTATCTCTCTGAGAATGATTGTAAACCTAAAGTATATCATTCAAGGAACACTTTTCGACATCTGAAGGCATTATTTTGTCAATGATATCTGAGAAGAGGAATGTAATGATAATGCCTTCTAAACATCAACACACTTAATAAACAAGGATAGAGTATTGTTCAAATTTAAACTAGCAGCCATGTGATGAGAAATTCCAATATCCAATAAATGAGATGGCTTTTATAAATGACATGTAATTTTCAATAGTATATATGAAAATACACTCTAAAACAGACTTAAACAATCTATTTAATTAAAAAACAGAACAAAAGACCAATGTGTGAAATCTACATACTGTAAATGTTGAAATCCACTAAAATAAAAATTTTATTAAAAGTTTGGCACAAAGATGTAAAAGGTAAAAAAATAGTTCAAAAAGAGGAGCTGGTTTTAGGATAATGAGAAATCGAGTAATAACCACAAACAATGGAACTGCAGTTTAAAAAGGTAAGAACACTGTGGGGTGGTACGGGGGTGCAGTGGTTTGCAGTTCTGCCTTGGAGTGCTGGCGCTTTGGGCTGCTATGTGTGTGAAGATTGTATGTTCTTCCTGTGTTGGCATGGGTTTTCTCTAGATGCTCCAGTTTCCACTCACAGTCCAAAGACATACAGTACTGGTAGGTTAATCAGCTTCTGGGAAAATTGGCCCCCTGGTGTGAGTGTGTCTGTGTGTGCCCTGCGATGGGTTAGCATCCCGTCCAGGGTATATCTTGCCTTGCATCTGTCATTTGCTGAGATACTGTAGGCTCCGGCTCCCCTGTGACTCTGTATTGGATTATTTGGTTAGAAAATAGATGGCTGGAAGAACATTGTGATTAAAAATGGCTGAACTGCCATTCTAACCCAAAACCAGGACATTTAGCTTTATTAATTTCCATTCAGTAGAACATGATCACCTTTACAGTGCCATGATTCCCATGTGCAAAACAAAAATAATGTAGTTGTTAGATATATAGGTGTTTCATACAGTATCAAGATCTTATGTTTAAATTGGCAATGAATAAAAGCAATGTAAAAAGATTTAATAATTTTATTGTTGGTGTCAAACGGTCCTGCTTCGGAAAGCTTTGTAAAAAGATTCAGGAAGTATTTGTTAGGACTCAAATTTGAATTTCTTTTTTTTTTTCAATTTGTAAATTTTAATCAAATTTTATAATTGTGGGTTTAAATTGTGCATGAGAATAAAAACATCAAATAGTAACAAATTAACACGTTGTAATGCTGAAACCAATTAATTTATTATCATATTCATCATATACTGTAGCTACAATGTACATGAACTAATATACTTCTGCAAAAGTAGGCCTTCTTGATTTTAAAGCTCTAATTTCTGTCTGATATTGAGCCATGATATAATAAAAATATGTATAATAATGAAAATTAATGACATAGAAGCACAAATAATAGATACAGATATGCAAAGATCCAGATTACATGATGTTCCTGTTCCACACTATAGATGTTGAACTGTAATTTTTAATAATATAATGCAGTTCCAATAGTAAAATGCAGCGAACATAATGAATACAGTGTAAAAGACAGTATTAAAATATTTTATATAAAATTTAGTGGCAACTATAATTGGCTTCTGAAGTTTCAATATTGCCTCTATTGTCTCTCAAAATCAGATGAACATACTGTAGGATACCATATCCTATTCAAAATATAGTAAAACAAATTGATTATAATCTTCTTTTTATTATTTAAAATGGTTAAAGTGGTGTTTTCCTTTACGTAGTTTTATGTCTTTAGCACAACACAGATAGAAGAAATGAGAAATTCTACACAAGAAGGTTAATTGTGATTCTATCTGGAATCTTTTACAGATTTATACTATTCAGGGAAGGTTAAAAAACAAGTGAAGTTCAGTCAGAGCATGATGTACAAAAGAGCTGAAACAGAGAACATTCTGTTACCAGGAATGCTGACGAGAGCATTTATAAAGATTTCAGCACTCCATGCTGTTTCTAACAGTGGTAGTCGATCAGGCCATGTTAACTCTCTGGGGTACTGGCATAAAGGGAAATGCAAATAGCTTAAACTCTTCTCTCAGACACTGCTGGACATAACAGAAAACCTTCACAAATCCTACTTCCTTTAGAGGGCAATCACACTAAAGATACAAATAAGCAAGACATATTACTCCATACTTTTCATTATCAGGTCATGGATATCAAGTACAATTTTCTTGAGACACATTATCCTTTATGTACTGCTCATAAAAAGCAGAGAATATACCTTTATGTACTGCTCACAAAAAGCAGAGAATATACCGTACATTTAAAACTGCAATTCCCAAGAGACCACAAAACAATTGAATTTATTTTACTCAATATTTACCAAATTGGCAATATAATTAGATATCTCTTTATTATTCCATAGTTAGTGAATTCAGATGAGGTAATATGCCCTTTTACATGTGACTTTGGTAAGATTTCTGACTTTACTATTTTTGTTCAGATTTTAAATTGTAGACTGAGTGCATTATTGTTTTTTACTTTTTATATGCATTTAACACTTGCTGCAAAAGCCACTATTAAAATACAAGCCTACAGCTCTTGAGTTGCTCAACTAGTAAACAGTGCAAGATAATAAGATAAAAATACATCAATAAACAAGTGTTATGTGTTGCCTCTTAGTCATCCAAGTAAATCATTTTGAAAGCATATATTCCACTATTGCACAGGCAAATAACATCTACTCACTCATTCTAATTCTATCATTTCCCCATATAATTTAATCTTGACAAGACCAATAAGAATTGTTTTTACTGAACTATGTTCTACTCTGTATGTGCTAATCATCCACTGTCCTTCACATGACCTTACAAAGACTCTTAATGAAAAAATTATGTTACATTCCTGCTGATTAATTGCTTGATATTTGTTCATTTACTGTAGCTGTTGTTTGCAAGGTATTTTGACTTGCAATTTAGTCAGATTTTAATCCAATTAAAATTCACAGTAAGCAAGGTATATGAAGCAGTCATTTTTGCAAATGTAGAACTAATGACATTCAAATTTTTTACTCTCAATTTCTAGATTCCTGACTGTTGTCCTTTGTCTATAAGCTACAGTTTATGTTAGTTTTGCCTTTTCTGTTTTCTCTGCTCCCAAATTAGCTTTACGCAGATGCCCTGGACAATTGGATGGTCATACTTTAAGGGATCAGGCTTCTTATAATCAATCAACCAATGTTTATTTATCGATGTACAGTGCATCATACAGAGGTGTTATAGGCAATGAAATGCTTTGCCTGCGAGCTCGTTAAGAGGTATAAAAGAGTAGAAGGACAGGAATTTATAGAAATTAGATTAACTAAAATAAAAAAATAGGATACTATAAATTACATACTTGCAATTTACAATACAATTTACAAATTGTGCGAAAGTAACACAAGGATAGGAGGTATTTAGTGCTCTGTACCTGTCCTGAGAGTGCAAGTGACAGGAGGGCGCCATTGCACCAGTCAGTTCAAGGAGGTTCCTGGGGGAAGAAGCTGTTACAAAACCTGGTGGTCTTGGTCTGTATACTTCGGTATCGTTTTCTAGATGGTAGTAGAGAGAGCAAGTTGTGGTTAGAGTGACTGGGGTCCCTGAGGATAGACCTGGCCAACTTGAGGCATCTACCAGAGTAGATATCCTTGATGTTCGGTAGCACGCAGCTGGAAGTGTTTTGAGCCAGTTTCACCACCCTCTGGAGTACCTTGCACTCCCTGACGGAGCAGTTACCATACCAGGCAGTGATGTAGCCGGTTAGGATGCTTTCAGTGGTGCATCTGTAAAAGTTTGTTAGGATGTTTGATGGCATGCTGAACTTCTTTAGTCTGCGGAGAAAGAATAGGCTCTGCCTATCTGCGATGTTGACACCTAGGAATTTGAAACTTTTGACACTCTCCACTGCGGACCCGCTGATGTGAATGGGTGCATGGTCTGTTCCTCGATGCTTCCTGTAGTTCACGATCAACTCCTTAGTTTTGCTCATGTTTAGAGAGAGGTTATTGTCCTGACACCATGCTGTCAGCGTTTCTACCTCCTCCCTGTACGAGGACTCATCACTGTTTGTGATCAAGCTGATTATTGTTGTATCGTCCTGCAAACTTGATGATCGAGTTTGTTTTGTTCCTGGATATGCAGTCATGGGTGAAAAGAGAAAAGAGGAGAGGGCTGAGTACGCAGCCCTGGGGTGCACCAATGTTCAGAGTCAGCGTGGAGGATAAGTTTTGCAACTCATTGTGCACCTGCACATTCTTAGTTACTGTTTACTAATTATCTTAAATGCAGGTTAGCTGTATCAGTTCAGTGTGCAAGTTGGCAAGTAATGAGTAGAGGGTAATTCCATGCTGAAAAGCAAAAGGGAAAAAGAAAGAAAAACAATGTTTTGACTGTGGAGCCTTCTACAATTGTGTTTCTACATACAAAACCAAAAATCTGTTACTGAAGTTGTTCATGTGAGAAAACTATTATACAACACTGCAATTACATGACCGTAAGATATCACTGCCTTTGAGAAACTGCATGAAAAAACTGACTACATTTTGCAAACATAATGATACTGATTAGGGGCAGAGCAGTGTCTCTGTGGATGAGGATCTGCCCCTGTGGCTGGAAGGTTGCTGGTTCAAATCCCACAGCCAGCAGAGCAATCCTACTCCATTGGGCTCCTGAGCAAGGCCTTTAACCCCAGCTGCTCCAGGGCCACTGTACAATGGCTGACCCTGCATTCTGACCCCAAGCTTTTCTCCCTGTCTGTCTGTCTCATGGAGAGCAAGCTGGGGTATGCAAAAAGACAAATTCCTAATGCAAGAAATTGTACATGGCTAATAAAGTGATCTTATCTTATAGAACTGTAGTCTTTATCTTGTTTGACATATAAGATTTTGCCCATTTTTGAATCAATACCAATTAAATTAAATTGAAAATAACCACTGTATTGTGGAAATATTGTATGAATTTTGAATGAACTCCACATGTTATTTACTCTACTGGATGAAAAATTCTGTTGCACAGCTGCTTTTTAAAAATATATAGATTTTTAATGTATCAGATAAAGGCATGGCAATCAGTCATTGTCAAAAATCTATAAAAAGAGTTTTAAACATATAATACATTTAATGTTCAAAAGAGAGATCTTAACATGTGAGCATATTTATGGATTCCCATGGGTGCTGTGGCACTGCAGTAGTAGAGGAGGAGAATAGCAGATCTTGTTCCCACTGATTCCATCAGAAGCCTGTGCTATTACCAGACCTGTCCAATGACACAGATGTGACAGGTGACTAAGTACAATAGTTCTTGTAAACTCCAGGGCTTGGTCTCCTACAAACCCTGTAGTTCACCATGTTTGGCAAGAACTTTATGAGAAAAAGAAGTTAAGGTTAATAATGTTCAATTGTTACACACCATTAAAGTCTGCTTGAGGGATCTGATAGCTCACTAAACACAATAAAATGAGTGAATGCCATATGTAAAGAAGTAAAGCAATAAGAAAAAAGCAATTATAATTGTATAATAAAACAGTTTCATTTACTAAGAATCCAGATTTATGATGATAATGATAAGGTCAGACCTTCCCTTTCCAGCAAGACCTCTGGGTTTTCAATATGTCCATCATAAATGCGGTATGACCGTTTCACGCCAAGCTACTTAAAGACGCTTTTTTGATTTTGATCTTTGATGCCTTTTCCATTTTTATGTTACAGTCACAGATCATAAAAGATAATTTTACATTTTGTTGTTCTAATTGTAACACTAGTCCTAATGGCTTCTGAATTATTTTCTTTGTTTTTCTTAGTGTCAATGAATTTACTCTATCAAACAACCCGACAAAGCAAGACTCAACTTTGGAAAGATTATCTGTGTTTTGCCTCTAATGACATTACCTTTTGACAACATTTGTTCTTTTATCCACATTTTAACATCATGTCAAAAAGCATTAAAAGCATTAAAATTAAATAATAACCATATTGTAGACCGCACACTAATGCAGTCAGTATGAAAATTAGCAGAATCCTACACGTGCTAGATGTAGAGCATGGGCTGAATGTGGAAAAAATGGTAGACAAGATATTGTCACGGATGTCTGAAGGGACAAACCGTGGAATGGCAGGAGAGCAAAAAAGACCCTATGCGTGGTGGCGGGACGGGGGTTAGCCTGGGCTAACCTATTCAGGAAATGCCGTATAGAAACCTAGGCCCACAGGGCACGGACGTGGGGTGACCTGGTGCTAGGTGGGTCTCAGGACATCCGAACCTCAATGCTGAGTGAAGAGGAAAGAGTGACCTGGAAATATATAGCCCCAGACAGAGACACACCAGAAGGACAAGCAAAGCACAGGAAACTAGCGACAGGACAGAGTAGGAGACAGATACAGTACATAGTGTAGATACAACATCTTAACTAAAACATTGGTTTTGACCATTGTTTTTACGTTTGTTTGGTCTCACACCTATAATACATATATTAACCAAACAAAGTAATATAGTTATGAGTGATTAATATACAGTACAGGGAATATTCTATGACCTGAATCTGTATTTTGGTTAAACCCCAATTAAGAACAAGCAGTGTTAAGATTTAAATTTGTCTGCCTTATTGACTTTACTTTCCTGGCCGAATGACAAGGCTCAAAGAACCACCGCCCCCTCTCATTAATAAAAGAGTGGGTCAGAGAGATGATCCAAGATATAGTGGAAAGAGGGATTTGAAATACAACATGCATGCAGAAAGGTGGAATCAATATAGAAATACGTAATCAGAGGAGGGGAAAATTAGTTGTTTTTTTAACTTACATTTAAAGCTGCATGTATTGCTTGTTAGACTTTGACTTTTGGTGAAGACCAGGGGAAAAATCAGTGTTTCAGAAAAATAAGACTGGATGAGTTTAGGTCAGATGGAAATTCTTGATTTACAGCAGATAATTTTCTTCTTGTGTAGTGAGTGGAGTTAGTCCTCTGTCCAACAAAGGACAGCACATTGAAATGTCAAAGCAAAGAGATTTGGGTGGCCTGAAAACATTTGTTTCTTTGGATATATGCATGTTCCTTCAATCACTCCTCGGCAATGGGATGAGGTTTGTACTAGTAAATCTGGTTATATACTTATTAGGAATTCTAAAACAATTGGGCATAATAACATAATAACAAGGATAAATAAGTAGAAATTACTGTATATAACATACTGTATATTGAGAGGAATTAAAACCACAACAAATGAGTAGTGAAGCCACCAACATTTGTTTATAATTCCTCTGCTACATATACATATATTACTCCTTACAAAACCAAAATCATGTCATTCTAATTAAGGCAGAAAAGCTGCAAACAAGAAAGAAATGAAAACTGATGTAGTATCTTCAGTAATTATTCATTGAGCCAGAAGCCTTGCTATGATGTATTGAAGAATGTTCAAGCCATTTTTATTCAGAGATCCTCGGGAGAGTCATTCCTGCCGCTTCTCTTATTATCATGTAATAAAAATTAATGAAAGTGTAATAAATCTTCAAACAACAACATACTGCACCCCTTTATAATAAAATTTTTATTCAGTCTTTTTTCAAAATGGGCCTTGTAATGTAAGACAACGTTTTAAAACTGGTATAAGTAAATAAAATAAATAATCTTCAAAATGATGTACAATGAGTGAAAGGACACCATACAGTCAAGAGTTTAATGAAGACCAGCTAACTGATTTAAAAGAACAGATAAAAATAAACAATTTATAGTTATTTTTTAAACAATTAGTTTTTTATGTGATTAAGAAGCAGTTAAATTTCCAATTATCACTGCCTGTCTTAGGTGATACTTATGTTAACGTGACACTTGCTAATGTTATTACAAATCATTTTAATCAAAATAAGTGTGTCATACTCATTTTTAGCTGTAACATTGAAGTGCATCTGAAATTCACTCCTTTTATATCCTGCTGTGGTGCACTATTCCATGGAACCTGAGTTTAAAAAAATACTTAAAAAGTTTTTATTTTTCATTAATTTGCTGACACATGGAAGTTATTGACTGATGTTCAGAAAGGATAACAATGACTAGTTGATCTCACATAGTTGTTCCTAATCACCATCATTATGGAAATTAACTGTATACTGTACCATTTATCAAAAACAAACACCTCCCTTTCCATTCTTCTTAAGCATCCCTCCTCCACCCCATCTCCACCTGGCAGCTTTCCCTCCAATGGCTAATGGTTAATGGCCAGGGAGCTACCCATTAACCAAGTGGGTTAAGCCAAACCTATCACACCACATATTCCCAAAATTAACAAAAACATTCAGTTTTTGGATGTTGTTGTTCTGAGTGAAAGTGAATTAGTGCATTGGGATACCCAAGTCCGTAGCCAATGGCATTGAAAAACATGAAAGACATTTAACTTTTTTTTGTTTTTTAGAAAAATTTCATTATTTTATTGAGAAAATTATCACAGGGCGCCCTAAGTGAAAAGAGATCAGATTGTGATTATGAAAAGTGTGCTTTAGCACCAGCTGACGGAAGAAACCTTGTATTATCATTTCTTCATGCTGTTTGTATACTGTTTTTGTTTTGATAGTGGTCTGCACTTTGTTATGCAAAATTAACATTCCATTTCAAGCATAGAAGTACCCTCCTTGTGAGGTACAGTATGTTTTATTTTTCCATTGAGCCATTTTACTACTTCATACAATTACAAAAATTAAATTCAGCCAGTCTCACAATTACTCCCACAGTAACGTCACTGAAAACCTTCAGAACATTTGAGTTTTAAGAATCTTTTAATTTGAGTTCTCTTCTGTTTTAAAGGAGAATTCCAGCAAAATTGCACACTATGCATGCATGGGCTACTAGATACACGGTATAAGGGAAACAAAAGAGAACCAAAAAGAGTGACTGAAACATCATGCAAAGAACTACTTTAATTTGGTGTTACCCGTCACTAAAATTAATTAGCAGAAACAAAAATTCCAGACACATAAAAAAAATCACTAAATATCTATAAGTTTAGGTAAATAGACATTGTTAAGAGTGTTTGATTAGTAAATGCAAATACAACACCTTGGATTATGTAGCTCTTTTACCTTTATTGAACGTGTCATAAAATTAAGTGAGATGCTTACTGTGCTTGGTTGTACATACATGTTCACTCTTTTTGAGTCTCTCATAATTCATTGTATAAAGTGTAGCGATGCACAATAAAAATGCAGCTCTTGAAATGTAATAACAAAAGGCTACTTAAAGCACTCAGAATCTGAAATATATGATAAATAATGAAAACTGTGTATAAAAGTCCATACAAAACTTGTGATTTTCACTTAACCAAGAAGCAGAGACAACACAATAATGCCTAGCTTGAGTAATGAAAATTGTCTGGTTGCTGTCTGCTTGATTGATGGCAGCCTCTGTGTGAGAGACGTTGCACATAGATTGAGATGTTCTGCTTCAACAATCACTACTGCCCAGAGTAGCAAAGAAACATTTTCTGTTTGAGATAAACCATGTCCAGAAAAAGGTTGACCGCCCATGATCAGTGATCACATGCCTAGCACGCTTTAACTGTATCTCTTGCTTCTTGCATAGACTGGCTACAGTACAAGAAACAACTGGTGAATCAGCAGAAACACCATCGATGGCACAGCATGAAAATCATGTGAATGGTTTAAAACAATTCAGAGAAAACATCTTGATGCTTGAAAACCAACATACTTATCTTTATGGGCTAGGAAGCATCAAAGATTGGTGACAAGGAAGCTGGTGGTATAGTATTGACTGATGAATACTGTTTTGCCCTTTTCTGGATCCTTTAGAAGACACATTAGCTCAAAACATTGCTTCATATATTACACTAACTATTGAATTGTCCAGACCATTTGTTTGAGTGTTGAAAGTGTTGTTATGTCAAACCTGATTATGTTAATTCTATGTTTAATTCTGAACATTTACGAATAAAGTATCATTTCACATATTTCTCTTCACAATAACACAATACTTACCATTAATTCTGACTTTACAGCTTCCCTCCAAGAAGGACATCAGTCTTGTGAATTTTTTTCATTAGATGAAGACCCATGCTGTAAATCATTGCATATGCCTGGCTGTGGGCAGTTTGGCTAGGACAATAAACAATCTGCACACAGCATGAACAAACTGCCTGAAGCAATTCACTTAAATTTTATTTACATCTTTTGTTTGTGTTTCCATAACAATACACCAACATTTATATTGTTAGTGTGAAAGAGTTTATGAAAAAAGCAAAATAGCTTCATTGTTTCATCCTGCTGCACTTCACTCTTCTTTTTTAATATGACAAACATATTAAAGATATTAAAGTAATATTCTGCTGTGCTAAGGTTGACTCCTAAGGCAACTTGGACACTGCAAACAAATAATATACATTAAGCAATAACTATTCTACTAAAACTTTCCATTTAAACAGGCAGTTTCAAGCCAGAATAGCTCTTTCTTTTGTCAATTTAAATCCTGGCCTACTGACCTAGAGGTGTCCTGAGGTAATACTGGCTCATTCTCAAGACAGCCCTGGAACAAATACTCCAGGCAGTTTCTCTCTCCTATGAGAATTATCCAAAGAAAAAAACATCACCTTGACTCAGTATTGTCCTGGGTTAATTGTGCCATCAGATCAGCTCACACTGTAAAGGTCTACGAAATTGTTCTCTCAGATTTTAGGCATCAGAAAAACAAGTGTGTTTATTATCGATGTGATGTTACTTGCTTAACATTATTATCCAAAATAAGCATATAAACATATACATATACTGTACCAAATTAATACATATTCTTTTCATTAGAAATTATTATCTGTCATCAACTAATTATTTTCATTACATTCACATTTTTGTGTTTATTTGTTTTTCTAGTTCAACAAGTAGCACATTTTGTATGTCATTTTCTATTTACTGGTTAATGGTTGGTTAATCGACATTTTGTTGAAATCCAAGACTTAAAAGGTAGACTGTTTGTAATACGGTGGACAAAAGTACTGTATTACTGTTTTTTTCATGCTATAGTCATTTATATTTGTACTTTTCCATACACCAGTGGTCATTTACTGGAGCAATCTAACTGAAGGATATTGCTCAAGGGTATAACATTATCATTGAATTAATTACCTTCTGGTTACAGGTCCAGAGTCCTGAGTACTACTCTAATCTGCAGCCTTATATCTGACATTTATGACCAGCATCTGTATCCATGATAGGTTGCATAGATTTTTATGTGTGGATGCACTATATTTGTGACTAAGACCTTAGCTGAGAGCATGACCTAAGTATCCCAAAGTTACTCAGTGCCATTTCATGACATAGTGTACAGTATATGACAAATCTGTATTTGCAGTTTGTACCTTTTAGGTAGCAGAAACAAAAATCTCAACTTCTGTGAATCATCCATGGGGAAAAGCACAAATCCATTTGTTTCACCACATCCTTAACTGACTTTTAATTTTTTCTGTACCAAATTGTTTGTTCCTGTGACTATGTATGAATGTAATTGAAGGCCTCTGAGGCACTCCTTTTTATTAATGAAAATGGTTTACAAGGAAGAATCCCACTGAGATATAAAATCCCATTTTCAAGTGTTTTGACTTACAGTTCTGTCATTCTTACATCTCATTTTTTGTAGTTAATACATAGTGAAAACAACAATGTGTTGTAGGGGCTTATGTTGATATTTGTGCTTCTTAGGCATTCAGAATATATGGTTGATAAATATAAATGACTACTGGGGGTTTTTCAAATTGGTAAGTAATGAAGATCACCTTAGCCTAAAGGATCTTGTTGTTCTTCATACAGGTACAGTATTTTAGATTTGGTATTTTCATGTTATAAAGTATGAATCCTTGGATCAAGGCTCAAGACTATTAACTACCAAACAGTCTAGACAGGGTGAATGGCCTTCGTAGATTAAATAGCTTTATAAATACTCTGTATCTAGTTTTCCCATCTATGTTTAAAAATCTTTTCAAATTGTTTTTAATAGTTCAGAAATAATAATAAGAATCTTTTCGGAAAAATAACTAGAATAATAATTAAGCATAAAATTAAAATTAAATGAATGAATAATACATTTTAAAAACATGTAAATAAACATTCTTTTTCTAAGTTACATCCAGATTTACATACTGTCAGTCAATCAAGGGGGAAAAATCCTTGTAAAACAGTGGGCTTCTCCAAATTAAAAAAAAATAGGTTATAAGATTGAATATACTAAATATAACTAGATTTCCTACCCACAGTTCCTAATTCACTGATAGTTTTAAGGATAGATATGTGTCTAACTGAGAATAACTGGGCATACTGTAAATTGTTTTTAGGGTAACCAGAAAAACATTTCTAATCTTTAACATCATTTTGCAATATTGTAAATAATATCAATGTACTGCTATATACATTGATATCAATGGAAAGAAGGTAAAAGGAGTTAAATGTGTTTGTCATAAACTGAGAACACTGTAACAAACAAACACAAAAAAAATCCCTACATATACAGTAGTACAGTGCATTGGGAAAAGACTACAAAGACAATAAAACTGGAAACTGAAGTGGTTGATATGACTGACAACTACTTTTTAACTTGGCTTGTCAGACCTACTACTGGAGAGAATGTCTGCATTGATCTGATCTTTTCAATCAAGACGGAGTGAAAGAAACACAGGTGAGAGACCCTATAGTACTACTATATATAATATATAGTAGTTCAAATGTGTATTTTGAAATTGTGCAGATAGAAAGCAGAATACTAAGAAATGAGAATGCATACAAAACAGGGTGGGATAAAGTAAACAGGAAATCACTAGAGAATAGATGGCAGTATTTTAAAAGATTATCTGACATACAAACCAACGTCATCCCAAAAGTATATTTTGAAAGAAGCAGCCAAAATTGTGTTATATAAAAATATAAGGAGAAAGAAAGCACTCTATAGAATGATTTAAAAAAAGCATTATCCAGTTCAAGAACAGAAATACAATGATCTGAAACCACAGGTCAGTAAATACTGTATATTAGTCATAAAAGGCTATAAGGCTAAGAGAGAATTAGAAATTAGTGTTGCAGTGTAGGCTATAACAGATAATTTGTTCCCAGTATTACAACAATATGGAAAAGATTAAGTATAGTATATCGGGAATAATAATGAGAGACATTTATACAAGGTAAAAGGGAAATAGCTAAAATATTAAATAAAGATTTCACATTTCACATTTCATTCATTCATTTACCAGGGGGGAAATCAATAATTTCAGGCTGATGACAAAGTTCTATATTACACAATTCCAGCATCCAGGAGTCAAAACAAACAAATCCCAAACTAGACTTTAATATGAAGCATGGAAACCCAATATTTGTGCAAGCAGTTATTAATATTATTATTGTTATGATCATGATTATGATTATGGTTATTATTGTTGTTGTTGTTGTTATTATTATTATTATTAGTAGTAGTATTATTATTGTTGTTATTATTCATTTAAAAATGAAAATAGCAACAACAGTTAAATATTACACTTACCCTTACTGTTGAATTAGAAAATACATGCAATGAAGGTCTGATCTTTTGAGCTCTCACCAACCTCCACCACAAGATAATTATTTACTGTCTAAACTGTATAACTGCATGCATTTACACAGAGCAAGATCCAATGATACAAAAACTGGTTAAAAGCTGTGAGACCAGCCAACCAGATCTATTTCTGTTGTTGCAAGAGAAAGGTTAACCAATCTACAGGACATAATGATATTTTGAAAACTCTTCTAAAGAAAATTAGAGATGTTATTGACAGTTTGTTAACAAGCTTTTCAACAGTCACTTAACACGGGGGTAATACCCATTAACTGGAAAATTGCTAATTTAACACCTATTCACAAAAAGATTGACATCTCACTTCTCTTACATTAAACACTATGAAGACTATAATTATAACTAAACTAGAAGAACGTCAATATGGTAAGGTTCTAGAGGATGCTTAACATACCTTTAGAATACTCACTAGGTCTTACTTAAATCAGATTGTTAATGTTATTGCTTTGAAGAAGCAACAAAAGTAACAGACTCAAACATAACATAATATTAATTAATTTAGATCAGTGATCTAGATTATCATATACTACTGAAGCTCACAGTACATCCTCCTCAATATAGAAGGGATAGCAAACATGTTAGAAGCAGCAAAGAAAATAGAAAAACACTTGGGCAAACTTTAAGACTGGACAAAAAATTGGCTAATAATATTTAATTTATGTGACAAACAGTGGTTTTCAAACGTAATTCACCCTTCTTCTGGTGTCCTACTTTACAAAATAGAAAAAAAATTATGCCTACACATTTTTTTAAACTTAACATTATTATTCAAAATTGAATGCTCAAACTTCTAAGTATGTGAAAATAGTTTCACTAAATATCAGCAAAAAAAGAAAAAAAAAATAGGTGGATTGCTTAATTATTTAGATGTGTGAAGCACCTATGATAGCAATTGCAGTCTTTTTGGGTAAATCTCTACTATTTATGCACACAAACAGTGCAATTTCCATCCATTCCTCTTGGATATTTTGCTCAAGATCTCTCAAGGTGTTTGGGGGTTTAGTATTACATGCAGTTTTCAAGAATTTCCACAGATACTCAAAGTTTTTAAGTCAGAATTTTGACTGGGCCTATCTTTAATGTGTATGATGCAGGCATGAGCTTGCTTGATCGAGTAGATTGGGATACAATATGCACTAGATGAGAAACACATATGATGCAGTTTTGAGCTTGTTTGAACTGGTAGATTTGGATATGCAGTTCATGGGATGTGGGTAAAGGAATGCAAGTGAGCATGATAGGAGCAGAGCCACAGGAGTAGAGCCACTTGTTTTTGGTGGAGGGTTGAGGCTGAAGAGGGAAGAAAGCATCACAGAAACTGACTGCAAAGCATATCCATCTGCAACACAGCAAGGTGCCTAATCCTTGAAAGATGCATGCAGCACTGTGTGCATACAGAAAAGTCCATTTGAAAATATTTGTAAACATCATTAGGTATTTCTCAAAATGTACCATTTCTGTTAGTGGATGAACACCTTTGCAAGGCACTATACTGTATGTCATTAATGGACAACTGCATCAGATGAAGTAAACTGGAGTTTTAATGTGGTAATGTGAGTAACAATACTGTGAAACCTTTTACTTTTTCCTCTACATTTTTTTATTATTAAAATTACACAAGTGAAGTTCTGCAATCACTACAGCATGTTTTCCTGAGGGTCTCATTTTATGAAATACAGCCACTTAAATTTTCTTTAGTTACAAGAGTCTTAAGATCTAGATTAATTATGAACATCTCACAGAAGTCCACTTAATTGTTAAAATGAATTATTTATGGAATCTCAATATTATCTTTAAACTAGTTTGTCTGTTTATAACAATTAGATTACATCTTTTATGACAATTGGAGTGGAAAAACAGGACAGTAGATTGTTATAAGTGAACCTTGCCAATTTGGCCAAAGAACAGGATTACATGCAGAAAAAGCAAATAAAAATCAGAGATTGAAGTTAATTTTGGAATAGTGAATGGTAAGGATCATTATGGCATTCAGTTTGTTAGTGAAGTCACTGTCTTATAGCATGTTGTGTTAGTAAACCTTAACCCTTTGCTGTTCTTTTCATAAAAACATGAGACAGAATTTTAAAACAATGCAACTCTTTAGTTCTACTTTAAATCAAATGAAAATCCTTTTCTCTTTTGCTTCTTGGAAGAAAATCAATTATTCCATGTAAAAACATATGAAGGGTTACAAATGAGAAGAGGCCATTTAGCCTGAATAGTCCACTTGATAGTCAGTACCTAATTAATCCAAAGATAATTTCGTATTGGCAGAGTATCGGCTTTGAGAACACGACTGGTATCTAATTACATATTCCCACTTTTAAGGGATCTTAAAAGTTTAAAAAATGATACAGTTCATTTTGTAAATTTTATTTAACACTAAAACTATGGGAGCATATTTGTTATCCATTTCAGAGATAAATTAAATTTAAAATTAGTATATAACCAAATCCTCCTCTATTCCTACAGTCCTACAACATATAGTATTTATTGTTAAAAGACATAAGTAACCCTCCCTTATATGATAATTAAAGTATTAATGCATTAGCTTTAAGTTAACTTGAAAAACATTGATCAACTAAAACAAACAGCAGTAATTACATATAGCTATAGTTATCAGCTAAAATAAGCAACGTGAATCCCTCTTCTGTGTCCAGCAAATGCCTGCACTTTCTCTCTCTGTAAAGAAAAGGGCAATTAAACTGTCAGTAAGCCTATGAAGTCATCTCCAGCTGGTCATTCCCCACTCCACCAACACAGAACCGGGCGCATTTATCGCAATACAAAAAGTAGACCATACTGAGGTGTGGATCACTTTTTCACAGCTAATTTGAAAGTTGCGCTTTACAACCTTCAGTTTAGTTTCATTCCACTCTGCTATTCTTCCACCCAAGATGCCTTCGGCCAGATCGAATCACATAATGTATTCGCAAAATCACGGATGTTAAATTACAGATTTTGAGATCCTGGTGCATTAAGTGTACTGTACAAAATTATGTTACGTGTTTAAATCTAAAAAATAATTTTATTGTTCATTAAGCATTTTAAGAAATGCATACATAAAAAACATTTTTCAATAAATCTATTTAAAACAAGGAATTATGAGATTACCGCAATATGGGATTGCATTTAATTTTGAAGTGCTAACAGTTTTGAAACACATTAATATCTGACTGACAGGCTTTCTTTCACATACTGTAGTTCTAACATGCCACTTATGTGAGTGGTATGAGCAAGTTAAAACAGGTCATCTTAGCATCATGCCATACAAGGCCCTGAAAGATTGCCATAGCTAAGAAAAAAAAAGTGAGGCACTGGAGAACAGTGTGTTGTGGAGAAACCCTGAGTTAATATGATTGGAATTTAGCAGGGCTGGATTGAAGGCCAAGAATTTAGAACAGAACTGCTGTCAGCTGCGTTTTTCTTCCTTACTAGTTGCTACTTGCTGATAAGAAATGGGATTCCTGAATTGAATATTTAAAACCTTTGGAATGCCTGTCTGAATCCTTTGCATTTACATTTGTATTTGAATTAAACTGTGATTCAGAGATTTGTATTAGTGTGTTTTAATTGCTTCATCAGCCACCATAATTGGAGACTAACCAGCACAATGTGAAACAATTGTATTTTATAAAGCAACAAAGCAGTATTTAACTGATCGTTCATAAAAAAAAAAATGATTCATATGGTATGTTATTGTGCTGGTTAGTTGTTAAAACATGCAGGAAATGGTATGCTGCTGTATTCTCCAAATGTTGTAAAATTCTTTGATTCAATATAGCTATGATAAGATTAATAAATGTCTTCAGACTAAATGGTACCAAATTAAAATAAGTGTCTGGATAAAAGAAGACAGGAAGGATTGGAGGAAATAATCACAGGTAATTAAAATTCAGAAAAACAACAAGGATAAAGTGTCTAATAGTGTGAAAATATTCTGGAGAATTAAGTAATACAACATATAGAATACCAGCAACCATTTATGAAAAGAAAGCAAGTTTAGATGCAGTACAGTGATTTTTTTTTTTGTCAATGTCTAGCATAAAATCGAAGGTGGATCTTGGTATGTTGAGTGAATAAAAACAGACTGTTAAAATATGGCTATAAAGTTCAGAATTATTATATGTTCTGCAGATTTATCTTCTTAAATATATTACACAATATTAAAAACTACCATGACTTACTTGTCTTTAAAACAATAATTTAAAGAACAAAGATAGAATAATGTAAATTATAATGTAAATTTGATTTACAGGTTAAGTGACATAAGTTCAGACTAACTACTAAATTAAGAAAATAAAATGTTATACTGTAGATGAAATGAGAACAGGCAATGCTGAAATTGAAGACCCTGAAAGTCTTTGTCACCAAACCGTATGTCTATCTGGAAAAATTATGGCACAAAATGTTGTGTTTAGAAGGGTCATGTTTTAGGATTTATAGATGAATGTAAAAACACCAACCATTAAACAACTTTAACCAGTTTCATCTGCAAACTGAGTAATGTATAAAGCAGCAACTTAGAAGGACCTTCCTCTTGATCTCAGAGGCAGATGGATACACGTATCATTATACTTACAACCTTAGCCACTTCTGAAACAGATCTTTTAAAGACTGCTATGCCACCCAGTTACCCCTTTGATTATGCATACCTATTATCTGTCTCTTCTCAGCAGGAAGCCTTCAGATTGCATTTACTGCTAAACTGTCTGAAATTGTACATCAATCTCTGAGGGGGTTTCAAGTCGAAATCTACTTAATTCTTAGCTTTTAAGGAAGCCTTCCTTAAAACAATATAATTAACACACAGGTTGTTGCAGTTTCTACACACTTTTTAAATACAAAATGTAAAACAAATATTTAAAGTATATCACTTGCATACCTTTATATGCTTTTCCTTGCTTACAGTTAAAAATATTTTTTAATTATAAGTCTTACATGAAATAAGCAGTTTTTAAGTCTATAATTGCAGTGCACTTCATGATTGTAATTAATATAACATACCTCTATAAAACACAAAAGTTGACCTGTAGTGAAACAACAAAGGTAAGCACGATATAATACCTCGTACTTGTATGATATATAATACCGTGTGCGATATAATCTGCATTTGCCTAGTAGTAGGAATCTCTATCTACAATAATGGTTCAGGACCCAAAAGCACTATAAAGCTAAATAAAAGTTATATACTGAAGTTGATTGATAAAAAATGATGAATGAATTTAAAGACATAAAACATGTTGGGGCATTTTGACTAAGGCTATTGTTTATTGTGTTGAGTAAGTATGATTTCAGTTACTTAGGTAACAGGATAATTTTACCAGAGAAGGAAAATGAAACACCTTGTTTGGTATGAACTCCAAAAGGAAGTTTTTTTTTTTTGTTTTTGAAGGCTAGAGGGGGAAGCTGCATTGGTGTGTGGTCTGCAAAGACACAAGTACAAATGATTTCCATGGTGAAGAGTAGAAAGTAAAAAAAGAAAAGCTTTAAGTTGTGGAGTTTGGGGGATGAATGAAAGCAGGCATATGAGAGTATGGAGAAGTAAAGAAAGGTGAGAATTGATAGGGGAAGGTGAGAAAGAGGAGAATAATTCCAGGGAATGTATGTAAAACAGAAAATCTGTTAATGAATAGAAAGATTAAGAGCACCCCTCCATTGGGTTGTTTTCTTCCATTCACTATTTTATCAACCAATACAATAACCAAGCTTCCAAGGTTAATTCTACTCTTAAGAAACACAGGGCCATATTTCATACGAAGATAACTAACAGGAACAGTAGCTTTATCAATGCAGCAGACAAGGAAAGTGCTGCTGTGCAGCTGTTTAGTGCTGAAGCTACTAAACAACTAGCTAACACTCCTGCTTAAGGTTCTTTTTTACAGGATCCAACCATAAACTAAAAACAGAAAGCTGTCTCTTTTTTCATAAGTAATGAAGATTTACCTCTTGAGACTAAGTGTCTAATAGATGAAAGTCCACAAGCATCTCAATCTTATCTTCTTCCTAATCTCCACAAGCCTGACACCTCAGGACAACATTTGGCCTGTAACCATTCTACTACTAAAATCTGTTATTTCCTGATAGCTTAATGAGATCATGTGTCAAGGCTCATTGTGAATAAATTAATGATATGAACTATGCTCTCCAGCTGCACAATATAGCATTTGAAGGGCCTTCACATAACCCACATCTAGCCATCAAAACATTGAACAAAGTTTGTCTAATTTACAAGATGACCTTTCAGGTGAAACCTTTTTCCAACCTGTTATATCATACCACTGAGCACTTCTAGTCTGCAGTTTACAATCTACATTGTACATTTACGTTAACTATCCACAGCTTCCATCCAAGCAAAACATTTTTGAAAGTACAGAAGCTTCTGTATCAATTTCAATGCATTCAGCAGCTCACTGTATAGTCTTTCTGGCCATTTAAATATCACCCAGAGGGCATCATATTTATCTAGAAATCTCATTACCACATCTCTTGCAGACAGTGTCCTGCAATATACATTGGAAAATTAGGAAGAAAACTGACCAACTTTTTTGGGGAAAATGGTTTAAATGTCATATATGTCATACTTTATAGACACAGACAGCACTAACACAATGTGTGTTAAGGCAGAATAATGATTTGTTCATGGCTTCTCACACTAGGTTACCCAATATTATTCTTCTTTCGGACATAAATATAGGTCTTGTTACTGTCAATCATGAAAACCTACTTATAAGAAAAAAATAATGGACACTTGGTAGTTGGCACTTTTACTTTTAAGTATTTACATTTTGCTTCTTGGTCAGATTATTTCTATCATGGATATGAGTCACAGTGATATTCTGAAAAGGAAGAAGTAATGGGTTTATTCCATGGAATAAACCCATTACTTGTTCCTTTGCAGCCTACACATGCTGACACAGCTACCCACCTGAACTACAGTGATATTTTGATGTCTTTCAGACTTTTATTCAGACCAAATCAGATACCATAGTTTCTAAACTTCACAGGTGTCCATTCACCCCCTTTCCAGTGATGTTCCATTCTTTTGAAATACAAATGATGAATAGACATTTTTTAAAGCAATTTATTTTAACAAAATGTAAATGAGATCAAGCAAAACTTTTATGGTGAAAGAAGTTAAATATTAGATAAAATTACAGTGAAATAAAATACAAAATATTGTCAGTTCGCCACCTTTGCTGTGCTAAATTTAAATCACTTTAGGAGCAGAAAGGCCCCTGTCTGTGTTGAGTAATATTGCTTTATATTAATTAAGAATAAATATACCTGTCTCTCTATGGTTCCCCAGTCAGGTAGTGCATTTCAAGCAAAGATTCAACAATTAAGACCAATGAACTTTTAAAATAACTCACAGATAAAGTAGAAAGGCACAGACCAAGAAATAAGTATAAAAACATTTGAAAGGCACTAAATATCTCTTGAGGAAAAGAAAGTGTATTGTACAAACCCAATATTGCCCAGATCATGCTGTCCCTCCAAACTGAGCAGCTGGGCAAGGGGTTTTGACCATTTCAACAGATATCTATGTGAAAATGTATATTAATGAATAAGAGAAAGACATTAAAGAGTAAGTTACCCAGATAGCAGACAGATTTGTCTTCCTAAGTTTATAAAAGCCATACAAGTGGATAGTGTAAGTGTGTTGCCTATTATAGTTAAGCATTAGCGTATAGATGATAAGATCATTTTATTAGCCATATGCAATTTCTTGTATTAGGAATTCGTCTTTTCACATTCCCCAGCTTGCTCTCCATGAGACAAACAGACAGGGAGAGAAGCTTGGGGTCAGAGCACAGGGTCAGCCATTTATACAGCACCCCTGGAGCAGCTAGCATTAAGAGCCTTGCTCATATGGACATTATGGATGTGGACATAAGAATATTCATGCGTGGTCAAACAAATGGCATAGAAACGACAAAGTGAAAGCTGTGAAAACATTCACAATGTACTTTATACATAAAGCAAGTGTTCTCACAACTCTAGGAGGATTCGTAAAAAACGCTACAGGCGTGCCAATATCATTTTTGAACTTCAAGCTAACTTTTCCCCGGTGTTTAACGATGGTATGGAAAATAAATCTAAATGGTGAGAAAGCTATGCTTAAAGTTAATTAAGATACTTAGAAAAGATAATGATTAACGTTGCATTGTCAGATTGTGAATCAATAAAGGCATTTAATTAAACACGTGTTTGCAATCTAAATCAAAATGAGGGTAATGGGGACTCTCTTATTATTTCTCTATTATTATCAAAACTCGTTCAATTGTGGTTCTTTTGAAAATATTTTGACATGTTCCTTGTAACTACACTGCTGTTGATATTGTAGCAATAGACAAAATGAAACGCTTGGAGTTTGTAATGTAGGGATTTCTATATGTCTTTATCAAGTGGTTTCATTAGTGACAAAGGCTAAACCGGCCTGCCTGCCACACAAATGCCTCAGGATGGTGACATCACTGCCTTTCATATGAATCCTTTCATATGGAAACATTTTGACACCGTGCTTAACCATCTTAGGAAGAACACAAAACAAGCTTGTTAGCCTGTTTTTTGCCTAAAAAATCACACTAGAGAAAGTGAAGTAGCATTAACTAGCAAAGGTTTTGCAGACGTAGGCATAGTACATAATTCAGGCTTTATGAACTAATTAATAACCCTTATTAATAGAATCCCAAGTGTGAGTTCATAAAGCCTGAATTACGTACTATGCCTACTGTCACGATCGCTACTCCTCCTCTTAAGGGAGCTCCAGCCCTTCCTTGTTCTGTCCCGTTACCTGCACCTGTTTCTGATTTCCGTTCCCCCTTAAAAGCCAGACGCAGGCTTTACTCCTGGTTCCTCGTTGAATCCTGCTTCGTGAGAACCCGGGGTCCTGCTGCGTCTGGCTCCGTTATAGTTTTAACTTTCTGTTCCTGATTCCCCGCCCCGCTGGTCCCGACCCGGTTCATGGTTTTATTCTCTGGATGGATCCCCTGGCCTTGGACTCTACCTTCTGTTTTGGACTCCCGTTTTGGATTTCATCTTTGATTGTTCGCCCCTGACTAACTTCCCCCAGACACCTGCTCACCTTGGACATGCCCCCCTGTCTCCATACCCTTCTCCTGCATGATTTTCTCCCTACTGTGTCCTCACCAACCGGATCGTGTCGTCTGCATAGGGCTCAGAAAGGACTGGTCGTGACACTATGTCTGCGAAACACCTGATCATCTACTCTAAAGACTTCAGTGCTTTGTGTATAGTCTTATTGCAGTGGGGGCAGAGTGTGTGGGGACAGGTTTAGGCTGATATTGAATCGGGGATCTGTATTCTTCACACTTGAAATATTTTCTCTGAAAGCGTTTTCTTCCCTGTTTATCTTTTTGCTGCCTATGCATGCTTACATACTGTAGCTCCCTAGGTGAATTATCATACTTGACTGAGAAAGCTTTAAAGAACTTAACATTTTTATTATAACAAATTGTAAATACGACGTTTACATTGCTGTTATTGATTTTTCACTTAAGTGTATGGATCAGCTGTCAATGAGAACAGCCCCCCCCCACCTTAGCCTTGGCAAACGATTTTTTAATTTTTAAAAAAGAAATAAAAAATGAGATGTAATGATGTATTTCTGCTTAACTTAGACATTGCATGACTTTAAAAGCTATAAAAGCAGGTTTGGACAGTTTTTATGCATGAAAAACGGGTGATTTTTCTTCCTTGTCATCAAATCTTTCTTGGAAAAATGGCTTTTATGTGTTGCAAAAAACTGACTTGCTTTAACAAAATATATTTACAAAAATCTTTCGCCTGGCAATCTACCTGAATGCCCAACTATCTGAGAAGTTGACACGATATGATGTGTTGTTATGCGACACACCCACCGTGTTGTACTGCAGCATACCCCACTAGTTTTGAATGGCTGCATCTGTATTTTGCATGATGTTTGCAGAATATACCCCACAGGATATTTCTATTTTATCACAGAATTAAAACCAAAAATCAAGAACAAATATAGATAATACAGATAACGAGTTAGGTTTCCAAGCAATTTTCTCACTACATCACTGCAGTCTACAAAGGTTTGAAGGCATGTGAGTCATGCAGTACAGAAATTCCTAACTGAATATGGCAGATTAATAAACAGGGTAAATTTACAGACTTCCCTACTTCTCAGCTCTCGGATGGCAAACTATCTAACTTTAGTGTCAAAGTCAAGGTAGGTCAAAGTAAAAGTAAGTCAAGCAAGAAGGTTGTCTCTATTTCCCCCATCACTTTAGTTCATTACCATTTTACACTTGAGGTTAGAAGGATACATTTCACTGTTAAGTATTTATAGAAGATATAATACAACAATGAGAGATTATGCGACCAACAAACTTTACAAATGTATGACATTTTGTTTTGAAATAATTTGATCACTGTTAGCTGTGGTTTATTATGGGAAATTGTTATTTACATTTAATGCTTTAAAAACTGGTCTTTTCTTAATGCTCTTTTTTGTATGGTGCAGTTGAAAATGATGACTTGAATATTACCTTAAAACATAATTTTCCTGAGGGAAATTTTATGCTCCTCTTGGGATTACATCATGCAATCGAGTATAATGTGTTTTTAACAGCATGACTTCATCACATATGAATTGCATCTGTAATTTGACACTAAGGTGATGATGGAAATGTTAGCACTCATCTTAAACTGAACATGCAGACAGTTTTCTAAATTAACACTAGCACCCCTTCAAAAGATAGATAGCAGTGTAAAGTGGCTCCAAATTTATATACACCCTTGATGTGATACA
Organism: Lepisosteus oculatus; assembly: GCF_040954835.1. Classification (NCBI taxonomy): domain Eukaryota; kingdom Metazoa; phylum Chordata; class Actinopteri; order Semionotiformes; family Lepisosteidae; genus Lepisosteus; species Lepisosteus oculatus. Next base: position 19,876,032 of record NC_090697.1, on the reverse strand, counting down.
ACTGAGAGTTTTTTAGCAAAAGGTGCAAGTGTATATGTAACTTGTAGAATAAAATTATGAAAAAACTATTTATAATAAATGTCACAAAGTCAATCTATATAAAATAATTACAGATTTAAAAAATATATAAATTATGTCAAAATCGTTCACTGGTAACTGGTAAATATCTTCAGAACACACGCTGCATGTGTATACAAAGGTTTTTAATCATATACTGTAGTAGTTTCAGAAATTTTGGAAAAGCTTCTGGACATCACCTGTGGATTAAAGGTGTCTGAATAAAAAATATATGTATATATTACTTCCTCATGTGAAAGGTCAGAGAAAGGACTGAGATGTAATGGCAGCCATTAAATAATTATTTAAACATTCACATTTTGATTATGTTTACCAACAACTCTGGGCTTATACATTCTGGCCTTCCTAAAGTTCCCACTTCTAATGGAACAACTGTCTCTCGGCTGTCTGTGATGGTTTGCGTTGTGGGTGGGCAACTTAGAGACCAGTCAGAAACGAGAAAAAGTGCAGGCTTTCTTACAAGGCAGAGAGCATAAGACCTACTATGCCTGTGTTCAATCACTGACACAGCAGACAGGTCTAGATGTCTAATTAGCTAGTCTTGAGTTTTAAACCAGTTAGGTGGTTACAGTTATACCAGAGGAAAGAAAAACAAGTTTGCTTTTCAGTAGATGAAGAGGAAAACAATTTTGAATTTAGAAGGGAGTGGTACAGTAAAAAACTCTCTTTAATTCAGGATTACAGGGGTATCCAGTGAAGTAAAAACAGCAGGTTACAGACCGGTAAAGTGGGAATGATTTATTTAATGCATAGGAATTGTATAAATAAGTCCAGTCTAACTTTTTATCCATCCATCTATCCATTTTTTAACTGCTTTGATTCAGCATCCCAGGGGAAACTGAGCCTATGCTGGCAAACAATGGGTGCAAAGAATTGCACCATGAATGGTATACCAGTCCAGCACAGGCAGACACACAGAGACAAACACAGACTCACACATTCACACCTAGGGCCAGTTTTCCCAAAAGCTAATTAGCCTACCAGTATGTTTTTGGACTGTGGGAGGAATCAGGAGCACCCAGAGGAAACCCACACATACACAGGGAGAAAATACAATCCATACACTGATAGCACCCCAGGTCTGGAATTGAAGTCAGGGTCCCAGCACTGTGAGCCACCAATGCTAACCACTGTGCCCTGTGCCACCCATATCTTTTTATATCACTATATGTAATTATATTTTAACACTATAAAATGTAAATTTTAAATGTACTTAGGGTTTAATCCCTCAGAGGATAGTTGCTGCTTTTTAGTTATCAAAGACAAGGAATAATCAATAAACTACTGATTGCTGCAGTGTAAACAATGATGAATTATATATTTTGTATAAATCTGCAATTGTTTAAGAGATATTTGTTTTTAATAGTCTTAAAAGACAGTCTTACAATTGGTCATGTCTTAATTCATGCAGCAATTACTGAATGTCTCCTTATTTGTGTACAACAACCAACTTTCAGTAAAACTATCAAAAGTATATAAAACACCTGAAGCCAATAGACAGTGATTAGACTACTAGTACATTACATGTAAAACAACTTTAGCATGATGTTTTTAAGATAGTTCTAGGACAAAATCATACACAATTTGTGATTTTTATACATTACCTCTGTTATTACCTCTTACTCAGATTTGATTATATTACAGTATCAGTGATCATGATTCTGTTACTGTTACTGCTGACAAATTAGTCAAGTTTGTACTGTAGATGACAAATTGAAGTGTCAATCGAAACTCAAAAAGATGCTAAAACTTGGATAAACACTATACAAAAGATTTTTAATATTGACAAGTGAATACTGTTATATGCAGATAGAAAACAACAAAGCTATAAAATACCAAATGGAAAAAGACCAGCTTGAAGAAGCTGCTTGATGACAAAATAATTAAGTATTTATGTTGATAATTACATATTTCTAACAAAGTGGAAAAGTAATAAAAAAGCCTAGAATTTATATCAAGAGATGTAAGGATAAAATTGTGCAATATATAAGTAAGACTTCATTTAAAATACTGTGCGTAATTTTGGCACATTATAAAAATTATATTTCTGCTCTGGAATCAGTCCAGAGAAGAGCTACCAGAATCAGGCTGGAACTTAAAGGAATGTACTATATTGACAAGCTAAAAGAAATGAAACTTTCAAGTCTTGGAGACCTAATCCAACAACTCAAAATCCTAAAAGGCATTGACCAAGCATACTTAGCTGACTTTGATCAGAAACAACAATTTAAATGTATACAATCTACATTATGTCTTTATTTATCTCTTGTGGGGTCAAGAAATCTCAGCTGCATATACAGTAAATTTACCATAATGTACTGCATTGTTTTGGGTATTCTCTAACTGAATAAGCATTTTAAGACACTTATTTACAACCAATTTAAAGATAAAATCTAACTTACTACTACATACTTCTTTATCATTATAATATATGAAAAATAGAACTTAAGGTCTATTTCTGTTCTTCAGTTATATCTACAAATCTATCATGAATGCTGCCAGAGGACACCTGCTGTATTTCTTTTATGTTTTATTAAAATAAACTTTATTAACAAGATGTATACAATTCTTACAATGAGTACAACTCTAAACATGAATTTTTTTATCAAAAAAGGTCTTAAAAAGGGTGATTGTCTATTCTCAATCAATTCACTTTCCAAGTGGTTGTTGGGGCCAGATTTGCACAATAAAAGAGTCCCTCCAAGTCCTTCAAGGTGTTAGCCACCAACAGTTAAGGTCCTTCAGCTTGTTGTCCAAATCCTTAAGTTGAGTCCTTGCCCAGGTCTACTTTGGGCTCTCCCTGGCAGCCAGTTGCCCTCTCATCCCCCTTGTATAGAGCCCTGTGGTTGATGCAGAGCTATGGCAACCTTGTGGTCTTGTACCTCTGGCTCTACCTGACAGTGTGGGTGTACTGTAGGTTCCTGGTTGCATTTCTGCTTTCTGTCCACTGTTGGACCACTGGATCAGGTGCCTCATCAGAAGGGAGAACAACAGCCTGACAAAGTGCTTGTACTTGTGGCTGATTGGGTCCAGCAGCACCCAACAGAGGTTGCAAAAGAATATGCAGTCCAGTTTCAGGACAAAATGTGGCATGTCTATCTTTCCTTTTAAAACCACCCAACACATCTAGCTTCTAGTTAAGTACTCATGCCTGACCCCCCCCAGATTAACTTGAAAACCGTTCCCTGCAGTGCCCGTCTGAGTCTGGCTGGCAGTGAGTACACCACGACCAGGTAATACAAAGCAAGTAGGATTTCTGATTTCAACACTATCACTTTCTCTGTGAGGGTCAGTGCCTGCATTTTCCACAGACCTAACGTTATATACATTTTGTAATCTTCTCAGTGTAGTTTATGTTCTCATTGTCCTGGCTGTGGAATAACACCCACAGAGTTTTAAGGGGCTCCATGCAGTTCTCAAAACCGTCATGCAGTGACCTCCATGCAGTGCTCAAAATAGTGCTTTGTTTCTGTTTATCCAAAGAACTTGACCTTGCTCTTTCAGTTGTTAAGCTTCAAATTTGGGGCCCTGGAGTACCACTCCATAACATGCTGTGATCTCTGCAGCCCCCTGTCGAAGCTCAGGAAGAGCGAGGTGCTGTCTGTATATGGGGGGATCTTGAGGACTTCCCCCATTCCTCCCAGTATTGTTAGGTCATTGATGTCTGTCTCACCACTTTGTCAATTGCTTTGCAAAGAGAACATAGAGGTGAAAAGGGGCATCCTTGTCTTTCTCTGGACTACTGGGGGATCAAATCTTGGACAAGATCTTGAAATCTATGCAGAGCATCATTATACATCCACACTTTTTGATGTTGCTTACATCACCCCATGAAGAGCAGGGAGATGACTCCTTACTGTCATGCTCATTAACTCATCCTCTTAAGGACGCTCCAGCCCTTCCTAGTTTTGTACTTATCTCCTGCACCTGGCTCCGGTTCCTACGCCTGGAAGCCCGCCTATCCGCGAGTCCAGGAGCGACTTGACAGCACAGGCTTCAGCACGGCATCCTGACCTTCTGAGTCCGGGATTAGGGAGCGTCTGGTCCCGTGACCTCCCCTTTTTATTTCCCCAACCCTACGCCGGATCCCGTTCCAGCTTTTAACTCTGTTTGTCTGTGTCTGGATGGATTTCCCGGTTTTGGACATTAAAACATTCATGGATTGGCCTTGGACTCCCTTGGACTGTTTACCTCTGACACAACTCCCTTGAACACCAGCGCACCTTGAACACGCCCCCTGTTTTCCTTCCAGCCCCATTGCATGCTTTTTTCTCCATGTTTTCCTCACTCCTCCCCAGATTGTGCTGACTGCATAGGTCCTGAAAGAACACTTTGTGACACTTACCTTATTTTACATCTGAGTTTTCCCTGGTGGAAGATTTCTTGTGCTAGCTCCACCAGGAGTGCTGCCAGGGTCTGCCCCAGAAGCAGGTGTAAAATTCCTTGGAAAGTCCGTCTAACTTTGGGACCTGACCGTTTTCCATGGACCGTTCTCAGAAGTAATGTTTTTATCTTCTCTGCCATTACTGGTCCTTCCAAGTCCTGCCTCTCCTCGTCTGGTACCTTCACCTTCAGCCTTTCCTGAAAAGCATCTATACCTACTGTTTAAGACTTTTGAACTTATACACTATTAGACTTCATGTAAATATTCACATTCATTTCTATGGACACATTCTCTTGGAGCACAGGAGCAATTGGTTTGAAACTCCTGAGGTGTTGCTTAGACGTTTTCTTTAGGTCATTAAGAGAAAATACTCAATTGGTTCAGGTTGCTTGTTTATTCATTGCACATGTATTTCAAAAGTATAATGCAACTAACAAATTATCTTTCTTGTCTGCAATGAACAGTGAACTCTGTAACTTTTATGTTTAAAAAAACCTTTAAAATTGTTTGTCACATGTTACTACAATTCAGGTTGATATGATATTTGGTATGTAATCATTTCCCCTACATCTAATGAGTTATGGAAGTAAAAGACAATGATCTACAATAATGATTAAACAGACATTTGGGACAAAAGGAATTCCAGGTTCGTATACAGTTTATGCATGATAAACAGACTCATTAAGTACTGCCTATCATTTTAACATATGAAGATAGAAGTGTTTCTCTAGCAACCAAAACAAAAGGTTATTTACAATCATCCTAGAACATCTGAAGAAAGTTATAACTATTCTTTTCCTTAAATCATTTTATCAAGTTCAAGAACTGAGTTTTTATTACACAGTCTCAAAAACAATTGATTATTTACTAGATTCTCATGAGACCTGGGAAAAGAGAAATTAGAAACATCAGCAGTCAGCAAATTCACAGCAGGCTTCAGAAAAGTCAACAAGAAAATATGTTTAGCAAAAGTGTTTTGTTAGTGCAATTACAATATCTCTCTTGAAGGACAATGAGTACATCCAATTTATAGTAAAAGCTTATCTATCTGCAAGATTGTAAAACATGGATGTTTTAATGAATTTTTGTTCATGTTTCTCTTTACCTAAAGAAACTAGTAATTTCTGAGAACTATTAATGTTTAGCAGTAATTAATTAAAAGAAACATATCTCATTGTTAATGTGACAAAAGGTGAAATGTATTCAGCACGGCATACCTAATATATTTTTTTCACAATGACACCTTTTAAAAAGATAGTATACTTGAGGGGATTCCCTGTGGCTCAAATCATAAAATGTTCCTGTTCATAGTGCAGGTTGCATTTCTTACTATATAGTTTACTGACTTTCAGCTATGTCAATTAGCCAACTGTGACCCAGATTTCCAAAGTGGCTGCACACAAATGACACCCACAGTTTGTTCAGAAGGTCAGGAAGTAAGCAAGCAGCCTTTGTAAAATATAGCAGCATATAACACAGCATGCATTTTAAGTATAACAGCATTTAACAACCACTTTTCCATCCTACAGGATGATCCCTCCATTGGGGCCCTCTTTTCTGACCATCCCATCATCTCATATTGCCGACCACCTAATCTGCATAACCTTCTTGTTCACGGCTCCCTTGACTGCCCTCAGCAACCATCCACACCAGGCACATTCCCTTGCAACAGAGCTCACTGTATCACCTGCAAGTACACATCTAACACTACACTCATTCAAGGCCCCTCAAGACAATTCCGGATCACCTAGATGGCATCTTGTACCTCCAACATCCTTATATACTGTAGCCCTTGCAGTAAATGCCTGCAATTTACATTGGAGAAACGGGAAGGAGACTCGGAGACTGCTTCAGAGAACATGTCAGGGCTGTGAAGATTAAAGATCTCTCCAAGCCCATTGTTTCTCATTTCACCTCTGACGGCCATGATCATACTAATCTCTCTGCCTGTGTTCTCAAAGACGGCTTTCCGAACTCATACATCAGAAAGACTACAGAAACTAAAATTATCCTGCAGCTAGGATAGGATCACACCTTCCCCCTTCTCTAAACAACAGACTACTTTTCTTCTAAATTCTATTCATTGTAGGTTTCATTTCACACCTTTCTTCACATTTCCTGACTTCACACCTCCTGATTGGCCTCTCGGCAGAAACGTTTTGTTTTCTTTCTTCTCTTTTCAGCATGGAATAAACCTATTACTTGTTCCTTTGCAGATGGTATTTTATGGTTTCTAGTAAGTAATTACCAAGGTCTTTGGTCTTTTAGCTAAAGGTCAGGGATTCTAATATTACTCACTTCAGGTTCAAAAACGATCAGTATGAAGTGAGGTGGTTGAAAGCTAGATGTCATGTGTTTGATTTGACATATAAAGATTGTTTAATGTGTTATGTTTAATGTTTACTGTGTTAGATGCCTTACAAAAGAAATGAACGGTGCTTGATCCAAACCTGTTGTGTTTTTATCTTTCTTCATTTGGCCCTAATTTTTTATACTTCTTCTATATTGCTTCAATCTTGGAATAATAGAATAAACCTATTACTCGTTCCTTTGCAGCATATAATTTTAATCCTAGTGATTTATAGTATACTACAGTTACTTACTATAGTATAGTAATTAACAAAACAAGAAACAGGAGCAGGAAATATTTTAAAAACTTGGTCACTTCTTTAAACTTTAGTCAGCAATGTGTTTATTCACATATGGAATGTTGTCTTTCTACATTGTGCTTTTATTATTATTATTAGGTAGTTGTCATGATCGCAAACCCCTCCTTTTAAGGGTGCTCCAGCCCTTCCTCATTTGCCTCTTTCCCCTCACCTGTTCCTTCTTTCCACCCTGTTTCGGTTTGCCTTTAAAAGTCAGGCACTCACTTCACTCGAGGCTCTGCATCTGATCTCCGCATCGTGCGAGCCCGGATCCTGGTTGCACCTGGCTCTGTTATGTTTTTAGCTTCCTGCGCCTGTTCCTGTTCCCCCCGCCGGTCCCGACCTGGCACCTGTTTTTAATTCCTGGTTTTTGGATGGATTACACGGCCATGGACCTTTGTTTTCGTTTTGGATTCTCCCTTTGGATTTCTTCTGGATTGTTTGCTTCAGCCACACCTACCCCGTGCACCAGCGGACTTTGGACACGTCCCCCTGTTTTAATTCCTATATTCCTGCATGACTTTTTCCCCATTGTTTCCTCACTATTCTGGATTGTGTCATCCGCATAGGTTCCAGAAAGAACTGTTGTGTTACAGTAGTGAATTCAGTACATAATTAGCATATTCGGTCATATGAAATTGTACTGAAGTTCTTTTGCTTCTATGGTGGTATATACTTTGCAAAATGGCCAGATTTGTTTAAAATTGTGGGTTGCCCTCAGTTATATGAAATACTGTCTCTCATAGTATCCTATATTGAAGAGCTGAAAGAAGACATGACCTTGTTTCCAATAATACTTCAGAGGTACAGCAGCATATCGAATGTTGTCAAATGTATTTTTTTACCTGTGTATAGAAACTTTATTTAAAAAAATCTTAAGCTCTTTAAAATAAGAATTGATCTTACAGAATGAAATAAAGTCGAAATCAGCGATGTTCATAAAATGTTTTCTTCTCTGCTGTATGTCTCCTTGCCAGTATCTGAACTTAAGGTACTTTCTCCCTGAATATATTAACCTGCAGCAGCACTCTTAATAGAAGTGAAAAATGCTGCCAGGTAAGTCTTACAAGTTCTGAAAAATAGACAAAACAAAAACAGAATAAGTATTCGTACCTAATATCTACAGTATGTCCTTCAGTTATCCATAGATGAAAGATCAGACACCCAACTCACTTAACTCAGTTTCTACTATAAGGTATTTAATTCAAACACATAACTATACTACTGTTACAGAGATAAGGTAGAATTCATAAAATGTTCATTCATGTATGAGAACTATGTTTGAGTGCTGTCAAATGACCATTTTCCTCACAATGGAGTGTTAGTCCAACAACGGAGTACGAGTGAGTTTAGTCTAACTGCAGTCTAAAACTTCTAATGCTCGGTCTATGTGGCAAGGAGTAAAGGCCATCACAGGCACTAAAATGAAACAAAACAGAATCACAGATACTAACGCCTCTCTCCCAGATGAGCTTAATGTCTATTTGGAACATGCGAACACACAATTTCCCATGCAAGTGTCTACAATCACCGATGACTTTGTTGCTCTGGCTGATGTGAGATCTTCCTTTAAAGGGGTTAACATTCGCAAAGCAACCGGGCCAGATGAAATACCTGGTTGTGTTCTCTAAGCCTGAGCAGACCAGCATACTGGAGTAGTTCAGGCGGGTAGCTACATCAGCATGCGTAGGCTGCAAAGGAACAAGTAATAGGTTTAAATCCATGTTGAAAATTGTATTCCCTCTTACCTGAAGAAGACTCTGTGGCAGAAACATTGTTTTCTTTTTTCTGTTTCAGCATGGAATAAACCTATTACTTGTTTCTACTGGAGTACTTAATTACATATTTAACATCTCTCTACTACAGACTGCTGTTCCTACCTCCTTTAAAAATACCACCATTATTCCAGTACCCCAAAATAAAAATATGGTAATGACTGTCGCCCAGTAGCACTCACATCCGTCATAATTAAGTGGTTTGGGAGGTTAGTAATGACACACACCTACTCGGGCTTCACAGACAATCTTGATCCACTTCAGTTTGCATACGGACACTAGGTTGACAGCTGATGCCATCTTCCTTGCACTACACACTGCTTTGGCTCATCTTGATAATATAAACACCTAGACCAAATTATTATTCATAGATTATAGTTCAGTTTTTTAATATCATAATAATATCATATCATATCAAATTAGTCACCAAGATCTCAGACCTAGGCCTTAGTACTTCTTTCTGTAACTGTATCCTGGACTACCTGAAGGGCAGACCTCAATCTGTGAGAACAGGCAACAACATCTACAGTACCCCACTCTGATCCTCAATACAAGAGCCCCACAGTGCTGTGTGCTCGGGCCCCTGCTCTACCCCCTGATAGTGAGGCTAGACACAGCTCCAACTTCATCTTTAAGTTTGCTAATGATACTACCACTGTAGGTCTTATCACAAATAATCACAAATTTTTAAATATGGAAAGGATTCTCACTAGATGAGTTAGTTTGGTACAGCAATTGCTCAGCTCATGAACGTGAAAAACTACAGATGGTGTTTGAGACAGCTGAGGCCATCACTGGTGCAATGGCAAAAAATATAATTAAGGACCAAAACCATAGTTGGAGTATAAAAGCTTGGACCTCTAGGTTCAAAGAAAACTTCTATCCCACAGCCATAAGACTCCTAAATTCCACCTCTAAAATCCTCCCCCTTCTGTTTTTGCACTGAACTAAAATTACTGCAACTACTTGAATTTTGCACTGAACTTGCACTTTGCACAACTTGCACAATTTCAATAAACACTGAACTTGCAAGACCACTTGCACACATCTGCTAACTAAATATTGGTTAAAATTATAGGTGCTTCTGTGTTCCTATCTCCAAGGACTGTGATGTCATTTGCATGTGATTTTCAAAGTCAATGTTATGTCATCATTTATGTAATCTGTTATGCCATTTTTCATGCTAAGAAAACACACAAATAAGCATTTCATTGAACTCAGGTACATATGACAATAAACTTGAACCTGAACTTAAATTTAAAGATGCACATTAGAGAAATGTTAAATGAAACAATCATTTCAGTAACATCTAATACAAGTGATACCTATCGATCGTCTTTGGCCAGTGATCACACACCCTGCTACACAGAAAAACTGCCACTACAGAAATAAGAATTAAAGTGCACTCTGAGTGGCTGCATCTGTATCTGCAGGATAAAATTCAATAACAAAGCAATGTTAATGTTTTCTAAGTCTGAAAAATACATCTTTAAAAATAAATTGAATTCTAAGTTTTAATTAAAAGATGCTGCCTTAATTCACACAAATTTAAAATAATCACCATTTTGTTTCCAATCAAAAATATATAATTACTGTATGGTTCATAAATTGGGAAAACAAAATAAAGCAAATCATTGACTTTTTCTTATGTTTTTCTGTCAATGACCTCAGCATCCAGATTCTTCATTAACAACATTAATGGCCACTTAACAAAACACAATAAATGCACATATCTGTTTGCTCTAGAGCATAAACAAAAATTGATACAATCATGACATTTTTAATAATAGTTATAATAATAGTAGTAGCGGTAGTCAGATGCTGCACAGTAATGTGTATCATTTATTTTATTCAGATGATTGACAGTATTATTTTATTCGTACCTTCTCAATATCAAATAGAATTGATGTATAATTTATTTATATGAAGAAATTAATACATAAAGCTATGTTGTTTTATTTTTTTCTCAATTGAATCAAAACTTAATGTTTATAGGTTCCACAGTAAATATGCAATTAGACTTGATATATTGGAGTCCTGGTACTTTCCTTGTCTTGTAATTTCATGGTTGAAAGACAAACAGCTGATTTGAATAAATGAATCAATTATCACTGAGTGTAAAGTGTTTGATTAAACAGGATAATTGTTGCCATTATTTGCACAAGGCATTATTATTCATAAAATATTTTTTTTCTTTGGTTTAAAAATGAAAGATTGAGAGGTTTAAAATGAGTAGTGTGTCTAATATACATTTAGTTCTCTAATTTGGTGGATTGTGATCATGAACAATTAAAAAACAGTCAAATTAATGCATTTACTCAAAAGTTAGCAAAAAATGATAGGTTAAAAGCCCTGTTTATTTTGCTTACTACAGACATTGGAGTCTCTTGTTCAACCACATTTAACAATTGCAACCACATGTTTAGACAAGGAGCAATTTTTTCTCTAGAAACAGACAAAGATGTGGAATACTGCCATAATACTGATAAACACATTATTTTTACAGAATTTTGTACATTAATAACATTTAATTAACAATATATTAGTCAAAATGTAACAATATGAAACATTTTAAGTTCTGTTCTGTTCTGTTCTGTTCTGTTCTGTTCTGTTCTGTTCTGAGGATGCAGTACTGTTTTTGTCACTTTTACTGTACATTTGCTCATTTTTTTCTGTTTTTGAAACTTGAATAGCTTTGCTCTTGATCAGCTCCAAAATGTTACTTGCATTGCAATGACTGTCTTTTTTTCAGAATGGATAAATACAAAACATACAGGCAGTGGCCCTGCATGTTGATTTTTTTCTGTAGAATTGAAGTGGAAACTAGACACGCTGACAGTTCCTGTAGACATCAAGAGAGCTGCTGGGAAGATATGCAGTATCCTTTCATATAATGGAAACATGTTTGTCAGGTCCCAGTGAATGTGTGTTGGTGTACCTCAAAGAATCAAATCTTTGGTAGTAAGGCATCAGGCACTATGTCATGTATTTAAATTTCAAAGGAGTTCATGGCATATGAATGTCGTTGTTAAGCTGAGATCCACATTATATTAACACTAAAATAATAATTGATTAATAATCACAAGTGGGGATACAAGGCTGCTGAGAAAGAATGATATACAATAAAATAAACTGGCACCCATGATCTGCTTCAAAGCAGAGACTTTAACTTAATGTACTATATATTGAAATGATTTGTTTATTTTTTATTTTTGTTTATAGAACAGAGCATTTTTCTTTGTAACTACACTGATGCTTATAAAAAAGATGTACTGTATTGTACAGTTTTGTTGACCATTTTAGACTAGCACTTCGAGTAAGAACACATGATACAGCTATCCCATGTCCTTTTGGACTGAGGGACCTCTATAATTGAACCACAAGAATATTTTGTGATATTTGGAAATGGACATCAGCTTTGCTCAAAGAAAAAACGGGATTCCAGGTTTTATGTAACCTTCTTGTGGTCATAAGCAGTCAAAGGTCATGAGTTGCAATAGATCTAGTCAGCCTATGGCAGAAAAAAAACATTTTATTTTCGCAGCATTAAGAGACTAACATCCTAGTAGTGATGCGCAGGTCAGCTTTTATTTCACCTGCACAAGCCCGCGGATGTGAGAAACGAACCCACACCCACTGACCCGATCTAAATTGTTTTATAACCAGAGCCCGCCCGACCCTAGTAAACTAGTCAACCTGCTCATCACTTCATCCTAGCGTCAGACTCTAAGAAAATAAGGAAATAATGCCTGGTTTAAAATAATATCACCAACCTCTTGCTAAACCATGCTAAATACTTTTACCGTACTGTACATGGTGAAAACCTGAACCTTTCCCTTTTAGAAGTCAAGATATAATACCTGTGAAATAAAAGTCATACAGAACATTCACAATAAACTAGGTTATAAGAAACAGCTGTATTCGTATTTCATGACATTGATGTGAACATAAAATATGCATTTTACTTACTTAATGCAAAATATATAATAAATAAAGATATTACTAAAGGAATGTCCAAAAACTATAGCTATATTGGAAACGCAAGAAAAATCAATGAAAACCTCAGAAAAAAATATTTTTCATCTATCATCCTTTGCTGAATCTGTTTTTTATGATTAAGGCTTTTTGGAAAGTGCAATTGCTTATTGACCTCAGACAAACCTACGCACAAACTGTTTTCAACAAACATCAGTTCAGACCATTTATTATTCTTCAACAGTTCTTCATTTTTATTTGATAATGTTAGCAACAATACAGGTTTAAGTTATTTGAAAAATCCAGCTGCATATTCTCACATTTCTTACAAACTATTATATTAGATTATGATATGGCAATATTTAATTACATATATGATGTATATTTTATATATTTGACAGCTGTGGATGAAAGGATTTTTTACAGACTGAGAAGAAACAAGTCACTTACATTGGTGTTTGCTTTATTTTATTTACCTGTAGATAAAAATAAATAATTACCTTTTAGAAACCTTTCCATTTCCTAACCACTTTATATGGTACATAGTTGCAGGGGATGCCGGGGCCTAACCTGGCAAGTAATGAATTAAAGGTGGGTTACAAAATGGATGCCAGTCCATTGCAAGACACACACAAACTCACACCCACTCACACCAAGGGAAAATTTCCCCAGAAGCCATTTAACCTACCAGGATGTCTTTGAACTGTAGTAGGAAACTGGAACACAAGGATGAAACCAGTATGGACATGGGGAGAACATACTAACTTCACGCAGATAGCAATTCAGAAATCAAACCCTAGGACCCCATCACTGTGAGATAAAAATGATAACCACTGTGTTACTGTGCCACCCAAGGATATTTCAATAAAGAGAGAGATTTTATTATTCCTTTACTTTGGTTTGCTGGTTCCACATTTTGCAAATAACCATAAGTCTTCCTTATGGTCCCTGCTAACGTTTCCTGCCTGCTACTGGGATCTACAGCATCTGCTGGGGAATGCCTGATACTGAGCTCTGCTGCCACCCATTTGCCAGCTTTTCTAATTCCACTTGTTTCGCAGGCAGTTTTACACTCATGTGTCACTGCACGGCTCACTCTATCAATCTTCACTGCTTTCAGTCCCTTCTGCTAAGTCACAAGATTTTTCACAACCTCAGCAAAACGCATACAGTACCTCTACACAGGAGATTGACAAGTTAGTAATTTCAACCTTACGAAATACAGAAGTTCCAACTGCTGCTTTTCTCTCATCTGCACTCTTAAAATTGCCCATGCAATCGTAAAATGCCAGGCTCGCAAAGCAAAACTTCTGATTATTCTTACAGTTATGCCATCATACAATTTCAATAACCATTCTGTCACTCTCTCACATAAGCAACCACATAATTCGGGTAAATGACCCCTGTCAATCAGACAGCAGCCTGATCCAATTCCCTAAAAATGACAACACACAAGCTAATCATCCTATCACGTCTCTCGCTTCTCACCGCACCTGCTATTTAAACCTCCTCAACCTTCACTTCACCGCTTGGTATTGAACAGTCTTCTGTTTTCCTAGCTCCTACCTTCGAAACCTTGCGATTCCCTTTATTCTTCAAGCCTCCTGGAAACAACACTGGTTGCATACCCGACTATGTTTCCTTCTTGTCCTCTGGATTTGTCGCACTCTCTTGACAGCCTCTTGGATAACAACCCTGCCTGCTTACCCAACTCCCTCTTCGTCTTGCCCTTCTGGACTCATTTGCTACCCAACCTGCATAGGGTTCCTCATATCGCCATTGACTCATTCAGGACGTGTTGGAAATATTTATTCTGTCATGCTCCCCACTCTCAGATGCCACCAAAATAGTGTTTCCAGTTCAGAAAGCGTTATGAACAGGTACATTTATGAACATCTCTGGGAATCAATCTGAACTTCAACTCTTTCCATGTCTTACCACAACCCAGTTTAGTCACAACACAAAATCCTTTCCACCTTTCACTCTTGCCCTTCTTCAAGCTTTTGTTTTTTTGGTCACTTCATCATACTACAAATATCAATGCTTTTTTTCCCCATATCCTTATATCATGAAAACGATTCATTTCTCTAGGATACTGAATTTAGAATTCAGGCTTCTCACCTTAGAGTAGTTTTGAGAACTCTGGAATTGAACTCTGCTGTATTGACCTTCTATTTGAAATTCATGTTTCTGTTCTCTGCACTGTTGGAGTGCTGTTCTTTAAAGCATTACAGTCACATACTGCACTTCCACAAAAACAAATCTATTATCTATTGCTATAAAATCACCTTACGGTACCATTGAAATCTTAGTAGGTCACGTTAGATTTCTACAGAGCAGCTACAGTACCTTTCCTTTCTCAAAGACTGTGTGGAGACATGAATTCAGTTCTTATTCATCTGGTTCCTTGTGGTGAACTGAATTCATGCCTCCAGCCATACTCATCGCTCTCAACTACATCCCATTTCACTCAACTTGATCTGCCTTCATGATAAATGCTGACAACCTGAAAACAAGCATGACCAAATAATCAGGTTAAAGTGCTAAATCTCTTTAGACATACTATTATTCCAATTCTTCTCAATCAGCTGCCTCATCAGCCACTCTATTCATTGATGAAAACCATTGAGCCATTGCTCTCTACTGACTTTGACTTGACTTCCCTAGCATGCTACTATGACTTCAGTGCTGTTCACTTTTCTGGCCACTCTTTCAGAGTTATTGCATATCTTCCACAGCCCATACCGGAATACCAATCGCAATCATCAAGCCGCTAGATATATGGTCTCCCAAAGCATATAGCTGGTTTAACTGAACTGATCCAGCGTTGGATAGCCTGCCATTCCCTTATCTAGGTTTAACCAGTCTTGCTTGTTCCGTTTCCCGCACAGCTACCACTCTGCGTTGTGTTAGGTGGAAATGAACATAATTCTGGAACAGTCTGCCATTTGAGTGATTTTATTCATTTTCAACTAATGTACACTCTGTATAAAAGTAGAAATGTACTGAATAACAGAAACCTGTTTTGGCCTCACCTCAGAACTGTACACCCAAAATCACTTAAAATTACATAAATCTGCAACATATCTGAACAAAAGGAAAAATGTAATGCAGTGAATAATATAAACCTGTTTTGACCAGTTTTGAAACCTGAACCCGCCCTATACACCCCCAAAAGGATAAAATATCTGTGTCAGAAGCAGGTATAACGGGAAGCCGAAAACTACACACACTGCATTCGCTCTTTATTCATGACAAAAATTTAAATTTAAATTACTCCTTAAACAGGCATTTTCCACTAACATATTAGATTTTTGATTTTCGCAGCATTTTTTTAACGTTCTATTAATCTATGAATGGAAATCATTTTCTTACATACCTCCCCTCCGAATGGTAGACATACTGTACACTGAGGAGGAAAGGTGCGAAACCCTGTGCTTTAATCACTGTAACAACTGCAAAAAATAACAAACAAAAAAGTAATTCCTAATTCCTCCTAATGTTTCTTCAATTTTAATCATGACAAGAAAGAAACATAAGAACAAAGGTGGGAATTTGGCTGAATTAACAAAAGTACAATAAACTTGTTACATAGGCAAGCCTTGCCAAATACATCATATACTGTATATTTGTCTTTCTTTCACATTCATTAGGATCTAACCTGAACAACTGAAATTGTATTTTTTATTAAATATAAGATTGCAGTACAACTTCATATAGCTTTTGTAATTGTGTTCAATTTCAATAGTATTTTAAGGAGATTAAATTGAGAGACTAGAAAATGAAACATTATTTCATATTCTGTTAATATTAAATCAACCAAAACTATTTTTTCCTTCATTCTTGACTGAATCAAATAAATTGGCTTCATTTGTCAAAATTAGTATGCTTTCTAACTATCAAGCAAAGGCACATATAAATCACTAGGATCAGATCTGGAGACTATTGTTGTACTTACTGCTAACCCATAATGAGCTTTAATTTAATTTTATCAGGAAAGTTGTGTCTGCCTCCAGTGCAGGAGGTTGTTAGTTCAAATCACGGCTGTTGAAAATTAGCAATCATTTCCTCATGATGGCACCTAACTCATTCCACATCATTTCCAGAAATTATATATATTGCAATGCATTGAAAATGCGTGGATCATTAAATATAATTTAAAATGTATTCAGATATACACACTAAGACTAGTGATTTTACCAAATAAGTTTAAGATTACAAAATGGACACTGATATTTTTTTTCTTTTCACATCAAGCTTTTTTGCTTCTATCGTGAAAACCAGGAATCAATATTGTTACATACGATTATTAGTTGCGTCCAAATTGATTCAGTGTAGGTCTGATTTAATATAATGTTATACATTTAAATTATATTTGTAAAAGTGTAAAGTGCAATGTAATATATGA
Organism: Lepisosteus oculatus; assembly: GCF_040954835.1. Classification (NCBI taxonomy): domain Eukaryota; kingdom Metazoa; phylum Chordata; class Actinopteri; order Semionotiformes; family Lepisosteidae; genus Lepisosteus; species Lepisosteus oculatus. The sequence continues at coordinate 19,858,764 of NC_090697.1, read as the reverse complement.
ATACATAATACATTTATATACTGTATAATGGGAAATCTACTCTAGTATTAAAAACTACAATCATTTCCATACTTTAACATAAAGGACTGAAAAGAAAGCCTGCACATTTTCCAGATATATATGACAGTGCATTTTGCACATATTAAGCTGTACACATTTTGCTATCATATCTTGAAAATATATAATATATTGGAGTAAATGCACTGTATTCTAGAAAATCACTTATTATTTTCATCACACATTTAAAGCATATTAGAGAGCATTATCAGATACTGAAATATACATTCTGTATATAAAAACAATGTTTATTTTAATCCATTAAGATAGATTATAAAATATTGTAGTGATCACCGCCAGTTACTTGGCAGGCAGACTCCCTGGGGTGGGAATGTCTGACTCCAGTATTAGATACAGTATTGCTGGGGCAAACAGTGACAGGACAGCCTACTGCCCTGATAATCTTAAGGTGCTGCCAGAAGAGTATTCACTCCTCTGAACATAACAATTCTTGCCAGGTTAGGTTCCGGCTTCCCCGTGACTCAGGATTTGATGAAGCGGTTAGAAAATGGACGGATAACAATGATTAACAATGAGAGCCATTCAGCCCATCTAGCCAGTTTAATAGGTAGTAGTCATTTTGGAATTGATCCAAGGATCTTATCCAGCCATTTCTTTAGAGAACCCAGACTATCACCTTCAAGAACATGGACTGGTAATGTGTTCCATAGTCCAACTTGTTCCATAATGTCCACAAGCATTTTATTAAAGAAGGGTCATATTTAAACACTTCCACATAGCTTCTACTTGTGCCCTCTGGTTCAGGTTTCACTGTTCATACTTAAAAAAGATTGAATTTGGGGTTAATTTAATTTGCTTAATTTGTTAATGTCTTTCTCAATGAAAATGCGTATCAGGTATCATTGTAATCTTTGCTGTTTAAGACTAAAAAGGTTCATTTCATTCAGTCAGTGTAGGATATTTCCTAGAACCCATAAGAATGTATCTGATCACATTTCTCTGGACTGATTCAAGAAAAGCAATATCTTTCTATAAGGTGGTGCCGAGAATTCTACATAATATTTTAAATTAGTCCTTGCTTGTGCATTATACAATTTTAACATAACATCCCTTGATTTAATTTCTATGCTTTTAACTATGTGTCCAAACATCTTGTTTGTCCTTTTTATTGCTTCTCTACTTTATTTGGAAGATGTAAATGATTTGTCAACCTAAACACCCCCGTCTTTTTCATAATTACTGTACCTTCCTCTAGCTCAGTTTCCCACTGTGTATATGTAGTTTCTTTACTATCTGCACGCAAAACCCTTCACGTGTCAACATCAAATCGGGTGTTTGCCCAGTTTTGAATTTTATCAAAACTTTTTGTAGCTACATTGTTAGAAAATTTGGTATCTTTTGCTCATTTCCTAACTATCCCAGAATCTAGATCATAAGTATAAATTAAGAAGAGCAGTTTTATAAATACCTGTCATATCCCAGTAATTACATCACCCCAATTAAAATGTCCTCCCATTATCTACACTAGTTTTATGCTTATCAACCAATTCTTTATCCAATCATGCATATTTCCCTGAATGCCTACCAACTGTAATTTTATTATTAATCTTTTAAGAGGAACTTTATGAAAAGCCTTCATAAAATCAAAATAACCCATATCATATGCCCTTTGTATATCCATTTTTGTTTCTACTTATTCAAAGATGCTGTTTAGGCAGGACCTACCTTTTTAAATCCATACTATTTCATATTAAAATATTTTCCATATATGTAATTCTCTAGTTTAGTTCTAAAAAATGTTTCCATAAATTTTCATAAATTTAATTTACATATACTGTAATAGAAATCAGACTTGCAATATTTATCTTTTTTTTTGCTTCTTTCACCCCTTATATATAACTTATATAAGTTGTTTTTGGGAAACATCAGTCAAATAAATTAATAAAAATGTTATCAATGCTGAATTTAGAAGTATCCTGATCACTGCTCATTTATTTGAATAACAGCACATTCCACCACTGTGTGCTAGAGGGCAAACATTGACTAAATGTGAGAGATTATCTAATGAAATGAGTTTGGC